>NC_062280.1:3600000-4200000 GCF_902655055.1 Lutra lutra
CATCGGCCACACATTAGATGAAATGTCTGGACTGTAGTCTCTGATCACTGTCACATGTATAATTGCTTTTTCATTCTGATTTGTAGAATAGCTTTATAGTAGAAACACCAGTAAACAACTTTTATACTGTTGAAAGGCTCTTTTCCCTTAAGTGTTTTAATTGTACCATAGTGTTTTGCCCACTGAAGAAGCTTTTTATGGACCTTGCAACTTTGTTGCTAGCTTGAGATTGATTATTGTGGTTGTTTTGTTCACTGTGTATAGAAATAGTTTGAGTACGATCTAAATAGATTGTTCAGTTTTTAATATTAGCCATAGAACTGGTTAGTATCTCAGTAGTTTCATGAAACGTTTCCTGTATTCTAATCTATTTTGAGAAATTTTGTGGGTTTTTTTTTAATTGTGTCTTACAGTTCAAGTTTGTAGATTTTAATAAGCAACAATTTTTAAAGATGCAGTGACCTTCCAGTTAATACTTACCTGTCTTTCATGGCCCCACAAACTGCATCTTTAAATCCATAAGTAAGTTTCCTTAAGTATCACACTTTCCTGGTCTTTCAAGCTTAATGATAAGGGGGAAGCACAAGAAAAATTTCAGTAGAATACAGTTTTTATTTTGTAAACACTAATGTATTAAATTTGCTATACATTGAAGCAAATAATATATATTTTTATTTGAATTGTATATATGAATTGGATGTTATAACTAGTTGATTTTTTCATTGTGTTCGAGGTATTTTCACTGAACAAGGTCAATTGGTTACCTCAGTATTACAGCCGATATAGTCCAAGGGACCGTTTCTCCCCAAGTCTGCGTTGTACTTGATCACGTGACGTCTGCGTTCCTGTGACTCTTACATCTGTTGGTGAGGTGGGACGAGTGCACTTGCTTCCTGTGGCAATAAAGATTTCTGTGCCTCACACACGTATGTGTATATAACTTCCTGCAAAGCACTTTTCACAGTAGGTGATGTGAGCCTCGCCTGCCTCCCCTCTCCCGAGTATTTGGTCTGGGCTCAGGTGTGAGGGGCCGGGCCAGGACTTATGTCTTACGTCAAGACAAAGTATTATTACCAGCAACCTTTGTTTCTAGAACGTTTTTTGGCATATAGGTGCTCAGTTGACTGGTCTGTCGAGGAACGGGTTTGGTTTATGTTGTTCTCACTTACGAGAGGTTTACAGAGACACCATAAAAGCTATCCATCCTATCTAACCAACTAAATTAACAAAAGGAACACTAGCATTTAACATATTTAATATATTAATATTTGTAAAGTGCTAATGTGATGTGGCCTCGGTATTATAGCTAATTATGATACTGAGCTAACCTATGGTAGAGAATGAGCAGAAGCTTTGCGAGGAAGGTTTTTTGCTTTGTTTTCTGGAGAGTGAGATTGAGAGAGAGCAGGGTGAGTGGTGGTGAGGGAGGCGCAGAGAGAGGGAGAGAGCATTTTAAGCAGGCCTCACGGCCAGGGCAGAACCCGACTCGGGGCTTGATCTCCTGACCCTGAGATCACGACCTGAGCTGAAATCAAAAGTTGGGTGCTTACCCGCCACCCAGGCACGCCTGCCATGAAGTTGTAATTGCTGCATCCAGTAGATTAATGCAGAGCTTCCTGGGGTCCGACACTGTGCCAGCCGGCGGGGCGAGGGTCGAGGCTACAGAGGAAACACGAGGTGTGATCCTCGCCCTTCGTGAATCCAGCGCTTCATTGAACAGGAACGAGTACCACTCAGATAAAATACACATTTCAGTGCGTCACAGGCTTGGGTGAACAAGGAGCGGACATTGAAGTGTGTTGTGTCGTGGTGCTGGTGGGCACTTGGCCGGTGAAAGCAAACACTGGCCTGACAGATGCAGAAGAGACCAGCCAGAGCTAGAGCAGTTAACAGGAGGCGAGGTGTGTGGAAGGATAAAGCGGCAGTGCATGTCCTTCGCTCTGAGGCCACTTAACGGGAAAAAAAAATTCTTAGTTTCAGCCAGTTAGATCTGCTTGCCAGGATAAGAATTCTTTTTGATAGTCCCACTGGACTGTCAGAAGGCAGGGGGTTTTCTTACCCCCGGTTAATAAGACCACTTGGGTAAAAGCTTTAGGATTCAGTGATTATCGGGCTACAAGCACCTAATGTACATTGACAATTATAGTTGATGGTATTTAAGACTTAAAACCTAAATAAGCATGCAGGGAATTTTCTCACCTGTAGTCTGCTCATGTGGTTACTCAGATGCGGAGAATTATTGGTACAAACCTCTTTGCTTCTGTGCTGTGACTTCCCTTAATACTGCACTGAGTCCTCAATAGAAAATCAACCAAGGTATTAACCTAATGAAACTAGGAGGTCTTTCTCTTATAGGAAATGGATTTGGTTAGCAAACAGCTAAGTTAGAATTGAGTAAATGTTTTGTGTTTGTAACAGCTTAAAGCATATAACCAAGTACGGTAGCCGCTTTTTAACGAAACACCACCGTATGGTCCATTGTTTCAGGGAATCCAGGCTTATTTATTCCTTATCTGCGAGTGTCCTCATAAATGAGATTCTCAAGTGGACCTCCAAAATCAATAAAAGAATGATCCAATGTCCAGAAATGTATTTTTACTGTAAATATATTTAATCTTTAAAACCTTACTATTAACTATTAACTAACTATTTCCTTACTGACTCTGTAAAATCATTCTTATTTTACATTGATGTGATCAAAAACTAAATGCTAGGGGTACGATTTTTTTTTTTTTAACTTTTTGAGTACGTAGTGGTTAGAGCTTTAAAACCTCTGATTTCGTTTCTACTGACCTATGAATATTTTTTAAAAAATACCCTGAAGTTCTTTTTTTCTGTATGCAGAAAAATCTAATCAGAAATGTGTTTTTAAGTTTAACTTACAAATCTTTATCAGTTTAGAAAATTTTAATCACTTTTAAGGGAACTATGAATAATGATTAGTTCTATTTACAGAATTGGTTAACTAAGCTCTGTTGTTTCTTTCATATTCTCCTTGTCTTTTAAAGGCCACAAAATTTTTAAGTATTAAAACAGCATCCTGTTGAATTTGGGGTCTCCAAAATTTGGGTATCTGTTTGGTCACAGTTTCCAAGGCTGTTGTTCTGACAACTAAATTATCTACTTCCACCATATTACTCCAATAACGTTAAAGCTTTGGTCTTTAGAAGTTCATCTTCAGTTAAAAGAAATGTTTATAGCAATTGGATAAAACCCTCAAACAAGGAACATCAGAAATGAATCACATAAAATACTCATCTTAGGTTTTTTTCCAACATATACCTGAAATGTTTAGTTATGATCCTTCTTGCATTTTTTTCTTTTTTTCCCCATTTTACTCTTCTTGATTCCAGACACTTCAGCGAGAAATTGCCTCTATTTGATTTTTTTTTACTTTAGTATACAACTGCTGTCTATTTAAGTTTTCCAGCGTAAGTTCTCCAAAACATTGACTGCTTCACAAACTCAGAGAAAGAGTGAATTGAATGCTGCCATCAAACATGTTGCAAAATGCAGATGAAATAAATAAAACACTTGTTCCAGATAAGATGGTAGTGCAGCACAAATGTTGACATCAGCCTGAGATTTTTCCTCATCAGCTTCCGAAGAGCAAATGCTGTGACCGTCCTGGTGATCCAGGCAGGTGGGTTCGCAGCCTGGTTTTGCCGTGGGTGAGCGCCGTGACGGTGCTGCTCGCTGTGCTCCGTGTTTACACATTCCGAAACTTCATGAGTCATCTCTGCATTAAAAGTTCGCACCTCATAAATTCATGTTTAAAGTGCCATGTTTGTCACCCACGCACCATCCTAAGCAAGCACGGCCATTGTAACTGTCACAGACACCCTCTGCTGCCAGGTCACTTGGGCTCAAGTCTGTGGGCAGATATTTAAGTGGTGCGCACGGAGGTGGCGTCTTGCCGGGAACTGGCTCGGCAGAGACGTTTTACGATTTTCGGAGCCTCCCGACCACCCTCCCTGTGAACCGTCAAACCAGACACCCGTGGTCTAGCCCCGTCCCCTGCTATTTGCCGTCCTTCCCAGAAGACAGTGATGTCTTTGGTAGCATATTCTGACACTGTAGGACCCTTCAGAGGCTCATCATTCAAGTTCCAGTTTTGAAACCCTCTTTCCACCTTTGGGTCCCCAGCGACATAATGTGAGGATGTTTCCCATCAACAGTCAAATGGACGAGGTCGTCCTTTTCCTTTCCGAATTCAGCCAGTTTTCTGTCATCAGAGCGTGTCCGTGTAGTAACTGAAACTGTTTGCACGCACTGGCTTCACTCTCAGATCGGACCACGGCTTTGTTTTTTGTTCTGTTTTGTTTGTGATGAGAAGACAAGACCGCTTACAGAATGAGAAGGATACCACAGAGCGAGTCAGGTTCTTCACTCCAAGTCTTAGGGCATTAAAAAAGCAATTCACACGTATCTTTAAAATTAGCACTTCCGGGTGAGGTAAATTTGAGGTTACCTAATTCAGAGAATCAAAAATTTAATATGCCGTAATATTTAAAGGTGAGAAGAAAGATCTCATTTCCTAAGACTTTAAACAGGAGAAATAAATCATTCTCTCCCGTGTTCCCTTATGAAAAAGACAACTTTGAAAAGCAAAAGATCTCAAACTGAGTTTTATACCCCGAGTCTAGTGGTGACTGTGTTATTGCCGTATGTTAAGTTAACGGTTTCCCAGCGCTGGGCTGACTGCTACACAGTTAATCCTCTGCAACTCTAGGAGGTAATTATTAACCCATTTTTTGCAGCTCACGGCTAGGAACGGTAACTTGGGCCCGTCTGTTAGACGGTGGAGTCCACATGCGCCCTGTCCTGCCGCAGGTCCCTTGAGCCAGGCGTCTGGCCTGCACTACTGTGAGCATTTTGCATTCTAGTGCAGTAAACGCTTCAAAACGCACATGAAGCTTAGCAAACCACATAGAAACAACTAGGCTATGAGTACTGGTCAGCTGGTCGGTAGGTGGTGGTGTTAAGATTGCAGCAGAAGCTTCCTGAAGGAAGGAAGTATCAAGCCATTCCGAAGGCAGGTATTTAAGCAGAGAAGTAGAAGGACAGACCCAGGTAGGGGAGCAGGAACGTCACCCTCAAGTTGCACTGGGACATGTAATGGACTAGACCAAAGAATAGAAGCAAAAATCTCATTAGAGGTGAAAACGGGAAAAGAATGTCCATTAAATGAAATCTTTTGAAACTCCCATGACGTTCTCCTTTAATTTGGGAAGTAATGAGAAGCTTTTCCGGAGAGTAGCGAAACAGTCCAAAAATGTTTGGGACACGAGAGCAGAGTGACACAGATTGGATCTTTAAGGGCTGTGAGGGAGCCCCCCGGAGAGCTGGCGTCTGGCGTCGGTGCGGGGGGGTAGTGGCTGCAGCGCCCAACACTGGGATGGCCGAAGGGAGCAGAGAATACGGACCAGGGGAGTAACGGGCTACCCCAGCGCAACTACGCACTCGCTCAGAGAACTCTTGTTACGCCATCTGCTTGAAAATAGCCAGCTGGTAACTGGGAACACGAAGATCTTAAGGCATTGTCCCTTCCCGTGAGGGACGCTCAGTCTCTAACAGAGGAAGATAGCGATCGAGACGGTTGACGATGGGTAACAGACTAAAATAACGGTCTGGCTCATCAGAAAGGACCGTACTGACCACCTGGATGGAGATTATCCACACCTCTGACCCTGGGAAAAGGAGGGAACAGTAGCGTCACTCTCCAAAAAAGAAATGAGGAAAGAGAAGAATTTGGTATTTAATGGCACTTTGTTTCACACACGCCGCGTTTGGGAGTTGCACGTGCGTGTGAGTCGGGCTGCCACGTGGGCACAAGAATAGCAAAACGAGGATGACGTAGACAGTCCAGGCTGGAGCTCGTTCTCTTTGGAGAATCTGAAGTCCTTTTCCTAGCGAGACCACCAAGAGCAAAGTCTGTTATATGGCTACACTGCCAATCCGCAAATTAACCTTAAGGTTCACGTGTGTTTTCAGTGTGTGGTTCAGAGGGCGGAGGGACAGGAGGGATTCAGAGTAAGAAACAAACCTGCTATATTTGGAACCAGGGTTCACTTAACTCCATTTTCATCTCCAAATTTCACCCACAAATTATTCATTACAAAGAGAGAAAGCTAATTCTACAATTGTGACATCTAGTCCATTGTCCTCTCCTGAACTGAGTGCATAAATTCTAGAAATAGAGCTTTCACTTAAAGCTTGCCACTGTGATTAATTAATCCTTTTTTTATCATTACAGTTGTGACCTAAGTAATCCTTTCACACCCTGCAAATTTGGCATTATTTTCCTTGTTTTATGAAAGAAAAAACTGCTCCAAGAGATTTAGGTGCTCACTGATACCTAGAGAAGGAGTCAGTTTACAGGTGATAATTGCTTCTACTTTGGTTTCTGTCCTTAACGAGGAAGGAAAGTTAGACTGTACATTTAAAAAACACAGTTTGCCTCCACCTCCTTATGTGCAGGCTTCTAATGAGACTTCCGGAAGGGCTGAAGAAGCAGCCGCATAGGCACTAACGGCTTAAGATAAATTCCGAATCAAATGTAAAAGTATTGTACTTTATTTCTTAAATTGAAGGTCTTTTTTTAGAGAAATCATGTTTTGATTAAAACATTTTTTAAAAATGTTTTTTTAAAAATTTTTTTTTAAAAACTCAAGGGTTTTCTAAATACAAAAATGATCATCACTGACATATTTTAGGCACAGCTATGGACCTAACACATAAGAACAAGTTAATTCCCGAACTCCCAACATTCCGGCATAAACAGCATTATTCTGAACAGATGCAAAGAGCAAAACCTACAAGCTGTGCCCACCGCCCAGCTCCGTTCGCTGCCTGCACTCGAGGGCATGAAAACCAAAAAGCAGCCGTTACTGCGGGCCATTGTGGGACCGCCTTCTGCAGGGATCTCTGTTTGACTTACTGAGTTTGAAGGCCTCAGCTGGTCTTAGCAAAGCTGTTTAGGATTTACCTGGCAAAAAAGTCTAGACATCGAAAAATCGGGAGCTCGGGTCCAGAACTCAGTGCACCTAGAACCCTTCAACTCCTCATCCCAGGTCCTGTCTAGAGTCCGCCTCTCAAAAGACTGAAGTAGGGTCCTGTAGCATCTCATTGGGAACGCCAGACTTCACAGCCGAACAGAATTGCTTAAAAGAAAACATATGTTTTGTTTCCTTTGTTTTTCTATGTGTTTCAGTAAAATGACCTTTTAACAGTGAACTAACTACTGATTGTTCTCAGCCTATGACACCAGGCCACCATCACAATCATCTGGCTATTTGTAAGAATCTTGTGTTTGTGTTAAAACACTACTTTTATCACTGCTTATGGATAGTTTTTAAGGCTTCAGAAACAGGTAGCAGAAGTCAGGAATGAAGAGAATGTTCAGAAAAAAATAGTAACAATTCACCAATGAATATATCTTTAAAAATTTGAAATATGTTTCAACGTCTGAAATGTGCTTGTTTTCCTCCTGCTAAAGGCAGCTTTGAGGTAGGATTAGAACACTTCGGTGGCTGCGGTGCCGACCTTCCCCGATCTCACAGAGATGGTGAACTCTGCTGACTTTAACTCCATGACCCGGAACTTGAGTCACCTGCTGCTGCTTCTGCTGCCCCACGGAGTGCGCGCGCGAGCAGAGCCACAAGGGACTGCACGCCCAGCCGCGTCCTGGCAGTGTGGGAAGATAGGCCTGCCTCGACCCAAACATGGGAAGCAGGAGTAAAGAGCTATAAAAATGCAAATTTTAGTAGTCTACGTGTCATTAACTTTTATAAAAAACATTTGAGTTTAGGAAACTAGCCTCATTCTTGAAAATCTGCTGTTTTTAACTCAAGAAAAGTAGCTTTTAAAAGTCGTTTGAGGGCGCCTGGGTGGCTCAGTGGGTTAAGCCTCTGCCTTCAGCTCGGGTCATGATCTCAGGGTCCTGGAATCGAACCCCAAATCGGGTTCCTTGCTCAGCAGGAATCCTGCTCCCTCCTCTCTCTCTGCCTGCCTCTCTGCCTGCTTGTGATCTCTCTCTCTCTCTCTCTGTTAAATAAATAAATCTTAAAAAAAAAAAAAAGTAAAATAAAAGTCGCTTGATTCTCTCAAAACCTCTCACAAGATGTCCATTTCATGTTCGTTCGACTGCAGGTGGGGGACCGGAATTCTGTAAGGTAAACGTTATCTTATGGCTGGTGATCCACACAGGCGAGGAGTCAGCGGCACGTTTCCGGCTGAAAGTTCAGAATGTTGAGAGCACATGCCCTGCTCTCAGAATGAGCCTAGGCCTCCCTGTGAAGGGTTAGCAGTCTCACAGCCCCCAAGCGGGGACGGAGCCGGGATCTGCACCACTTTTCGTCTCCACTAGAGACTGGTGTTACTTCCCCGAACAAAAAACTTCTTACTGTTAGTGGTTAGAGACAATTCAGGAACCGTGAGCTTGAGTCCTGGTGCATCTGCTGTTTGTCTGACCACCACCAACACGTCACTTTGTATCTCAGATCTAAAGCTACATTTCCTTATGCAGAGAAGTTCACTTGGGCAGTTCAAAGCCAAGTGCTACGGATCAAAGGACTGGGCGTCAAAAAGCCTCCATTTTATAACTGGTTTTATCTTCAAGTGATGAGACGTTTAAGGGAGTCACGAAAGGGAGTTTTTGGCCTTCGGTTTTCTCATTTGTAAAATGTAAATCATAAGAGATGCTCTCCAAATTCCAGGATTGTGGTGGGATTATGGCATATAAAAAACGTAAGGGTGCTCTAAATTTGTCAGTCTTAGTTACAAGGTGCACTGCCTTAACCTGATTCCATGAGCATCCCCAGGCTATCTTAAACAATGTTGAAGTTGTTGCTAATAGTTACTGAGGAAAAAAATTACTGGACTCTGCAACTTTTCTTTCCAGTACAGAACATGCTTTACTTGTTTGTTACAATCCTGCTTAAAAATATAAGGGGCTTTAAGAAATCAATAAAGGGGCTTTTTTATTTGAGCATTTAGGAGGTGCTGTCATGCAGAGAAAGAGCATTGACTAAGGTTCAGGACATCAGGATTCCAGTCCTGGGCTCTGCCATTGTCTTCTATGTGGCTTACTGGGTCACATCTTTGCGATGCTGTCATTCCTCATCTGTAAAAAGAGGTTGGGCTTTCACAGGTTTCTAGTAGCGTGTGCCCTTTGATAGCTGATGAAGTGCCCCATACCCTCCTGATATAGACAGAGCTTTTGCGTACATTTCAGTGGACTCAGCCTCACCCAGTATTTATAACGGACTCCAGGTAATAAGCCCTAACCTCCTCGATCTCTTCTAGCTTTAATCCTCTGGAAGGCTCCAACCAAGCTATCTGTATCTATTTTGGACAAAGATGGCATTTCATTTCCAGGTAGCTTTTTTATTCATTACAGTTCAATCTGAATCCTACAGATGGTAGGAGAGTTCTGGCACTAGGTCACCCCACGAATAGTTGAAATTTGTGAGGAAAAGGATCTGATGGCCTCAATATTATTTAAAATCTCAAATCTTAGGTCTAGGTATCTTGTGGTTCTCACATCTACACCTACAACGAAAATAAAATGGCACTTGGTAAAACAAGGTCTTAAATCTCTGTTCATACTGAAAAGCAAATTCAAGAAGTTGAAATACCTCTCTCTGCTTGAGAAAATAACGGGAAGGGGAAAAAATAAACTTAGATTATGTTCTTTTTATTTGCTATTACCTGTCTTGAGAATCAGGTGAATGGGTGGCAGGCTACATACTCGTATCTTGTATGATGATTGGCCCCTACCGTGAGCTCTTTACTGAGCTTGTTCCAATCAGTTTAAGCACAGAGGGAAGTTTTTTGGAAAGGATGCAAGGTTATCTCAAGGGACCCAGGCAGGAGGTCAGTGCAGCTTCAGGAAGAACTACAGCCCAAGAAGTTGGGGGATTTAGAAGCAAAAGTTACTATCTCTTGCTGCATCACAGAAGCTAAAAGCTTCCCATTCGGCCCTTCCCTCTGCATGTCTGTTGGACCAGCGGCGTCTGCTTCAGGCTGCACATGGCTGTCTGGCTCAGCCTGACAAAGGCTTTCTGTCCAGACTTCAACCAGGATGGACGAGAGTCTCAAAAGCCCAATTCCAAATTCCCTACCGGAGAAGGTGATTGTTCCAACTTAAGGCAGGAACACCTTGCAGTGAGGGGTGAGAAGTTGCGTCATAACTGATTGCTTAGAAGGAGCCTTGGGATCAAAGTTCCCCAGAAGAGGGCTTGCACAGGTTTCCTAAAAAGCCAGCAGGGAAACAATAGGGAAAGGAAACAACTTGCATCCCTAGGACATGGCAGACCTCAGAGCAAGGCAAGGTAGTCAACAACATCAGGAGAATCCCGTAGTGACGGAGGAAGGAGCGCTGCTGCTGGCTCCCAAGGTCCAGTCTCTTCTCGCTACTCCCTGATGCTCAGAGGAAGCCTTTATCTGGAGAAGACATCCTGGGCCAGCAGCTGCCAGTTAGCATGTGGAAGCAGTGCATTATCTTGTCCAGATCTCCTTCCAGATGGATACTGACGCGTAAGGTCGTGTGTTGCCGCCACACACGGCAAGAAAATGGTGGCTGCAGAGTTCCAATAAATAATACAGATGTTCATAATAAAAGTTTTGGGCCATTCAACCACCGATTAATCTCTATATTTTTTTCAAGACAGGAAAATGTAGATTAGCTTTGAAACTATAAAACTGTATTCATTAGCACCCTTTTGGTCGCTAAATATATAAGCTCACTTGAGCTAGCTGAAGAAAAATTAGAAATTTATTTTAGAAATACAGTGATGTGTAAGGGTATGAGGATAAAAGTATTCTAGTTGGGCAGAAACTGGGAAGTCAGAAAGGGACGGGCACCGTCATCCTCTCCGCACTGTCTTCTCTGCCTGTCCCTGCCAGGCTGCTGCGGTACTGTCCCTGACCACCGGCTGGCCCACTTCTCATTAACATGGTGGGACAGGAGGGCCAACAACAGTGAGCTCACCTGCTTCGTGAGCTGATTTCTCGAAATGCGAATCGGTGAGTGTGTTTGTTTCTGTTTTGTATTTCCTTCTGCTCCCTCTGGGCCGTCCACACTGACTAAAGGAGAATTAGGAAGGTCCCAGGCAGTATGCAAAGATAAAGCAACGGTCAATACTTGCTCTTTTTGCTCTTTTTTCTTATTCAAAAAAAAGGTGCTTTTGTAAGAGCCTGTCAGAAACAATAGTTCTGGGAGCCAAGCTTTTTTCCCCTTTTTTAAAAGAGCAGTTTAAGGTTCACGGTCAAATTAAAGGGAACTTACAGAGATTTCCCATATATTCTCTGCCCCCACACATGCACGGAAGCCAAAGCTTTTGATCTGAATGAGGTTGGTTTCTGTTGAGGGAAGAAAAGGACTGTGAGAATTGGAAGGAAAGGCCCTAAGGAGGTAGGGCATAGAATTAAGGTTCTAGTAATAATACACTGGGAAGAGGCTGGAAGAAAGCCAGGACTCTGATTACCCCCTCCCCAGGGAGAAGGGCAGTGAGGTCCGAGGAGCCGGGGATAAGGGAGCAGGAGCTCGGGGAGCCCTGTGGATGGAGGCAGAGCTGGTCCAGAGAGACTCCGGGGGCTGGAGCCGCACGGGAGAGCCGCGCCGGCCTGCGGGTCATGCGTCCACACTGGAGTGAGCCCGCGCTCGCCAAGGTCCTTTGTGCCCAGGAGCCACGATCAGCTGGGCTTAGTGGCTTTGCTGCCTTTCGAGGCCCTTCCACGGATCACATCCCCTCGGCCCAGCCAGCAGAAGGGACCCTCCTGGACCCGGACCGTACCCCCTGGACAAACGCTGGAGATCTCATGGCCGGTGGCCACAGCCGGCCTTCGCCCTGCAGCCTTCAGAGGGGCGGACGTCAGGAAGCTGGAGCTGAAGTTAGAAGAGGAAGATGCGAGCCCCGGGCCGGTCAAGCCGGGTGCCGGGTCGTTTGGGAAAACCACGTGCTTGGGGACTCACTTGGCCCGAGAGCCAATGTGCTGCGCTGACTTGACACTTTGTTTCCGGATGTTATGGGGTGAATCGTATCCCCCTAGAGGTTCACGTTGTGAAGTTTTAACTCCCCAGTACTTCAGAATATAAGCGGATTTGGAGACAGGGTGTTCAAAGAGCTGATGAAATTAAAACAAGGTCTTTTGAGTGGGCCCTAATCTAATCTGATTGGTGCCATTATAGAAAGAGGAAATCTAGGCACAGACACATACAGAGGGCAGGAGACACAGGGAGAAGATGACCACCTCCAAGACGGTGGGGAGAGAGGCTGGAACAGATCCTTCCCTCACCAGAAGGAACTGGCTCTGTGATACCTTGAACTTGGACTTCTGGCCTCCAGAATTGTAAGGAAACTAATTTCTGTTGTTTAAGCCACTGGGTCTGTGGTACTTGGTCATGGCAGCTCTAGAAAACTAACATTGGTTTCCCAAAAGAAATTTCTTGATTTCTGAATTTTATAAACTTCCTAACAAAACAGACTAAAAGATTTGTTAAATTATAATTTTTTTTTTCTTAAGAACGGGGAAAAGACATTATTATCCGTGTAAACTGAACATGTCACTATGGAACCAAAAAAAGGTGTACTTGCAGCCCAACCAGCGACTGATGACATCGCAAATAGTGAAACGGCCAGTTTCAAATGATTTCATAGCAATATTCTGTGAAAGAAACCAACTGTTTAACCATTGAGTTCTGCAGGATTTCCCACAAGAGGAATTCTTTTAAACTCAGCTGGTTTAGAAGGTAACCACCCTGCTGCCTGTCCTGGGACTCTGTCTGGTCTCCAGCACTCACACAGACCCACTGGGACAAGCTGGGAATAGGGTGATGACTCGTCGTACGGCAGGTGGAGTGTGAGCTGTTCCGCGCCTCTATCTCTGGTGAGTGTCTTGCAACGTGCCTGTTCCATACCACAGTTTGAAGCTCGATACCAAACAGGAGATCAGCTGATGGTTTCCTCTAGTCTCAACTAGATAAAATTATGACACCAGGGCGCCTGGGTGGCACAGCATCCAGCTCTTGGTTTTGGCTCAGATTGTGATCTCAGGGTGGTGGGATTGAGCCCTGAGTCAGGCTCTGCATCCAGCATGGAGTCTGCTTGTGACTCTCTCTCCTCTGCCCCTTGCCTGGGTGCATTCTCTCTCTCTCAAATAAGTAAATCAATCTTTAAAAAATAAAATAAAATTATGACACCAAATATAGCAAGGATGATGCTGTTTCCTGGAAACAAGTGATTTGTTTTATTACTTACATTTTGAACACTTAATAGGTTACCCAAGAAGATTCCTACTTCCAAAAAATGCAAGATAAAACCAGAAAAAGAGATAGAAAAACAGAGGGCCAGAAAGAGAACTACAGATAAGTTGGATCTTTTGGCTAAATTATTTTAGTCTTTACTTTTGGCTATAGGAATAAATCCCTAAATGAATGTGTCTTTCTCTTGTTTCTGTAAAAGATTCCTGCATAGAATACATTTCGTTTTCTGATTGTGATATGAAAGAATTAGACAGTTTTGGTTATCTGCTGGGCCAAATAATTACTTTAAGATTCTATAACTGAAAGCTAATTGGAACCAGAACAGTTTTCTTTTCCAAATGAAGCAAATGCCAATGGGTTCAGCAGAATAAAGTTTGATTGACATTAGTGACAGCAGTGTTGGAAAAACTGAAAAGTGAAAATGTGCTACACTCAGGTCATGTAATAAATTCTTTTGAACATAAAGAAGTGTATAGCTTTCGTAAATAAAATATCAGTTTATCCCGCATCCTATTAAACACATGTGCACAACATTTAAAGAATATTGCCTTGAATTTATGATGTCTTTGTTAGGGTATGCTTTTATTTTCTTCCTATATGGTTAGAAGAACTCTGTAGTTAGGAGAAAAGTCGATTCTTTGCCTTTTTCAGCTCAAACTACCTGATTCAAATATTTATAGCCTATCAACTTCCAGAAGATGAGCCATTTTCACCAAAATACACTCAGGAAAATTTGAAGGGGAGACCAAAGAAAGGGGAATTAGGTTGACTTCTGATTGGTGCCAATGTTTTTCACTTCACTTAAATTTGAAACCCGAGTCATTCTTTTTTTTTTTTTTTTTAAGATTTTTATTTATTTGACAGATCACAAGTAGTCAGAGAGGCAGGCAGAGAGAGAGAGGAGGAAGCAGGCTCCCCGCCAAGCAGAGAGCCCGATGCGGGGCTCAATCCCAGGACCCTGAGACCATGACCCGAGCTGAAGGCAGAGGCTTTAACCCACTGAACTACCCAGGCACCCCAAAACCCGAGTCATTCTTGAATGACTCTAACCTTTATATGCAGTCAGATACCAAGTCCTGTTAATTTTCATTTGTATTTTCTCATACATAAATCCATTACTTTCTAGTCTTATTGTCACCCTTTATTTCAGTCCCTATTCATTGCATGCAATTTCAACCTATTTTTAATATCCTCCCATCCATTCTGTACATTGTTTCCAGAATAATTCCCCTCAACACTACTTTTCTCATTCATTGCCTTGTTAAAGAAAACAACACAACCAACAATTTCAATGACCCTCTGATGCTAATAGAACAAAATCCAAATTCCCTCGACAAGCATTTTTTAGGCTGAGTCAGTACCATTGAGAGTTCTGTCCCTATCTAAATGTCAATGTGCCCGACCCACTAAAAAAAGCGAAGTGCGTGCTTTGGCTTAGATGACCTTCCCATCTGGCACTTGAGACCTGCTGTCCCGTGTCTCATCCCCAGATTCCTCACTGCCAGGCCCCTTCGGATGAAGGTGAGTTTGGATTCCTACATGGCTTTGGATTGAGCTTCTTCCCAGAAGGGGCTTCTGAAATCCGGTGCAGGTACTGAGACCCTCTGATACATCTGACTCCGCTGGGGAGCAATACCCTAGCATTCACCAGCTGGGGAAGGAAGTGCACATAGCCCTTAAAGCTCTCTTCAATTTTTTTCCTTCTTTCCCAATGTAAGTGATTTATTTCAGCAAAGAGTCCACCTATGATACCTTAAATCTCTACTCATCTACCCTGAGCCTCCAGCTATGAAAGTCCACAGGGAAATTTCCAGTGGAAATTCGTACCAGTATCCCTATTATTCGTCACCAGGGGATGATGAGGCCCCTCCTATCTGTTTTTTTAGGCTGTTTCCTACTGACATATGGATATATTTGGGAACCAGTGTGACCGTCTCTATGCCTCATCATGTTCTTTATTTCTAGAGACATTAGGTCTCCTCATCATTGCCACTAACCAGGTATGATCCACTGGAGGGGAGAGTCCCTTTCAGCTCTGTCTCTGCCCAGTCCATTGGCTGGCCGTGGAATGCTTTGTTGTTGTTGTTGTTGTTGTTTTTCTCCACAGGAGTGTCAGATCCCAGGATAGCAGGGCTGTGTGAGAGAAACACTGGTTGTGTTTCTATCCAAGGTATTCCCTCGTCCCATCTTAGGAAAGACCCTTCCAACTTGGGCTTTAAAGGAAAGATGTCATCTGTAGATCCATCCTCCTGTCCTTTCCTCCCTCCACCTTCCCCTACTTGTCATTAAGGGGCTCATCCTCTCTCTGGGGAAATCCCTTCCATAGGAGGAAGAAGAGGCACTGCCCAGAGAAACCATTTTTGTTCTTGAAAACTTGAGGTCCTCAGGCTTTGACAAGGTGTTCTTTGGGGCACTGATGCAGTCAGCTCTGGAGGGGAGGGACAAACTCTAGGCTGCTGAATGAGGGTGAAATTGGATATTATAATCCCAGTTTCCCTCCCCACCATGAGAATTTCAGTCGGTTTCCCCTGCTGGTAACCTAGAAGTAATCACACCTTATCAATGCAGGCATTACTTTTTGTTTAAGACAACACAGTCTAAACTCACATTGAAGAAAGTCTATTTCTCCTATTAGCATGGTGTTTTCTCACTCTTTTCAGAAAAATGGAACCCACTGTTTTTGAGGGCAGGAAACACTTGTTTCTCCACTGGGCCCAGCTTGAAGATTTGAGTCACTACAGCAGCTGTCCAAGAAGGTGGCTCAGGCTCCGATCAGATTCTTCGGATCCCAATTTCCCCTGATAGGACCGTGACCATGAGCGGGATGTTCTAGTTCATCCCATCTCTCTCTACAGTGCTCAGATAGCAATTATGTAACTTCATAGGTTACATAGGGACTTTGTGGGATATGCGTAGATAAAGGAGACAGTCTGGATTCGAGGAGTGTAGAAACTCACTAGTGATAGAGCAACGAGTCATGACGTAAAAAAAATGAAATAACTAAGAAGTGGCCAATGAGGATGGAGGGGTGTTGATTTAACTGGAGGGGGCTGATTTTGATCAGAAAAGATTTCTTGGAAGTGGTGTCATTTACTATCCTTCAGTCTGAGTAGGGTTTTGGTAGGTGAACAATGGCATTAAGGTCAGATGAAATAACATACAAAGGCCTAGAGTACTGGGGAATATCGTACTGCTGGGGGAACAGTATGGGTAAAGCAACAGAAATGTGTTTCCAGTTTTGAAAAAAAAGAATATCCTCATCTAATTTTTGGTTGAGATGAGAAGGCTGGGTTGAAAGGACACATGTCAAATTCGTGTAGGGCTGGTGAGCTCTGCTTAGACACACCGTGCTTCCTTAAGGTCATCTGTAGCTAGCAGAAATCCAGTTCTGTCATTTCTGTGCCTTAGAGGACCTTCTCTGTTGCTTGCGGCCTTATATCTCCCCATCGGGGCTATTAACCAATTTTGAATTCTCCTAGTAAAACCTAGAGAGGGTCAAAGTCCCTCTTTGCATCGTATTACACTAGAAATACCCTTGAAAGTACATCATAGAAACACAGGTAACTTTACAGTTAGAAAAGAAAAATCATTAAAGCAAATGTGCTAATATCACTTTGCTATTTACCTTATTATTCATGATGGTTATTATGTATGTTTGAAGATCCATAAAACTGGTTTTCTACCCACTGGGGAATAAACGGGCTATTTAAGACCAGAGGCTCACAAACAAATCCCCTGAGGCGCCCAAGAGCACGCTTCCCTCCTGATAATCGCCCACAATTAGAACAGATTCTTACAGATACATAAATTAAAGCAATAAAATGAGATACTATAAATAGCCCTGCTTATTCACACTGGAAGAATCGAGCCATGAACTACAAATCCCTGCTCAAAATAACTTTGCTCTGTAGTTGCAAGCACTGATAAGAATAGGCTACGGGATCTCCAGACGGGAAGAAATCCTCGTCTCTTCTTCCAAACTAGACTAGATCAAACCTCCCAAAGGCACAAGAGTCTTGTCAGTGAGCATCCGCGGATGAGGCTGCGAAAGAACTGAGAGTTCTGGCAGGTGGTTCTTATTTATTGTCCCACCTCTCCAGTATTCCTCCCTGAGGAGGTGAGAGCTGGGCAGAGGCCAGCAGATGTCACATGCTGTGCCAGTGCTCAGGGACAGAGGATCTTTTCTCACCCATGGTTGGCTGGTTAAGAACTCGTCCTGCAGAGGCTTCTGAGATATTAAATCTGGAATCAGGACACCAGTCTGGAAGTCTATGAGGAGACCAAGGGCCAAGACATGGGACCAAAATAGGACAAAGATTCAAAAATCAGGGATTCTCAAGGGGTTGGTTTAGGTGGGCTGGGTCCCTTTAAAAGGTTTGGAATTTGGTGGACCACATTTCAATTTCTGGGTATTAAGTACAGATACTATTTTATCAGAGCAAGTTTTCTTAACGTGAGCTGCTTGAAAGACAATTGACTAATTAAAGAACATGTTTTGCATAACACAAATTTCCAACAATTATAATCAAGAACTAGCACCAATATAGTAGAAATGAAAATGCTGTGGCTCTCATAGGCTAGGAATACATTGTTGCTTTGTGGAGCTGGCTGCTCATTTAACTCAGCTTTCTTTTGTTATCTCATACTAATTTTGTGTTTTGTTTGTAATAACAATGAAACTGATAATAATTGTGTGTGAGAAACTCTAGATCTTAACCCCATCTCCCATGCAGATAATCATGTTTATAACAAATTTTTTGGTAACGTGAGCTTTCCATAGGAGTACAATTTATGCACTATGAACGGCAGAACAGTTACCTTCATTTACATTCCTTTGCTTTAAATTTAATATTATTCATTTAAAAAATGCAGAAAACGGTAAGAAGGTGTATCTGGGAAGACACATCCTCAAGGACTTCACAGTCCGGTCTAGATAAGAGCTATTCATTTCTCCAGCCACTCGCTCAGCAACGCTCTCCTCAAAAAAAAAAAAAAAAAAAAGGAATTCTTTTAATTATGTTTTTAGAACTATCAAGTCTTAGAGAGATGAAAACAAAGTCAGAATCTATCATCTGATTCCAACTGTCCTCTCAGGTACAAAATATGAGAAATCGTGAGTAAAGGAAGTGCTGAGGCCACTGAGTGGGTGGGCAGGTGTTGCCAAAATGGGGCAGACGGGGGCCAGGAGAGCCCGCAGGACATTTCAGAGCTGGAGCCAGGATGAGGAAGAGGCTCCTTGCCTGATTTATCTGGTCTATAGAGAAGCCAATCTTTACTACACTCGAGATTTCATCCTACCGAAATTAGAATTCTCAGAAAAAAAATATTCTTGCCAACTTCATGAGTAAATGCCATTTCTTTCAATCATGTTTTTTTGCGACACAGATTATTGTATGTTCCTTTGAAAATGTGTCACTAAAATTCTGAAGGCTTAAACATTTGATGAGGAAGCCCAGGGTAGTACTCTGCATGGGACATACCAAAAGGGTTTAGAACAGTAAACTGTGTTACAAAATCAAAAGAACATTGGATTTTGATCTCAGAAATTTAACTGTAATGAACTCTATCCAGGCATTTTGTGTGTGAGGCAGTTTGTGCTTTTCTATATATTTCTTTGCAACAGGCTTGCAAGATAGAGATTACTGTAGCGTGAACACAGGGAAGTCCAGACTTGGTGTAACCTGCCCGTGGTTAAACACAGCAGAACCCAGCCAAGTAAGGGTTTAAACTGTGTCTGACTGACTGCAAAGTCAGGAAAATAATTATGGGAGGAATAGCTGTTTCTTCACCCTTTATATTCATTTTAAGAGAAAATCTTTTTATTTATTTTTTAAGCTCTTCAGCAGTGTCTTCAGGATCCTCACAGTGAGACCCCAGTCCACTAACGAATCATTTCTTATAAAGTGAAACTCGATATTCCTGTCGTCTGTATCACCCAGGGAGTAGCTTTTAGAAAACCCTACAAAATAGAACATCTACAAAAAAGAAATTTAATCTGTCTTCTTTTAAAAGACAACACTATTCATTAATGTAATCTTCTGACATTTCAAAACAGGAATCATTTTTATTATAAAATAATATACTTACTGTAGGGGCCTACTTAGCCAGAGCGACTCCATCTCAGTTAAACAGCCATTTTGTTGTTTGTGCAGTGAATCTTAGCAAGTCTGAGAAACCAGTAAAATATGGTCGACCAGTCCCTGATACAAGGACGGGTCCGTTCAGGTGGAGATAACAGAACCCAGAATGCAAGGACGAGTCAGGCCAGGTGGAGACAATCTCATTGGCCAGGCTCGACCACATGGTGTTTGCTCTATAAAAGCTAGTCTGTGAAGCTGGGGGTGGTCGCTCTCTCCGTAAGAGACGGCCCCCCATGGTCGGTTTGATTCTCAGTGCTGGCATGAAATAAAGCTTTGCTTGACCTTCGCTTTGTATCAGTCTCGCTCCTTTGATCACAGACCCCATCACTTACATTATATTTTAAAAATACAGAAACTAAGATAAAAGAAACCAATTCTAACTCCATGAGACTAAAAAGGCAATTGCTTGCATGTTGTGATTTGTACATTTCAGGTTTTTTTATGCATATTTTTAATATATTATGAATTCAGACTGTCCCCCTTTTCAGTTGTTAACCTTAATACTTAAGAATTGGTCATTTAATTTTGACTCTTTTTTTAATGCAAATAAGACTGGAAAGAGTGAATAGAAAGAAAGAGAATGAAAGGGATGGATGAAAGCTTCCGTCAGCCCTATATATGTTCGATTCTAATTAAATTCTTTGAGGTCTCATCCCATCTTCAAGTATGTAAGTGGGCATACATATCGTTGCTGTAAGCTCAGGCAGCTATAACAAAATACCATGGACTGAATGGCTTAAACAGTAGACGTTTATTTCTCAGAGTGCTGGAGATGGGAAGTCCAAGATCAAGGTGCTGGCAGATTATTTTGTGTCCCGTGAGGACCTGCTTCCAGGGCTGCAGACCATCGCCTCTCGCTGTGTGCTTTCGTGGCCTTTCCGTGACGTGCACACATGGAGACAGAGAGCTCTCCATCTTCCTCTTCTTATAAGGGCACAGATCTCATCGTGGGACCCTACATTCATGACCTCGTCTGAACGTAATTACCTTTTAAAGGTCTCATCTCCAAATATCGTCACTTGGGAGGTAGGGCTTCTACGAGTTGTGGGAGGACAGGCAAATAACAAGAAAGCTGTAGTTTAACACAGAGTGAAGGCCCGTGATTGTGCTGTAAGCAGAGTTCAACAAGATCAACCAAGGAAGATGGGGTCAGTGTTATTATGAAGGAAGTGAGCGACCTGGGTGATGGGTGATTACATCACATCTGAACCTGAGCTGTCCCAGGGCACGTCATCTTTCTGTTTTGAATGACCTCTTACAAGGCTGGTATAAAATAGGATCTGAGCTAGTAAAGACGCTGTCCCTCGTCTTCCCTCGTTGGGTATTATCTCAGTCATTTAAAACTGTGTGTTCAAGGCTGGCAGGTTCGCTTCCAGTGCCAGCTCTGATCAGCCAGCGGTGCCCCCGAGCACTGACGGAAGAGAACGCGGAGGCCCAGCCTCGGCCCCGAGGCACCTGCAGCCTGACGGGCCGGTCGGCCGTGGGAAGGGAGGGAGCAGGTGCGCGCCGTGCCACTTGGCCTTGCTGGGCTTTAGACATGTTAGTTTTACTACAAATGAGGGCATTCAGGGGGATCCTTCCAGAGGCTGAGGCAGAGAGGGAAAGTGACCTGAAGGCCCGCCGAAGGGACTCGGAGAGGGACCCAGGCCGAGGCCGAGGCAGGAGGAACCGGATCGTTCCGTGGACTCCGAGCGAGCCAGTCACTAGGCCCAACCAACACGAAGGACCAGGGTCGCTGACCGCCTGGAAATTAGGGCCCAGTTCAAGAGGGGCTGAGCCAGGAAATGCCGAAGCCCCCGCGGGCTCTGTGAGGGCCGCGGGCTTGCAGAACGGATCCCAGCGGCAGTGCCGCGCAGCCGGGCCGGGCGACGCCGAGACGCCGAACGCCCCGCAGCCGCGGTTCCCAACGCGCGCCCCGCTCGCCTGCGGAGCCTCGCGGCGGCACCTGCGCCCCAGGTCCCGTCTGGAGAGGACGCGGCACTGTCTTCGGCGGCGGAGCCCAAGCTCCGTAGCTTCCGAGCCTCCCGGGGTACTGGGCGCCTCTAGCCCGAAGGGGAGCAGCCGGCGCGCGGCCATTCCCCGTCCACGAGACGGGCCGAAGCCTTTGTGGAGGAGAAGAATGAGGACGCGACCCGGGCGAGCTGCGTCCGGAAGGCTCGAGGCCGAGGGCAGGGCTTCCTTCAGAGCCTTCCTGCCGTCTGGAGCCCAATGGCGAGGGAGCAAAAGGTCGGATCTGCCAGTAGGATAGGGAAAGGCGGGAGAGAAACTTGTTGAAACAAGGAAACCAAAAGTGCTCCCAGTCTTTAAATGCGTTTGTAAACTACTGCTCAGGGTCTGGATGCATGAGGAAATGGGGGGAAGGAGATGGAGACGCTTAGCTTGGAGGAAAGCCACGGGGACCATAACGTTTTAAACGTTTGAATGAAAAGTCGTAACTGCCTGATCTTCTGATAAAGCCAGGCGTGTGCCACATTCTAGAATAAGCAACATCTGAAACTCTTGGCCTGTAGACAGGGTTAGGCTTCCCTACTGTGGCTGTGAAAGCAGAATTGGGATTGCGGGATTTCAAGTTCCAAGGATGCAGAATTCAGCTCAACCACAAGAACTTTCTGTACAAGGGATGCCGTATCAAGGTACAAGGGTTTTACTCTGACGCTCCGAGTCTAAGTCCCAGATCTTCCCTTATCAGCTGTGTAATCTTGGGAAATGTATAAAATACGGGCAATGATACAGTTTTGAGGTTCGTATGTATAAAGTCTCAAATATACCATCTAGAATTGAGCAGGTAAAACAGAATGTTCATGGGAAGTTTTTTTGGTTGCTCTAGAAGTAACAATTGGAATCCAAAGATGAGGGCAAATGCGTCAAGGAACAAACAAGAAACACTAAGTGAATAGGAATCAGACATTCCTTTCAGGATTTATCAGGAAGTGGCTGACCTCAGCTGGCTTCTCTGACCTGCATCTCTGCCACCTGCTCCATGTCCCTATAAGCAGGCAGGAGCCAGGAGGAGAGAATTCTGGAAAGTCACTGCATCCTTGGGGGGTTATACTCTGATCCAATGTTTCTCCTGCTCTCTCCTCACTTAACAATCGGGTGTCTGCTCATGCCATAGATGGGCTGGTCCAGCTCTGTGCACTTTGGTAAGTGGAAAAGAGAACTGGAAGGAGCGGCAGAACAGAGAGAAGGGGTAAATTGCAGAATCTTCCATGACCAGCGTTTAGCATTTGGTGATGGATGTGCGATTTGCTCTGGATCAAAGGGATGCTGTGGAAGGCAGCCAGGTTGAGGCTGTCTCACTAACATCCCACCCGAGAGAGGGGGCTGCCAGCAAAGTCGACCCTAGCCACAAGAAACAGTGGGGTGAGTCACCGAGACTAGGACCAGATGGTGGAAATGGTGAAGCGGGAGGCCTCCTATTGGGCCTCTGGAAAATTCGCATAAGCGCCAATGAGGAAACCAGATTTGGATGCCTGCCACGGAGAGGGAGCCAACCGCCAGCACTGCCAGAGAGGCCTTCGACAGCCCAGGCAGGTAGGAAACACTTGTCTGTCGCTCCTCTCTGTCTTCCCTCTCCCTACACAGAGAGGAGTGTGGGCAGCAGAGGAGGGTGGCCCAGGGGCAGGTAAGCCCCTCTGTGATAGGGGAGCTGGCCAGGGCTGGGAGAGGGACATGGTCATCGTATTAAAGCAAGGCCGAAGTTTTAAATCAGTCTTAGCTGGGTTGGGCTTTTTATCCCTGAAAGGCCGAGAACTCTAGAAGACCGCCAGAGATGATGTTGTCTGGGGACACAACAGGGAGACTGTGAACAGCGCAGAGCTAAAGGCAGTGACTGCAGAAAAACAAAATGATTTCATGTTTCACCCTCCTGTGAACTAGGATTGTTTGATAAACCAGATGCGGTAGCTAATATTTTCATTAACAACAAAGGGCAAGAGGCAAGGCTGAATGATAAAGCTTTGCGGAAATGCACTGGTGATGAGTCACTGTGTGATTACTCGGGTGGGTTTCCCCCGAAGGGACTGGAACGGCTCACCCGCCAGCTGTCCTCAGAAGAGGTGAGGTCATCTGTGGGGCAGGAAATCAGAACTCTGGGACCTAGAGTCCGACCGACAAGATCTCCCAGGAAGGGCACCTTCGGAGACCCTGGAGAGCTACCCAAGCACGTGGGCTGTTAGGAATGACGCGCTTCCTCCTGGTGGGACGGAGCATTGACGCGTTCTCTGTGTTCCCTTTCCTATTCATTGTCTCCGACCTTCATTAAGATTCGATCAACCTGTTGCATGTTTTGACTTCCAATGTCCTGAGCAGAACTAAGGGAAAAGGTCCCCGACCACACATGGGGCAAAGCAGCACAGAGGGGGGTTGTGACTCCTGTCCTGAGGCCGCAGTGGTGGTGGCAGCCAGCCTGGGGCACCAGCTGCGAAGAGCTTTGCCTGAAAGTAACCATCGCACAGCAGCCAGTTCCGTCAGAGGTGGGGGCCAAAACAGGGGTGCTTGGGGGACCGGTTGCTGATACGCATGACAAGGGAACCTGAGAGATCCTTGAGATCCTTAAGCACAGCAGGAGACTCTGAGGTGGGGAAGAATTTATGTCAGTGAAACTAGTGCGAGTCAAACCGTATCATTTGAGTCACACTGTGATTGGAGTTATCCCTAATGGAATGAGCTCCTTGCCACTACAGGTGTTCGAAAGATAAATATCTTCCTTTTAGGGACTCCTTGACGGATGCTCTGGTGGCGCTGATTTACTCAACATGTTTCTTTTGCATGTACTGTATATCAGGTGCTGTGCTAGGCTTACCCACAGTCTCTACTAGGAACCGTGGAGATGGAGGAAACTGAAGCTTAAAAGTTACATAAGTGGTCGAAGATTGTCAGAGCTAGTGAGCAGGAGAGATAGTGCGTTACAACAGGTCGTTGAGCTCTAACCATTGCCTTACTCCAAAGATGAATATGCTAGCAGACCCGGTCTGTGGGGGAGGCTGACTCATCGGTGCAGATACGCACGAGTTGTTAGGGGGCACATAACGTGACGGAAGGAGAAGAGGGGATGAAGGGATGGTCAGTAGTGGCCCTTAGAGCCCATGCCTCTGCGACAGTGTGTTAAATGACATGTAGGAATTAGAAGAGGGAGGGAGCACCATGGGGGCAGGTGAGAGGAGGCTGACATTGCAGACAGAGGGGCCAAGTGACATGATTCTCACATAAGGCAAGTTCAGTAAATATTGGTTGAGTAACTGAATGACAATATGGACAAATCAAGACATGACATAGCTTTTAGGGGGCAGGGGTGGGGACATTCCAAGCATGTCAGCAAGAAATGCAAAGGGCAAGTTTGGGAGTACCAGTGAGGCTGCAGCTATACCGGAAGGCCATGAGCCAGATGGGTTTAAAAAACAAAAAACGGGGGCGCCTGGGTGGCTCAGTGGGTTAAGCCGCTGCCTTCGGCTCAGGTCATGATCTCGGGGTCCTGGGATCGAGTCCCGTGTCGGGCTCTCTGCTCAGCAGGAAGCCTGCTTCCCTCTCTCTCTCTCTCTCTGCCTGCCTCTCCGTCTGTTTGTGATCTCTCTCTGTCAAATAAATAAATAAAATCTTTTAAAAAACAAAAAACAAAAAACAAAAAACGAAACAAAACAAAAAAAACAGCTCGGGGGCAGCAGATGTGTTTGGAGGTTGCTTTCCAAGAGTAAATTTTGGAATCTAAGATTTCAGATGAAGGGAAGATGCGTGAGACCCCTGTAGATGCGTGAGACCCCTGTGGCAGGTCGTCTGAAATGAGCAGGGTAAAGGCCACTGGAGTTTGAGGAGTTTCCCGACATCTTGCAGCCGGGGGTTCCTTACGACATTAGGGATTTGTAGTTCTATCAACTCCCCGGCCTTTCTTGAAGTGGCTGCGTTCGTGAGGTGCTGTAGTGTCATCACGCGGAAGCACAGAGCACCATACAGATGATTAGATGTTGCTCTCTCACTTGGCTTTCTTAGCTATGCCGCCGGGGTGTTTACCACCAAACCCTGTGATTTTAGTTATAATACCCAATTCAGCATTTCAGTTTTGTGATGTGCAGACAGAGTGTCGATTTTGTGACTCTAACGCCCCATAGCCTGGTGCAATGAAGACATGCGGGTTCCTTGATCTGTGCGACTCATCGGGTTTGCGTATGAGTTATCTTAGGAAACAAACTGTCAGCATAGGTTCAAGGATGCAACTTGCCTCTTCACAGGAGGGCTCTGAAGGTCAGAGCCACCAAAGGCATCTTTGGTGCTTGTAGAAATCTTGAGGCACTTCCCCTGGTCCCATATCTCCTCTCCTCAGACACCTTCCTGGCGTGTGAGGCACAGGTGATTCCTATCCACAGAGAAAGTCATATCTGAACACGGTTACGTAAACAGAGCACCTCTGAGCACTCTGGTGTGTCTTTACCACAACTGACCTTGTGGAGGTCATGATTTCTTGTCACAGGAACCCCTATCACACCCTGCTATTCTTTAGTTCAGAAAATCAACATAGATCCCAACCACGTCTAAGAAGCTGGATTAAAAGGGTTCACTGCCAACTGTGATCATTAAAGCTTGATTTTCGCTTCTCCCCAGTAAGAAGCTAGCATAGAAACACAAACACATCATTTGAGTCAAATGGAGACCAATTTTGATCACCAGAAGAGGCAATGTGACGGAAATGGGAGATTGTCTTTGACAACTAAATTAAAGACTGACTTTGTCAACTGCTAGCTGTTCTTCATAGCTGCAAGGCTTCTAGGGAAAAGTTTGTTCTGGGCTCTACAGAATCCTC
This sequence comes from Lutra lutra, assembly GCF_902655055.1. Classification (NCBI taxonomy): domain Eukaryota; kingdom Metazoa; phylum Chordata; class Mammalia; order Carnivora; family Mustelidae; genus Lutra; species Lutra lutra. The sequence goes on from NC_062280.1 coordinate 3,626,201, forward strand.
CTAAGTTTCTGTATGTTTGGAGTGAAACTCAGAAAGATGGTCCCTATGGGACACAATCCCTACTCGGTCTCAGTCCTGGAGTCCAACTCCATGTTGTGTGTGCCTCTCAGGGCCTCACTCTTCTCGCACGGCTCACCACAAAAGATCACATTGATCTCAATTCTATCATTTGAGAAAAACATTCCCAACCTTTGAAAAAAATGGCCTCAGGGTGCCTGGGTGGCTCAGTGGGTTGGGTGTCTGCCTTCAGCTCAGGTCGTGATCCCAGTGTCCTGGGATCGAGTCCCGCATCGGGCTCTCTGCTCATGAGGAGCCTGTTTTCTTCCTCTCCTCCCAACTTGTGCTCTCTGTCACTATCTCTCTCTCCCTCTCAAATAAATACATGGAATCTTAAAAAAAAAAAATTAATGGCCTCAAATTTCAACTTGTGAATTTTTACGCTGACTTACAAAGGGCTAAAAGACTGAGGGGGAGCCTAGGAGGGTTGGAATGGAAATACTGACTGCAATCTGACCTTACAGATGCTGACAAGCATTTACTCCACCTAAATCTCATGGATGCAAACACGAGTCTTGCACTTTTGAGTTTCTTGTGGGTTATTGGTGAGAGAGGCAGCACACGTACTGACCTCACTGGAAATTCCGTGGTGCAAAGACCCTTGATAATATTCTGAAAAGTGGGTCTCCAGGCTCTGATACGCTCACTAACTATCAAAGTAGGGCCTCTCTGACCAGCATAACTTACGAGAACAAAGAGAAGCAAATCTCCTTGAACCACATAATGACCGAGAAGGAAGGAGCCACTGCTGCTGTGTAGGTGCTCCCTGGTGGGTACCCGGTGTGTGAGGCCAGGAAACAGCAAAGGTCTCTACACATGGCCTGGTGTTCCCAAGTGTCTTCTGCCTTTAGACAACATTTCTTGGAAATTTGGGATTGAAAAGCTTCCATTATTTTGCTCTTTCAGGAAATGATTCACTGTATTTCCAAAACCAACAGAATCTCTCTCACACAGCGGAATAGTTGAATTCCCAAAGCAAGAATTCTCTCTGCCGATGTCCACAGCCTCCTTATTCATTACGTGCAAGCCTGTTGGTCTCTTACACTCTAGTCATTCTGGCATTTCAGCCCCAAAGAAAATGAAGAATATATCTTTTAAAGTTCCGTTTTTTTAATTAAAAAGAAAACAAACAAACAAACAAACAAACTCTGGTCTCCCTGCAGCACATCCAGGCTCTGGTTCTGCTTTCCGGGAGAGGAATTTTGTGATGCTGAGGAGACACGTGTGGGGCGGCTGGAAGAGCACCGGAGATCAGACTCAGCAGATCTCGGGCCTGCCTCTGTAACTTACTGGCAGTTGAACTCTAGGTTCACCCTGTAACCCCTAAGCCTCAATTTCCTCAATTATAAGAATTGTCACATTGCTAGCTGAAGTTTACACGAAATATTAAGTCAGAAGACTTAATATTTGTAAAAGAGTTGTGAAAACCAAGATACCAAGCGAAATGATGTCTGAATATTATTGTAAGTGTAAGTCCTTGGAAACCGGACACCTTCCCCCTGAAGATCTAGGATGCCGCGTCTGTCTGCCCGTGGCAGATCCCAGGGTCGTGAGCAAAGCATTCGAATCCAGAACTCCTCTCAGTGTTGGTAACAGGATTTAGGCAGATGTTAGCGTGTGATCAGTAAAGCTCCCCATATGGTTTTCAGGAGAAGAGTTGGGCCGTACTGAAAGCTCTTTGGTGCCCAGATGCTTCAGAAATGCTCTGTCCTGTGTGTTCTATACACCTTACAGCTTGACATGCGTGTGTCTACCTTCTTGCTGCTTGAATTTAGACACCCAGGAACTTGAAGTTCTGCTGTTAGAATTCCAACATCTTCAGAGTGGTTGAATCAAATTGGCAAAGGAGCAAAGGAGCCATTTATACAACCAACTCAATTCGTATGGCCTCTGAGAGGCGGGGGTGTGCCAACCATGAGAACCAACACTGAACTAGCTTTCTGGGCGGTTGTCTACGGAGGGCTCAATTCCTTCCTTCCCTGACTAGGAATTGCTCTCAGCTGAGAGGGGCTCACAATGCCTAATCAATGTGGGATAGGGAGGTCTGGGAGGTCTGGCCCCCTGGGCTCCATTTAGGACTCTAAAGGACCACCCAGTTCCAGAGCTCTCTGTGGGATTGAGGCCTTTGCCGTAACTGCTTCATGGTCCAACTTTCCCTTCTGCCCAGTCCTGCTTCCCTTCCTTCTGTACAGGTCACGTGTTGCCCATGCAGAAAAGAGTGGACCTAGCAGCCCGAGCCTGATGTCCTTTGAAGCACCTGCTTATAACTTTGGCCTTTGGCTGGCCCCAGGAACTTGGGTTTCAGTAGGGTTTTTGCCATTCCCAGAACTGAGTAAGAGCAGCTCACTGTGCCTAAGTTGTTGTAGAGACAACGTAATGTGTGCTAAACACCACCTTTCCTTCTGGGAGTCCGGATTTGGGTGTGTGCGAAGCTGAGGATACCTGTGACCAGCATCCAGTGAAAAACCCGGGCACTGAATCTCCAACGAGCTTCCCTAGAGGACACCATTTCACAGGTGTTGCCGCCCAAGCTCTGTAGGACTCCACGGCGGGAGGATGCTCAGAAGCTTGTGCTTGGTTTCCTCAGGACGTGGCCCCATGTGCCTTTTCTGCCTTGCTGGTTTTTCTTTATATTTTTTTGCTGTAACAACTTATATCTGTGAGTACAGCTACGTGTCAAGTCCTGTTAGTCTTCCTGGCGAATAACCAAACTTCCCAAAAAACTTTCTGCATGCAAATCTTCATTATCTCAGAAAACTTGGCCTAAGCGATCCACTTCCTCATGGCTCCCCAAGACCTGGCTTTCCCTGTGGCCCTATTTCAGTTAATGGTACCACTGTTCTTCCCAGTCTGCTAATCTCATAATCTCAGACTCAAAACTCTCCCATCCAACTGCCTGACAGCCCTTCCAAATATATCTCTATTATCCAAAGATAGCTCTATCTTCAGCTTCTCCAAAATTTGTCCTCTACATTTTCACTGTCATCATGGCCATAATTGAGGCCATGATACTTTCATCAAGGTAATCACATCAGTTCCCTAATTGTTCTCTTCCCAATCACGCTGATACACACGGCTGCCAAGTTCATCTTTCTAATGTAAATCTTGGAATAAGAGAGTTTTTAACTTTGGTAGGTTTTTTAAAAGATTTTATTTATTTATTTGAGAGAAAGAGAGAAAGAGTGAGCACACATGCCTGAGCTGGGGAGGAGCGAGTGAGAGGGACAAGGAGAAGGAGAATCCCCACTGATCAGGAAGCTTGACGTGCAAGGCGACATCCCAGGACCCAGGGATCATGACATGAGCCGAAGGCAGACGCTTTACCAACTAAGCCACCCAAGTGTCCCTGGTTTTTGTTTTTTTAAAAAAGATTTATTTATTTGAAAGAGAGAGAAAGAGAGAGAGAGAGAGAGAGAATGTGTGTGTGTGTGTGTGTGTGTGTGTGTGTGTGTGTGTGTGTGTGCAGGAGCAGGGTCGAGGGGCATAGGGAGAGAGGGAGGGGAAGCAGACTCCCCGCGGAGCACAGAGTGGGATACTGCTCAGTTGATCTCAGGACGCTGAAATCAAGACCCTGAAATCACTACCTGAGCTGAAACCAAGAGTCCGACGCTTAACCGACTGAGCCACCCAGGCACCCCATGTGAGTTTTTAATTTTGATGCCAAACTGAAACAAAATAACTTCAATTTTTTCTTATTGATTTCAGAATAATGTTAAACTTTTTAGCGAGGCATTCAAGGCCCTGAGAAACTGGTATCAGCCACTAAGCCAGTCCTATTCTTTCCCTCTCATTGGGCTAAACCTCACACTGTTTACTGAACAAGCTTTGTATTTTTGCCTTCTTTTTCCTTTGTTTATGCTATCAATTCCCTCTCAAAAGGTCTCTTACCCATCACTTCCTCCATAAAACCTTCCCAGCCTGGCTCCTTAAGGCAGAATTCAAGTCTCCTCCTCAGCTCTTCGATGGCAAAAATAGATCACTATATCTCTACCCCCTTTGATGGGTGTCTCTGAAAATAATAAGAAGGCTTTCTCTCCTTTCTCCTCTAAGCTGAATCGATGGAGTCGGCTAAACAAGAGCGAGAGAAAGTTATTGAACAAGAGTTCTTAATCCTTATGGGATCACTCATAGTATATGACCGTGTGCTCTCTGGGCCAGTGAGCCTCAAATGTTCTGGTTTATGTGCCCCCAGACAGATGTGGACATGCATCTCCAATTCCATATGTACTTCTGTATATGTAACATACACATACCTTTTACCAACATTTTCCATACATCATAGAACAGGCACAAATAGTGATGTTTAAAAGATGAGATAAAAAGTAGGTGTAGAAAAAAAAAAGTAGGTGTGGAAAGTTCTAACATTCCCACACGATGCCCCAGTGACTCCCTATACATTGAGGTGTGCGTTCTCCTTTTTGGAGAACCTTGCTTCCCACTCCCAGGAGCATGTGCTTAGTTTCCCCTTTGTGACCTCTGCCTTGAGTCAAAATGCTTTTTTTTTTCAGTTGTGTTACAAGCAAAACTAGGAAACATAATTTCTCTGTGGCTGGGGTACAAAAGGTTCATCTTTCTCAAGGGAAAGGTGAATTTCACCAGCAGTGAAGGTCCTGGTGGTTTAGCTGCCCTTTTAAGCCAGAGATTATCTAAAGGACATCTGAGTCTCATTTTTATTAAAGAAGTCAGCTACTCAGAGAGTCCCTGAAGGCTTCTGGTGGTGGTGGTGTTGTGTGGTTGTGTGTTCAAACCACACCCCTGATATGCTCTATGATTAGAGAGACTTTTCAAAGTCTGGGTTGAGCAGCAGGCAGGTTGAGGCAAAATGTTTTCCCCTTAGTAATGGCAGATCCAGCTTGATAACGCACAACTTTAAGTGGCGGCAGTGACCTTAAAAATGTGAAGCTCTCAGCTCACTTTGCTGTCACAACAGACTTTTGAGCAATCCAAGCAGAAAAAACCACAAGTGCAAGAAATGTGTAAAGGGCATATGTGGTATAAAAATAACCATAGAAAGTTTTTGGAAAATATGGTCAAATGCATATTAGCATCAAGCATAAACTTGAGATGATGACACAGAGTGAAGTTCAAGAAACAAGTATGTTACCAAAAAAATTTACATAATTTTGAATTAAGTATCTTTGAACTTGAATTATTAAGGAAAGAGACCCCCAAAAGACAGAAAACTGCTGTTGTACAATAAATCTTTGGGCTGGTATTCTGGAACACTCTCTCCGCATGACTCTAAAGTGATCACATTCATACTGACATCATCTGAGACTTCTGTAGTTACAAATGGGCTCACTTCCTACTTCTACAAACAAGGCTTACTGGAAACCACTACACCGAAAGTTATGAAGACGTACCACAATGACTCCAAAAGGCAAGCCGAGCATCACAGATTGCCGTTTCACACACATCCCGCACACCCCACACAACACACGCACAGAGGGGCTGCAGTTCACGTTCCAGCTCTGAGTCTGATGTTTCAAATCCAATCAGCAGCTCACCACTAGGGATGGACAGTTTGGGGTTTATAGCAAAATGCACTGTTCTCTGGGGAAATTGCATTTCATTGAGGGTGAAAAGAAATGAAGCAGAAAGGGAATATAATTAATTGCTTTCTTCTCCTCAGCTGTGCTGGTGTATTCTCCATCTGCCCGGGTCCCCCAGGCATTGGACTTTACCTTGTACGCCGCTCCCTTCTCACACTGCTCACAGGCAGGCGGGAGCTCATGGCAAGCAGAGAAAAGCCTGTCCGAATCTCTAACAATCGCCCCAGTGTATGCCGGAGTATTTGCAGACCACGAGGGTGCAGTTAGGGTTGCTAGTTCATCCCGTTCCTCCACAGCAAAGCTTGAGTACACAGAACAAATGTACATGAAGTTGTGCAGGAAATTAATAGAGATGTATCTGCTTTTTCTGCAAGTATTTGAGGAATTTAAGAGTGAAATATAACTCATGCGATAGCTTATACAATAGTTAATGTTGCTGGAAATGCTACAGATATCTTGGAATGCGACTAGTTAATACCAAAAAAAAGTCTAAAAAAAGAGAAATGATTTTTATGTTCCCCTGGAGTGGAGTTATGGTGTGTATTTTAAGATCTTCTGTTCTGTTGATCTTAGATCAAATCAGGAATGAAGAAAGCACCTCATTTATTCAGTAGCTGGTGAACCAAGAGAAGGGATACACCAAGATTTATAATTTTTCCCTAATTCTAGGAAAATAGTAATATTTGATACTTGTAACTCAGGCTGCCTGGATAAATGGCTCAGCACGCAATTTTCTGATGGGACACAAAGTTGCTAATAATACCAAGTATGGAAACGCCAGAAAGAAGTACAGATTCCAACGAAGCGGTGAGACTGCCACTCAGAGATGGGCAAGATGACGGTGGTGTTCTTCTGACGCCAAGATAAGTTCTGAAGCACGAGTCCTCGTCTGGCCAGCCGATCCACCGGTGGCTCTTCAGGTCCCCTCAGTAAAACCGTGACCCATTTGTTGTTACTGTGCTACTTTCTTCAGTCACTGTCCATCCTCAACATCCTCTGTCCATGCTTCAGGAAAGACAACTTAGAGTGACACCTTTCCAAACACTTCACGGACCTAGACTGACCTAACTCAACTTCCCTATCTCTTTTCTCCTCCTGACACAAAACTCAATTAACTATTCTGGATTCAGTCGGGAAAACAGAAACCAAGGTCAGTATTTCAAACATGAGGGATTTGATCCAGGGAGTGGTGTACAAAGTACTGGAAGGGCGGGAAGAACAGAAGGAAGAAGGGGCGATGTGCAGAGCCTGGGAAGCTCCTGGTGCTTCTCCTGGTGCTTCTCAGCTTGCACCCACGAGCCCGTTCCTGCCCCTGCGCAGCTGTGGATGCAGTCACTTTAGGGACGGGGATTGTCAGAAATGTCCCTCCATGGCCGAGGCTATAAGCAGTAAAGAGATTCTGTTGCTGCCTGCGTGGCTGGAGGTCGCAGCCCCACTGTCCCTTCTGCTTCTGTTGAATTTAGAGGCAGAACACTTCTCCCTTCCTCTGGTCTTTCCTGAAGCCTGCCATTGGCAGATGCCAACAGGAGGCCACCAGCAGGGAGTCTGAGACACAGGATTTGCAAACTTTAGGCACCAAGGAATACAGAATAGATTACAAAAGGTTAAATATAAAGCTGAAAACTAACAGATGAGTAATGAACACGGTCAGGTAACTTGCTCTAAACCAAAGCTTCCTGAACTCCAAGTTCAGAGTATCTACAGAAATTGGGATCAGCGGGAGGAGATTTGAGGACTTCTACGCGGGGCTTGGTAAAACCATCGATTACATTTTATTTATATTACAATTATGATGAACAAGTACAATACAAAGTAGTAGGGAAGATATTTGATACTGGATTTGTCTGAAATTTCCAAATAAAATATGTTTAATTTGATAAACTTGTGCTTGCCTCCTTAAACATGACATTTCATGTGAGTTATGCCTGAAATGGCTGCATGTCATTCTTATCAATGTTCTTTGATAAAGACCTCTTCAAATTGTTGATAGTCAGTATTAATAAGAATTTTTTCCCAAATGGGTGACAGAAAAAAAATTTTAAAAACTTAAAATAACAATTCAGAAATTCACTACTGTTGAAAACATAAAAACCAATAGCTTTTTCTTTTCTTCATTGGCAAACATAATGTTGACATTTTTTGCGATGACAGGGTTTTTGAATTCTATAAAAAGTTTTCAGAGTCACTTAATGTGTTTCTCTCACTCGTGCATTGTCAGTATGGTTACTCTGCAGGTTTGGGTGTCCCTAAAATGACACCTTGCTGCAAATTGGTGCATTGAATAAATGTGAAAATAAGATACTTAGGACAGAGGCTGGGTCAGGAGCTACACTGGTCAGAAGCCCCTGCCCAAGCTGCCCGATTCCCCTCTCTCTGCATCTTGGGCTCCCACAGCATGAAGTCTCCCAGCAGGGCCAGAGCTTGCTCATTCATGTTAAGTCCATGTTGGTGTGCTCGCAGGGGCCCACTGAGGGAGGTGCCAGGGGGCAGAGCACTGCCTTGACTACAACCCCTGCATCTTGGCTGAGTGGGACTGAGAGAGATGGTTGTGCTTGCCGTCTGTAGGAGTCCTGGGGCACACTGTCACACCCCACTCTACTAAGGACTCAGTGTCTGGAACACAATGAGATCCATTCACAGGGCACAAATTGGGCAGCTTTACCTTTGAGACCAGGAGGAAACACATGGTTTTACCTACTGTGAGTTTCAAAAGTTTGTAAAAGTAAACTTCTCTTTGTTTGCCCTTGCCCTCTCTCACAGAGCTAAATTTGCATAAGTTAAAGGTACACTATGATATAGCCTCTGTGTTTAACCTACCTTCATCTGCTCCTTTAGAAAGCCATCAGTTTCTACTGTAGACCTACATGACTAGAGGTTTCTTTAAAAGGGTTAAAAATTCCCAGAAGACAATAGTAATTTGCATGGTAGTCCTATGAATTAAGGGTGGGTTTTTTGTTTGTTTTTTGTTTTTTTGGTTTTTGCTTTTTATGTAGTATTGTACTTATGTGTACTAGGGGTGCCTTACTAACAGTCGCCCTACCCATCCTTGAGCTCTCTAACTACTGGCTTAGATCCATTGAGTCTGCCAGGTTAGTTCAGCTGTGACAACCTGAGCCAGCCACTAGGTGAGTTACATTGTCTGGGTACATTCTGACACTAAGAGTACATTTAAGAGGCCGGAAAGTTACGTAAGCATCAGACGGACTGTTCAGGAGGAGCGGGAATGGCTCCAGAAGCCTGAGACTGTGAAGAAAGGTGTCCCAGTCTCAAGCCAAAGTTGGGGTTAGCCACACAGTCTTAGAATTCAAAGGCATCATTGAAAGAGCATCTCAGAGGTGAGCAATACTTGTGAATTCAAGGAATATAAAAAAGTTTACAGGTTTCTGTTTCCCCCCTTCCAAAATGAAAAGTTTTTTTAGGTCTCATGGAGAAATGTAAAATCTTAGAACTTACATCACCCAACTCACTGAACTGAGAAACATCACTGAGAGAGCGATACTGCTTTTTAGCCATAAAAATGTTAATATGTAGGCATATTTATGGAGCTGCTAACTGAAGGCAGTTTTATAATTTTTCATCTTGAAATGATATTTGAGCTGTATTGCAAAGGTAGGTAGTGATTCCCAGATTGGGGCTGATTATCACAAACGGAGGCTGAGATAGATCCAGAGACTTGCCCAAAGCTCCGGTGCTGATAATGTCTCTAGGCCTCCAACCAAGCCCTCTGACTTCCCAATTCCTGCACCATTTTAGGAAATTTAGGAGGGGGTCAGTGTAGATTGGTTTGGAATTTGAGTGACTATGAGTTGCTTCTAAAATCGTTGGTATTGGACAATTGTTTTTACTTCATTGTGACAGCAACTACTGTTAATTCCCTTTTAAAAAATTAGTTATAATTGGGGCACCTGGGTGGCTCAGTGGGTTAAGCCTCTGCCTTCGGCTCAGGTCATGATCTCAGGGTCCTGGGATCGAGCCCCGCATCGGGCTCTCTGCTCAGCGGGGAGCCTGCTTCCTCCTCTCTCTCTGCCTGCCTCTCTGCCTGCTTGTGATCTCTCTGTCAAATAAATAAATAAAATCTTAAAAAAAAATTAGTTATAATTGATAAAGTGGGCTCTCCCTCTCCACCTGTCTCTCCCCTCACTCATGCTCTCTCTTGCAAATAAATAAATAAATAATTTTAAAAATCTTTAAAAAATTGATAAAGTGGGTTTGGTTTTGCTGGGTTTCGATATAGTCTTCACTCCAGAGGTCACAGGCTCAGAAGTTCTGTTTCTAGGAAAGGAAGAAGAATGGATCTTGAGAATAACTCCCTGTTTTTGCCACAACACACTTCACTCTGTCTGGAATGTGTTTATTTCCTTCTCTGCTTAGCGAACTCTAGTTCATCCCTTTAGGTTTAGCTCAATTATCATCCTTCCTGCAAAGCCTTCTCTCTGTTTTCTCACTGGGTTTTATAAATCCTTCCATCTTGACACTTTCTCATTATTCACTTAGCAAGTTTTAAGTCCCTCCATATGTTAGGCATTATTCTGGGAACTGGGGATTGAGCAATGACCAAAAGTCCTTTCCTTTGCAAAGCTTATTGAATCATAATTATTTAGTACCCTCGCACTCTTCTTATCTCAAGCTGAGATAAGAAGGGCAATATTCCAACTTCAAGTATTTTTATTCCCAACTAAATGTATAAATCTATTATCCAGGATTAAGATAAAATAATTGGATAAGGCTTCAAAGGTACTTCATATTCTTTCTTACTAATCACAAAGGTAGTATTTGTGATTTATAAATCATCTCTTTTAGGGAGTTGTGGACCTCTAAAGGACCTTGAGGATTATTTAATTAAACCACTTCAGTTCAGATGAGAAGTCTGAGTGTTGAATCACAAGATTTTATTTGCTCAGGATTATGTGCCAAATTAACATCAGAGCTAGAAATAGAATCCAAGAATATTGATTCTTATACAGGTTCCTCTAATATGTTGCTTTTTGTGAAAAAGTATCAAACTGAAAAATATAATTCAGTTATGTTTATAAAATCATCCTTTCAAAAATTATAGGATTAAAATTCAGGTAAAAAAAAGTGTTATAAGAATAGGGATATGTTGGTGTGTGTGTGATAGTGTTAAGGACATTTTCTAGTTCCAATGTGTGGGAAAAAAAAGAGATACAAATAATTGGAATGTAAACATATCGGAGAATGGTAATATAGAGCTGTAAAATGTGAAGTTACATTGTAAGTGTGACAGATGACGTATCACAACAAGGTCTACACAGCCCTTTCCTAAAACTTTATGGATTCCATTAGAAATCTTCTTTATGTTAATTTGAGATCTGTGATAGTGCACGCACACACTCAAAAACCTGAAAATCAGAGTTTTAATTGAAAACTGATATAAAAATAAAGCCATTGTGCACAGTTTCTAGCAACCTCTAAACTCTAACACGGATCTTGCTCTTTGAACCTTTGCTCCCACACACCGGCAGGTGCGATCTGAGCACTCGCCCCCACACTCACGCCTGCGCGCTGGGCCGCTCACCGGCCTCACACACACTTCTGACACGTCAGTTCCAGCTCCTGAATCCATGGGAGAAAGCGTGAAGGAGAAATCAAAGTCAGGAGCACAGATGCATGATGTGTAAATGTGTATATTACACAAAGCCTATGGAAAAAAGCTTTGAATAAAATAGTAATAATTTATTTCAGAAAAATTAACTTTAGTAAAATCAGTGAAAATATAGCCAGCTCCTCCCACCTAAATTCATGAGAATAGAAAGGAAGATTGTGATTCAGTTTAATCAAATCTATTTTTGATAACAATATATTTAAACCAATACAATACATTGATATTTTCCTGAGGGAAAGGACTTAAAACATTCCTATTAAATTAGTTCTAACAATCTTAAAAAGAAGAAAACAATAGTTTTATTTCTTTTTTTGACTTTTTGGGGGGTTTTCCTTATATTTTCTTATCTTTTCTTTTTTTTATCCTAAGTGTACTATTAATCCCCATCCCCTCTTCGCCCATCCCCCCACCCACCTCCCCTCTGATAACCATCAGTTTGTTCTTTATAGTCTAAGAGTCTGTTTCTTGGGTTTGCCCCTTTCTCTCCCTCTTTTCTTTCCTTTGCTCATTTGTTTTGTTTCTTAAATCCCACATATGAGTGAAATCGTATTATATTTGTCTTTCTCTGACTTATTTAGCTTAGCATAATACTCTTTGGCTCCATGTTGCTGCAAATGGCAAGATTTCATTCTTTTTTATGGCCAAATAATATATATATATATAATTTGTGTGTGTGTGTGTATGTATATATGTACATGTACACAAACACATATACATATATATACATGTGTCTATGTATATATATACATTTATTCACACACACACACACACACACACACATATATACAATACCACATCTTGGTACTGTATATATGGTATGGTGTGTTTGTGTGAGTGTGTATACCACATATTCTTTATCCATTCATCAGTTGATGGACACTTAGGCTGCTCCCAAAATTTGGCTATTATTAAGAATGCAGCTATAAATATGGGCTGCATGTATCCCTTTGAATTAATGTTTTTGTCTTTTTTGGTAAATACCCAGTAGTGTGATTACTGGACCATACAATGGTTCTATTTTTAACTTTTTGAGGAAGTGCCATACTATTTTCCACAGTGGCTGCACCAGTTTATAGTCCCACCAGTAGTGTACCAGGGTTTCTTTTTCTCCACATCCTTGCCAACATTTGCTGTTTCTTGAGTTTTTTATTTTAGCCATTCTGACAGGTTTGAGGTGATATTATAGTTTTGATTTGTATTTCCCTGATGATGAATGATGTTGAGCATCTTTTCATGTGTCTATCGGTCATCTGTCTTAAGGTCTTCTTTGGAGAAACGTCTGTTCCTGTCTTTGACTAATTTTTAAATTAGATTGTTTTTTGAGTTTTGAGCAGTATCGGTTATTTACACATTTTGGATACAAACCTTTACTGGGTAAATCAAATGCAAATATCTTCTCCCATTCAGTAGGTCTTTTAGTTTTGTTGGTTTTTTCCTTTGCTGTGCAGAGGTTTTTTCTTCTCCCCCCTTCCCCTCCTGCTCCTCCTCCTCCTCCTCCTCCTCCTTCTTCTTCTTCTTTGTCTTCTTCTTCTTCTTTTTTTAAATATAGTCCCAATAGTTTATTTTTGCTTTTATTTCCTTTGTCTAAGGAGACATATCTAGAAAAATGTTGCGACAGCCATGTCAGAGATTACTGCTTGTGCTATCTTCAATGACTTTTACGGTTTCAGGTCTCACATTTTGGTATTTAATCCATCTTGAGTATATTTTTGTGTGTGGTGAAAGAAAGTGGTCTAGTTTCATTCTTTTGCATGTAGCTGCCCAGTTTTCCCAACACAACACCACTTATTCAAGAGACTTTTTCCCATTGTATATTCATTCTTCTGTTGTTGAAGATTAACTGACCATACAGTTGTGGATTTATTTCTGGATTTTCTGTTCTATTCTGTTGATCTATAAGTCTGTTTTGTTTTTTTTTTTTTAATGTTAGAATAAATTCCTCTTTATTTTAAGGATTTTTGCTAGCAGTAAATATGTTATTTCAATTATTTACTAGTAGGAAAGTAGCCTTAGAGAATGAAAATGTTGGAAAATTAAAACATAAAATTTCTTATTTAAAAAATCTGGTAATTTTTCTTAGCATCTACACAACCTTACTTCTCTCCCAAAATATAATTCCGGTTAAAAGTGAACACACCAAGGGAGAAGAATTGCCTACGGAATTACATGAATTCAAGGAACCACTGTGTGGTGCAGGTAGCATGTATATGAATCAAAGACATTTCTGTATTCAATTCTGAATCATAAAAGTTCACATTTTAGAGACCAAGTTTCATAAAATTTTTACTAGAAAAAAAAATGTTTTACAAAATACCATTCTTCCAATCAAAGAAACTTTCCCATAGGGTACATGTAGCTTTCTGCCTCAGAGATGATAGAATGACCAACAAAGGGGAGAATTTTTTTAAATAGCCACCTAGCTGCAAAACCTACAGAAGTAGATTTTTTTTAAAGTGCTTTTAAAATGCTAAAGCAAGTAATATAATTGTTGAATCTATCTGAAATTTTAGAAGTTTCCTTAAAATGGTCCATATGGTACGCACAACTTCACAGCTGGTACAAAACTGCCTATATTTAGTTCAAAACACAAAAACAATGCATATGAACAGTATTCTTTGAAAGATAATTCTAAATACTGCCAGTGCATCATAAGAAAACTTAAGACAACAGTATTGACAGTATTCAGAGAATTAACAAAACAAGCTGAATATTAAAGTATTCAAACATTTACTTTGATTTTTAATACCACTGATAACAGTATGAGATCTTGCTGCCAAATGAATTCTGGACGCCTTATTTCAAACTACATGTAACGTATTTTGTGATACAGATTCTAAAGAAATGCAAAACTAGGTTCCAGGATGTAAACTACCATTGCCTAGGCAGGCCCTAGTTTTTCTGCTGCAATCTGGCAGCTTTGAACTTTGAAACCCTCTTTGTAGTTTCTTCTGATACTTCTGACAGAACTTCTTTTCGTTCTGGAATGGTGGGTAGCACAGGATGAACCATGGTTGGGTGTGGTGTTAAGGAGGGCGACAGAAATTCTTTTTCTATTACAGTTCCAGAAAAAGCCTCAGGTGTTCCTGATAAGGGCAAAAGTTTCTTATGATGGTTTTCTTCTTGTTCCTCTTCCAAAATACTCTCACTAGTGTCACTACAAGTGGCCTCTTCACAGCTAATACTCCTCAGAACTCCCCGTCTGTCATCAAAGTCAGCGGCACTGCTTTCACTGGTATCACTGCAAACACTGTTTTCTCTGCTGCGAGACTTCAGGATGGACTTACGAGGGACATATTCCCCGTTCACAACATCAACGAAGACCCTATAAATATCAGCAGGAGTCCTGATAGTAGGCAGCTCTTGGGCAGAATGACCACTGCCAGAGCTGTTCTTTCGTTTACGTTTGGCTTCTTCTTTCTTTTCACTGAATTTTAAAGTGGTATTTTTTCCAGTATTTATTCGGACCCTCTTAGGTTCGACCGTATGAGAAAAATATATTGTTGGTATAGAATGATCTCCAACCCCTAAAGCATCCTGGTCATTTTCATTATCGCCACCACCACCATCATCATCATCTTCATTACTGTGGTAAGAATTTGAACCGTTCACTGTATGAATGCCATTCATTTGACCACTGAACAGTTCTGAATGTGTAACATCCTTATAACAGCTGCTCGAAGTAACAGAGTCTGTTACTTGATGCATCACATGCGCATTTATATTCTGATCTTCCTTTTCTTCTTCAGAAGATGTCGTATCCTCTCCATTTGCAATCGTAGTACCAGGCTTACTATCAAGTTCACCCAGCAATTCTTCTTGTCTCTCTAGTTCTTCAAGTCGAGCCCACAGTTCCTTATCAGCAAGCAAATTCTTGGATTTTACATCATTTGCAAAATCTGCTTCAAAAATCTCTGAAGTTTTTGGTTTGGAGTGAGGTTTATGAGCAATTCGGTGTTTTGCTTTAAATTCAAAGTCACTTTTAATTTCTTCTCTTATATCAACAATATCACCTGCAGCATCACTCATTTTTTGCAAATCTTCTGTGAATTCAACTCTGGTTTCAAAATTTTTCATCACTTTTTTTAAATCATCTATTGTTTTTCTTACATGTTCTTTCCGATGCTCGACTAAGCCCACAGCCTGCTTTGCTGAGCACTTTGCAAACCAATTGTCCCCAAGTAAAACAGTAACTTCATTAGTATGGACAAGCTTTCCTGGCATGAAGGCAAAGGGGCCAAATGGTACCATGATATTATATGACAATTTATCAGGCAAGGTACTGAGTCCTTCTTGCAGGGCATTATAGTCATTATCTACCTTCTTCCAATGCTGGATTTTCTCTTGGCAGTTAGTGACCACCTTTTCCTGCTCCTCGCGGAGCCGCGCCACCTCCGGGGCACGCAGCGGCGCCGCGGCCGAGGCTGAGACTGAGGCTGAGGCTGAGGCCGAGGCCGAGGCCTGGGGCCCGGGGTCGGACGGGGCCTCCATGGCGGGGGCGCCGCGGCCTCAGCGGGGCGAACGAGTCCTAAACAAATGTTTATGAAGGCGGCGTGGCCGGCGGCTGCCCAGAGCCCGCGTGCTCGCCCTCATGCACTGCGCGCCGGGCGCTGAGGAGGCCGCGCCCGCCTTCTCCGCTACCGCGGCGGCCGCTGCTCGCGTCCGGGCTGCCCGCGGCCGCATCTCACACGCGCACGCCGCCCGCCGCCGCCGCCGCCCGGGCCGAAAGCAGCAGGCGGGCCGGTGAGAGCCGGAGGCGCCTGTCCGGTGGCCGGTGGCCGGGCCGAGACAGGCGTCCTGTGGCGGCCGCGCCTCCTCCGCGCCTCCCCCGTCTATAAGTCTGTTTTTATGCCAGTGCCATACTGTTTTAATTTGTACTACTTTGTAATATAACTTGAAATCTGGAATTGTGATACCTCCATTTTTTTCTTTCTCAAGATTGCTTTGGCTATTCAAAGTCTTTTGTGGTTCCATACAAATTTTAGATTGTTTAGTTCTAGTTCTGTGAAAAATGCTTTTGGTATTTTGATAGGGGTTGCATTAAATCTGTAGATAGCTTTAGGTAGTGTAGGCACTTCACTAATATTTCTTCTTCCAACCCATGGAATGTCTTTCCATTTCTTTGTATTGTCTTGACCTTTTTTTCATCAGTGTTTTATAGTTTTCAGAGTATAAGTCTTTCACCTTTTGGATTAAGTTTATTCCCAGATATTTTATTGTATTTGGTGCAATTGTAAATGGAACTGTTTCTTTTTTTTAATTAATTTTATTTTTTATAAACATATATTTTTATCCCCAGGGGTACAGGTCTGTGAATCACCAGGTTTACACACTTCACAGCACTCACCATAGCACACACCCTCCCCAATGTCCATAACCCCACCCCCCTCTCCCAACCCCCTCCCCCCATCAACCCTCAGTTTGTTTTGTGAGATTAAGAGTCACTTATGGTTTGCCTCCCTCCCAATCCCATCTTGTTTCATTTACTCTTCTCCTACCCCCTTAACCCCCCATGTTGCATCTCCTCTCCCTCATATCAGGGAGATCATATGATAGTTGTCTTTCTCCGACTGACTTATTCCGCTAAGCATGATACCCTCTAGTTCCATCCACGTCGTCGCAAATGGATGGAACTGTTTCTTAATTTCACATTCTGCTACTTCATTATTAGTGTATAAGAATGCAACAAAGTTCTGCACATTGATTTCATATCCTGTGACTTTAATGAATTTATTTATCAGTTTTAGTGGTTTTTGTTGGTGTAGTCTTTAGAATTTTCTATGCAATATCATGTCATCTACAAATAATAAGAGTTTTACTTCTTCCTTACCAATTTGGATGCCTTTTATTTTTTTATGTTGTCTAATTGCTGTGGCTAGGATTTCCAGTAATATGTTGAGTAAAAGTAGGAGAGTGGACATCCTTGTCTTGTCCCTGTCCTTAGGGGGAAAGCTTTCACTTTTTCACCATTGAGTATGATGTTGGCTTCGTGTTTTCTTGTAAGGCCTTTTTTACGTTGAGGTAAACCTACTTTGCTGAGTGTTTTTGTCATGAATGGGTGTTATATTTTATCAAATGTTTTCTCTGTATCTATTGAAATAATCATATGGTTTTTATCCTTTCTTTTATTGATGTGACATATCACATTGATTGTTTTGTGAATATTGAACCACTGTTGCATCCCAGGAATAAATATCACTTGATCATGGTATGATTTCTTAAATGTATTGTTGGATTCTGTTTGCTAATATTGATAATTTCTGCATTTATAATCATGAGAGATATTAGCATATATTTCTCTTTTTTTTTTTGGTGGTGTCTTTTTCTGGTTTTGGTATCAGAGTGATACTGGCCTCATACAATGAACTTGGGAATTTTCCTGACTCCTGTTTTTTTGGGATAGTTTGAGAAGAATAGGTATTAATTCTTCTTTAAATATTTGGTTGACTTCATCTATGAAACTATCTGGTCCTGAACTTCTGTTTTGGGGGAATTTTTTGATTACTGATTCAATTGCATTGCTGGTAATTGGTCTGTTCAAATTTTCTTTTCCTTCTTTAGTTTTGGTAGTTTATATGTATCTAGGACTTTAGTCACTTCTCAGCTGTCCAATATGTTGGTATACTGGTTTTCATGATTCTATTATAATTGTTTGTATTTCTGTGATGTTGGTTGTTATTTCTCCTCTTTCATTTGTGATTTTGTTTATTCAGTTTCTCTCTCTATTTTTGATGGATCTGGCTAGAGGTTTATCAGTTTTGTAGAACTTTTCAAAGCACCAGCTCCTGGTTTCATTGATCTATACAATTGTTTCTTTGTTTTGTTTTGTTTTAATTTCTGTCTCTCCTTGTTAGTTTGGGGTTTTGTTTGTTGTTTTTTTTTTTTCTAGCTCCTTTGGGTGTAAAGTTAGGCTGTTTATTTGAGATTTCTTTTGCTTCTTGAGGTACACTTGTATTGCTATAACTTCCCTCTTAGAACCATTTCTGCTGCATCCCAAAGATTTGGGGCCATCGTGTTTTCATTTTCATTTGTTTTCATGTAATTTTTTATTTCTTCTTTGACTCCTTGGTTGACCCAAATGTTATTTAACTTCCATTTATTTGTGGTCTTTCCAGACTTTTTCTTGTGGTTGATTTCTACTTTCAAAACATTGTGGTCAGAAAGAAGCTTAGTATGACTTTGATTTTTAAAGATTTGTTGAAACTTGTTCTGTGACCTAATATGTGGTGTATTCTGGAGAATGTTCCATGTGCACTTGAAAAGAATGTGTATTCTGCTGTTTTAGGATGGAATGTTCAGAATACGTCTGTTAAAACTATCTGGTCCAGTGTGTCATTCAAAGCCCCATTTCCTTGTTAATTTTCTGTTTGGCTGATCTGTCCATCAATACAAATGGGGTGTTAAATTCCCCTACTATTATTATATTACTATTGATTATTTCATTTATGTTTGTTATTAATGTTTTATGTATTCGGGTGCTACCATGTTGGTACATAAATATTTACAATTGTTATATCCTCTTGTTGGATTGTCCCCTTTATTATTATATATGGTCCTTCTTTGTCTTCTGTTATAGTCTGTTTTAAAGTGTATTTTGTCCAAGTATTGCTACCCTGTCTTTCTTTCAACATCCATTTGCATGATAAATGTTTCTCTATCTGCAGGTGTCTTTAGGTCTGAAATGAGTTTCCTATAGGTAGCATATAGATGAGTCTTGTTTTTTTATCTACTCTGTCATCTTATGTCTTTTTTTTTTTTTTTTTTTTTTTTTTTTTGGAGAGAGAGAGAACACAAGCAGGGGTGAGGCAGAGGGAGAAAGAGACTCTTAAGCAGGTTCCATGCTCAGTTCAGGGTCTGATGGGGCTTGATCTCATGACCCTGAGATCATGACCTGAGCTGAAATCAAGAGCCTGACATTTGACTGACTGAGCCATCCAGGTACCCCTGTCACCCTATGTCTTTTTTTTTTTTTTAGATTTTATTTGTTTATTTGACAGACAGATCACAAGTAGGCAGAGAGGCAGGCAGAGAGAGAGAGGAGGAAGCAGGATTCTCACAGAGCAGAAAGCCTGATGTGGGGCTCAATCCCAAGACCTTAGGATTGTGACCTGAGCTGAAGGCAGAGGCCTTAACCCACTGAGCCACCCAGGCATCCCACCCTATGTCTTTTGATTGGAGCATTTAGTCCATTTATATTCAGAGTAATTATTAATAAGTATGTACTTATTACCATTTTGTTATTCATTTTGTGGCTGTGTTTGTAGTTCTTTTCTCTTGCTCTCTTCTTTCACAGTTAGTTGGCTTCCTGTAGTGATAAACTTGGATTCCTCCTTTTTTATTTTTTGCATATCTATGCCTGGTTTTTAATTTGTGGTTACCAGTAGGTTTGTGTATAACATCTTCTGCACATAGCAGTCTATATTAAGTTGGTGGCAGCTTAAATTTAAGCCCATTCTTTACTCCTTTCCCTATCACATTTGAGGTATATGGTGTTACATTTTACATCCTTTTATATTGTGAATCCCTTGACTGATTTTTAAAAGATACTTATTTTTACTTTGTGTTTTTTCTTTTCATACTTTCACTTATGGTCTTTCCTTTCCTCTCAAAAGGTCCCCTTTAATATTTCTTGTAGGGTTGGGTTTGTGTCATGAAATCCTTTAGTTTTTATTTGTTTAAGAAACTCCTTATTTCTCCTTCTACTCTGAACGCTAGCCTTGCTAGATAAAGTACCCTTGGCTGCAGATTTTTCCCCTTTCAGCACTTTGAATATATCATGCCACTCTCTTCTGGCCTGCAAAGTTTCTGCTGAAAAATCTACTGATAACCGTATAGGGTTTCCCTTGTATGTAACTGTCTTTTCTCTTGCTTCTTTAAAATTTTTTTTCTTTATCATTACATTTTTGCCATTTTGATTATTATGTGTCTTGGTGTGGACTTCCTTGGATTGTTTTTGGGGGGATCTTTGTGCCCCCTGGATCTGGATATCTCTTTCCTTCCCCAGATTAGAGAAGTTTTCAGCTATTATTTCTTCAAATAAATTTTCTGTCCCCTTTTCTCTCTCTTCTTCTGATAATGCTAATGTTATTATGTTTGTTGGTCACTGAGTTCCCTAAGACCATTCTCAATTTGCATAATTTCCTTTCCTCTCATCTGTTCAACTTGATTACTTTTTATTTCTCTGTCTCCCAAGTTGTTAATTCATTCTTCTGCTTGATCTAGTCTGCTATTTATTCCATCAAATGTATTTTAAATTTCGGGCGCCTGGGTGGCTCAGTGGGTTAAGCCGCTGCCTTCGGCTCAGGTCATGATCTCAGGGTCCTGGGATCGAGCCCCGCATTGGGCTCTCTGCTCGGCAGGGAGCCTGCTTCCTCCTCTCTCTCTGCCTGCCTCTCTGCCTGCTTGTGATCTCTCTCTGTCAAATAAATAAATAAAATCTTTAAAAAATATTTAAAAAAATGTATTTTAAATTTCATTTATTGTGTTCTTGATCTCTTATTGGTTCTTTTTTTTTTTTTTTAAAGATTTTATTCATTTGGCAGAGAGATAGAAGCATAAGTAGGCAGAGCAGCAGAGGGAGAGGGAGAAGCAGGCTCTCCACTGAGAAGGGAATCTGATGCAGGACTCATTTCTAGGACCTTGGTATCATGACCTGAGACAAAGGCAGCCACTTAACCAACTGAGCCCCCCAGGTGCTCTTATTGGTTCTTTTTTTATCTCTGTGTTAAGGGTTTCACTCATGTTTTCCATTCTTTCTCAAGTCCAGTGAGTATCTTTATGATCATTACTTTAATTTCTCTATCAGGCATGTAACTTATATCCATTTTGCCTAGGTCTCATGCTGTGGTTTGGTTCTATTCTTCCATTTGGGCGATATTTCTCTTTCTTTCATTTTTTTCTGACTCTCTGCAACTGTTTCTCTGTATTAGGAAAGTCAGCTACTTTTCCTGCTCTTAATGATAATAGTCTTATGAAGAAGAGGACCTGATGGTGCAGTAAAACTCTAAATTTAACTCCCTATTGGTTTTTCCTGCAGCCTGAACTCTTTGTGATTGTGCACTATATTTAGATTTAGGAAGACATCATTAGATAAAATAATAGATTTTTAAAGCATATGAATATGGTAAACCATCAAAGCCAAAAATACATAAGCCATAAATCATGGCAAATTCAAAATTAGTAAAATAGATGTTATAAAATATCTCTGAAGTAGTGTCCATTGACAGTTACTGACAAGGCATTTGTATTTTATTTTTGTTTATTAAGAATCTCGGAGGTTGTAGCAAGCAATAAAATTATGAACAACAGGATAGAAAGATACATCCTTTCTCCATTAATGAGTGGAAATAGCTCACCTTCAGCAGAGGCTAAGACTCTAAAGAATGAGTGGGATTCTTTTGGTTACTAGTGGCAGGAAAACTGACCCAATCTGGCCCAAAAGGAAATTTACTGTCTTGTTTAACTAGAAAGTCCAAGAGTAGGTCCCAAGACTTCAAGTACAGCTGGATTCAAGCAGAACAATTCCCTGGTGCTCCAACCATTAATTCTGCCTTCTGCATAGCTTCAGCATCAGGTTCCTCACAATAGTGCTCCAGTCCTTCCAACCTCTTAGGTTCAAGATGAAAAGACAAGAGCAAGTTGGCTTCCTCAGAACTCAAAGTTAGTGACTTGAGTCCCGTTCTTATCCCTGAACCAATCACTGTGGCTAAGGGAGCATGATACACTGACTAGCCTAAGCCTAAGAAGTATGTTTCACTTCTAAGGACAGAGTTGTAGCCTTGGTCAAGAACATGGACTGAAGAGAGGGAGAGTGAGGAAAGAGTAAAACTTAATATGAAAATTGGGAGCTGTTGCTAGAAGATGGAATGGAAGGGATTTTAGAATACAAGTCACACATACCTATTTTATGAGGAATCTCAGTTGTGGCCAAGGAGATATAGTTTTGCTGGCTTTATCAGTACCAATAAAAAAGTGGTCTTACATCAAAGGTGATGATAAAAGTACATACCGAATCCACTATTTATAAGGCTGATGTGCCACTGGATCATCTGTTTCCATTGGCTGTACAATGACAATTATACCAATTACAACTTTTTTTTTTGGTGAGGATTAATAAACCAATGGATGTGAAAACATAGGTGGTTAATAAAGGCCAATTGTCTTCCCATTTTCCTTTGACTTAAATTTTCCTTTCTTAGGTTTGGAGTTATTCAAAATTGGAAGTACGTTTGATTCATTTTTTTAAATCTCTAGAACCTAAGACAGTAGCTTAGTATAGTAAGAACTTAACATGTGCTGAAAGATTAAATAGGTGCATTAGTTAGATTATAGGATAGGCTGCTGTAACAGAGTCCAAAATATATAATGGATCAAACAAGATAAATGTTTTTTCTCTCTCACAGAGAAGTCTTGACCTTTTGAGCAGTTTTTGGTAGGAAGGCAGCTCTGTTCCCATAGATCGTGCAGCCTTCTGCCCACCTTTCCTTGTTTTCTTTGAGGGCAAGGCTGAAGCTTGCTGACCATCATCACAAATGTGTTCCAGTCCATGGGAAGAAGATATAATGGAAAAATAGCTTACTTTTAAGATTGTGATACAAATATTGTGCACGTCTCTTCTACTCATATCCTCTCAGACATTAGTCATGTGGCTACAATGAGCTACAAAGAATGTTGAGGAAGATAGCTTCTAGCAAGGCAGTCATAAGTCAGCTATGGGGTATCCATAAAAAAAAAAAGATGAGAGAGGAGATCAATGTGTGATCTCTGTCACATGCAGCCATGTGAAGGTCAGAGACACTGGAGCAGTGGGTACCAGTTTTCTCAGAATGTCAATGGCAGTGAAAAAGCAAAGGGAAGACTACTTGGAAAGAACTGTGGGTCACAGTTTCAGAGTGACCAATGTAAATGTGCCTCTCAGTGTTAAGGCTAAAGATGGAAGTTAGACTAACGGAATTTTTAAAAAAGATTTTATTTATTTATTTGATAGAGAGATCACAAGTAGGCAGGGAGGCAGGCAGAGAGAGAGGGGGAAGCAGGATCCCCACTGAACAGAGAACCTGATGTGGGGCTCAATCCCAGGACCCTGAGATCACAACCTGAGCTAAAGGCAGAGGCTTAACCCACTGAGCCACCCAGGTGCCCCTAACAATTTTATGCTTAGCAAGTTGACTAAGTATAATCTTTAAAAAATTTTTTTATTCATTCATTTATTTTTGAGAGAGAAAGAGAGAGAGACAGAGGGAGCAACAGAGAACATGAGTGGGGAGGAGAAGGAGAAGCAGGCTCCCCACACTGTGCACAGAGCCCAACATGTGGCTTGATCCTAAGACCCTGGGATCATGACCTGAACTGAATGCAGACACTTAACCGACTTAAGGCACCCAGGCACCTCAACTAAGTATAATCTTAAATGAATTCCAGAAAGCACCTATTTCTTTTAACTCAGCTCACCTAAGTTTATTAGGTTGGAAATATAAACTTCTAATTTATTTATTGTATTTTGTTTTTAAAGGGTTACTTTTCTAAGAATGATTCACACTCATTTGATCATTTCTCCATATGAAAGTTCTAAGGAATGTAGGGAAACATTATTTGAGCTAAGAATTATATTCTCAACTAAAGATATATAAAAGAATCTTAATTGATGAATTACAGTCTGTTCCATGTTGAAGAGAACTGCCCTAAATCAAATATGACATATTTATGCAATTAGATGTCCCAGAAAGTCTGGGGCAGTCTAATTTTAGATATCAGGATGTTACCAATCCAATAAAACATTTTTGAGCATGTATCACCAATATATGTGTATTTATCTATGTACTTATATATATATGAACCAACATGTGCACATTATAAAACATTCTCCAAAGAATAAAATTTTAAAAAAGATTTTATGTATTTATTTATTTATTTTAGACGGGGCAGTGGGAAGAAAGAGAGCACTTGAGCAGGGCGAGGGGCAGAGGGAAAGGGAGAGAATCTCAGGCAGGCTCTGCACTCTATGTGGGGCTCAGTCTCATGACCCTGAGATCACAACCAGAGCTGAAACCAAGCAGACACTTAACTGAATGAGTTATCCAGGCACCCCCCAAAAAGAAATTTTTAAAGGATGAGCTAAACTAATTGCAAACAGAAGTTTTAATATTCACTTCTTACATCCTCCTAGGGTCTATGCACACACAACATGAAAATCATTGCCTAGCCAATAACAGATTCTAGATCAGAACCCAGGTCTCCTGACTTAGAGTTTAGTGGTCTTTCCTCTTAACTGCATTGCCTTTCATCGTCCCAATTGTCCCACGTAACTAAAGTTTTGTTCTACGCAAGATGGAGTAGGCGCATCCCATTTTATACCTCCTGTTAATAACAGTAACAATACCAGAAAACCCTCAACAAAATATACAAGTCATTTATCAGAAGATCTGAAAAGTGAGAAAAAAGTAAATTAGCTAGACATCTTGAGACTTAAGGAATGACTTGGTAGTGCATTTCCTGGGCTTTTTTCTTGCCTTCAATATATCCAAGTCTGTATGCTAAAAATATTTGTAACCTGGAAACAACAGTGGGCAGAGACAAAAAAGCGAACAACAACAACAACAAATAAACAAAAACAGTAGCAACAACAAAAATAAGAAAATCTTCTTTCTCTAGCCAAAGGACTAGGAAAGGAGAAGCCCAAATAGAACAGAAACTTCTTAACTATATGTGGTAGGCAGAATTCTAAGATGTACCCCTTATGTTTTCTACCTTTGAGTATTTGCCCTGACCTGAAACTGTGAATTTGATGGACATGACCTCTGTGGTTAGGCTATGTTATACAGTATGGTAGATATTAAGATAAGGAGATTATCCAGGTGGTCCTGGCCTAATTACATAAGCCCTTCAAAAGTTAAGGGTTTTCTTTGCCTGGTAGTAGAAGGGGAAGTTAGAGAAATTCAAGGCATGAGAAGCATTTGACACGAGAAGCATTTGACATGTTGCTAAGATGGAGGAGTCCATGTGGCAAATATCTGAGAATGGTCTCTAAGACCTGAGTGTGGTCCCCTGCTGACAGGTAGCAAGACTTGGGGATCTTAGCCTTACAACTGCAAGGAAATGAATTCTGCCAGCAACGTGAAAGAATTGGAAGTGGATCTTTCTCTAGTTGAATCTCCAAGTGTGGTTGTGGCTGGCCCACATCTTGATTTTAGTCCCTTGAAACATTTAGCTATGGAATTCTTAACTAAGGAAACAATGAGATAATAAATTTTTGTTGCTTTAAACCAATAAGTTATTGGCAATTTCTTTGATCTTGAGACAAAAACCTGTGAAGAAGCCGTGTCCTCCCTCATACCTGTGGTGCTCCAGTAGTGGGGCTAGTTGGCAGAACTCTAACTAACTTCTATCATGTATTAGTTTCTTATTGTTGTTAAAAAAATTACCAAAAATTAGTGGCTTAAAACAACACAAATTTATTATCTTACAGTTTTAGAGATCAGAAAGCCAAAATGGATCTTATGGGCTAAAATCAAGGTGTCCATAGACCTGCCTTCTTTCTGGAAACCTTTCTGGAGGTTTTGGGGAGAATCCATTTCCTTGTCTTTCCAGCTTTTAGTGGTTGCCTGTGTGCCTTGGCTCATGGCCTCTTCCTCTTATCTTTAGAGCACATCACTCCAACTTCTATTTCTGTGATCACATCTCCCGTCTTTTTTGAATCCTCTTGCCTTCTTTTTATAAAGACACTTGTGATTAGATTGGGCCCCCCGTGAAATCCAGGCTAATCTTCCCATATCAAGATCCTTAACTTAGTCACTTTTGCAAAGTCTCTTTTACCATGTAAGGTGGCATATTCATAAGTTCTAAGCATTAGGATATAAACAGCTTGTGTGTGTGGGGGGGGGGTGTCATTGTTCTGTCACCACAAAATAACACTCTAGAGGCTTTATAAACCAAATTGACATTTGAATCATAGCCCACGAAAGTGGGCTAGACTGTACATTCTGAACATTAATAGGTTAAGTACATGCTCAATTAGGATATCTTTTTTTTTTTTTTGAGAGAGAGAGAGTGAATGGGGGTGGGAAAGGGGCAGAGGGTGAGGGAGAGAGAGGGAATCCTAAGTAGGCTTCGTGCTCAGTGCAGAGGCCAACATGGGGCTTGATCCCATAACTCTAAAATCAGGACCTAAACTGAAATCAAGATTTGGATGCCTAAGCCAAGATTCAGGCTCCCCTCAACTAAGATACCTAAATAGGAATCAGACCCTTAGGATATCCAACTGTCCAGGATATAGTATTAAATTGCTCACTGTACTAGGCAAATGTCAGCTCCAACAAGAAAATATAATCAACAGATGTCAACTCAAGATGATGAAGATGTTGGGATTATCAGACAAGGATTTTAAAGCAGCTATTACAAAAATATTCTAATAAGCAATTACAAATACTCTTGAATCAAATGAAAAAGAAACAGAAAAATCTGAGCAAAAATTTATAGCAGATATAAAGATAAACCAAATGGAAATTTTATAATTTAAAAATATAATAACTGAAATAAAAAATTCATTAGATGGTTGTTTTAACTGAACCTAGGATTTGATTTCTAAAAGTGACTAAATGATAACACTGACACGTCAGTGCCATGGAAAGAAGAGTTTATTAAGAGCATGCTGCGGGGCGCCTGGGTGGCTCAGTGGGTTAAGCTGCTGCCTTCGGCTCAGGTCATGATCTCAGGGTCCTGGGATCGAGTCCCGCATCGGGCTCTCTGCTTGGCAGGGAGCCTGCTTCTCTCTCTCTCTCTCTCTCTCTCTCTCTATCTCTCTGCCTGCCTCTCTGTCTACTTGTGATCTCTCTCTGTCAAATAAATAAATAAAATCTTAAAAAAAAAAAAAAGAGCATGCTGCCATGCAAGGCTACATGAGGAAGTACTAGGGTCAGTTAGGCTGGAGGAGTGAGAGGAAAGCACAGGTACAAGCTTTTATTTGGAAACCAATAGAAGGAAGGGGTGAGTCAGGGTAGTCAAGTTTGAACAAGTTTAGGATTGAATAGTTTGAATAATTTTGGCAGGCTCTGAGCTATGGTGGTAATCCCCAGTTGTTCAGTACCTGGCCCTGAGTGATTTAGGGCAGGGGAAATATTGGCTTGGTGTGTGAAAGTTAGACTAAAGAAGGTGGTTGGGGTACAGCTCTGGATTGGTAGGTTTGCATATAAAAAAACATGTGGTAGACAGAATCACTTACTACCTCCAGGAATTAGTTAGCTCTAGAAGGGACACTATTTCCCTAGCCAGCAAGGCTCCCAAGATATGAAAGCATCATAAATGTAGAAAATAAAAACACAATTAAATTAATGAGTTCAATAGCAAAATCAGGAGGCCAGAAGAGTCAGTAAACTTGAAGACAGAGCAATAGAAATTATCAATATGAATAGCAGATGAGAAAATGATATCTAAAAAAATGAATGGTTCCCCTGGGACCTGTGAGATGATAACAGAAGATTTAACATTCATGTTAGCAAAGTTTCAGAAGAAAAAGAACACTAAACTGAAAAATACTTGAAAGGATAATGGTTCAAACATCTCATATTTGGTGAGAGACATAAACCTACATATTCCAGAAACTAAATGTACCCCCAACCAGAACAAACTTTTAAAAGCTCACACCCAGATATGTCACAATTAAATCTATGAAAAGGAAAGATGAAGGAAGATGAAGAAATACTTTCAAAAGCTTCCAGAGCCAGAGAGAAACCATGCATTACCTATTGGGGAAAAATGAGTCAAATGATAGCAGATCCCTCCTCAGAAACTTGAAGGACAGAAGAAAAAGGCAAACATTTTTCAAGTCCTGAAAGAAAAGCACTGTCAACCCAGAATTTTAAAAAATATTTTATTGATTCATGATAGAGCATGAGCACAAGCAGGGAGAGGTGCAGAGGGAGAAGCAACACAAGGCTCTATCACAGGACCCTGGATCATGACCTGAGCTGAAGGCAGATGCTTAATGGACTGAGCCCCTCAGACACAACCCCCACCTCACCTGCCATATTCTTTATCCAGCAAAAAACATCCTTCAAGAAATAAGGTGAAGAAACACTAGGAGGATTTGTCACCAGCAGACTTGTTCTAAAAGAATGGCTAAAAAAGCTATTCAGATAGAAAGGAAATGACAATGAAAGGACCCTTGGAACATAATGAATGAAAAAAAGAGCGGTGGAATTATATAGATTGCATACTATAGAACATTCCTGAAGTGACAAAATTGTAGTGATGGAGAACAGATCAGTGGTTGCAAGGGTTAGGGCCAAGAAATGGTGTGATTATTAAAGTGTAACAGGAAGAAGTTTCTTTCTGATGGTATGGTGATAGAACAGTTTTGGATTCTGCTTGTGGTGATGGTTATAGGAATCCATACATGTGATAAGATTTCAAATCTTACCCTGAAAAAGAGTATATATAAAGAAAGACTGATGACGTCCAAATAAAACCTGTGCCTGAATGAACAGAATTGTACCACTGTGCATTTCCTGGTTTTGACATTTTACTATGGTTATAGAAAATATTATCAATGGGGCAAGACTTGGGTCCACAGAAACTTTCTGTAACTTTTTTTTTTTTTTTACAATTTCTTATCTTAAGCAATTTCAAAATAAAATATTATAATAGAAATAGGATCTACTTTAGAGTATAACAAATAACATGGAGGACAAGGGGAGATGGAGAGGAGAAGGGAGTTGAGGGAAATTGGAAGGAGAGGTGAACCATGAGAGACTATGGACTCTGAAAAACAACCTGAGGGTCTTGAAGGGGCGGGGGGTGGGTGGTTGGGGGAACCAGGTGGTGGTATTAAGGAGGGCACGTATTGCATGGAGCACTGGGTGTGGTGCAAAAACAATGAATACTGTTACGCTGAAAAGAAATAAAAAATTGGGATGCCTGGGTGGCTCAGTTGGTTAAGCAGCTGCCTTCGGCTCAGGTCATGATCCCAGCGTCCTGGGATCGAGTCCCGCATCGGGCTCCTTGCTCAGCAGGGAGCCTGCTTCTCCCTCTGCCTCTGCCTGCCATTCTGTCTGTCTGTGCTTGCTCTCTCTCCCTCTCTCTCTGACAAATAAATAAAATCTTTAAAAAAAAAAAAAGAAATAAAAAATTTTAAAAAAAGAAAAGAAATAGGATCTACTTTAGTTTTTTTTTTAATTTAATTGAGAAAGGTAGGATAAGAGCAGGTGAATTCAGGATTTGGAGAAAATCAGCTGAATTGGTAATTGGTGTAGGGTAGATTTTGGTTGGTTCAGTGAGATGATTCTTTGCACACATCTCCACCAATCTATATACACACATGCGCATATGCACCCTCACAGACACACACAAACACAATTATACTCACCTAGGTTTTAATATTTCCCTTTTATCCTTCTACCATTCTCTTTCCAGCCATCTATCGTAGATTTTTCTGTGCTTAGCATTAGGAAAGATCTCTCAGGAGATATTCCCTTCTCCTGCTGGTGGTCTGACCCATCTAACTCCTCTCTGCACCCACTTCTGCTTCATCTCCTAACCCTCTTTGCAACCCTTATAGTTCTTATTGTCATAAAATTCCAGCCTCCATCTCTTAACAATTATGTTGCCAGCAGCCTAATAACACTGCAGTATTTACTGAGCCTTATTAGATATGATGGAGTGAAAGGGTATAGGCCTGACTCAGAGGCCTGGCTCAGCTCTAAGTGATGTTAAACAAAGGAGTCACCTTGGGTCCCACAGTCTCACCATCACATTCCTGAGGCCCATATGCCCTCTGGAGGGTAGAGGTTGGAGGAGAACTGCTCCATAGAAGTCTGAGGAAACCATGGCAGGTGAGTAGGAAGTTGGAGGAGAGGAAGGGAGTGAAGTTAGCTTATTTAGGAGAATGTTATCCAGCTCAAATCCTTTGATGATCATTCAGGCTAGGACTGAGAAAGGAAAAGGGAAGTCAAGAGAACAGAAGGAACAGACAATTTCTGATAGCCAAAGACTCTATTCCCATCTTTTTATGAGACTTGAGGGAAAGGAAGGGTCAAGATGGTAGACCCAGTTCTGAGGCCACTGGGAGAGGGAAGAGAGAGAGCTTAGTTGCTGTGGATGACTTTGTGGATCCAGTCTGTATAGTGGGAAACCCTGGTGTAGTAGCCAATATCACCTCTCAGAATACATCCTGGTGACCAAGATAGGATCCCATGGAGCTGATTCTGGCACAGGATTGGGGCAGCTGCTAATTCCTGTTAGAAAAAGGACAGATGGGTCAGGCAGGATAGCCAAAACAAAGATGACCTAGTACCTAGTGCAAAGTCCCTATCTGAGGGGTCTAGAACAGAGAGACGTAGGTGACAAGGACAGGGATAAATGTCTGGTGGACATGTTGGGCACATCCCAGCACTCATTCTAGGCCACATCAGAGTTAGCGATAAAGAAATACACTTTGAGATATTTTCACCCTGGCATCTAAGTTCATTCGTTATTGGAAGGACACATCCTTTCCTGGATCCCATTTACCTTTACCTCTTCTTGAATGTAGAGACAGGAAATTAGATTGGTTGAGGGAGATAAATGGGCCCCAAAACAGTGTCCCAGACCAAACTCAAATGGGGCAGAGGGAAAAGAGTTACCTTACACGTGTGTGTGCTCTCCAGAGATGATCCCGCACAGAACATGTTCTCTGTGATTTTAACAGGAAATTCTCTCACAGGGGACTCTTGGCAGTCATCATTAGGGAACCAAAAGACAGTCTGGTTTATCTGAATATCGGGCTCTGTGTCTATGCACACGAGCATGTGCACATACACATGCACACACAGAGAAAGAGAGAGAGAGAGAGAAAGAAAGAGAGAGGAGGCTTTGTTTTTCTTTGAAACTTAGCATGTTCATCTCCCTTTCTTCTCCCCTTCCCTCCCTCTTTTCTGTCATTAACCTCTCCATCATTCAATCAAAGAAAAAGCCAAAATGAAAAGGAACTGAAGAAGAAACATAATGAAACGAGAAAACCATGGTCTAGTCCCAGTGTTGCAAAATGCATACCTTGGGCTTGTGTGTGCATGCTTTTGTTTGTGAATGCCTGCCTCTTAGTTTCTAGTGAATAAGCCACACGCAGCTTCACCAGCAGGATAGCCAGCCAGCCCCATCCTCACCCAGACACCTTTTCACCCCTCACCTGGGGGATGAATGAGCCAAGAACACTGGATTCCAGACACCTCCCGCCATAAACAGTCATGTTACCAGTTTGGGCCTCAGTTTCCAAATGAATACAACTAGAGGTTAAGATATTATAAGTTCTCAGGCTTCTTCCAATTCTCATGATCTATAATAATAATTATAGGATGATCCTCTTTGAGTGGATACTTAAGGGGCACTAAGGGTCTGTCTTGAAGGTCACTCACTGGAATTCTTCCATTCCCAGCCCCAGCCAGAGACCGTGCACTTTTCCCCTCTTCTGTCATCTGTGCTATTGGGCAGAACCACCAGCTTCACTTGATCATTGAGCTTTTGGGGATGATTCAGCTTGATAAGCATGAGGTCATGCTCAGCAGAATCCCGGCTAAAATCTGGGTGTTGAACAGTAAGCATGGGTCTTAAGTTTCCAATCTTGTTTTGGAAACTCTCTTTTGAAGCAGCAATGTTTATCTCAAGAAATCTGGAATAGGCCATGAAGGATTAGATATTATTCCATTGTTCACCTTGTATCCTTTCTCCCCAACTTGCTTTGTGACTTTGCATGAATTCCTTCCACCACAAGACCTCCATTTCCTTTCTGGCAAATGAGCAATTGTATTGCAGTTCTATAATTCTTTGATCTGCACCACATTGTATATAGGCCTTTCTTCCCTACCGATTCATCCCCTAGTCCTCAACTTCCCCAGTTCCCTCTGTCTACATCATCCCACCCAGAACTCTAACTCATAACCACCTAGATCTATTTCCTGCCTCCTCCCAATCCCTTCTCAGGCTTGAGAACCTCTGGGCAAGTTTCTTCAGGGCTGATTCTCAGTACCCCCATGGCAATCTCGGTGACTAAGGGAGCTACCCTTCCGTTTAGACCCCCCATTACTCACGGCAAGAAGCAGTGGGCTGCAGTGAGAACCCACTGTTTGTGGATCAGGGTCCCCAGACAAGGCTCATATTCTGAGTTCAGGAAAACCAAAAAGGTTGGTACAGTTTTGCTGTCCATCTGATTGAACTGCTGGGCTAATTTTACTTGTACTGGTGTTGGTTTTACAGTTTTTGTTGTCACTGCTGTCAGGAAAGGAAGACAGAATTTTGGAGATGGACAGACATTCCAGAAGATGGAAGTCTGAAACACTTTATGTGGACATGCTTGGAAATAGTCAATGTGTCACTGATGTTTCTTCCTTCAGCTTGATTATCCTCTCTTTTCCTCAAGCTTCCTTCCTAACTACATAGCAAAATCACATTCTCTTGCTGACACCCACCATCTACTGTGCCAAGTCTTACTATCTCAGTCTGAATCTTCTCTTGCACCCATGGAGCCAGAGGAAAGTCAGTGGCTCTAGATAGCTGAATGTGCAAGGCAACTTCCAATTACAGGATCCTAAATTCTTATCTTTCTAACTAATGTTCTCTCCACCCATCTTATCTAGACCCATTTCCTACACTTTACTCCAATATAACCTTTTCAAAGTTTTAAGCCAAATTAGGCACCAGCACTCACCAGTCGCTGTCAGAATGTTGAAGACTAGAAAGAGGTGGCTCATGTCTGTGATCTCCATGTCCTCTGGCTGTAAGTAGACCTAGGAAGGGAGTGAACTACCAACAAGTCTGACCTTCTAGAAGCTTTGCAAAGGGAGAAATATCAAGGGGGTGGGAATATCAAAGGAGCAAAATGCTCTGAACCAAGGGAGGATGGCATCAAAGGGAGGAAAGACAGCCAGACCCTATTTCTCTAGAGAGTCTGCCCTCCCATTATAGTCTGGGAAATTTTTCTAAGGTGAAATGCCTGACCACAGAGGGATATCCTGTGAGTTAAGAACTTTATTACCAAAGATAAATCTCAACTGGCCAATTGTGTCTGCCTTATTCCACTGTCTCCAGTAATACTTCAGTCCCTGGTTCCCTTACATTTACTCACCTGTCCTCACTTCGTGTGGCTGATCTTCATCTACCTGTGTGACATTTACTAGCCCTCAACTTCAAAATAAACTCCCTCCACTCTGAGCTAGAGCCCTCATCTAACAAACTAAGTCTTCCCCCATGTCACATTGACTCTTGCCCTAATGTCACACTGGCTCCACCCCATAGCATCCTCTCATGTCACAGACCCCATACCATGTCATCCTCCCTCCAATCCCCAGATACAGCTGACCTCTCCCAGAAACTTTGAAAAGCCACATAAAGACAGACAGGGCTCAGCATGGAGTTCCCTCAGAATGAAGTCAAAGGGATAGCAGGTAGAATGTATTAGTTGGCTTTTGCTGGCAAATTTCCTCAAAACTTAGTGGCTTAAAATGATAGTTAATTTTGGTCACAATTCTGTAGATTGCCAGTTTGGGATGGTCTCAGCAGGGCTCACTGATGCATCTGTGATCAACTGGCAGCCAGTGGTTCTACAAACATGTCCAATGGTTGGCTTGAGGTCAGCTAGAGAAATGAGGATGACTAGGCCATGTGTCTACCACTATTCAACAGGCTAGTCCAAGATCATTTATATGATGGTAATTGCAAAGTTCAGAAAAATGGTATATCTCAATGCCCAAATCTTCAGGCCTTTACATATGTCATATTTACTAAGGTCCCATTGGCCAAATCAAGTTGCATGGCACACAGGTAGAAAAGAGTCCACTACCTGATGGGAGAATGTGTAAAATCATATTACAAGGGCAGAGATAGAAGGGGCATAGTTTTTGGCCATTTTTTCCTGCCATTTTATTGTGTACATTTTCAAACATACAAAAAATTTAAAAGCACTGTACCGTGGATACTACCATGCCTCCTACTTATTTTCTTCAACTAACACTTTACTATCTTTGTGTTATCACGTAGCTATCCATCTATCTACCACATAGAGGCAACCAGCTTAATCTCCTACAGTCTGGTTTCTTCTCCCTCCTCTCTGACAGCAACTCCTTCTCTCACAGCTGCCACCCTCACCATATAGCTCCTGAGAGGCTGTGATAGTTTCCAAACTGGCCTTCTTTAACAAGCTATCTCCTTCTCTGTCCAACTTGCCAGAGTGATTGTTGTTGTTGTTGTTGTTGTGCTCTTGCTTGAAAGCTTACAGTTGTTCCTCATGCCCATTTCTTCATGTCTAAACTCCTAGCTTGACTGCCAAGGCCCTCAGTAACCTGGGACCGACACATGACTATGTAGGAATTTGACATAATGGGCAGAGTCAGAGTCCCTGGGTAATCTCCAAAGGAGCCTGTGTCCTTGAAAGATCTGTTGGTGAACTTACCTCTCTCTCACCAGCCCTAGTCTCTGTGTGTCCTAATGTCTTTTAAAATTGGCTGTAATCTTTGGCTTTTAGCCCTCTTAGTTTGGCCTCCCCTGGACAGCTCCCATCAGCACGTCATAGGCACCAATTTCTGCTCTGATCTGGGTATCT
Organism: Lutra lutra; assembly: GCF_902655055.1. NCBI lineage: Eukaryota > Metazoa > Chordata > Mammalia > Carnivora > Mustelidae > Lutra > Lutra lutra. The sequence continues at coordinate 3,660,990 of NC_062280.1, forward strand.
TTTCCTTGGATTCTTGTCAAAAATCTCATGACTGTCATGCTTCCATGGTCATTTGTTTCCCTACTGATGAGCAAGGACTGGCTCGTCCCCCCATCGTTTGGTCAGAGGCCTGTTTTGAATATATTCTTCTGACTGGCTGTGAGTCCTTGGCTATACATCCTGGGTTCATACAAGAAAGGATTCTCATCCAACCTCTGATTGGACTGCATCTCTCACTAAGACCTTTCTTGGTTCCCTCTCTGTGCTAATCCCTGCTGGCACCCAGTGAGCTCCATTTGTTCAGACTGGGTTTTAAGAGCCCCTCAGATTCCAGTTTGTCTCCACTGTCTCTCCCACCAAACTATTCCCTGGTGCATTATTTTTCTCTCTTCTCTACTGTAGACTTTTCATGCTTGGCCTGCTAGTTTCTTTGGTATTCTTCACACTGACCATTTCCCTCCAGGCTTCCTTTCATTCTTTGGCTCACTGTATAAACAAAATTGGGGGCATCCACCCTACCTCACCGTTTCTCAGGGAGCCTGCTCCTGTCTATAACCCTTGCTAAATGACTCAAGCCTGGATGTCAAGGGCCAGAATCTGGATCCTCAGAGACACTTCCTGGATCAATGTAGCTCTCCTTCAGTGCCCAGTACTACCTGATCTGGGTCTGTCACCTCCATACTCGTTGTTGATCCTATCAGACACTCACATGCTTCTGGATGGTCTCAGATTTAAGAAGCTCTGGTTACCTGGTTCATGACCTTGACTTAAACTCAGGATTTGTATCTGATTCAACTCTGTGTCCCTAGATATTAAAATAATACCTGATACTGCATAGTAGATTTTTTAAAAAGATTTTATTTATTTATTTGTCAGAGAGAGAGCACATGTAGGGGGAACAGCAGGCAGAGGGAGAAGCAGGGAACCTGATAGGGGACTCAATCCCAGGACCCTGGGATCATGACCTGATCCAAAGGCAGACGCTTAACTGACTGAGCCACCCAGGCATCCCTGAATACCAGATTTTATACACACACAAATTCATGCATACACATACACTTTTTTTGGATGAATAAGTGAATACCACTAACCTCCTGACTTAAAGCTCCCAACAGCCTGCCACACTGACCTGACCTCTAGATAATGTCAGCTCCCTGGCTTGCCTCAGGTCACTGCCTTGTAAGTTAATGGGAAGAGCATTTCAAGATTATGGCTTTTGATTCCAAGGATCAAGTACTAGACATAACTGGCATGAGATTTAATCTTTTTTGTCTTTTAAAAGCTTAACTGAAGTATAACGGTATACAGTAAATTGCATATTTAAAATGTACAATTTGGTAAGTTAATGAGCATATTCCCAAAAGATTCCTTATGCCCCTTTGTAATTCCTCCTCCTTCCCTCCAACCTACCACCTTATCACAAAGCCACCACTAATCTCTTTCTGTCCCTATAGATTAATTTGTATTTTCTAGAATACTAGATAAATAGAGTCATTACAGTAAGTTTTCTTTTTTGGTCTAGCTACTTTCACTCAGCATAATTAATTTGGATTCATACATGTTGTTGTGTGACTCTAGAGTTCGTTTATTTTCACTGCTGAGTAGTATTCTATTGTACTGATAGACCAAAATTTGTTTACCTATTGATGGATTTTTTGGTTGTTTGCAGTTTGGGATTATACAAATAGAGCTTCTGTGAATACTTCACATATGTGGGTCTTTATGTAGGTGCATATGTGTGTATGTCTTTATGTAAACATATGCTTCCTTTTCTCTTGGGTAAATAAAGATGAAATGGCTGGATCATATATAGTAAGTGTATATTTAACTTTTAAAGATACAGCCAAACTGTCTTCCAAAGTATTTTACATTTTGGGGGCCCCTGGATGGCACAGTCAATTGAGCTTCCAACTCTTGGTTTTAGTTCAAGTCATGATCTCAGGGTTGTGAGATCAAACCTCTCATCAGGCTTCGAGCTCAGCAAGGAGTCTGCTAAAATTTCTATCTCCCTCTCCCTCTGCCTCTCCCTACTCTCTCTCTCTCTCTAAAGTGAATAAGTAAATTTTTAAAAAGTATTTTAAAGTATTTTTTAAAAGTATTTTAAAGTATTTCACCAGAAGTGTAAGTGTTCCAGTCCCTCTATATCTTCACCAATACTTGGATGTGTTCAGTCTTTTAAAAACTTTTAAAATTGAGATGTAATTGACATATTATAATGTATTAATTTGAGGTGTACAATGTGTTCTGTCTTTTTAACTTCAGCTCTTCTCCTAACTGTGAAATAGTGTTTCAGTTTGGTTTTAATTTGCATTTCTCTGTGACTGATGATGTTGAACATCTTTTCATGTGCATATTTGCCATCCATACATCTTCTTTGATAAAGTGTCTATTCAGGCCTTTTGCCCATTTTTAAACTGGGTTGTCTCATTCTTTAAAATGAAGATGTGAAGGGTTTTTAATATATTCTGAATAGGATTTCTGCAATTCTTCCAGTAGCTGGAGGAATGGACTCCTATAGGTCTATCCACGTGCCTCTTCCGTAGACATGCTCGTTCCCAATTTTTGAATCTTTCTCTTTCTAAACCTCTGACTAAGCAGCTGTGTTATTCATTGCATGAGTCTTACATTTTTATTTCAGGCTACTTTTCTTTCCACACAATATAGATGACCAGATGTACCCCCAAAGCTCTTCCCATTAAGGCCATCTTTGGATGGGGATTATAATACAGTGGTTCATTCCTGGCTTCACCACATACCAAGCTAATCCATTTATGTATCAGGACAGGTTTTTTTTTTTCTTTTCCATGAGTTGATCATAAGGGAACTTGCCTGTCCACCACCGTACTCCCCCCAAAAAACCCATGAATATAAGCTGAGAGGCAGGCAATGGTGCACTAGTGATGGTTGAAACAGGAATGTAAGCCATCTACACATGCACATTGTCTTTGATGTACCACTTCCATCTCACTATGGACTTTTGTTGGGCTCACATGACCTTATGACTTAGTAGATCTGACAGAACACACCTTGTAACAAACAGTTCTGGCTGCACAGTCACTGGATGTCCGGAGATCAGGTGTTCTGTCTATACCCCGGCTTAGTAGCACATCAGGAGCTATATTTTGAATGGTGTCTGCCATAGATGGTGTAACATTGTTCCAGAACTCTAATGTCTTCATAATGATTCTCTTACCAGGGCTTGCTGGAAACTCCTTAAAATGTCTTTTCCCATCACACATACCTCTAATAGCATAAGTCTGCTAGGCAGTATAGCTAAGGTCTCTCATGAGGTTACAGGCCAGATGCTGTCCAGGCTTGATTGGGGCTGGAGGATCTGCTTCGGCAATGGCTCACTCACATGGCTTTGGGCAGCAGGCTTCAGTTCTTTTCCACATAAATCTCTCTGAAATGGCTACTCCAGTGCCTTTATCACATGGTACCTGACCTCCCTCATGGCAAGTGATCCAAAAGAGAGCAAGGAATAAAGTCGTAATGTCTTAAAAGTCACATATCATCACTTCTGCAATATTCTATTTGTTAGAAGTAAGTCACTAAGGCCAGACCACACTCAAGGGGACAGGAATTAAGCTCTGTCTCTTGAAGGAAGAAATACCAAAGCATTTGTGGGCATAACTAAAAACCACCACATACGATATTTTCAATATTGTGATGATATGCAGAATGTCCAGGCAGTCTAGGTTCCTTTGCTTATATTACCACAGAGAGCAAAAGAATTAACGCTGGTCAAGACTGTAAATGTTTGTGTCATTCACATACTTCTGTTTCCTTCCCTTGATAGGAATAGAAATGAAGGCATTTGCTAATCAATGTAAGGTACCTGAGGCCATATTAGCCTGTTTCAGCAGAGATATTACATCTGGCACAGCCACTGAAACCAGGGCCACTATATGGTTGACTTCATTATTTCCCAGGATCAGACGTTTTTGTAAGGGTCAGACTGGCGAATTACATGGGGATAAGTGAGGGCCATCACCCTGTGTTCTTCAGGTCTTGACTGGGAGCACTAAACGCTGCCATTTCCCCCAGGACGTGATACTGTTTTTTATTCACTCTCATATGAAGGGGCAACAGTTTCAGATATCTCACTTTGTCTTCCCCACGAATACAGCTTTCATCCCACAGCACAAGAAATCAGTGTGGAGGTTCCGCCAGTTACCCAGTATATACATTTCGATTACACATTGTGGTACCAGAGAAATTACTCTTTCTTACTCTAGTTTTCTCCATAGCACTTATTACCATCTCTTAATAGTACTTATTAAGTATAACTTAATATACTTAACTCATTTTAATATACTCAATATACTTATTATTATCTGTCTCCCCAATGAATCTAATTTCCATAAGGACAGGCATTTTTTTTTCTTTTTTAAAAAAACTGATATATTTCCAATGCCTACAAATTAGCTAATACATCCCAGAAACCTAGTTCTAGCACATGGGAGGCATTCAGTAAGTTCTTGTTAAGTGAAAGAATAAATAGTGCCTGACGCTCAACATGAGTTCATTATTGTTATTGTTAGAATTGCCCTAAGATTTTACCATCTCTCCCAGCAAGTGTGAATTCAAGTGTGAAACATTCACTCTGGAGCAAATTAGGGAATGGTTTCTAGAAGAGGATCAGAGATGACTGATGGCACCTCAGGTGTCCCATGAGCAGTACCTGTGTTGGTGTTTGGCTGAGAGGTGGAAGGTGGACCATGAGGGAAACCACTCCAGGGTCCTCGGCACTTTCCATCTCTCTCTCCTCCCCTAATGTGAACTGAAGTACAAATATTTAATATTTGTTAATAGTAAATGTTTAATGTCTCACATTTTCCAGTGGTAATTATTGGGTTTTTTTTTAAGCCTCCTAAGATGGAATTTCTTGTTTTTAAAGCATTGAGCCATAAAAACTTAAATACTTAATACTTATATACTTTCAGGCTTTCTCGTGAAAAAAGGATATGGCTATTGCCATATTTACTGGTATTTAGAAGTGGATCCTCATTTCAAAGGAGGCATGTGCTTTTCTATTTTATCACAGTCGTCACCATTCTTCGTTGCCTCTTTCACATGAAGGCTAAGTGACAGTTGTCAGTCACAAATGTATGAATCACATCTTTTTTTTTCTTAAAGTGAAGAAAAAGTGATATTGTTTTGATAACCAAGTCCACACAAAAATTGGGAAGAATAAAATATAAACAGAGAGAAATACATATTTCAAGAAAAATGGGAATAGTGTTTTGGGGAGGTAAGAGAGAACAAAGATCATTCCTAAGCATTTAGTATGTAATCTGCAAACAAGATATGACCAGGTACATAGAGTGCCACTCAAGATATAAGGACCTGAGCGTGCAACCCTTCCTCTAATCCAATAAAGAGGAATACATAGTATATTCTATCTACTGTATAATTTGCAAAGTACTTATTTCTTATTTTAAAAAAATCTGTAATTCACATTAACATGCATGGCAATTTTAGCTTTAGTGGGTTTTTTTTTCCATATTGACATCTAACCCCCGAGATATATAATGTGCTACTTCAACTCCCATGCTTTTTCCTTTAGGAATGGAAATTAAAAAGAGACACATTGCTAATTGATATGCTTCATCACTGTTGCTTCCTTATTTACATAAAAGTTTTTAATTCTAGCTGAAGAACAATTTAATTAAAATTCTAACTAAGGACCCTCATTCTCTTCAATTTCAATACGGGGAAGGGTAATTTATTCTTCCAGTTGTTTTTAGTTGATCGTTTTAGGATCCAATAACTGTAATTACAACAATAAAAGTAAAATTGCATATTGTAATTTGAATTCTGGGGTGTCCTTAGCTAGCAAATACACATAATGACTGAAAAAAGTAACAACATCAGGGATAATCATCTGGATGTTTCTTAAAAGGTCAAAAACAAATCCATCACAATCCCAGCATTAAGCTAAGCTTAAATGGTAGGGTACTGGTGCATATTTGTCACAATCCCATAAGGAAACAAGACTGTTCTCATGTTTATCTCAATATGTCTTTCTCCATCTTCCACCTCTCCCATCTTCACTCCAGCCGGTTGTGAAAACAAGACAGTTATGGAGCCCAGTATGCACTGATGGCCACGCAGGATGCTTCTGGGTGTGAACCAGACTGGGGATGACTCATGAAAGCCAAATGTTTGAATGGAAAGCCCCCCCTTAAAATGACACAAACGCAAATATTTATAAACATGTTCAAAAGCATTTTGGAACTCTTGGGAGGAGGGGTAAAATACCACCACCCATTCTTAATTACATCATTTTGATGAGACATTGCTTTGCTATCATCGTGCTGACCCAGGCTTTAAGACATTCAGAAACGAGGTCACTATAATTGGTAGGACTGTCCTGACTCACAGTATTTCTTATTTTGAAATATGATTCTATTTTGATAACTTCAGCGCAATCTGTATTTCGAATGCATCAAAAATTCATGTGCTACTTGTGAAAGTTTTCAGTTTCCTATAGATAAGTCTCAATTGCAAGCTATACAGAGTTCATAAGAAAAGAGCAGTTACCAATGGAAATTTGTTTCTTTCTGAGCAAATTTGACCTCAAATGGTATAAGCAGATATTCAAATTCTGTACTTTAATGTTGTCTATTGTTTTAAACACCTTTCTTTACTCCTCAAGCAAATAAGAAACGACGGTTTTCATTCTGACAGATATTTTTGGTGCACACCAGGTTCTTGTTTAGACTTATAAAGCCTTCGCTTGAGACCCTGGAACCCATAACTGAGACTATTTGGGGCCCGTGGGAATTCAGCTCCTGTTAGAAACTACCTCTGAAGATAAGGCGATGGTGGTGGTGGACGTTTGGTGTTTTCTCATCTGGTCCAGATCTGAAAAGGAACCAGGGGGACAGGAAGTAGTCAGGCCAAGAGGCCAGCCCTCCTGCTAAACCAAGCTGCCTACCCTTTTTCTGTGACCCCCTACAATGGTTTTCTTAGGTTTGTTGGCTTATTTTATTTTATTTTATGTATTTTATTTTAAAATAAGGAACAGCTCACAAATTTGTGTGTCATCCTTGCTCAGGGGCCATGCTAATCTTTTTGGTATCATTTCAATTTTAGTATATGTGATGCCAAAGAGTGCACTTGTTGGCATATTTCAAAAAGGACATTGAGGGGCGCCTGGGTGATTCAGTGGGTTAAGCCTCTGCCTTCAGCTCAGGTCATGATCCCAGGGTCCTGGGATAGAGCCCTGCATCGGGCTCTCTGCTCAGCGGGGAGACTGCTCCCCCCTCTCTCTCTGCCTGCCTCTGCCTACTTGTGATCTCTGTCAAATAAATAAATTAAAATCTAAAAAAAATAAATAAAGCACATTGAACCACCAGGCATCACTGATTGAACTCATTAAACTAAGCATTGGTACTCTTTTAGAATTTTGTCTTGCATCCAAAAAAACAATGAGAAGTAGTTAGACTAGTGGCTATAAAGAGATATGAATACAGAGGCTAGTATCAAGAAGAGATAATATCACCTTTGTTCTCCATATTTGGAACTGGCATTATCTTCTTCTGTAGCAAAAACATCCCGACCAGATTAGTGTATGGGGACTGAGTTATATAGCCCTGCTGCCTTTAGCCAAGATCATGAGAAAATGGGGTCTCTAGATAAATGAATTTCCTAGTTTTCTGGAGTTTCCCCCATTAAGCTGTGGAGGAAGATTGAAGGGGTAGGGGCTGTTAAATGAAAGTTTTTACTTTTCCCTTTATACTCTTGTATAAAGAATACTTTTTAAAATAAAATTAATACATATTATTTTACTATTTTTAAAAATTTGCTTGGAACTATTTTTACACAAACAAATGGGTTATGTATTTCTGACCTCTCAAACAGAGCCAAACTGAGTTTTCTTTTGATGATTATCATCATCATAAAACTCAGTTCTTCTCTGTACTACAAAACCATGATACCCTCAAATAGTCCTGGAGGGTACTGGAAGGTTTACTCCCACACTAAATGTCCTCACTTTTACTTATTTCTCACAAATTTTTTGCTCTCTGCTTTGCTGTGAGATTGTCAGCTATCTCTTCATCCTAACAGAATGCCACCTACCTGCAGCAGCCTCTCTCAGCCTCTCTCCTGAATTTGTTGCTTTAATTTGATGCTCCTTAATTGGCTGACAGGTTGGTAAGTCACATAAACAACCTGCTAATAGTCCACGTAAAATTAAATTAAATGAGCATAGAGTGTATGCCCAAGGGTCACTCCTATAAGCCATGTACCCCCTTCCCCCCCCCCCCCAGAAAAAGCTTGAGTACATTCATTTGGAGGTTTCAGTCTTATCCTTTCTGTTTGGATCACAGCTGTGGTTCAGATACTAGATGACACTGGATGAAACAGTTATATGTAAGTGACATGATGCTCTGCTGTCTGTAATAAAATGAATTGCATCCTTTTTCCTTCCCTTGTGAAATTGCTCAACAGCAGTTCAGGTAGATGCCTGTGATATTAAATTGTAGTTGTTCTCATTCTTTGGATGCGTTGAAATGATAGCCCTAAACATGTTGCCAGTTCTAGGATAATATTTTAAATTAGCAATAATTCCCAGCATTTGGATAAGCATTCATTTATAGTAAATGTTCTCAAGTGTGATAAATGCATATTTGGCCTTTGTGCTTGGTTCCTGACATAGAGCTTCTACCCTTAGAATTTCCTGAAAGAGTGTAGGGGCACCTTTTGTCATTCCTAAGACCTTTTCAACCACACCAGAGTGGTATATGCTATGGCACAACTCTTGTTGTGCCCGTAGGTAGCTTTGGGATGAGGGTTGGTTCCCAGAGGACCCAACCTTGTTAGAGAGTTAGGACTTTCGACCCCATCCTGCTGACCTCCAGGGAGGGGAGAGAGAAGCTGGAGACTGATTTAATCACCAGTGGTCAATGACTTACTCAATCATGCCTATATAAGGCAACCTCCAAAGAAACCACTAAATGATCAAGCTGAGTGCTTCGTGATGGGTGAACATATAGAGGTGTTGAGAGGGTGATGTGCCCAGGCCTGAAGAGGGCATGGAAGCTCTTTGCCTCCTCCCCACCTTATATTTTGCCCAAGCAGGCTTTTGGCTCTTCCTGAGTCGTATCCTTTGTAATAAACCAGTAAATAGCAAGCAGACTGTTTCTGTGAGCCAGTCTAACAAATTATGGAACTTGAGAAGGGGGTCATGGGAAATAGCCTGACCATCAGAAATACAGTTGGCTTGGGATTTAGGATTGGTGTCTGAAGTCGGGGCAGTTTTGTGGGAATGAGCTCTTAACCTGTCTGCTAACTCTGGCAGTTAGTGCTAGAATTGAATTGTAGGACACACAGTTGGTGTCTGGGGAGTTGAAAAATTCATTGGTGTAAGGAAAAAAACCTACACAATTAATGCCAAAAGTGTTGTGAGTGAAAAACTGCTCACCAGGCTTTTATGATCTCAAATGTTTGAATATGTATCAGGTTTGCCAAATCCATATGAAAAAAAAAAAGGCATACATGTTGGCTCTCGTCTACTGGGTCGATCAGACAAGACTCAGCTGACTCACAGATACATGGAAATAGATCAAACAAGTAGCATGTGTTTGAAAGGAACATTTTAGTTAGACAGGGAGTGGGGATTTTTTGACAATCGTTCTGAATGTGAGTCAGAGTGTAGGTTTGTGTGGGTGAGTGTGTGGGCGGATACATCTGTGGGCGTCAGAAAGAGACTGCCAGAGATAGATTGCTATAGTTTTGTAGCTAGTAAAATGACTATAATAGTAAAGTAAAATTAAAGATATAGACCTTCGTGGAGGCTTTAAAATAGTTTTAGCTAAACAATGTCAACAGAAGGTTTATTTAAAATAGACCAATAGCTTCCCACAAAGAGTTTAAATTACCTTACGTAATAACAGGCAGTTTTCATTTACCACTTACTTGAAATTCAGTAATTACCACAAGTGAAATCTTATCTTATATTCCTGGTAGCCAAAACTTTCTTAAAATGGGAAAATTGAAATAAATTGGGCAAATTGCTTATCTAGAAAATGACCTTCAGCTGTTCCTAGCATGAGGAATGACAGCAAATAACTTGCAAAGGAAAAAGAAGCTAAAATGGGTACTAGGATAACAAAAATTCTATCTACAGCTATAACAAGATGATTTCTGATATACTTACCCACATGCAGGAATTGGGTAATACAAAAGTATGAAAAGAGAGGGAATTGGTGTTATAATTGCCTGCCTGATTTTATCTGGGAGAGTGATGATGTCAGTGATGCGGAGTTTGTGCACAGAGACTCCATTTAACAAGAAATTTGGATTCTGTTTCTGGCAATTCCATTATTGCATCCCCGGATTCTGCTAAGTGTGAACTTATGGGCAAGTCCAGAGCCCACAAAGCTATTTGGAATATCACTTGAAACTAAGGCAAATGAGGGGCGCCTGGGTGGCTCAGTGGGTTAAGCCGCTGCCTTCGGCTCAGGTCATGATCCCAGGTCCTGGGTTCGAGCCCCACATCGGGCTTTCTGCTCAGCAGGGAGCCTGCTTCCTCCTCTCTCTCTGCCTGCCTCTCTGCTTACTTGTGATTTCTCTCTGTCAAATAAATAAATAAAATCTTAAAAAAAAAAAAAGAAACTAAGGCAAATGATTCCAGAATGACAGAGTTGATGGACAAACATGCCAAGGGTAGGCAGAATCATTCAATACACAGCTCACATATTTGAGCCTCTATGATGTGCTTCCTCGCTGAAATCACAACCCGCATCTGCCCTCCAGGAGCTCAGCCCTTGAACTAAACAGTTAAAGAAGTGGGTGGGCATTGTTTGTGTTAAGTGTTATTATGTACAGGTTAATGGAGGAAACGATTATTAATTCTTCATTCACTCACAGTGATTTTCTTTCCAAAACAGAAATACATTTTTCTAATTACAAAAATAATACAAGTTCATTATAAGAGAATTAAGATATGATAGGAAATATCATTCATTGATTTAAGAGAATTCATTTAAAGCTACTAGACACGGAGCAAAGGGTCTGCTTCATTTTATATTCTCTCTTTGCAAACTAACTTCTCCACTCCTTGCCATGTATCACTTTTCATTAGGAACTGGTGGAAATTAAGTGATACAATGTACTGGCCTAGCACAGCAAGAAATCCGACTCATTCTTGTCATTGCTACCATGCGACATTAGTGATTCTCACATGGTGTAAGTGTAGTTTAAATTTATTTCATAAGCCACTTGGGGCTAGAAAAATCCAAACAACCACATCTGCCTCTTATTTGTGTTGGGAAAATCACTCCTGCACCGGGAAGGGATCTCTTACCTTTCTCCATTCTGAAGTCCTGTTCATTACCTCACCTTTTCCCTCATAGCGGGGAAGTCAGATCCCATGCAGCGAGTCTGAGGTTGATCAACGGTGGCTTGAGCCGCTGATGGGGAGCGCGCCAGACGCAGAGGACTGGGTGCGCCTCGCTCTTGGACAGACGGGTTTATGCTGCAGTTTTCCGAGTCATCTGAAACCCCAGCGCTTAACGCAAAGAAGGTTTCATTCTTGCTTGTGCCACATGTCCATTCCAGATGGGGAGGCGGGTTCACTCAGGGAGGAGGCTGGTGGGGGCTCTGCCATCCTGTGGCCGCACCAGCTCTCTGGTCGCTGCCGCGGGGAAACCGATACTAGAATCTCAGGTGGGCTTCGCGCTAACCTTCTCAGAAGACAGCCCTGGGGCTTCTGCTCACCTCTCCTTGGCCACATGGTCTTCCTTACTTCAAAGGAGCTAGGAGTCTGGGGAATAGATGGGATGATTGCTTAAAATGGTCTGTGCATTTCTGACCACAGGCTGACATCATCCCAAATCAAAGAAGTGATATTCAGTTATTTACTTATGTTAGTTTCCTACTCCTTTGTCATGAATATTTGAGTGTGAGACGTACGTAGAGATGAGGACACCCTACACAGAAGCAGTTTTCTATACGTAATTACTTTATACATAACAGCTTACTATTTTCCACAATAGGTATCCAAAAGGGAGGACGATATTGTGAAAGAGAAAATAATACCAAGCCCTCCTTTTTTACCACTAATTCCAATGTGGGTTGACTAAAAGCAGCAACATGCCTGGATTTGTCAGGCTAGACTACTTTCTGTAACAATTAGTTACCTCTGGTCTTTAGAAGTCTGGGTAACTCTTTCTTTTGTTTATCTCAATTTTATAGTTTTTCTATAATCTCCATGGTTTAAGACAACAGAATTTATTAATTGCATGTGTTAACAATTCAGTGTGGGCATTTGACAAATGGACTTCTGTGAGGTGATTTAGGGACCTGGGCTCCTCCTTCCTGAGACTTTGGCATCCTCCGGTGTTCCTGAAGCCTCTGCCCAGCGGACAAAGGAAGAGAACTACGAAGAGGACCCGGCCAGGCTTCACAGCATATTGTCATTCCCACCCACACCGTGTTACGCAGAATCACGAGCACACTTAGCCTCGTGTGTGCCTGGGATATGTAGTCTGGCTGTGTGCATGGGAAGGAAAGAAATCAGTCTGGTGAGTGTCTACTACAATGTCCTGCACATGACCTAAGTAAATACACACATAAGGAGAAGAAAGACTAAGGAATCTGACCAGAGTGGGAACTGTCAGGGAAAAAGAACATTATTTCTCTTGCCTTTTCTTTATTTCCCTCATTTATAGTTCCGTGTTGCTTCTCTACAAGTTCTTCTTTCTATTTTTTTAACCAGTTTTCAAGAATTTTAATATTCTGCTTTGTTGAGAGTGTATAGAAGTGAGCACGAGGACATTCAGCTGGCTGGAGTGTAAGCTGATAATCTTACCGAAGGGAAACTTACCTATGTGAATCAAAAACCTCAAAAAAGGTATAGTTAACAATTCTATTTCTAGAATTTCATCCGTGGAAAATGAACAGGTAATATAAACAGATGCAAGTACAAGTATATTTAGCATAGTACTGCCAATAATGGCAAAACACTTTTAAGACGTAAGTGCCCAGCAACTGAAGGTAAATTAATGCTACTTCTAATGCAATATCATGTGGCCATGAATGAAGCCATAAATGTCTACATATCAAACAATGTTCCTTATACATTCTATAAAAATATCAGTTTATAAGTCTCTCTGGAATATTCCCATTTTGATTTTTTAAATGATTATATATACACACAATATATATAAAATCAAAATCAAAATGGATATTGTAGACATAGGTTTACAAACTGATATCATATATATATATATATATATATAATTTTTGCTTACCTGTGTTTTTAAGTTTTCTTACATAAACAAGTGATTTTTTTCTAAAAAAGAAATTTAGTTTTTATTTTATTTTATTTATATTTTAAAAGATTTTATTTATTTGAGTGAGAGCACACACAGGAGCAGGGGGAGGGGGAGAGGGTGAAGGGGAAGCAGACTCCCTGTTGAGCAGGGAGCCCTCCGCAGGGCTGATCCCAGGATTGAGCCAAAGGCAGACACTTAGTAGACACTTAGCAGGTGCTCCTAGCTTTTATTTTAAAGTGAAAAATGAAAACCCCTAACATTTAAAACAGAAACATAAAGTTTTAATCCATACACATGTCAAAGAAAAAAAAAACAAACACCACCTGGTTACCCACACTGACTCTATCCTCCAGGCCTCCGAGCCAGAGACCCTGGAGCTGTCCTAGCCCTTGGGGGCGGGGCGGGGGCAGGTGGGTGGGATGGAGGTTGGGGAACCGCGTGCTCTGGGGAGGCCCTTGTCTCAGTGCCCGACTTAGGCAAGCTGCGGGTCCATGCACAGCCACTGTTCCTCATTCCTCATGTCCCTCATTCTGACAATGGTCTGCTTTCTTTCCTCTGAGTAGGAAACCTGCCGAGGCAGCTGGCTTGTGGGATTCTGTGTAGGCCTGTGAGTTATATGCAAATCACATGGAAAGACAGTCAGAATCTTTCCTCAGATGGTCCAAGTCAAGAATATTTGTCTATTTGTCTCAAGTCTGTATTATGCCTAAAAGAGGGCACGTACTTAGATTTCGCTTTCTTAATTTCTTCCAGAATTAAGTCGAGCTGCTGTCAGAAGAGGTTTCAGCTTCTAAAGTTCACTATTCATTTCGGAGTTATCCATGCATGCATGCTTACAAAAGTTAAATTATTTTCAAAGATAGAATCATTTTTCTACCACAATTGAATTCAAAGCCAGTGAAGAGCCAGAACATGATAATTTCATCTAAGAATCAACATCCTTTATGTTCAAATAATTTGTAATATGGACATAACAGTCGAATGACAAAAACATTTTTAATTGCATTAGGTAATAAGAATAGTGATTTTATGGGCTGTAGACTTCACTCAGCGAAATCATACATCTCTGTCACACACACAAACACACATCTCAAATGTTACTAATATCTGTTAAAATTATAATACTTATACTTAAAAATTAACAGAAAGTAGTGTACTTTTAAAAATACCTATAATCAGGGGCGCCTGGGTGGCTCAGTGGGTTAAGCCTCTGCCTTCAGCTCAGGTCATGATCTCAGGGTCCTGGGATCAAGCCCCGCATCGGGCTCTCTGCTCGGGGTGAAGCCTGCTTCCTCCTCTCTCTCTGCCTGCCTCTCTGCCTGCTTGTGATCTCTGTCTGTCAAATAAATAAATAAAATCTAAAAAAAAAAAAACCCAAACCTACAATCAAAAATCAAAGCCAATCTTGGTTTTCCATTAAAGACCAACTTTTATTCAATCTTTATACTCTTTTCAAAAAAAAGCATACTCTTTTCAAAAAATTACTGTATTATGGAACTCAGGAAAAAAAAAAAACAACAGAACACACCAAGATGTCGCTTTGCTAAATTGTAACATCTTATACTGGCATAGACTATTTTTTGGCTTTTCAAAACAGGATGAAAAAGAGGAAGTACTGATAGTTGCATGTAATTCATTCTGATTTTACTGGTTAGCAGTAAGAATTATCTTTCTTAACAGAGAAGGATAAGAGGTTGACTCTCATAGTCATTCAGGATTTTCACTGGAGGTGGAAGGGAATTAGTCCCTGAAGGGAGAAAACAGAGCGTCGGTGCTGGGGTGGGAAGGCCGGGAAAGACGCTGGAGACAAGAGGCCCCTTCTGTCTCCATCTGGAGCTCCCTGGTGGCTCTCACGAAGTGCTGACCTAAGCAACTCTCTGCTAACTACAGCTTTTGCCACCGCAGACGACACCAGAACCAGCACAAAAGCCGTGTCCTGGGGGAAGCCTTGCACTCAGGCCTCAAGAGTACTGTTCTTCTTGAAGATCTCGTCTGTCTTCTCACCACTGGCTATTCCCTTCAAGAACCAGCTCTAGGGGCACCTGGGTGGCTCAGTGGGTTAAGCCACTGCCTTTGGCTCAGGTCATGATCCCAGGTCCTGGGTTCGAGCCCCGCATCAGGCTTTCTGCCCAGCAGGGAGCCTGCTTCCTCCTCTCTCTCTGCCTGCCTCTCTGCCTACTTGTGATTTCTCTCTGTCAAATAAATAAATAAAATCTTAAAAAAAAAAAAAAGAACCAGCTCTAAATGCTGCTCGTTAGCTCCGGACTCCCCATTCCCAGCATCTCATGTCCTCAGCTTGATCACCCGTGAAAAGATTTTGGTCAGTATGGGGCTTCCCTCCTCAGCCTCGGTCCCTAGCTAGGTGCCAGTGCGCACAGCACCTTCCCACTGCTGAACTCAGTGTGGGAGGAGGCTCATTGTATTTGGGCAGAAGGAAGACACAGAAAGCTCATTGAACTCACCCGAGAATTCCCCTAAAATTGTGTGGGGAGCAATCAGAAGGGTTGGTGCAGTTACAAAGGTAACTGAGTGCATTGCTTGTTCTCTGACAACCAGAGATCATATAGTAGCAGGGGAGAGAAAGAGTAAAACTTGGCAACTCAAGCCTTTTCTGATTTGAATCTCTTTGACAAAGAAGCCGTCTGATGCCCTCTTATGACAGCCACTTATCTTCCCGCTCAGTCACTTCACCCGTCCTCCAACCCCTCCCTTCCGCACAACTCTTAGCTTCCAACGCTTGTCTCTTTGCTCACGACCCTGATTCCCCCTCCTATCAATCAGTGAACCCATTTACATGCCCTTGAACCCATTCTCGGTTACATCACGCATTAGGATTTCTGTGGGGTGTCTTTGTGTGTGTAGCATGTAGAACACGCTTTTCAGTAGGTGAACAGGTTCTTTGGTTAACCTGTGTAGCTATATCACTACATAATGTAATGTGTAGGTATAAGCACCAATACAGTGCGAATGTTTGAATTCTGATGGTGACTCATAACCAACCACCTTTATATACAGGTAGGTATGTAGGTATGTACATACCAAGAGGCATGTAACTCTTGTGTTTATCTGGGTATCTGTGTTTAGGTACCTGGACTGTCTTTACGCACGTGTAAGTCTGCATCTGTGTACATCTGCATACACGTCTCAAGACAGAGCTAGTGGCTTCCTATTAAGGAAGCTGTCTCCAAATCTTCCTACCTAGGTATGTTACCTTCTCATTTCTGGGGGGAAAAATTTTACTGTGGTTAAAATATATGTAATATAAAACTTACCATTTTAATCAATTTTAAGTGTATAATTCAGTGGCATTAATTACATTCACAGCATTAGATAATCACCACTTCCTAGTCCCAACACCCAAACAGAAACTGTGACTATTAATCAATAATTCCCTTCTCCCAACCCCTGATAACCTCTAATCTACCTTCTGTCTCTATGAGTTTGCCTATCCTAAATATTTTGTAGAAGATATTTCATATTCTTGTATTACATTTACATGAACAATTATATAGTTGTCCTTTTTGGGCTGGCTCATGTTACTTAGCCTAATGTTTTCAAGTTCATCCATGTTGGAACATGTATCAGAATTTCATTCCCTTTTTATGGCTGAATAGTATTCCATTATAGATCTATGTCACATTTTATTTCTCCACTCATTTGTTGATGAACACTTAAATTTTTTCTACTTTTTAGCTATTGTGGTAATGCTGCAATGAACATTGGCATACAAATATTTATTCAAGTCCTTGTTTTTAATTCTTTATGGTATATACCTATAAATAGAATCGCTGAGTCATGTAGTAGCTTCATGTTTTGCTTTTTGAGGAACCACCAAACTGTTTCCATAATGGCTGCACCACTTTACATTACTACCAGCAATGGATGAGGTTTCCATTTTCTCCACATCCTTGCCAATATCTGTTATTTTCCTTTTGACAATGGCCATATTAATGGGTGTGAAGCGTGGTATCTTATTACGGCTTTCATTTTTCATTTCCCTAATGATCAGTGATGTCGAGCATTTTTCATGTGTTTATTGGCTATCTGTATTTCTTCTTTGGAGAATTTTCTAATGAAGTTCTTTGCCCATTTTTTTTTTTAAGATTTTACTTATTTATTTGATAGAGAGAGAGAGAGAGAGCACAGCAGGGGGAGCAGGGCAGAGGGAGAGGACAAAGCAGCCTCGCTGAGCAGGGAGCCGGATGCGGAGATCGATCCCAGGACTCTGGGATCATAACCTGAGCCAAAGGCAGACGCTTAGTGACTGAAACACCAGGGACCCCTCTTTGCCCAGTTTTTAATTGGGTTGTTTTTCATTGTTGAGTTGTAGGAATTCTTTATATATTTTGGATATTAATTCCTCATCCGATATGTGATTTGCAAATATATTCTCCCATTCTGTAGGTTGGTTTTTCACTTTCTTGATAATATCCTTTGATACATAAAAGTTTTTAATTTTGATGAAATCCAGTTTATCTCTTTTTTTCTTTCATTGCTCACTTCTGGTCTTACTTAAGAATCCACTGCCAAATCCAAGATCATGAAGATTTGCCTCTATTTCCTTCTAAGAGTTTTATGGTTTCAGCACTTTTAGTTCTCTGACCCATTTTAAGTTAATTTTTATATATTATGTAAGGTAGAGGTCCAACTTCAATCTTTTTATATGTGGAGGCACTTTTTGTTGAAGAAACTGGTGTTTTACCATTAAGAGGTTTTGGCGGCCTTGTCAAAAATCAATTGACCATAGATGCATTGGTTTATTTCTGAACTCCCAATTCTACTCTATTGGTCCATATGTCAGTCTTTATGCCAGTACCATACCACTTTGATTATTGCAGCTTTATTGTAAGTTTTGAAAAATGTGAGTCCTCTTACTGTTCTTTTTAAGACTGTTTTGGCTATTCAAGGCCCCTTGCAATTCTATATAAATTTGAATATTGGCTTTTCCATTTCTGCAAAAAGGGTGGTTGGAGTTTTGATAGAGACTATATTGAATCTGTAGATCACTTTGGGTACTACTGCCGTCTTAACAATATTAAGTCTTGCTACCCATGAACATGGGATGTCTTTCCATCTACCTACGTCTATAATTTCTTTTAGCAATGTTATGTAGTTTTTAGTGGATAGGTCTTTCACCTTTTGTTTAAATTTATTTCTAGGTATTTTATTTACCCTCTTTTTTTAAAAGATTTTATTTATTTATTTGACAGAGAGATCACAAGTAGACAGAGAGGCAGACAGAGAGAGAGGGAAGCAGACTCCCTGCTGAGCAGAGAGCCCAATGCAGGGCTGGATCCCAAGACCATGAGATCATGACCCGAGCCGAAGGCAGAGGCTTTAACCCACTGAGCCACCCAAGAACCCCTACCCTCTCTTTTGAATTGACTTAAAAATCCTCCCCCATTATAATAACTAGACTCTAATGTGTCCATAGTGCGTAGAACAGTGCCTAACACAGAACAGACATTGAACAAATGCTAACTGAATACTAGAATCTCCAAAACCATAGGATTTTGGAACTTAGAGGAAATAAACACTAATGCCAATTTCACTCTTCTAAAAATAAGAAATTATGTTTAGAGAGGCTAAGTGAATTGCTCTAAACAGCAGAATTAGCTAGTGGTAGAATCAGAAGTTCCTATCTCCTGAGTGTTTTCTGTGGCTCAAAATGTAATTATTATATGCCAAGACTCTGTCTGCTGGAGTAAATAAATGGGTGTGTTTAAAAACTTGGATGCTTGTCTTTGGGTTTGGAAATTTTTTCACTATCTAGTTCCCTAGTCTCTGAAATCAATCTTAAGTAACTGGGGTACCTACAAAAGTAGCTTGCATTTAAGACCAAAGAATAATGTACACATGTCAGCAAATGAGGTTATTCAAATGGATATGTAACTCAGTTCGTGATTACCTGGAGACATGCATCTATGAGGGTATCATACCTGAAAGTCTTTAGGAGTGTGTGTGTGTGTGTGTGTGTGTGTGTGTGTGTATGTGTGAGAGAGAGAGAGAGAGATGGTTGAGTTTCATTTTGGAAATGAATTTTAGAGCTTTCTATGCTGAGAACAGATGATCTTCTACTAGACTTTATCTCCTAAAGAAGTTTTCTCATTATATAGAATTATGTCCATTTAGAGAAAGAATGGAGAAAAGACAAAAGATATGACAAGAACTATGTCCTTGTTTACAAACTAAGGTATTCCTTAATATGTGTGTGTGTGTGTGTGTGTGTGTGTGTTGTTGTTGTTGTTGTTGTTGTTTTCCCTTAAATAAGAACTGCTTGTTAGCTCTTTGGCCCTCTCCTGAGATAAGGGTCAATCTGTCTGGGACAATGTATAGTTTTGCTTTATTCTGGCCCTTTTCCATAGTTGGTCAGTCCTTAGGTCATTTTCTTACCTCTCCTGATATAGGTTTCTCCTAGAACCTTCCAAAGATGGTCAGTAATCATGGGTCTGGGGATTGTTTCTGAGTCAGTGGTGCAAGACCAGCAACTCTTTGGCTCTGGAATTTGGGAGCTGTAGAAGAGAACTGTTAGTTGCCTACTCTATATCCTTTTCCTTATTATTAGCTCCCCAGTTTTGTTGTGGGTGATAAGATACTTAGGAAAAACAAACAAAAAGCCCCCAGATGAACGAAGACGACATTTCCCATTTTTGCTTGCATCTAGAGGTTATCATCAACCCAGCTTTGGACAATTAGGCATAAGCAAAAGTTTTTCGATGGGGCTTTCAGTAAAGATCTTTAAAAAGGAACGGAGCTGACAGCTAACAAATACCTTTGGCCCTGTGTACTATGTCCTTCTTCCTGGCTGGATTCTAGAGCTGATGCTAGAAGTGTAGCAGTCCTCTTGTAACTGTGGCAACCTTAAGAGAAAGGTTACGATGTCACAGAGATATAAACACTGACATCACTGTGCTGCTGAACCACTGCTCACTGTCACCTCCCTCTTTTTACACAAGAAAAACCCCTATTTGTTTAAACCATTGACTTTGGAGTCTCTTCAACCAGCAGCCCAATCGAATTCTTAACTGATACAGAAGCTTAAAGAGAAAGATGAGATAATTTGAGCCAATGGACTCCTATGTATCTTGTTGGTAAATTACATTTAGAGCAAACATTATGGAGGAATTCTAGGTAGCCAAAGTAACGGTAGCGGAATGTAGCGGAATATCAATCTCTCACCTCTTCCCTCCACAAAAAGCACAAAGAGCAAGAAGATCAAATAACACTACATATGCCCATGTCTTCATAATAACTAGAAAACAGAATGTCCAAACTTCAAATTAAGTGTCAGTAGAAAATAAACACTGAGCCTCAGTGAGTTGCCCCCACACTCCTGATGCAAACCCCTCTCAGGAAAACAAAGTCAGTTTGAGAAAAACTGTGCAGAGTTTAGAAAAGGGGAGCTAGTGGTAGATTTAAGATCGATCTAAAGCCACCAACCGAAAGAGAAAGCCCACTTAGTTTTAAAAAAAAATACTGAAGGGCACCTGGGTGGCTCAGTGGGTTAAAGCCTCTGCCTTCGGCTCAGGTCATGGTCCCAGTGTCCTGGGATCGAGCCCCACATCGGG
The DNA here is from genome assembly GCF_902655055.1 of Lutra lutra. NCBI lineage: Eukaryota > Metazoa > Chordata > Mammalia > Carnivora > Mustelidae > Lutra > Lutra lutra. The sequence continues at coordinate 3,681,826 of NC_062280.1, forward strand.
CTCTCTGCTCAGCAGGGAACCTGCCTCCTCCTCTCTCTCTCTGCCTGCCTCTCCGCCTACTTGTGATCTCTATCTGTCAAATAAATAAATAAAATCTTTAAAAAAAATTAAAAAATTAAAAAAAATACTGAAAAAACATGCTGATAGATCAGAGCACTTACTACTGGGAAGGTATCTAACAGTGAGTGTGAAGTGCAAGGGGCCAGTCTTGGAAAGAGTTTTAGGCAGAAGGGTCAGAAGAAGGTAGAGGTGGCTTTCAGAAATTATGCAGGGTAAGGGGAAAAAATTTGAGGGGCAAATTTAGGAAACTATCAGACCCCCCCCCTAAGATGGAAGGAGGCAGGCACCTGGGTGGCTCAGTGGCTTAAGCATCTGCCTTCGGCTCAGGTCATGATCTTGGGGTCTTGGGATCGAGACCCACATCGTGCCCCACATCGTGCTCTCTGATCTGTGGGGAGCCTGCTTCCCCCTCTCTCTGCCTGCCTCTCTGCCTACTTGTGATATCTGTCAAATAAATAAACGAGATCTTTTTTTAAATGGAAGGAAGCATAATCTCTTTTCCTATCAATCCTCTTCCATAAAATAATAATCAATTAAAAAAAAAAAAGAAAGAAAAAATAAACGTACTTTGCTACACTGACAGAAGAGGGCGCTCTTGATCCGGAAATCTTGCAACCACCCCACTCTTCAGCCCTGCCCACAGAAATGCACCTCAGTCTTCATGAAAGCGAAATCATTAAAATAAAAATAAAAAGAATCTAAAAAATAAAAATATTTTAAAAAGACAAAAAGAATCCAAAAAATTCAACTCGTAAAACTCCTCTTCCAAATAATATCAAAGTGGGAGAAAATTCACCAGCTGTAACACAACTCTCCAAACTGAATTATATATCCTCAAACAAGCATTTGGGAATATGAGAAACAGTAACAGACAAAAAACCAGGAGGAAATGAGACAGTCGGTTGAACTCAGGAAAGAAATAGAATAAGTATTAGACCGCATTACCTCTAAGATTTGAGATATTTGCACTAAGACACTGCATATACATATATATGTACACGTGCCATCTTTCAAGGCACATCGAAATGATTTCTCCACTGTGCAGTTTTCAGAACGCGTCCTCGCTGGGTGCGCCCTTTGAGACTTGTCTGCTGTTATTGCTGTCATCTCCATTACTGGCAATTGGTTGCTCGAGGACAGCAGGGGAGGGGAGGGAATCCTAAGTTTGTCTAGAGCAAAACTACAGAGTTTATCCCACGGCCCACCTAGGCCCAGGCTTGACTTCATGGAAGAGGAGACTGAGATTCAGCGAGGTTTTCAAAGTGGCCCAAAGCCGGTTAGTGACAGGGCGATGGAAAAAGCCTTCCTTTCCTTCTCTTTCCTTTTTTCTTCCTCTTGCTTCGGAAGATAAGGAATAGTTCCTCCCCTGAATCCACCTTCCAGCACCCTCCAGGGGCTATGAGGTCTTCCTCAGCAGGATCTCTCTTCTATATTCACGTTCCGTTTCCCCGACCCGTCCCACCGAACAGAAGCCAAGTGCCCAAGTCACTCTCATTTTCAAAAGCAAATAAACCAAACCATCTTCCCTTGATTCTGTCATCCCTGATTTTCCTCTTATCATTAAAACTTCTGGGGGGAACCTGGTGGCACAGTCTCTTAAGCGTCTGACTCCTGATTTTGGCTCAGGTCATGATCTCAGAGTCCTGGGATCGAGCTCTGCGCTGTCCTCCGAGCTCCGCAGAGTCAGCTTGAGATTTTCTCTCTCCCTTTGCCCCTCCCCTGCTCATGCACACACAGACACACACTTTGTCTCTAAAATAAATAAAAATAAAATCTTTAAAACTTCTGAAAGTGAACTGTACCAGCTGTGAGCTCTTCCTCCGCACTCATTCTTCAAACTCTCGCTCTCCGTTCCTGCCCCCATTCTCTCTGAAAGCTGTCTTGTTCCCTGTCGGTTACCATCATTTAGACACTGTTATTCCCTGTCTTGGATCTATAATCTTCTTTCCTTAGACAATTCTCAACTAGTCATTCTCCTTTTCTGCCTCGTCTTCCCCCCTTTTACATGTAAGCACCGCCTGAAGTTCTCCACTACCCTTTTTTTTCCCTCACAGCTACAAATTGCAAATACACGTCTCCAGGCCCAGAAGCTTCTTGGGTATCTCTCCCAAGTGACCTACTAGATACCACCGCTGGGTTCCAGAAGTTGCCTGGGGCTCAACATACCTGAAACTGAATTTCATGCCCTCTCTATTCCACCCTCCTCCCAACCTCACGCCGCTCTTTTTTACCACCCTTTCCTTTCTCTTCTGTACCAAATCATTCAGAAATTCAACTAAAAACACTGAATATTTTGTATGTGTAGGGACTGGGGAGAGGAAGTGAATAAACCAACTTTCTACATTTGTGCTTAGAAACTCAGGGAAAACCTGTCCGATCAGCACATCCAACTGTCCTTCCGTCTCACAGTCATGCCTCTCACCCCCATTGTCACCTCAAGTTCAAGTCATTGTTACCTCTTTCTTCAACGAATAAATTGGCCTCTGAAACTAGCCTGGCTGAGCTGAGTTGATCTCTATATTCCTTGCACATTTTTCTAGTTTAACGTGTTATTTCTGTTTGATGTTTCCCTCTAGATGGAGCGCCCTCCTTGAACTCTCAGTACTATGCCTTATCTGTCCTTTAAGGCTCATCTCAAAGTCCAGGCCCTCTCTGATACTTTCCCCAACTTCCTGAGCCACGAGTGTATCTTCTTTCTCTGAACTCATGTGGACTTGCCCTCTGCGTCTGTGCCTTACCAGCCGTCCGTCTTGCCAGAGCTGCTGGCTTCACAAATTACGAGTAGAAGGTAGAAACCTGTTTTATGTGATGGAAAGGCATATCAGTGATCAGCTTCAAGAGAAATTACTCCACCACTAGTTTATTTGTATAGTAGCCTTTCTTTCTTTCTTTCTTTCTTTTGAGATTTGATAAACTAAACTGCTAGAGAAGCTGAATAGGGTAGCTTTGTCCAGTGCATCAAAGGAGATCATGTGTGACTTCAAGAAAGTCACTAAGTTCTCTGGACCTCGGTTTTGTTATCTAGAAAACTGAAAAGTTGTACTAAATGATTTTCAGTGCTCTACCAGATCTAATCTCCTATAATTAAGGTTTTGAGGGGATTTGTCGTTGATGGACTAATCCAACGTCTATTCCCGGCCCCTCTCCTTTTCTTGTCTTCTGTGTAGAAGCTGGAAAAGCTAGATATCCTCTTTACTAGCCTTCCTTGCAGTTAGCACTGGCTACGTAATGTAGTTCTGCCCAACGAGATCTAAGAAGAACTCTATTACGAGGAACTCTGAGAAGCCATTTGCTTTTCAAAGGAAAGAGATGACATCGCTCCCGTGGTGGCAGAATTCTCAGATGGCCTCTTGGTGTCCATGCCCTGTAGAATCCCCTCCCTTTGAGTATGTGGAACCATGGGATATCGCCCTATGATTATGTTACTAACTGGTTGACTGTGAGTCAATCAAAAGGAAGGTTATCCTGAGTGGGCCTCACGTAATCAGACAAGGTTTTTGAAAGAGATCATTTCCTGCTGGACTCTTAAAAGAAAACAAACAGCAATGGTGTGAACGGCTTTGGAGCAGTCTCCGGGAGGTGAGAGCCTCAGTCATAGGAACTGAATTCCACCATCAGTGAGCCTCAAAGAGGACCTGAACCTCGAAGGACACGCAGCCCCAGCTGACACCTTGATTACAGTCTATTGATTCTCTGAGCAGAGAATTCAACCAATGACTAGACTCCTGACCCATAGAAACTGTGAGATAACAAATTTGTGTTGTGTTAAGTTCCTAAATTGGTGGCAATTTGTAACACAACAGTGGAAAACTAATACAGCTCCTTTTCACTTAATCTCAAAAGCTGAGCGCTTAAAAAACCATCTTGTTATCATAAAGGAAATGTCAAATAAACCACAGAAATCTCTGGCCTTGACCTCTTGCATGTCTAAACCATGGTCAGCAGCTGCTTTTCTCCAAACCTTTTTTTACACCAGACAAAGAAATGTCTATTTGTATAAGCCAATACAGGCTAGCAAGCTTTTCTTTTACTTGTATTTGAAATCGTTTCCAACTAACACAGCAAACTTCTGAAAGTAGCATGAGCAAGTTTTTATTGGTTCGCGGGCAAACAGTTATAAGGAATCCAGATAGAAAACACATGCACACATACACCAAGAATGTCCCAGATAGAACACACACATACACCAAGAATAAAAGGCTCACAGCCTACTGTTGGAGGAGGGGGTGGGCAGAGAAATTAAGGAAACAGTTAAAATACAGAGGGATGGAGGCTACGATAGGTATGAGAAGATCTTGGGAAAGCTCAAAGAAGGGGTGCCTAGGACACACTTCAGGGCTGGCTGGGAGGGAAGGACGGATCTGGGGGGTCAGGATGTGGAACACAACTATGAGGGGCGAGTCCAAGTGCCCGGGAGGGAAACCCTGGCGCAGAGAGAAGTAGGGGTCAGTCCGTCAAATAACTGGCCGCTACCAAGCACCTCGGGTGAGGCGGGGAACGTGCCGGACGCTCGAGGCTGGTAGAGACGAGAGTAAAGACACGGTTTAGGCCCAGGTTCTTAGACTCACCCTCGTTCCTGACCGAGCGGCACGTACTCTCCTTGTCGAGGGAGCTGCAGTGACCCCCAACACCCCGTCCTGCTGGCTACTCCCCGCGTTAGTGCCTTTGACAGCTGCCCCCGAAGGAGCCGCATGGAGAGCAGCTCACCCACGGGAGAGTCTAGGACAAGCTTCTTCAGGAATGAATCGTGCACAGGCAGTTCAAGAACACAGAAACGGATTGGACAGGGAAGCCCAGCCCTTCAGCTTTTGAAGTAAATCTTGGAGGCGTTCGGGCTTAGTCAAACCACATCGTCTCTCCTCTCCACTTAGGGTTCTTCGGCCTAGGGCTGTGCTCGGAAGCTAGATAGCCCCTGCGGGTCTCGGTTCAACAAGTGAAGAGCAAACACGTCCGTACACTAGATTGTGAATTCTGAAATTGGGCCTAGAGAGAAACACGGGGGTAAAAAGGCTTAAGGCAGACACTGTTGCAGGAAGTTGGAAGCAACGGAACAAACCTTATTTCATCCACTGACCAGTTTTTGTCAAGTTGGAGGAGCAAAGATGATCTGGACCTAAAAGGAAGAGGTAACTCAGGAGCTAGGGAAACTGTGTTTTTATCTGAGAGGACATCCAGTGCAGCTTCCCGGGTTTTCCTGGATGCTGGGGAAGCTTCCCCTGTGGCAGCAGGTAAGGAACTTGCCTGGGACCTAGAGGTTTGTTTTTTTCTTCAATTGTTTAAAGTGTCAGATTTACTGAGGTTTTATACACACACACACACACACACACACACACATATGTGTATATATATAAAATGTATTTTACATAGATATATAATATATAATACAAGAACATTCATCCTTTTCCATGTACAGTTTGATGATATCTGACAAACATGCACCACGGTGTAGCCCAGGAGGAAGAAGACGCGACACTTCCATCACCCCACACAGCTCCCTCTTGCCCCTTTGTGGTGAGCTGCCCCCACTATAACATCTAACCCTGCAAGTAGGGACTTAATTTCCATCCAGACAGTTTTGGCTTTTCCAGAATGCCATGTAAATGGACTCATACAGTATATAGCCTTGAATGTCTGGCTTCTTGCACTTAGCATAATGCAAGGTCAATTTTTAAAGCTCCAGTGCTGTCTGCCAAGGTCAACTTTCCTTGTGACGTCAGACAAAGTGGGTGAGCATCGGCGTGCACGCTTGCCTTAACAAATTCACCAAGGTGTGACCGTAGACCCTAAATCAAGCCTGCTGAATACTGAGCTCCTCCTCTTTGTTATCTGTCCGGATGTGTGTCAGGCTAGTGAATTTATACATGACTGTGGCTCTATTTATTAGCATTTAGAATTGCATAATTGCATTTTAGCTGGTCAAGAGCATTTATGCACCTATACTACTGGCCTTAAGGAACTTGCAAAGATAAGTAAAAAGACAGCATATAATTAAATCTACAAAATTTTATTGCTGAAAGGAGTTTAGGGATCACCGAGTCATAACGGCATAGAATTTCACAGTCAGCAGTGGCCTGCAAGATTCCCCAGACTCCCCCGTTGTCTCAGATTTGAATTTCCTTCTGGACAGCAAATTCAAAGAGCAGACAAGTGATGTAAACACGTGAGACTAGCCGTAGAGAGTAATGGGGCTTGAGGCATACTGAAGAAGGTATGGTAGCGCCTGTGGTCATTCAAATTCAATTTCAAAATTGACACTGTGAAAAGCCATTAAACGCACATCTCTGGGCATTAGTCAGTCCTTTGGTTATCATTATACAATCTCTTTTCTACAGTCGCCTTCTCAAGTTTTTAGTTAGTGTAACAGATACTGCTGAGACCCTGACTTACACCATGTTCGTTCTGACCAGTTCATTGTGTCCCAGCCTGGCTTTCGACTGCCAGCAATAGCGCCAGAGGAATGGTTTCCTGGCATAGTTTTCAATCTCAGCTGATGGAAATTTGTGTGTGAGCATCCCAGCTCTCACCTGAGGTGAGTGTTTCACACTGGTCTCCAGAATTTCCAAATGGGATTAGAGGTCCTATTTCTATACTGGACTCTTGCATGAATAGTATATCCTTCACACCCAGCATCCTTTTCTTGTCTCACTTCTGTTTTTCGTACCACTCTTCCCTGGGATCACCTACTGGAGAAGCTACTTCTGTGTAGATCCTCATCTCAGGGTCTACTTCTGTGAGAAAATCTCAAGTTCCTGTAGCCAGTGAATACTCAGACACCTCCAGAGATGAGGGGCTCTGCATCCCCAGACCTTGAGGCTGTCTTGGGAAACCTCTGACCCACAGAAAAATCTTCCCCTTACTAAAGTGAAACTGTCTATGACTGGCTAGTGGTTCACTCGACGGGACTAGATACCACTCCAGAAATAGCCCTCTTCAGAAAGAACCATTCAACCCAATTCTTAAATTGTTTAATTGTTCTTGAATATATTCTACATTTCACTCATTTATCTATGAAAGAAAAATTGTTAATTAGTATACAAAACCAGTAGTGAGACTCTGGAGTGAAAAACGCCCAGGAGAGGGAAGATTGGAGGAGGATAATGGACTTTCCCATCACATGAGATGGAAACTAGATCCATAGTTTGTTAAATGTTAAAGGAAAGGTCAATCCAGAAGACTGGAGAACATGACATCATTTTGCTTGTATAGATAATACATATATTATGCGTATAATTTATGGTCTTAGTTTTTCACCTGGGAAAGGCATGTGCTATGTTTTCCTTTTTCAGCCTGACAGTTTTTAGGCACAAAACTGGGAAGTTTGTTTCCCAGTCAAATGTTTAGTGTTTGTTCCCCGTATGTAGTACCTAAGAGGGTCTCAAACACTTTGTAAAGGTGCTGGCGTGGCATTAGGTCCTCACCTTCCTCCCAAGAGGCATCTTTTGGGCCTCTTTAAAAGGCAAGAAAGGTTCTGGCTTGTCTGAGCAATGTTCTGAGAGCATCTCCCTATTCCTTTCCACCTTAAGAGAGAAAGGAGAGCTTCCGGGGAGCAAAGAGCAAACCAGTGCACCAAGTAGATTTCAGAGCCCTGACGGACATCCCTTCTGACATTCCGTGTGAAATAAAGTCCCTATGGAAGAGTTCAGTGTACTAGTTTCCGAAGTTTGAGAGTACTTTGAGGACATACATGGTCATGTTTCCACGACCGATTTCCAGGACACACTGAAGGGACTGATTACTTGCCAATCTATTCTTTCTTATATAAGACTACTCCGTGAATATGCATTCCTGGGTATTCATGAATAGTTTTTCTTTTAAATTTTTGAAAGAGAGATAAACAAGTAATTACTGAATTCAAGGCTACACCTATTCCTCCCACGTCTCCATCTGATATAATTACAATAATCTGGGCTGAGCATATCTGAACATTTTCTGGTTTTGATTGTCAAGCAATCAAATAGCATTTCTCGCCCCCATTCAGACCCATAATTTAGAAGCTTCTCTACAGTGACACTCGGTGCAGTTTAATTATAATGCTCCTCAATCCAGAAAGCTATTTAAAGGACGATGGAAGCTGTGCACTTTCAGTCCTTTCTCTCAAAAACGATTCAGAAATGTATGTGTAGCTGATCCCAGATTGAAACTTGATACTTGTGTTGTGCATGGCTTTGAACAGCACTGTCTCTTCCTTTAGAGAATGGCTCATATTTTAAAATATATGTTCTTTCTACGAAAGAGGAGCCAGCACAGTTATTTCATTTTGAAACTCTTGCAGCACAACAACTAGAAGAAGACATGTAAAATCTCACAATTATCTGCATGCTGTTTCCAGCAAATACTTTTTCATTTCAAAATGAAATTCTCAAGCCCCAAATGGGTAGGTGTTTTAATTCAGCATTAACATAAAGAACTGCTTTTTCTGGACATATCCTCTCCCCTCCCTGGCAGTTACTGGTACCAACTTGCTCTTAATTATCTCCCATTCAATGCGAGTCATAACCGCCCGCCTACTCCACGCTCAGTCAGGCGGGCCCACAGCACTCACCCCAGCCCCCTCCGGCTGAATCATCTTCTGCCACCCACGTCCTTTCCCACTGCCATTTCCTTTCTTACTTTTCAAAGGGACAGTCTTGCTTTTCCAAAGCTTTTTTCTTCATTCTGTGCTATGTGCCCTTTATATTTTAGAAAACTGCAATTCTAAGGGAATTTTCTTCCCATCACTGCAGACAAATCATGCTTAATACATCATAGAATCTATGCTTATTAGCTACCCATTAATTCTTGTGTACTTTAGGGAAAAGTGGGATTTGAGAAACTGGACATTCATTACCTTCACTCTAACATACGAAAGATAAAAGGGACTCATTTTTGTAAGTTTCTACCTTGGCAGAGACACAGGAAATCCTAGGCCTGGGCTATATAAATAGTCAACCTTTGGATTGATATTCGTGTGTTCAGGATTTTCTTACTGATTTCTTAAAAATTCTACAGTCAAGTCCTTTCAATCATTAACTCTCAAGTCTCCATTTTTTTCTTAAGCACAAAGACTGAGAGAATGACTCCGACAGAGTGTGGAGCTTGGAGGCACAAGGATTTGATACCTGATGTTATCCAAGCTCTGAGCTGCTAACAGAAACTTTGTGCTAACACTAGCCCAGACCATGACAGCATAATTAAATGTTTCATCTGCACACATTATTTACTTAGTAATCTCAACATTTTCAGGAGGCAGCCATGCATGAAAGAGAAATCCTGGGCATGAGCGGGACAAGTCATTTGTCATTATCTCATAAAGATTCCTAACACAGGTCTTACAGTGACCCCAACAAGCAGAGGGAGAAAAGAGGAAGCCAAGCTCAAATGGTGAGTGATGGCCCCATTGAGGGGGTCCCTCTTCATTAAGAAGTTCTGGTTAAAAGAGATACCCTTGACCCAATACTTCATTTTATATGAGAAAAATGAGCCTCAAAGGCCTGACTTGTCCAAAGTCATTATGGAATTAGTTTTTAAAAATTAGAACCCAAGTATTGGGGCAACTGGGTGGCTCAGTCAGTTAAGCGTCTGCCTTGGCTCAGGTTGTGATCCCCACGGTCCTGGGATCTAGCCCTGCATCTGGCTCCCTGCTCAGCGGGGAGTCTGTTTCTCCCTCTCCCTTTGTCCCTCCTCCCTGCCCTACACTTTCACTCGCTTCCTCTCTCTAAAATAAATAAATCTTTTTAAAAAAAAAAAGAACTCCAGTGTTGCCACTGATAAAAGGAAATCTGTCTTTGTGAGTGCCTGGCACTGTGCCCTTCCCTTATCATTTCACCAAATCCTCACAATAACCCCCCAGAAAGGCTTCGTTATCCCCATTTGACAAATAAGAAAACTGAGGGTCATGAAGATAATTAATTATTCCAATTTCACACACACACACACACACGCTCACACACATGGAACTTCTGGCTGATGTTCACAGCTAACGGTTCGCGGCCTCGTGCACACTCACGCAGGAAGTGCCAGGCAGTGAACTGAGAGCCTCAGAGTGTCCGCGGGCTGAAGGTTTCAGGTTTTAGGCTCCTTTTGTGCCTTCCCTGCTATTTTGTTATTGTTATTTTTTGTTTTGTTTGTCTCTTTAGCCACAAAGACCATTCTAAGAAGCAGATGGCAAACAGGCCCTTTCACGTGTTACTGCCTGGAGTCCACACTGGAGTTTTAAGAGACAAAAAAGTAATCGAACTCTCACAACGCTTAGCATTTTCCCCTGAGGACTGAATGGAAAGGATTTCTTTCTTTTTCTTTTCTTTTTTTAAAAATTATTTTATTTTTTTAAAGATTTTATTTATTTACTTAAGAGAGAGAGAGAGAGCATGAGAGGGAAGAGGGTCAGAGGGAGAAGCAGACTCCCACTGAGCAGGGAGCCTGATGTGGGACTCGATCCTGGGACTCCAGGATCATGACCTGAGCCAAAGGCAGTCGCTTAACCAACTGAGCCACTGAGGTGCCCCACTTTAAAAAAAAAAAAAGATTTATTTATTTTAGAGAGAGAGAGTGGGGAGAGAGGTAGAGGGAGAGAGAGAATCCTTAGCTGACCCCACTCTCAGCAAGGAACCCAGCATGGTGCTCGATCTCACAACCCTGAGATCATGACCTGAGCCAAAATCAAGAGTCAGGCATGTAACCAAGTGAGCCACCCAGACACCCCAATGAATGGAAAGTATTTCTGAGGGAAGATGGATGAGGGGTGACAGACTGCAGCCCTGCCTATCCTTGGAAGTTTGGAACTGAAAGGAGGTGTTTAAGATCTTTGCTCTTACTTTAGGTTTGATTGGTGGGAAAATTATTATTTTAATTTATCTGCAGTTACACACAGCACAATTCTGCTTTACTCAGAAAATAAAGGAAGGTACGTTTAAATGAAGTTCTGGCTTGTGTCACTTTAACAACCTTTGCATCAAAAATGAGGTAGGGAACATTAGGAGATAGAGATAATAAAAATAACAGAATTTAACATGTAGTTTCTTTAACGATTTGTGAATAGACCCTCTAAATCACAATACTGCATTTTAAATGTGCACACATTAACTTGGTACTTACCTTATGCAGTTATCCCCCTGTCTCCAAACCTCCTCGATATCCCACCCAACATCCGGGACACATTCCCTTTCTCAACTCTATGAGCTCATGCCTTTTCAACTGTTCAGTACCCCTAAAATTATTACCTTTCAGGATTTTTTTTGTACTAACTGGAAGTGTGGGGTGATTCCTTTGGTCTGAAGGTCTGAAACAACCTTTTATTCACTTATAAAGTAAAAGTCTAGATTAGATCATCGTTGAGGTGTCTTCCAGATCTTAAATTTTTTGCGTTTCTAGTGCAATATATGAAATCAACAAACATGTACTGAGCACCAACTAAATGTCAGACATTGTACCAGAAATTGAGGGAATCAGGATGTAGTCCCTCCCCTCAACCGTCTTATTCTATGGCTGGGGAGAGGGGATCAGATACGACTAGTTATTACTCAACATTAAAAATGATAAAATCAAGGTATGTGTATGGGGATCAAGTGTCTAATTCTGTCTAGATGGTTAAGTAAAACACAGAGAAGATGAAATCTGAGCTGAGCCTTGAGAAATGAGTTAATAGGCCCAGACAAGAAGGAAAGGACTTTCTAGATAGAAGGAACAGCTTGAGGGATGGCACAGAAAATGGGAATATCTGGGTGGAGCAAAGAGAGCACAGAGGAGCTGGTAGGGCAGTAGGACTAAGACCATATCCTCCGAGAAGTCAGTTATCTGGCCTGTTAGTAACCTAGGGCTGCCATACAAAATACTACAGGCTGAGTGGCTTAAACAGCAAAAATTTATTTTCTCACAGTTCTGGAGGCTGGAAGTCCAAGATCAAGGTGTCAGCAGGTCTGGTTTCTCCCCAGATCTCTGCCCCTGGCTTGCGGACAGCCACCTTCTTGCCGCATCCCCTCACCGCCTCACAGCACCCAGACTAGCTATCCTCAGGTCAGCGTATTGAAACTCAGTCGCCCCATTCATACGAAAACTCTTAGGCCTCCCCCAAATGACTGCACATTCTGATTTCACATTTAACTTTTAAATGTAACAAACGGTAGCCGACAGACTGTGTTTTCCAGGGATGGCCGCACCAACCTCTCCCGTCCCTCCTGCTCTCTTCCAGTGTAATTTGGCCACTGTCCCATCAGCAAGTGGAGGCTCAATCTCGTCCCTTTGAATCTGGGGTGGATCTCGTGACTCATTTGTTACTAACACAGCGGCACTGCATGATTTCTGAGGCCACGAGAAAAGGCCATGAATGTGCCCTTGTTTCTCTTAGAACACTCACCTTCTGGAAGCCCCTCTTTGTGGCCTTCCCTCTCAGAACCCAGTCACCAGCCGTGAACAGCACAAGCCACGTGAAGAGGCCCTGGGTAGGGGTTCTGGGCAATGGTCCCAGCTAAACCCAGCCTTTCGCTGTTCCAGCCCAGGAGCCAGACAGGTGAATGAGACGCCATCTTGCGACTGGAACCTCTCGTCCCAGGTACCGCAGACGTCATCTGTTAGAGTCGCTCTTCCTACCTGAGTCTTCCTGGCTGAGGGCCAGACATCGGAGAGCAAAGAGCTACCCCTACCTGTTCACAATGAATTCCTGATCCACAGACTCTAAGAGCATAATAAAATGATTTTTTTTCATGCTGCTAAGTTTAGGATGACTTATTACATAGCAATAGTAACTGACTCAGACAATCAGACCACTAAGGGAAGAAGATTTCTGAAAAAATACTTGAAGTTAGATGTATGGAATTGTTGAACCACGATATTGTACACCTCAGTATTTTTCCTGAAAACTTCCCTATTTATAATATAGCATACGATTTTATGTTCATGATAATATTCCAGTCTCATTAAGAAACTGTTAAATTTGGTTCGGGATACATTCCTTTAGAAGGGAAGAGAAATAGATCACACATTTTGGAAAGATACACCTCAAATTGGTTAATATTTAAAATGTTTTGGTGCTTTAAAAGGAATGTAAGTTTCCATTATCAGGAAAATTAAAATACATAAACGTTCTCATTCTTTCATAATATGGATAGATTAGGCTTTACTATAATTTTTAATTGAACGTATTTCATATTTATTGGTGTTTGTGTTGCTTGTCAAAAGTAAGAACTGGCATATTATTATTTATATATATACCTTCTCTTTTTCAACAAAAAAATTGAACAGGCTTTGATGTTTGCTTAACCAGTTTCATACCCCATTAGGCATACGACATATGGATAGAATCATCATGAAGAAACACACTTTGACAATGCTAATGATGTTAAATTATGACCTCTCTAGAGACCAGGGACCATGCACTACTATTCATTTGTATATCTCTGATATTGCCTAGTTCAGTGCTTTGTATGTAATAGAAGCTCGAAAGTGATTTAATGAATTGAATTAAATTGACATAATTATGATTAGATCTTTGAATCACTTATGTCTAAAATTTTTCTCCAGAACACTATAGAGAAATGAGCAAAAAAGATCTGAGATAATTAACCTCAAGTAATACAAAATAGCCATGTAAACTACCACCCACTTCTAAATGATGCATTACAATAAACGCACCACGTGACAGACTTCTCTAATTTTATTTCCATGGAGTTTCATACCATTAAAATGGTATTGCAGTTCAGGTCAGGACTAACACTGAATGAGGATTCTGCATATGGTTACATATAGCTGCGTATATGTGTCTGTGTGTGGGCACATGTGAGTATGTTTAGAAGAATAGCAGATTTATTAGCAGAAATGGAATTTCGGGTCTCATAATCCCATCACAAATACTCTTTGCAAAGAGTAGACAGTCACTGGGGTCGAGCAGGGCCTGGTGGACGTCTCTAAGGACACCCAGGGCACAAGCAACCACGTTAACATGAAGAGTGCTAGCTTTCCTCCTGGAGACCAGCAAAGCCAAACTACTCTTCCTACCCCGAAGCTCCCTGTAGGACCCCCACGCTCATCCAGTAGAGCTGGGCCCCGACCAGGGACGAGTCAGGTAGAAGTTGCCTCTCAGTTGTTCTTTGGTGTGGCTCAAGAGTGCAGGGATGAACGGTTGACCGAAATTTTATCTTTGCTGATAATTTAACTATGTGCAGACAGTATAATTGCAGCCAGGGTGAAATTAAACTTCAACTCAAAATATATGGTCCTTATCCTTCACAATTTATAAGCCAGTGAGAAGGACGGGTGCAGACGTTTCTAGCTAGCTATAGTCATTTCTGACTGCAGAAGTCGGACGCTAATCTATAAAATGAGTAAAGTGCTGCATGGGGAATCTGAGGGGGGTGGTCACTACCTCTGAAAATGTGGAGAAAGATATAGATCTCACCTGAATCTCACTTTTGGTAAATGATTCTGATAAAAACAACTAGCACCAAGAATCTGCAAAATGCTTTAATAAAACAATAATAAAATTACTTAATTTACTGAATATATACAAAGTCTAAGATACCAGCACCATGCTATGTAAGATTTGATTTAATTGCTATGAAATGCGTATCTCTGTCTTCCCCCAACCGTGTGTGTGTGTGTGTGTGTGTGTGAATTCTATTTTATAAATGAAGAAACTCAGATATGCAAAAGTCAAAAGACTTCCTTATTTCTCTATCACTGGAATTTTTGACAAAGAAAGCCAAAAAACATTAAACAAACAGCATAGAACCCTATCTTCAAATAGTATATCCACAGAGATCAGGGTATTTGAAACTAAATTTTGCACTACTCACTGTCAAGAAAATATCTGTGTTCTTGGCCTGCACAACATATGACTGATGTTTAAAAATAGTTCTATGTTCTGATTTCCCCTTGTCCTTAAGAAAGAAAAAAAGTTTAACACAAGACTTAATTTGTAACTCAAGATTTATCTGCCTTTATCTACACAAGAGTCTTCATTGTCTTGAAGCTTTTCCAGTTAATTCCTAATTAATTATATATTTCAAATTGGTCATAATACGTTTCTTTAAAAAGAGTAGAGAGCTTTATTGGTAGGTTACAATTATAAGATTATACAGTTTCCACAACTAATTTAAAAGTAATTAATGAAGGCTCAAGTTTCAAAATGGCAGAAACGTTCCAACATCAGAATTATTGGAATCCCTGAAGGGAAGGAGAAAGAAAGAAGTCTAGAAGATATAGTGGAACAAATTCTCCATGAAAATTTTCCCAATCTCGCAAATGGAACCAGTGTTCATGTACTAGAGGCAGAACGGTCTTCCCCCAAGATTATAGAATCTCGAAAGTCCACGAGATACCTAATAGTAAGAATGAGGAATTATAATTGTAGACAGGCTCTCTTGAAGGCAGCAAGGACAAAGAAGCTCCTTACGTACAGAGGAAAGCCCATCAGAATAACACAGACCTGTCCACAGAGACCTGGCAAGCCAGAAAGGGCTGGCAAGATATATTCAGAACACTAAATGAGAAGAACATGCAGCCGAGAATACTTGATCCAGAAGAAACATTTCAAAAATGTTTATTTCCAGGTCATTGGGAGTAGCAAGAACCTTTTCAAATGTTTATCTTCAAAAGCGTCAACATTTCCTATATCAAAATACATAGACCACAATCTTTGAAGAAGATCTCTATGGCATTCTAGTAAAACAATCAGTTATATACCACACCATGTCCGCCATTCTACCCACCCGGGATAGGGGGAGAGGACTTTCATAGCTTATTCCCTTTGAAGCCCAAAAGGCAATAATTCCTCTCCACTTGAGAACAGAATTATAGCCTTCAACCAGAAAGTTAGTTTGCCAACAGATCCCTGGTTTTAACCAACAAGTATACGAGTAGGGCACAATGCTACAGAAAATGGACAGGGGTGCCTGGGGGGCTCAGTCAGTTAAGTGGCCGACTCTCAGTGTTGGCTCAGGTCATGATCTCAGGGTCCTAAGATCAAGCTCCATGTCTGGCACCCTGCTTAGTGGAGAGTCTTGAGATTCTCTCTCTTCCTCTGCCCCTTCCCCTGCTCACTCTCTCTCTCTCTAAAATAAATAAATAGGGGCACCTGGATGGCTCAGTGGGTTAAAGCCTCTGTCTTCAGCTCAGGTCATGATCCCAGGGTCCTGGGATTGAGCCCCACATCGGGCTCTCTTCTCAGTGGGGAGCCTGCTTCCTCCTCTCTCTCTGCCTGCCTCTCTGCCTACTTGTGATCTCTGTCTGTCAAATACATAAATAAAGTCTTTTAAAAAATAATAAAATAAATAAATAGATCTAAAAAAAGAAAGAAGGAAAGAAAGAAAGAAAGAAAATGTGCAAAGGGACATCTGGTATCCCAGATTAGAATAAGCAAAGAGCAGAGAGCAAACTTAAGTATGTGCTTAGCGTACCACAGAATGCCAAAAGCGTTTACAAGTAGTGGGTTGAAAGTAGACTTTAATGAACTACATTACACTGACATTATGAATCATAATTTTAAAAATTGCGGGGGGGGGCACCTGGGTGGCTCAGGCAGTTAAGTGCCTGCCTTTGGCTCAGGTCATGATCCCTGATTGAGGCCCGCATCAGGCTCCCTGCTCAGTGGGGAGTCTGCTTCTCCCTTTCCCTTTCCCCTCTAAACCTCACCCTGTTCATGCTCTCTCTCTCTCTCTCTCTCTCAATAAATAAACAAAATTTTAAAAAATTGTTTTGAAATACATGTATGAGACGTTGAGGGGTGGGGAAGGCCTCACAACCTTTTTGGTGTCTGGGATCACCAAAGGCAATCAACACTTCTTTATATTTCAAAATAGAACAATTTGACATAATATACAATTGATTAGCCAGAATCTCCCCCAAAGTCTTTATTTGTGACAAATATTGGAAACTTTCGATTCAGTTCATAAAATGGTTCTAGTCAACAACAGAACCTATTTCTAAGTTACTGTCCTGTGTGACTCATTGGTTTGAGCTGAGGTTTCAACAGAGATTGCAGTGGATGTTTGCTGAATGTACAAATTATGAAGGAACTAGAAGCAGTACACCTAGATTCAAAATTCACCTTTTTTTCATTTCTAATCGTGACCTTGGATCACTTACCTTGAGCTTAGGTTTCTACAGCCATAAAATGAAAATTATATGCCATATATACTTTATGGAGTTGTTAGGATGATCAAATGAGGTAATATAGTAAGATCATCTCATTAAGGTAGTTAAATCTCTTATTTGGGCATGGGAGAGTTAGAAATGAGACACCTATTTGAGGAATTATATTAAAATCCTTTATAACCTTCCCATAATCATTCATTCATCAATAGATATAGAATACTGCAGGCATGGTATTAGGTACAGAGAAATTTTGTGATAAACCTCAGGAAATAAGATATTTTATGTCCATTTTGACATAGTCTACAAACTATGTAGTCTTTGATATAGCATACAATTAATTGTATTTTCAGCATAACCTCTCTCTGTGGTGCCCTTCCATCTTCAAGAATAAGAGACGAGGTGAGAGTGTCTGTTTTACAAATTGCCTAGTGATTTTCAAAAATCAAAGTTTAATGGTTTGGTGTTTTGTTTTGTTTTGTTTTGTTTTGTTTTGTTTAGAGTCATGAAATAGGTGTGAATGTCAAAACTGTCCAACCAAAATGTTACCCCCTCCAGGACTTCACAACCAAAATGTCACCTCCTCTTAGAGGCACCCTCTTTCTCTCTGGTCTCTAGGATTTCAGTAATGCTTTTCCATCTGCCTGGACCACTGTCTCCTGGCCTCCCCGCCCCCATTCACTCGGCTCCTGATCTAAACTTCAGCAAGCTCTTCAGTCATTCCCCATCCTGAATGGCTTCTCCATCCTTACTCCCTCTCATCCCCAGTCTGGATAAAGGCCTTTCTCACTCTTAGAATGGGGTATTCAGTGAAGTCAAGTTTTTTTTTTCTTTACTGGAAAGACATCATCTCAAAGTGTTAGTGGAAACATTAATTCATCTTGGGAGCAGATTCTTTTGCTTTAGGAAAATCACCAGAATACTCTTATAAACGTAATAACTACTTACTGTTCAAGAGAAAAATATTAAGTCACCATTAATCTGAAAGCTAGTATTTCAGACAAACACACTAAATGCACCATTGGTCAATGTACATTTTGCTATCTTTAGCATAAATATACCCTTGCAGAGACAGAGACAGATAAAATTTTTTTCCTAAATATGGATTTAGTCTTATGCCTGAAAATTGCCCCCTCCCGTTGGGAGGTATGAAAGTCCTTTACATAGAAGTTTTCCCACAGATCGGTTTAGAAGAGTCTGTGTCAGGAGCCAGGTCTGACCTTCTCTTAGCATTATGCTGCAGTTAAGTCCCAGAAGGGTCTTGTAAGAACGTGACCACGGCTGAACTGCTGGCAACCCACCCATGAGTTCTTTTAATCGCATAAACCAGACTTTGAAGTATGTCTTTGAAACTGGTGCTCTCGCCTTGCCGACCTCCCGAGGCTAAAGAGCACCTCATGGGTGAGGTCAAAGGAACCGGATGTTTTCACCGTCAGTCATTCCAGGGAGGAAGACGAGGCAGGCCCGGGAATGGACTGGAAGATGGCAGACTTCTTCCTGGTTCTAGAAAAAGAAGAGGATTAAGTGTAAGAACTCCATAACACGAAGATGCCTGGAGGACCTGCCATGTCTCCAACACACAATATTAATTTATTTGTATTTAATATTAATGGAAGATCCTAAAAGTAGCAAGTAACTTTTAGGGGCAGCTGAGTTGCAAGTACTTTCTATATGGTGCTTGAGTTATCCCTAAGCCTTAAGTTAAATCTTAAGTGTGATGGTAGGTTTGGCTGTGCTCTAGGAATTAAGAAAGAACTCAGCGTACAGCAGGTGTGAAATGAGAAAGAGCCAACAGCAGCGTGGGAAGATGTTCACAGGACTTCGAAAAAATCAGTTGTAGGATCTGGAACTACAACATCTAGATCAGGATGGCTGGTCAGCTGATCAGTGACTACCTGAACAGACGACAGGACGTGGAAGTGTTCCTCGGGGATTTATAGAAATTATTCAAGAAAGAAAAGAATCCAGTAAAAGAACAAATTTCTCACAATTCTCTCTCAGATCTATTGCTATTGTTTTGGGGAGTATTGATGCAAATGCATGTGCCTTTTAAAGGTTAAAAGAATTTGGATTCCATTTTCAAATTCACTTTGTCTTTTCTACAAAGCCATCAGGTTGTTGATAATAAGGACTGTGTCTTCTTTATCTTTGCCTCATCACAGTTTCTAGAACAGTGTCTGGAACACAACAGTTGCTCAAAAGTGTCTGCTGAATTCACATGGATAACGTCTTTTACAACATGGTCTTCAACTTGATGATCTGACTCGAGTCAATAGTCTTATTTAAAACTGACTATGAGAAACACACTGAAATAAAATTAGTAAGATGTCTCGAGCCTCTCTGTTGTAAGGCTATTGCCATAACTTTCAAGTTGGAAAATATGTTTTCAGCACAGATTCCTACAAGAAAATCTGTGCAATCATATTGCCAGATAATCAGGCAACCAGAGGTGACCTGAAGGCCATGTACTTCCTTCACTTTACACACGAGGAAATCAAAGCCTTAAGGAATAAAGTAACTTGCCCAATGTCACACACCTCACAAATAATGGAGTAAGGGCTAGAATGTACCTGTTCTGATTCACTACGCTTCTTACTACTACATCATATGCTTCTACTAAATCCTACCATAGGTTCATGTTACTCTGAAACAAGAGTTGGTATAGAGATTTTTTTTTTTTTACCATCATACTTTGCTAAATTTTATAAACACTGCAGATCCTTAAAAGTCTGGAAAAGACCTACCCCGCCCCCCACCAAAGAAGCAAGACTTAAGCATTGGTATTTTAAAAAAAAAAAAATTGCACAAATGATTCTGATTACAGCTCGTATTAAAAATCATTGCCTTAAAATAGTCTTATTCAATGTCCTTATCCATTTTCCAATCCTTTTGTCCACCTCTCCCAACTTCTCCCTCACACCTCACTCTATGATTAAGTAGGAGACGCAGAATGCAGAGTCCTCGTTTTGGGTTCCACTACTGACTAGTGGGAAATTCCTAAATTAGTGAAGTTCAATGCAAAAAATATTTAATTTTACATTAAACACAGAAGACATCACCATTTGTGTGGGACAACACAGTACTGCATTATTTTAGAGAGCAGGCTTCCATGGAATTCATGACCAGCAAGAAATATATGATTCATATTTCAGCCACCAGGGAAATCTTTACCTATAGATACATGTCCCCTTTGTTAAAAGTCTACAAGGAGAAGTAATCCGTATTTTCCTTCATCATTCTTAGCCACACTGCTAAGAATGTTTTTTACTTAACCAATTTAAGCTGCTGTCTTCAGCTGCGATGAAGAACAATGAACAGATTGCCCATTTACTTATCTTTTGTTTAGTTGTGGACTCATGAATTCACAACTTAACCTTTTTCCCTCCAGGCTCATAATAAACAACTTATCCTGTCATTATGGCCTAAATTTTCCCACCATTTAAATTTTTCATTCTTCTCTGAACATAATAGACCACTATATGACAAAGTATCTGTGCTTTAACAGATCATTTGAAGATAAAAAATGCAATGAAGTCATCATTTTTAAAAAGATTTATTTATTTGAGAGAGCGAGAGTACACATGTGAGTGTAGGGAGGGGTGGAGGGAGAGAATCTCTAGAAGACCCCCATCGGAGCTTGGAACCTGACAGGCGGGGCTCTCAGTTTCATGATGTATGAGATCACGACCTGAGCCAAACCCAGGAGTCCAATGCTTAACCCACTGAGCCACCCACGTGCCCCTAGCAATGAGGTCATCATTTTAAGTACTGTTACATTCATACTCCAATACTTTCCATTTTTTCCCTTATCTTTTAGTTTTAAGACACAAAACATATTCACTGGGTCATAAATCATAATTACCTTGCCTTGTATCTGAAAGCAGAATGCAAACATAATGCTTTCCTCCTCTGATAATGTTTATAATTTACACGTAGCATTAATAAGGCTCTGGGTATAATTCAAATGTACAGATTGCACTCACAGTGCCAGAAACATAAGCTTTTCCCAGAGCAAACTGTCACTGAGGCACCAGCCTGGATAACAGAATTAGTCATTAACTCCTCAGGCAGCCTTTACATTTTCTTTATGGAGTATTTCTACACCCGTCGTAATATTGTGCCATTTTTACCAACTAGTTAAGATTTCATTGTATAAACAGTAGCTGAATATATTCATGTCAAAGATAATCCTTCCTTTAAAAGGTTTCTTTGTCAGGTACTCATTAAAGTAGGTTTCACTTCAAAATGATAGTCACTAATATAGGGCAAACATCTTACCCATTTGGCAGGTTTTTAAAAAATAATTTAATTTTATTAGCACCGTATCAAATCATCAGCCCGTATCAGGTCTCCTGTATTAACGGTACAAGGATCTGTGTCACAAATGCGCACAACTGGTGGGCTTACAGGGCAAAATCTGTGTTTCATATAAAAACCACAAAACAGGAAACCACAGAAGAGATGATGTTCATGGCTACCTCAGAAATCAATCATTGGACACATCTCTTTGCACGTGCTGTACTTCGTAAACGGTGCTTCCGCCTTCTTATATTAATTTCTTCAGAAATTCATTTTGCGATAAATTCCCTAAATAAGAGCTTCTCTCCAGCTGATGTTTACCACTCCAGGCTGCATGAAGCGCTGGCATTTTGCTTCAAGACAGGAGGTGACAGGAATAAACACAGCGCCAGCTACATTTCCTCCAGATCAGAGATGGCAATGTTGTGAGCATTGTCGTGGGTAGCGTGGGTGACACCGAACTGCACGGAAGCGCCCACACAAAGCGCAGCCCTTCAGAAGGCGCAGCAGACACCATTTTGTCCCGTTCCAATGCCGTTCACAATCTTCTCCAGTTTTTCAGTTGAAGCTTTCAGATGCAGTTTTTTTTTTTAATCTAAACCTATTATATATAATACATGAAGTTTTAGGAGGGCAATTTGGCTTCTAGACAGTGGGAGTGGGAATAGAATGGTACAAGAATTGGGGTCACAGCTTGTAAATACGTCTGAATTCTCCGAAGGAGTGAAGTGAGAATAGCCTTTATGTACGGTCATAGGGACACCGATAATCACTAAATTAAAGCCAGCATGAAAAGTAAACATCCATTCTTAGATTACTTCATAGGAGAGACCCATGTTTGCCTGGGGCCTGGGTGATGGGGGTGGGAGAGGGGTCAGGAGAGGAGTAGATGAACACCGCTCCATGTCTTTCTGTGGAGTCACATGAGAAACCAGTGCAGACTGTGGTGTAGGAAGCCTTGCAACGTGAGGGGACCTACAGGGACTGTGGCCCAACTGTGAGAGCAGCACCGTAGCTCTGTATCAAAGAGACTACAGTGATGGTGGCTTCGTGTGCTTTGTCTGGGGATGTTGGGAGGTTGTTGTTGTTTTGTTGTTTTGTTGGGAAGCCAAAGCATATATATGGTTTACATACATGCCAGAGCATTTATGTAAGTCAAAGTTGGCTTTCAATGTTGTAGCTTGACATTTTCCCAAATTTAGTGTCACCCCTTAAGCCATTTGGGGGTGTATCTTTTAGGATTCCCCCAACCCCAGCAGTGCATTCTTTTTTTTTTTAATTTTTTAAATTTATTTTCAGCGTAACAGTATTCCCTGTTTTTGTACCACACCCAGTGTTGCATGCGATCCGTGCCCTCCCCGATACCCACCACCTGGTTCCCCAACCTCCCCTCCCGGCCCTTCAAAACCCTCAGATTGTTGTGCATTCTTTTCTATAGCCTGAGTACTACCCATCTCCGTTTACCCTTTTAAAGTGTACAATTTAGTGGCATTTAGTACATTCACGATGTTGTACAATGATCATCACAATCTAGTCCAAGAAAATTTTCATCATTCTATTTTTTTTCATTTTCATCTTGAACTTTTTTGTTTTGCTTTGTTTTGTTTTCAAATTTTTACTTAAATTCTAGTTAAGATGTAGCATAATATTGGTTTCAGGAGTAGAGATTAGTGACTCATCACTTGCATATAACTCCCATCACAACAAGCACCCTCCTTAATACCCAGGACCCATTTAGCCCATCCCCCACCCAACATTCTCATCACTCTAAAAGGAAAGCCCCTACTCAGTTAAATAGTCACTGTACATTAGCCCCTCCTGGCCTCTGGCAACCAGTGATCTGCTTTCTATCTCTACGGATTTATCCATTTAGGGTATTCCATATAGATGGAGCTATACAGTATGTGTCCTTTTGTGCCTGACTTCTTTCACTTATTTGCCCTCCAGGATCACCCATGTTGTGTCGGTATCTATTTTGAAGCGACAGGAAGCCATATGGAACCTAGTCTGCTGAATAAGATAGATATATATTATTTGAAAAATGTTTAAGTGATTATAAAGTGATAATACTAATTTTCTTATGTGTCTCATGTTTTGTTTTTATGTGTTTGACTATATAAGTTCTATCTACACTAAAAAAATACACACAACTAAATAAACATGACAATACATTATTACCTATACTCAGAGTATAAGTTTTGATTGGTTATTGTCCAGTAGACTTTTACAAGGTTCTCTTTGCAGGAGGCAGGGGTTGGCTAAAGGATGTTACACTGAAGATGTTGTACTGGAATTATGAATCTCCCTAATGAATAATGTGAGGTATCCATAAATCAGATCTCAGAGGCAAAGCATCCAGGCTTTTGTAGTCTCTCTTTGTAACATCCGTCCTGTTTAATTGTTCCCTTTTCTAGTTCTTCTACAAAGGTTAAGTACCTAGTTAATGAAAAAAAATTTACTCTAAAATATTTATGACCTAATGAACTTAGAAACTAATGGAGACATACTTGCTTAATTCTATAATTTTTTTTATCATGTTCAGTTAGCCACCATATAGTGCATCATTAGTTTTTGATGTAGTGTTCAATGATTCATTAGTTGCGTATAACACCCAGTGCTCATCACAACATGTGCCCTCCGTAATGCCCATCACGTGGCTGTCCCATCCTCCCCAGGGCCCCTCCCCTCCGAAATCTTAGGTTTGTTTCCCAGAGCCCGTAGTCTCTCATGGCTTGTCTCCCTCTCTGATTTCCCTCCCTTCAGTTTTCTCTCCCTGTCCCTGTGGGCCTCTATGCTATTCTTTATGTTCCACATAGGCGTAAAACCACATAATTGTCTTTCTCTGCTTGACTTATTTCACTCGGCATCATCCCCTCCGGTTCCATCCATGTCGATGCAGAGGGTGGGTGTTCATCCTTTCTGACAGCTGCATAATATTCCACTGTATGCGTGTTCAACAAATGGTGCTGGGAAAATGGGATAGCTAAATACAGAAGAATGAAACTGGATGTTCTCTTACACCGTACACAAAGATAAACTTAATTCTATAAAATGAATTGCCTTTTGTGTCTGACTTTCTCTCCATCTAAGAAGTAGAGAAAAATATTAAGAGCAGATCTTTCCTGGTTCCCTTAAATCATACCACATGGACCAGTGTGGTCCTCAAACTTCCGTGTGTCTAAGAATCACTGGGACATTCATAAATATAAATTCCTAGGACCCAGAGATTCTGATTCAATCTGGTCAAGTATCAGAAATCTACATTTTTAAACAGATTTATTCATTTATTTATTTGAGAGACCGTGTGCACAGGCAGGGGGAGGGGCAAAGGGAGAGGGAGAATCTCAACCAGACTTCCTGCAGAGCACAAGCCCACGGCAGTGCTGGATCTCAGGACATGATCTGAGTTGAAACTATGTGATAACTATCCTAAATTGGTAGTTCTGGAACTTTAGTGTGCCTCAGAATTGCCCCGAGGGCTTGTTAAACCACAGATTTCTGGACCCCATTCCCAGAGGTTTTGATTTAGTAAGCCTGGAGTGGTGTTAAGAATTTACCTAACAAGACCCCAGGTGGTGCTGGTGCTTCAGGTTGGGGACCATATTTTGTGAACTATTGTCTTTGATGTTTCTAAAATAACTGAGCCTTGGCATACCTGGAGACATTCCGATAAACTAATCACACTTCTGTAAATCAGGCTAAGCTATGTGGCAGCCTGTGATAACATAACATGACTTTCACAATGATGGAATAAAATAAAGCTCTGTCCCTAGCTGGGAAGCATCAATACATTCCACAAACAATTTTAATAGGGTACTATTTTAATATAAAAAATCAGTTAAGGACCAAAAACCAATGCATGCAAAACAATGTTTTCTTTTGACATTCAGGTATGCATGCAGAAATTTTAAAATTATTGTAGTAGATTTCATTTAAAATAATACATTAAGGAGGGCATATGTTGTGATGAGCACTGGGTTGCATGTAACTAATGAATCGTTGCACACTACATCAAAAACTAATGATGTACTACTATATGTTGGCTAACTGAACATAATAATAAAACTTGGAAAATTAAAAATTTAAAAAGAAACTAGAATTTTCTAAAAATGTAAAAAGATAAAATAAAAATAAAATAAAATAAAATAAAACATCGAAAAAACATGTGAAGCTCTAAAAAAGTCACTGTTTAATGGCTTTGGTTTTCAGTTAGAAAACTGATTCAGGAGTACAGCCTACTGGATGTTTCTGATATTGCAAAGGAAAAAATTGTCATGAAAGTTTTAGCATTTAATATCTTTCTTTTATTGCATTAATTTCTTTCTATGTTTCTTTATAAGCACAGTAGAATGGAAATCTCATGAACCTTGGAGGGTTCAACATCTTCCTTTGTTTTGTGAGCTTCTTTTTATGTCACCTTGAACAAGTTACTCAAGCTTTAGGTTCCTACTCTGTATAACAGGGTATCGTAATAACTACCACCCTGCAGCACAGTTGTGAAAATCAGTGGAATAAAACATTTAAATTCCCAGTACAATGTTGGACTTGTTTGGAACCTATGGTGTTTATACAGATCCCTGTATACACGTGCACACGTCTATCACCAAACAGGAAAGATTTTTTTAAAAATCACCTTCTGATTTTTCTATGTAAGTTCCCCAAACTTAATTCTGCTTCAAAGCAACATTTACCAGAACATGTGGGGACTCCATATTAGTATTCCTCTGCATTTTGACTTCTGATATTTCTATGCATTAATGAATTAGGGAAGACTAGGCCCTGGTAAAGTCACACTATTTTTACTGCTATTAAAACTTAACAATGAAGTGAAGCATTCCAGATAAGTAATTTCCTGTACATAAGTTACTTAAGTCGAATCCATACTCAGTGCCTTCAGTCAATTAATTCTTTGATGTTTTCCCTAGGGGAGGACATTTGTAAGCTGGTCTTCACCGAAGATAAGCAGTAAGAAATGACATCCCATTGATGTCCAGGCCCAAACTGTGATGTCTCCAGACCCTAGTTGTGCTTAGGAACTCATCACATTTTGAGGTCCCCACACCCCACACCAAGAGTGTCCTTGGTGATCTCATGTGTGCTTGGGAACTGGTCCATGTATATTTTCTGCTGTAGCCTCCTGGTTAAGAAATCTGGAGATATAGTTCTGTGACCTATAGTAGGGCTCCAGAATGTTTATTAAAATAAGTGAATTCAGGAGATTCTGATGAAAGGTGTCCAAGGGTTATATAATGTAGGAAAAAAACCCTACACCGGGAGCGTTGTCTAGGAACCAGCAGGAGTTGGTTTTCTGCTCCTGCTTGCTGTAATTACTGGAGCAGAATCAAATAGGACTTCTACATTCAGTAAGGACTCTCATTAGCCAGGTAGACTGTCAGTTTTGATTACCGGGGCACTCTGGTTCAAGTCAAGTGTCCTTTGGATTCTAGTGTTGCAAACTACGATGATTTATGAAGCCCTTGCTGCAGTAAGAGATAATTATTGAAATTGATACTATTCCTGCCTCCTTACCTGCTGCCCCATTATTAGAGTCAGATTGTTCAAGCTAGCTCAGGGTCCAGCACAGAGTGTGGCACAAAGAAGACATTCAGTAAACAAGTGTTGAATGAATCCTCGTGGTGCCACAGCACCAGCTACATCAAAGATTGGGGTTTATTTGGAAGATATATTTACTTGGCTCAGTATTCATGATCAGGCAGTCTTTCCAAAGTTTGAGTGCCTATCCAATGCAGCTCTACTCCAGATAACTCAGGGATTTGGGGAAGTTTGAATCCTGGTATGCCCAGAAAAGACTAGCTACGTAAGATAGCTCTTGCTCCCCAACAGTCACTTAAGGCAGCTTATCAAAAATCACATTCCTTCAACATTCTTAAAATAAAGTTAGACTAGGGCTTATACAAAGTTCACACGAAGAGGAAATTATTTGGGACTCAATGTTTTGAATAATGACATTGAGATTAGACAGGTTCTATTATTAAAGGTCAAGTAAGTAGGATTTCTTTTTATCTCGGGTAATACTTGTTAATGTTCTTAAAGTAATGTGGATTTAATTACACAGGTCACATGAGAGTTCCCTCTTGCTTCTAATCAGTAAATATGGATTCCTTCACATTTAAAAAATTTTTATTTTATTTTTTCGGTGTTCCAAGATTCATTGTTTATGCGCCACGCCCAGTTCTCCATGCAATACGTGCCCTCCATAATACCCACCACCAGGCTCACCCAATCCCCCACCATTCTCCCCTCCAAAACCCTCAGTTTGTTTCTCAGAGTCCACAGTCTCTCATGATTCCTTCTCTTTTGATGACTCTGTAAAACCTGTAACTGGTAGATGACAGTGCCTTGTCTACCAAGGTCACAATAATATAGAATTATTAACTTTTATTTTCCCTCAAGTCAGGAAACTCTGAGAAGAATATCACTAAGATAAACCCTGAATTGGGCTCTCCAAGAACCTAAATGGAAAAATGAAAAATGAACAAAAAAATAGCTTGATGAAAAAAAGAATGGCTTTAATCTGTTGAAAAAAAAGTTTAATAAATTCTCATCATATTCTCCTATTTACTATGAAATAAAACCATATGCATTTATGACTGCTTTAAAATAGATCATTGTTAAAGAAAAACAATTACAAAGATATTACTTATAGAAGGTTTGTTTTTAATAGAAAATACTCAGATTCAGGCAACCATGGAAATAGAAACTCCTTTCTTTCAAGTCTAGCATAAGAATTAGGTATTATGTTATTCTAGGTTCTTCCTATGCCATCTAGTGGGAGATTCAAATGGTTTTGTCTGAATTTTGTGTAGATTATTTATCATCATTTCTTTCAACTTTTAATTTGCAGCAAATCAACCACATTACACCTAGTAAATGATGTGTGTCAAATTATGGGTTGAAAATGAAACTAAAGCAGACAAAGCAAAGAGTAAGCCCTGCCTTATGTTACAAATAACTTAGTGATAGACTATGCTCACGTTTCCAGCTCATATCACTAGTGACCCCTATGAGAGATTCCATGGTTAAAATATGAGCCATTACTGCTGTTGGCAAATCATTATATTATGGTATGATGACACATTCTAATTTACTCAGCCAAGAATATCCTCAGGATACAATTCCTAGTTGTAAATAGAATACAATGCCTTCACCTGCTGTTTGCTGTCTTATTTCTCTTCAGCACCCCCTTCTCTGCATGATGAAATCTTACCCAGCCATCAAGATTGCTCTGGTATTGTGTCCTCTGCAAAATTTGCCTTTTGTCCCAGGCTACACAGTCTACCCGCATGACACAGACGTAAACATGGGGAGGGGCCTGTGGGACTAACCGCCCCTCCTATTGCACCTAGAGCACTTTGTTCTCATACTTCTGTTACCACATTAACTGGTATTATTATTTTCTCAAATAGAGCTCCTTGAGGCCAAGGGCTATTTCTTTTTCATCTTTGGATT
This sequence comes from Lutra lutra, assembly GCF_902655055.1. Taxonomy (NCBI): domain Eukaryota; kingdom Metazoa; phylum Chordata; class Mammalia; order Carnivora; family Mustelidae; genus Lutra; species Lutra lutra. The sequence goes on from NC_062280.1 coordinate 3,710,716, forward strand.
AAAAAACCATGAATGAATGAGTGAATGAATGAATGAAAGTAAGTACAGAGTCATCACTATGGCTCACTTCTCTCACTCAGTTGGTTGCAGAAGCCACTCATACTGAATTCCCACTGACAGGACTGAAAACAGATGGGGAGTCATGGAGTGTGTGTGAAGGCTCGGTGGGGAGCAGGAACCCAGGAATCAGCAGGAACAGCTCTCGAGGGATATGTGATGACCTCCCCCCTCTACCCCTTCTCCATTCACACTCAGTCCCCTTCTCTTCTAAGATGGAAGGTCTCACAGGTAGGGACTTGGCTTAATTCCACTGAGGCAGGCTTACGGATGGCAGTGAGAGTCACAGGGATCTCAAGTGCTAATATCGGCAGTTCGGCTGAAAGAGAAGGAAAAAACGACAGTACTGGCTGGGGACCGTCATGTATCTGCACAGGCAAAGACTCTCTCTTGAGTTCAGATCCAGCTACCAACACTTCCTAGGGGTTCTCTTTTACTCACCCCAGATAGGTTCCTCCTGTGACCAATTTGTAAGGAAATGACCACCTCTCCTGAGAGCCAAGGAGTCAGTCATCATTAGCCTACAGAGCACCTTCCTATCCAACCCCTCCAGCACTTACAGAGCCCTTCCCTGAAGACACCGTGACTCTGAGTGGACCCACGTTCAGAGGACACAGAGAGGAAAGGAAGCAATAAACATCATCTTGCAAGACCTATATGGTTATAAAGGGTGTTGTAACCATACTCCAAATCAAGATCAGTCCAGAACTACAGAAACTTGTGACTAACATCATCACCTTTACTTCCTAATTGCAGATACAAAATATACAATCCTTCTCCATCCATCCTCCAACTTGGTAAGAATGAGTAAAGTAATTTAAACCCATCTGAGGTTAAAATGGCCATTTTTCTTGTTTATGAGTTTCATTTTATCAGATGTTCAGGCTGAGAGAGGGTAGGCCAAGTTTTTTTTTTCTGAGCATTAACGTGTGAAGTACATGTAGGATCTGTAGCACATGGATGAGGCCACAGGCAGTGAACAATGAGGTCTGAGGGCCACAGCTAAGAGATCACTGAAGACAAATGGCGCTAACTGGGAGGACAGCAATTAAGGGAGAATTTTGAGAGTTCTGGTCTCCAGCTTAGAAACAGCATCACTGTTTTTGCAGTGAGTTCAAGACAAACATCTTGCACTCCTTGGTTTCTCTCTCCTGTCATACCCAACATCCAGAACATTCACACATCTTGTGAGTTTCATAAAAAAAATTTTTTCCAAGTATATCTAATATGTTCACTTCATGCCATTCCAGTGCCACCAACCAAATCCAAGCCACCATCAGTTCATTAGAACCAACCACACTGCCACTATTAGCACTCTTGCTGCCACTCCCTACCACCTCCCATACTACTGTCCACACAGTAGCCAACATGGTCTCAACAAAGGGTAAGTCATGTGACTTGTATCATTTAAGGTAACAGTCGCTACTACAATAAAGAAACCCCCATATTTGTGTAATGTGGATTTTACTTCTCACTTGCCTCATAGTCCCATATAGGGGATCCTTTGTCAGGGCCAGGCTAGTGCAGGGCAAAACCTAGTTATTGTCAACACATGAAATTAACATCCATCAAGCTGATAGAAGTGGAAAGAAAAAGTGAGGCAGACACGTCTGTTCCTCTGATACGTTTGCTCATAAATCACTCCTGCTCACATTCCAATGGCAAGAATTCAACCATGGCTTCTCTGGAAGCAAGGCAATGCCCTGGCTGGGCAGCTGCTCCCCCTAAAACAACTCCAGCACTCTACAACTCTGACGTGGGCAGCTGCCATCTGTTAAAATATAAGGAAGAGTTTATTCATCTGCTTACAACTGTCCTAGTGCTTCCTGTCTAACTATACCCAGAGCGTCCAGACCCTCATGATCTGACCTCTTCTACCTCTCTGGTCTCATTGTGCTCTGGCTCCCAAGGCCTTTATTCTGATCCTTATTATTGCCAACCCCGCGTTTGCTGTTCTCTTTGTCTAAAAGATTCTTTCATTAGATCTTCATGTAACGGATTCATTTTCATCATTTACAGAGATAAGTGGTGGGAACCAGGCATTTGCACTTTAAAGGGCACCCTAGGTGACTCTGATGTGGATGGTCACTGGCCCAAATTCTGAAAACACCTGGACAGTGGTTGACAATATAAACTCTAAGAACAGAGATACTTTGTTCATACACTAGTGGGACCCTTACACCAAGTCTCTAACTCTGGGCCATTTACTTGGGTCAAATAGTTTGGAGTCCGGCACACAGTAAGTGCACAAAGGAGTAGCTAATAGGTGCATCGTGCAGTTTTTGAAAATATAGGTATAGAATTAGACAAAAGAAGATTTGAGCAAGTGAATGTTAAATAAGGTAGTGATGGGACTTTGGGAAAACAGTTTGGATGTGCGTTGTGGGATTGTGGAAGGATGCTACAGAATCTTAAGAGGTAGAGTCAACTTGTCTCATGAGTGGTTTGAGATGCCCGTGTCTAAGGTCACTCTGAGCAGTGATTAGGAAGGTTAGATCTGGAGGGGAGAACCCGACCAAGAGACCAAGTCTGAATGAATTCTTGCAGTTGGGACGTGAGCAGGATTGATTTATGTGTCTCTCCTGGGCAAAAGTATCAGAGGAACCGATGTGTCTGCCTCACTTTTCCTTTCCACTTCTATCAGCTGGATGGAGGTTAACTTCCTGTATTGAAGATAACTATTCTTCTGGATTAAAAAAGACCCTATTGTATGAACTGAACAGAGAAATGGATCAGAGGGAAGAGAAAACAGAAAGAAACAGCAAAAGAGGCTGGTAATATGAAAACCAGGGAGAAACGATGGAAGAGAAACAGTGTGATCTCAGTGTGGGCAGAGCCTAATCTTACAGGAGGGCGGTGATTTCTAGTCTAGATTATTCCCAGGAGAAAAAGGGCTGAGGAACTTCAATAGACACAGAAAGTGGTACAACACGATCCTCAGAGCAAATGACCCCCTAGAAGCTGGAGTCCTGTGGTCAAGATTTTGAAGAAGTGATGCTAGTCACAACAAAGGGAAAATGGTGCATTGATGAGGCATCGAGTCAGAAACTGCAATGATCACGTGGGAAACTGTCTTCTGACTTTTCCATGAAGTCGCAATATTCCAGCGGACAGGAAGCTTTTAGAGGTGAGTGGGGTGCAGGGGGCAGGGGCATGACGTAGGTTCGAGAGAGTCAGGCCCGGGATGTAGTTCAGAGGTGGGACATTGTGTATGAAGTGTGTGTTCAAGGAACTGGGAAGGGGATGGAGCAGCAGCAAAGACTGAACTCTGGTGGCCCGGGGCCCGTGTGCCAGTAGACGGGGCCATTCTCCACTCACAGACACAGGCTGCACTGGCGCTCCTCCCTCCCGCCAAACCTCCAGCCACTGCCTGCACAATCCCCCTGACTGTCCGCCCCAAGGCCCTTCCCAGGCCCACTTCAGACACCGACCGCCCACCTGGGGGGAGCGTAATGACGATTCCACGTGGGCAGGTTGGGCCCAGAATGTGCGAGGGCTAAAGCTTGTAGTACTCGATTCATCCTTCCTCAGAAAAGGAAGATAAAATACGTAAGAAAATGTTTGGTCTCCAAAATGAACATTTATTAAGATTTTATTATTTATTTGACAGAGAGAGAGAGATCACAAGTAGGCAGAGAGGCAGGCAGAGAGAGAGAGGGGGAAGCAGACTCCCCACCAAGCGGAGAGCCGGATGTGGGGCTCGATCCCAGGACCCTGGGATCATGACCTGAGCTGAAGGCAGAGGATTTAATCCACTGAGCCACCCAGGTGCCCCCAAAATGAACATTTATTAAGGATAAGAAGCGGATTCACGACAAATTACCCTGGAGCTTCAGAAGGCCAGATCTGTCTAGTGACACTCGCCTAGGAACGTGCTGTATGTAAGGGCCTGGTTGGTCAGAGGGAGCCATTTTGTTGCGGTGAACTTGTATTGACCCTGCCCCTCCCAGAGGAATTTGCTTGCAAAGTCTAGATACAAGGGCAGGGCCACTAGGGTGAATTGAAATTCAATTGGCCACCTGTCTGTGGGCGGGGCAGGCTGGATAAAGACATCCAATCAGTGGGGCGCGAATATATCTACTAGGGTAAATTGCAATCTCATTGGCCACCTGTGTAGCCCGGCTAAACTACCTCTATAAAAGTTAGTCTGTGAGGCTGGGAGGGGTCGCCTCTTTGCAAGAGATGGCCTTGACTGGTCAGTTTGATTCTCGATGCTTGGCATGAAATAAAGCTTTGCTTGACCTTCGCTTTGTATCAGTCTCGCTCCTTTGATTACGGACCCTAACACTGGAACCGCACCCACAGAAGAGCAGTGGGACTTCCTCCGCCGCGGTGACCCCAGGAGCCCCGGCGCTCACAGGCCAGCAGGCAGGGCCCAAGGCTGAAGCTTCATTTTCTTCAGAGCGAAACTGCCTTTCTGTCAAGAAGTGTCTCCTCGCTTCAAGGTCAGGAAACTCTGACGCCTGACCACGGCGAGGGACACGTCTTCTTCATGAAGCTGCTGTGCGTGTTTTCCTTGGGCTGGAGAGGACGAAGCATGGCCGTCAGGGAAACCCCGCCGGGAGCTGTGGCCTCAGGCAGTCATGACCTCAGGGCCGCCGGCAGGGCCGGAGGCTCTGACTCTCCCAGATCCGTCCCCGCATCCCCGCAGGACACACACTGCTTCGCGCCGCCCGCACCTCAGAGGGAATTTGCATTTGCGGGGTCGTCCATGAGCCTCTCCGGACTCGCTCCCTCCGCTCCGTGCTGCTCTGCGCCCTGGAAGGCGGACCCAGTGACCATGTCCGCGGCTCCCATCATGCCCCGCTCAGGGTCAGGTGTGGCAGCGAGAACCCGCAGAGGGAAAGTGAGGCGGGGATCCTTCGGGCTGGCTCCCCCGCAGCGCCCGGTTCCCAACGCTCCTTCCAGGCCCTCCTCTCGCACAACCACCCTCTCCAGGGGCAGGAACAGCCCCGTATCTGCCATCTTCAGGCCGGGGGAGTAATGTCTCCCCCGTCCCAAGTCTTGGGGATGGTGCGGTCCCTTGCTGGTTTCTGTAAACACCGTCCACACCTCTGTGAACGCTCCTTTGTCAAACTCTCCTCAAATTACCCAGTTTGAATGCTCATTTTTCTGCTTGTACTGTGACTGATTTCATATTATAATCACCAAAGAGGAAAAGGCCTTCAAAAACGTTTCCCTGGGGGCCCAGAATTAATAATAAGGGGAAGTAAAAAGCATGAGCTGACACTGAACGTACCAGCCAGTAAACAGATTGTGCCCGGAGGATGCCACAGCAAGCGGGTCTGCTGCTCTTCCTCCTGGCAGTGGGGGCGTCGGGAAGGCAGCGCCGTCTGGAAAAGACCAAAGTGCAGCATCGGAGCTGGGAGGCCCTGTGTTCCCTCTCCGCAAACCACAGGTTCCTCCAGGCAGAAAGGACCTTAATAAGGTAAAAGAAGCCATTGGATTAGCTGGTCAGGTTATTGAATATGTTCTACTTGAATATTTGCAAAGGTGGAAAGCATTACTGTACAGTAGCCCAATCAGTTACAGGGCATGTCTAATTGTCAGAACATGGTATACATATTTGATAACAATAGAACATTATATAAATATACAGATATTTATATATTATATATAATTAAACAAAAATTAAATATATATACATATATAAGATTTCATTCACTTACTTGAGAGAGAATGAGTGAGTGAGAATGAGCAGGGAGAGGGACAGAGGGAGAAGCAGACTCCCTGCTGAGCAGGGAGCCCAATGCAGGGCTCGATTCCAGGACCCTGGGGTCATGACCTGAGCCAAAGGCAGATGCTTAACCAACTGAGCCACCCAGGTGCCCCTGTTAGAACATTATGTTAAGCAAAATCTGCATCCCTTTAACTTGCTTGTGTCTGTTTCTCTTTTTCTGAACAATATAGAGCCAAATGTGATCTTTCTTCCTTGTGGCAGACCTACAGATATCGGGGGAGAGCTGCCCTTTCTCACCACCCTCGTGTCTTGAATGACCTCTGGTTCGATGCTCGTGAAAGTATAGTGACCAAAAATGGACATAATACTCTATGTAGAATTTTGCCTGGAATAGCCATATAACATTCAGCTACGCTTTTCCCATGATTCTTTCCCGACCCCTTAAAAAATATTTCTCTTACTTTTAGGACACATTTAAAATTAATCCTCTCTCCCATAGCTGCTACTTCCTTTATCTGTGCTAAAATTATCTTCTCCTCGCAAATCATTTCCTATTTCAAATGCCTCTTTTATAGCTACCCATGGCTTTTTCCATCATATTCAAGTTTCTTGATTTTACTGTTACTGCCTGACCCCAATCATTATTTTTACTGCTTGCTGATTTTCTTTTTCTCCTTTCTCCTCTACATCTTTGTTCCCTGTCACCTCCACTGAATATACTACTGATTTCACACTGAACTCTGTTTGAAATGTTCAGCCCATTTTTTGTCATCCTTTTCCATTTTAGAAGTCCCTTTTATGTAACCACCTCATAAAACACAGAGAAAAATACACACATAGACACTAAATCCAAATGATCTTTTATCCTTCAAAGTTCAAGAGCATCCTCATTTTGTTTTTATTTTATTTTTAGAGGGGGTGCGGGGAGGGGGCAGAGGGCGAGGAGGAGGAGAAAGAGAATCTTGGGGAGCCTCCCCAAGGAGCCTGACGCAGCTCAATCCCACAACTCTGAGATCATGACTTGAATCAAAATCAAGAGTCAGGTGCTTGACCGACTGAGCCACCCAGGCGCCCCACGAGCACCCTCATTTTAGTGTCTTGATCTCATTCTTTGAATTATATACTAGTGTCAAGATAAACTGTTAGAACCAAAATCATATCTTACAATGTTTCATAAAAATGTTAAGCCCTTTATAATTACATAAAACCTATAGACCTTGAAGTAACATGAGAATAACACTTGAAATAAGTTTGATCGACAATCATTTCATTTAAAGATGCATGATATAAATAACTCAAATTATGTATAAAGTTCTCATTAAAATATGTGTCACACAGGACTCACCTGTACTTAGCTTTACCTCTCATTGCGAGGGAGGCTTACAGAGCAGGTTCCTGAGCTCTGATGAAATTCTACTCCCTGACCTTGTTTTAAAGGAAGAGATTGAACTAAATATCTAGTAGTGAGCATTTTCTATTTATTCCATGCATACTTCTGGACACAAGCCAAGTTAAAAAACATCTGAATATAGATAGAGAGACTGACATACAATCTTGCAATATTTGTCTACCAGAATTCCTTTGGTTATATTTATACATTTTTATTGTAGGAGCTCAAAGTTCTCCACAGATAGTATCTTTAGAATCCTCATAACATACTCTTTAAACAAGTAGAAGCCAAAGAGGATTGCATTCTTTTTTTTTCTTTTTTGTATTGATTTTTGTTTTTGTTTTTGTTTTTTTTAAAGAACAGTCCTTTAGAGGCAGAAGGGCCTTTCTCCTGGGGTCATTCATCTTGACAAGTTGATGGCTAGCCTTAGGTCAAGGTCACATGTTAAGGTACTGGTGTTCTAAGAAAAGAATTCTAATTTAATGATCCACCCACAGGATCTGGCCGACTTCCATATGTACAAAGTCAGTACTAAGACACCGTAGAATAAGATACTGACTAAAGCTCTGTCTACAAAACTCACTGCATTTTCTGTTAAAGCATTTCTTGAAGAAGAATCAAACTTACAAGTACTATATGAGTGCGAGTCACATAGTCATGACCCCTCAGGCCCATTCTTCCATGATATCAAGCTCCCACGGATTTGCTACCTTCTCTTCTCTAGACTTCAGAATATGTATCTCCATCTTACCATCCTATTATCCTCGGATTTAGCATTTCCTTGGACTACCACTGTTTGCCCAGAATGAGTCTGAATTTGCTACTCTCTTATTAGGATTTGCTCTTGGAAAGCTCACCTTCTCCATGAATACTGAAGCCACCATTCCCACTTGGCTCAAGTTTGTATTAATTTCTTCCTAACCTTCCCTCTTTCTCTTGACTTACTTCCTCTTCCTCCTTACTCTCCAAATGCCCTGCCACAAATGATATAAAAGCATATTGTACTTCCTGCTGGTGGGCCAGACAGAATCACCCCCAGCATTATGCACAGTGGGCTATTCATGCACTGCAAGTGGTTCTTCCCTAACCAGAAGTATATAAAAGAACGATGGCTGGGCCAGAACTTTTTGCCCAGAATGAGGCTCATAATTCTGCATTCTCCCTGCCGACATGTTACTCTAAGTTACTTAGTTGCCTGGATTTGGGGGCCCTTGTTTCCCCTGAACTCAGGTATTTCCTACTTAAGAATTGCTTCTTTACTGGGAAAAAAAGATTTGCAAAATACATATCTGATAAAGGACTTCTATCCAGGATATTTAAAGAACTCATAGCTTAATAAAGGCAAACAACCCAGTTAAGATGGACAAGAGTCCAGATGTCCATCAGCAGACAAATGGATAAAGAAGATGTGGTATACATATACAGAGGAATATTACTCAGCCAACAAAAAGAATGAAATCGTGCCATTTGCAACGATGTGGATGGAATTAGATTTTGTGCTAATTGAAATCCAAATTTAGGTTTTGTGCTAATTGAAATCAGTCAGTCAGAGAAAGACAAATGCCATATGATTTCACTCATATGTGGAATCTAAGAAACAAAACAGATGAACATAGGGGAAAGGAAGGAAAAATAAAATAAGATGAAAACAGGGAGGCAAATCATAAGAGATGCTTAATTCTAGGAAACAAACAGAGTTGCTGGAGGGGAGGTGTGTGGGGGGATAGGGTTATTGGGTGATAGGCATTAAGGAAGGCAGTTGATGTAATGAGCACTGAGTGTTACATGCAACTGATGAACCAATGAATTCTATCCCTGAAACTAATAACACAGTATATGTTAACTAAATTGAATTTTTAAAAATTTTTAAAAGAAATGAACAAAAAGTACCAGATTTCACAAAAGAAGATATTCAAATGTAAAATAAGTACATAAAAAAGGTGCTCAACTTCATCAGTCATTAGGGAAATGCAAATTAAAACCACAAGGAGGCACTACTATAAATGCCATCAGAATGCCTAAGTTAAAAGACAAATAGTACCAAGTCTTGTCAACGATGCAGAGTCTTTGGGACTCTCATACATTGCTGTGGAAATGCAAAATGGTACAACTGCTTTGGAAAACAGCTTGGTAATTTCATGTAAGATTAAATATGCTCAATATATGAGCTAGAAAACTTACTCTTAGGTATGTACTCAAGATAAAAGAAAAAATATGTTCCATACAAAGATTTGTACTTTAATGCTCATAGTAGCTTTATTCAGAATAGCCCCAAACTAGAAGCAATCCAAATCCTCATTAACTGGTGAATGGATAAATAAATTGTGGCATAGCCATACAATGGTATACTACACAGCAATAAAGAGGAATAAACTATTGATATAAGCAACAAAATCAGTTAATCTCAAAAGTGTAATTATGTTCATTGTAAAAAGCCAGGCAGAAAAGATCACATACAATGTATATGAACTTCTAGAAAAGGCAAAACTATAGTGATGGAAATTTGATCAGTGCTTTCCAGGGGTAGATGGGGAGAATGGGATTGGCTATAAAGGGACATGAGGAAATTTTTTTAGGTAACTTAAATGTTCTGTATTGTGAAAGTGGTGGTAGTTTTTAACAGGTTTTCTTGTTTTTTGTTTTTTTTTTTACAAAACTCAACTGTATGCTTAAAATGGGTGAATTTTATTGAAGGTAAATTATATTTCAATAAAGATGATTAAAACAAACAAAATGCAACAAATGTTAATAGATGGTATTTTAAAATTTAGGATTTCTATTATTGTTATTCAGGAATGGTGAGGTCAATAGGTCAAGAAATGGCTGCCACTAAAAAGATTGCTTGTTCCTCACAGTTCCCAAGAGGGAGAGATACCCATGCCACAGAAGGAACATGGAAAAATACCTGGGCTGGTCAGAAGGCAAAGAAAGCCTGGGGGAAATGTGGGCAAGGCATTTTATTGTGGCTTCCATGGGAAGGAAAGGTAAGGCAGGCTAAACAGGTTTAGGACTGGCTAGTTTGAGTAATTTCAGCAGGCTCTGAGGTATAGAGCTCTCTCAGATTGCCTGATACCTGGCTTCGGGCTGATTACAACAAATAGTGGCCCTGAGTATGAAAGCCCCTTAGAGGGACAGTGGGGATGTGGGCTCTGGATTGATTAGTTAGCAAAAGAAAGACACACTTGCAGACAAATCCCTTACTGTCTCCAGGAGCTGGGTAGCACTGAGAGTGGCAGTCTCTCCAGGGTCAGCGAGGCAAGATCCTAGATGCCCAAACATCGGGAATACAGAAAATAAAAAGACATGGTTAAAAAGATATGTGATAAAATAAATACACAAAAATGTTAATCACAGACTCTAGGTGTTGGGTATATTGGTGTTCCTTATATAATTCTTTCAAGTTCTCAGTATACCTGAACATTTTCATAATAAAAGTTGAGGGAAAAAAATGTTTCTTTGGGTATTTCATCTCTTACCTAGTCATGGCTTCTAAGAGCCTGTTTCTCTACCCTTGTCTTACTTACCTGCCTAGATTCTTGACTTCCCGCTTGCTCTGAACATTACTGTTACCTGACTCTCTTAGTGATGAAATTCAGCTGAGTCTCCCTATCAGCCAACTTTTTTGGATTCCAGGAGTCACACCCGAACTAGCCAAGACTTCTTATTACACAAAGTCACTAAATAGGCAGGGCCAGCCCAGGGCATAATGTGAATCAGATGAGTTCCATTTTCAAGTGCCTTATATACTTTCTTCCTCAGACCCCTGCCCAGCACCTGCACACACCTCTGCTATAGAGTGAATTGTGTCCTCCCCCAGATTCATATGAATGTGACCTAATTTGTGACAATAGGAGATTTATAGAAGTAATCAAGTAAAATGAAGTCATTAAGTTAGGCCCTAATCCAATATGACTGGCATCCTTATGAAAATTGGAAATTTGGACATAGTGATACAAAGGGAAGATAATATGGAGAGACACAGGGAGAAGACAGGCACCTATAATCCAAGGAACACCTGAGGATACACCAGAAGCTAGAAGAGGGCCTGGAACAGATGCATCCCCAGCACCTTTTGAAGACTTCATGGTCTTGTCAACACCTTGATTGTGAACTCTGTCTTCTGAAACTGTGAGACTAATACCTTTTTGTTCTAAGCCATCCAGTTTGTGAATATTTTGTTACTGCAGTTCTAGAAAACTAACAATGGCTAGAGGCTCTCTTTCTCTTTTCCTAGTCCAGTACAGTTGTATCCTCTATGGTACCTCACCCACATTTACAGTAATGGACAGTGTCTCAAGTACCCATTCATAAAAACTGGAATTTCCAATGTGCCTGTAGCTTGGAAAGTTACCAGGGAGTAATTAAGAACTGATAAGCTAAAATGAAGCCAAAGAGTACGGACACTCTTACAATGTGCCATAACTCTCGTGGGGATTGGTTCATATGCTCGTTAATTCATAGAACAAGTCTATAACGATGCTGTCTCAGGCAGTATAAGAGGTGGGCAAGGAAAATAATCGTAGGTGTAAGAAACATCTCATAGTTTCTCAAATCACACCAGTTAAATTGCCATGCATTTTTACCTGGAAGTGTCCATGCTGGCAAAGAGACAATTTCTCACCCAGAAAAATGTGCTGGTTAAGGCACAGGTCAACAAATAAGTGCCTGATTGCCTCCAGGGTGGCACTTGGTGTGTAAAGGTATTCTAATTTGTGGTAAATCATCCAAAAAAATCCATATTTTCATTAGCTAACCTCTTACCCCTTTTGCTTCTATGCTAACACTGGAAATGCTGAGACCAGAATGACATGTGTAAAGATGCTTTTCTGGTTCTATTTGCCAAGGGAGGGGGAAAGCCAAGGACTGATCTCGTCTCAGCTTTCAGAGAGCTGAAAAATGTCTGCACAGAGGATTGGGGACACATTTGCCATACACGGCCAAGAGAAAACATTTGGCAAAAACAAGCAACAAAGAAGATGTGGTCCTATGGAGTATTATGCCTCCATCAGAAAGGATGAATACCCAACTTTTGTAGCAACATGGACGGGACTGGAAGAGATTATGCTGAGTGAAATAAGTCAAGCAGAGAGAGTCAATTATCATAGGGTTTCACTTATTTGTGGAGCATAACAAATAGCATGGAGGACAAGGGGAGATGGAGAGAAGAAGGGAGTTGAGGGAAATTGGAAGGGGAGGTGAACCATGAGAGACTATGGACTCTGAAAAGCAATCTGAGGGTTTTGAAGGGGGTGGGAGGTTGGGGGAACCAGGTGGTGGGTATTGGAGAGGGCACGGATTGCATGGAGCACTGGGTGTGGTGCAAAAATAATGAATACTGTTACGCTGAAAAAATAAAAAATAAAAAAAAATAAAATATATAACTGGGAAAAAAAAACAAGCAACAAAAGCGAGAAAATAAAGAAATGACTGTTTTCCGTAGGTTAAAACAAATTAGTGAGGACTGATATCCAATTTCAGAGAAAGTACTCACCATTTCCAATAAAAATATTTCAAAAAGCAATGCCTTAGTTAAAGAAAGAAGATTAGTTTTTAATTCACTACAGTGCTTTCAATCAAGGGGTTTGCCTTTTTGACTAAGTGGGGGGAGAATAAAAGGCAGTTCTTGGTAGTTTGGGTGGCCATATTAGATTTGGATATTGGTTTCCCAGGACAGATCTGTGAACACAACATGTCACGATCTTCTAAGAAGAGCAAAAGGAAGGCATTTTGAAAGAACATGGCTATATTTAATTAATCTAAGTATGTTCTGTTTCCATTATAGATCCCATCACTTTTTCAACACCTCATCATTTGAATATTATTCAAATATTATTATATTATAATTTATTTCAATGTTTTCAAGATAATAGTTTTGTCATTTCAACAATCTTATTGTTTAATTTTATACCCACATGTATTCGACACTATTCTCCTAGTTGAGGATGTAGTGCCAGTTCACAATGGAAAAGTAATTTGTTAATCATTTCTATGAGTTCTCTTGTCATTCATCAGAGGTGACCATATTCCATCCTAAATAAGTGCCGAACTTGAGAGTTTATAATCCAGTGAGGTTACCAGAGTGATCAAGCAGAGGTCAGCTGGCACTTCTGTCCTTTTCCCCTAGAGATCAGAATGACTGGCTCTCTCTTCCTTCCTTCCTTCCTGCCATCTTTCCACCCTCCCAGGATTCAGTTAAAGGGTTCAGTCTTTCTCCTCAACTCTATATGTCCCAATCCTATACTACCTTCAGTGTCCTTTCGAGTTGAACTAAAAGTTTTTCTTCCCAACCTACGTCCCCCTTGGAACAATGATGGTCACTAGTAGTATTACTCTGTACCATCATCTACTCTTGTGTCTTGTTTTGCAGTTTTTAATTTTGTCTCCCATACTTGACAATGAGCTCCTAGGGGACAAGATTCATCTTCATGTCCTTCCTATGGCTATTATATTGCTCTCTGCAGAGCAGGTGCTTAAAGAATACCTACTGAATGACCGGGTTCATCCAAAAATGAAGTATTGAAAAGCAACATAAAATTTTTTTGATGGACTACATCTTTTGTCCAACAATTTGCTCATTCCTAGAAGTCCCTGAATGAAAAGCACCAGGTAAAAAAGGTTTCTTTTCTTTTCTTTTCTTTGACAGAGAGATCACAAGTAGGCAGATCACAACACAAGTAGGCAGAGAGGCAGGGAGAGAGGTGGGGAAGCAGACTCCCTGCTGAGCAGAGAGCCTGATGTGGGGCTCAATGCAGGGCTCAATCCCAGAACTGGGATCACAACCTGAGCCAAAGGCAGAGGCTTTAACCCACTGAGCCACCCAGGCACCCCTGAAAAAGGTTTCTTACTATTGGTATGTAGTAATTTCAATGCCAACAAAAGTCTAGTCCTTTGGATTCACTTTCTACAACTGGGTCGATTATGAAGCTCTTGAGCCCCTAAGTGGGATTGAAGGGTATAGAATTCAAACTTGAGTGTTTAGGTTACTGTAAATATATTCTTCTAAAATCAATATTTAATTAACTAAGGGTCATTTTCTGACACATAATGATGAGAAAAATATTTGATTACAAGAAGTTCTTCAAAGTCACTCACTCCTAATAGAACTTGAGTTATCCCTTTATTCTTCAAAGAATAATGTGTTTCAGTTAATAGATCAAACTTAGCATTATGCTTTACCAGTTAAACCTTAAGCTCTTTTCATTAAAGACAAATTTGCAAAATATTATCCTGCTGCTAAAGATTTCACTAATGCAGGAATGGCAAGCACACTGTATTCTGTTCCTTAGTTAACTCTGGTGAACAAGACTGAAGTTTAGTGTTTAAGCCTCATAGACTCTGGAGCCTTGTTTCTTGGATTCATATCCCTCTTTCCAGTCTTGGAGTTTTGTAATCTTTATAAAATAGTTAGCCTCTCTGTCTCAATCTCTTCATGTTTAAAATAGAAATGATTATCTGTCAACCTATAGTGAAGATTAACTGAGTTTGTGCAGCCAAAACTCTTGGAACAGTACTTGAGCACAGTAAAGACCATGTCGGTTATTGTTTAAGGGTCTAAAGGTAGACTGTAAGAACTTGAATTCCTTCTCTTTGGTTAGGAGGGATGGTTCAGATGAAGCTGAATCTCATTTTAAGGTAGGTCAGTGGCTCTTGGTAAAGCATTATCCTTTTTCTGGCATCTGAGCAAAGCTACCCCTAAGGCCCGAAAGCTATTTTAGTCAATGGAAGTCTTATCACTGGTGTCCCCCACCCACTTCCTTTTAACCCTTTCTATGACATCTCTGTTCAAAGTGCTGTACCCCCCACCCCACTGCACGGAGCATAAATTTCTGTCCAGAGGAAGGAGAACTATAATGTCACATAATAGACTACAAACCTATGTAACCAACATACTACCTCCTTGGTCTCCCATGAATCCCATTCACAGGTGAAAAATAAAATTGTAGCTATTTCTTGATTAGTAATACTTAAGGGCTTAAGTGGAATTAGTAGGATCTTTTAATATCCCAACCATCCACTCCATATGTTTGGCAAATAAAAAGAAGCAAATTAATGGTGATATTAACTAACTTTAAAAAGATTAAATAAAGAGGTTTAGAGATAGAAGTAACAGATGGCAACTGAGGTGTCTATCTTAGCTCATAGGCACAGAAGGGAAAAGGGTCCCTGATTTCTTGTGGGTGACTGGTTTCCAGAGCCTGCCAGTATTTCTCAATTGCTTGGAATGCTTCTGTAAAAGGTCAGTTCCTAGGGCTCACCAGTGCCAATAGGATTCCTGGTGGTGGGACCTAGTATCATATATAATATGTTTCCCCCAGGGGATTCTAGTGTCCCCCAGTTCTCCTGCTGTTGTCTCATTTCTTAGAGTGATGAATGGGACACAAGAAATTTGGGATAAGAGGAGGTCTTAGAGGTTATCTAGGATACCTCCCCCTGATACAGAATGAGGAGGTCCACAGAAGTCAAAGGGCTGACCTTCAGACTGAATACTGCTAGCACTTACAAAGTGTTCCAAGAACTAGAGTTGTGCACTCACAAGACCTGATTGAAGTGCAAACTATTTGTTTTGCTAACACACATAGTATTTTCCAAAATATCAAGAACAATAATGTTGTTGTAACAGACTGTCACTGCCATGCATATATCTACATAATTCAGACCTCTTATAACTAGCATGTCTTGGGAGTTTTCTAATTAGCTTTCTTTTCTTTTTTTTTTTTTAATCAACATTATTTTATACTCTCTTTTGGTTTCTGTATGTCAGGATTGCAGGGAGGGATCAAGTGGATAATTCACGTTCAGGGTCTGTCTTTTTAAAAATGTGTTTATTGAAATATAGTTCACATATCATAAAATTCAGCCATTTAAAGTACAATTCAATGTTTTTAGTGTATCCACAAAATTATGCAAGAATCACCACAATCTGACTTTATAACATTTTCAACATCTCAAAAGAAAATCCTATGTCCATTAAGTCATACCCCATTCCTTCCCAACACATCCCATGCCCCCAACTCTACCACCCACTACCATGTCCTATGAAACTACAAATTTACTTTTTGTTTCTATAGATTTGCCTGTTCTGGGCATATCATATAGAATCATTCAGTATGTGGCCTTTTATAACCAGCTTCTTTCATTTAGTATAACATCTTCGAGGTTTATCTGTGTTGTAGCATGCATCAATACCTCATTTCTATGGCTGAATAACATCCCGTTGTATGGATATACCACATTTTGTTTATTCATCCACTATTTGATGAACACTCGGCTTATTTCCATCTTTTGGCTAAACTGAATAATGCTGCTCTGAACACTTAAGTATAGGTATTTGTTTATATATACATTTTCAGGGGCATCTGGGTGGCTCAGTTGGTTAAGTGTCCAACTCTTGATTTTCACTCAGGTCATGATCTCTCAGGGTTGTTAGATCGAACTCCACATCAGGCTTGTGCTGGGTGTGGAGCCTGCTTGAGATTCTCTCTCTCTCTCCCTTGCTCTCTGCCCCTCCCAACACCAACACCAACAACACCACCCTTTTTCAGTTCTCTTGGGTATATATCTAAAAGAGGAATTGCCAAATCAGATGGTAGCTGTATGTTTAACATTCTGAGGGATGCTAAATTATTTCTCCACATTTCACTTCACATTTTACATTCTCACCAACATTTATAATTGTTGATTTTTTTTATTATACCCAGATGTAATGTTTTGCTAGGGTTGCTATAACAAAGTACTACAAACTGAGTGGCTAAAACAGAAATTCTCCCACAGTTCTGGAGGCTAGAATTTCAAGATCAAGGTGTCCACAGGATCATGTTCCATCTGAAGAGCCTAGGGGAATTATCTGTTCCAGACTTCTCTTCTAGCTTCTGGTAGTTCCTTGGCTACTGGAAATATATATCTATTTTTCACATGGTGTTTTCCCAGTGTACATGTCTGTGTCTAAATTTCCACTTTCTATAAAGACATTAGCCATATTGGATTTGGGGCCACCCTATTCTAGATCTCATCTAAACTACATCTACATTGACCCTACTTCCAAATAAAGTCATATTCTGGGGTTATGACCTCAACATAGAATTTTAGGGGGGCACAATTCAACCATACTCGTAGGTCTAAAAGGATATTTAATTGCAGTTTTGATTTTCATTTTTCTACAACTAGTAATATTGAACATCTTCCTATGTGCTTATTTGCCATTTGTGTATCTTCTTTGGAGAAATATCTGCTCAAATCCTTTGTTCATTTAAAATACTGGATTATTTATCTTCTTATTGTTGAGTTTTAGGGGTACTTTATAAATTCTGGATATAAAACTGGTATATGATTTGCAAAGATTTTTTAGGTATATGATTTGCAAAGATTTCTCCCATTCTGTAGGTCTTCTGTAGGTCTTTCTTGATAGTATCCATTCATGTAGAAAAGATTTTAATTTCAATGAAATTCAGTCTATCTTTTGTTGCTTGTGCTTTTGGAGTCATTTATAAGAAATCTATATATAAATCCAAGGGTCCTAAGATTTTTCCTGTGTTTTGTTCTAAGCATTTTATGGTCTTAGTATTTAATTTTAGTTTTCATTCTGAGTTAATTTTCATATATGGTGTGAGGTGGGAGTCCAACCTCTTTCTTTTACTTGTGATATCTAGTAGTTTCAGTGCATTTGATGAAAAAGCTATTCTTTCTCCCACTTAATTGTTTTGATGTCTTATGAAAAATGCACTAACCACAATGTAAAGATTAATTTTTGGCCTCCCATTTCTATTGCAATAATCTATATTTGTATTTTTATGCCATAGTGTCTTGATTACTGTAGCTTTGTAGCATGTCCTCTATTTTTATTCTTTCTTAAGATTGCTATTATGGGTTTCTTGGATTTCTATATGAATTTTAGGATCACACTATCAGTTTCTACACAAAATCTAATTGGGATTTTGACAGAGATTTCGCTGAATCTGTGGATAATTTGGAGTACTGCCACTTTAACAATAAGTTTTATGATCCAGGAAAATGAAATGTCTGTATTTATTCTAGATTTCCCTTAATTTCTTTCAACAAGGTTTTGCATTTTCCAGTGTACAAGACTTGCACTTAATTTTTTAAAATTTATACCTATTTTATTGTTCTTCATGTTATTGTAAGTGGAATTATTTTCTTAATTTCATTTTCAGATTTTTTTTTCTACTATACAGAAATTAAATTAATTTTTTAATACAAATCTTGTATCCTGCAACTCTACCAAACTTATTTAATTCTAATGCTCTTTTAATGCATTACTTATATGGATATAATAAAAATATATGTTATGTATTTTGTCTTTATCAATGGTTCCTGGTACAGAACTCAAAAACTCTTAGAATTTCCTGAGTGATAGGAGTGTCTTTTGTTATTCATAATAATATCTGAAAGTATGATAACAAGATGACTCATGGTGGGTCCTCAGATAGTTTCAAGGAAGGAGATGGCTATGCACATAATTAGAAAATTGGAACTTTCAGCCCCACCCCCCAGTCTCTGGAGAAAGGAGGCGGGGGTTGGTCATTGAGTTCAATCATGTGGACTATGATTTAATCAATCATGCCTATAATGAAACCTCAATAAAAATTCTTGAATAATGAGATCTGGGAAGAGTCTAGATTCATAAAAACATTGATGTGCTGAGCAGGTCATCCTCCTGGGGAGAGCATGAAAGTTCTTTGTCCCACTTCCATATTTTGTCTAATGAGCATTTTCCATTTGTCTGTTCCTAAGTTATACCCTTTATAAGAAAAGTATAATTATAAGTATACTGCTTTCCTGAGTTCTGTGAATTGTTTTAGGAAACCTGAGTGGGGGGTCATGGTAACCCTCAAATTTTAGTCTTTTGGACAGAAGTGTGGGTAGTCTGAAGCCCCCAGGTAGGGCTGGTGTTTAAAGTGAGGAAAGTCCTGTGAGAGTGAGCTGTTTACTTGTGGGGTTTGTACTAACTCTGGGTAGTTAGGATCAGTACTGAATTAAATCATTGGACACTCTGTTCATGTCAGGGAATTTTTACTGGAAGAATGTACCTATTAAACTCATTAATTCTCATAGTCTATTAATGGATTCCATTGGATTTTCTAGACTTAAGATTATGTGATTTGCAAATAGAGATAGTTTAACTTCTTCCTGTCCAATCTGGACGTATTTTATTTCTTTTTCTTGCCTAATTGCTTTGTATGGAACTTCTAGTACAATGTGCAATGTAAGTGGCAAGAGTGGACGTCCTTGTCTTTTTCCAAATCTTAGTGTGATGCTAGCTGTAGGGTTTTGTGGAAGCCATTTATCAGGTAGAGGACTTTCCCTTCTATTCCAACTTTATCACTGAAAGATGCTGGTTTTGTAAAATGCCTTTTCTGCATCTATTGAGATGATTGATCTTTGTCCTTCATTCTATTGTTTGCATGTATTACACTAATTGATATTCAGGTGTTAAACCAACCACATCTAAGATACATCCCACTTGGTTATGGGGTGTAATTATTTTTATATGTCACTGGATTTGGTTTGTTGGTATTTTGTTGAGGACTTTAGTGATTACATCCATAAAGAATATTGATAAGCAGTTTCTTTTTTGTGTAGTATCTTCATCTGTGTTTGGTATTAGGCTAAAACTGGCTTCATAGAATTATTTGGGATATATTCCCTCATCTTTCTTTTTTGGAAGGGTATATGAGGGATTGGCATTAATTCTTCTATAAATGTTTGGTAGTACCTCCCGCAAAGTTATCTGGTTCTGAACTTTTCTTTGTGGCAAGTTTTTTGATAACTAATGCAATCTCTTCTTAGAGCTCTATTCAGATTTTCAGTTTCTATTTGAGAGAGTTTCATCAGTTTGTGTCTTCCTTTCATCTAAGCTACCTAAGTTGTTGGCATATCATTATTCATAGTTTCATTTTCATTGTTCTCAAAGTGTTTTCTAACTACCCTTGTGATTTCTTTCTCGACCCATTGGTTATTTAGGAGTGTGTTGTTTAGTTTCCACATATTTGTGAATTTCCCAAATTTCCTTGCTAATGATTCCTAATTTCTAGTTTCATTCCATTTTGGTTGGAGAATATACTTTGTATGATTTCAATCCTTTTAAGTTTATTGAGCCTTATTTTATGGCCTACCATATGGTCTATCCTAGAAAATGTTCCAAGTGCACTTAAGGAAGAAAAAATCTGTTGTTAGGTAGAATATTCTATAGACTCATTCACATTCATGATCTGTATGCTTATATATTTCATGTGAGATATGTTTAGATTCACATCTACCATTGTGCTTTGTGCTTTCTTTTTCTAAATTTCGTATGTTTTTCTATTCCTATCTTCCTCTTTATTGTTATGTTTCATATTAAGCTGATATTTTTATAATGTAACATTTTAATTCTTTTAATGATTTTTTAATTTTATTTTTGAGTTATTTTCTTAGTGGTTATTCTACAGATTACAATAAAGTTCTTAAAATCTACTTCAGATTTTTACTAAGCTGATTCTAGTTAATTTGGAAATGTACTGTCGTTACTACTATATAGCTTCATGCCCCACCCCTTTTTGTGCTATTATTTATAGCTATTGTGTTTTCTTGTTAATACCAGTGTCATGGTGCTAACAGCATCCTCTCAATTGTTCTCCACAAAAATCTTCTTTGTTTTGGACAATACCCTTAAGCATGGAATTTCTACATTTTGTTCCAGATAAACTCAGTCCCTTCAGGCAAAGGTGTGGTGCCCTTTGTCCTTCTGGCCTGTGCTTCTCAAGAACAGACTCTCTGAATCACAGTATAGCTGGGAGCAGGGATGATAGCCTGTTCTCCCAGAATGACACCCAGCAATATGTGCATATGCTGGAAGTGAGGGATAGTAGCATCTGATCTTCTCAACTTGCCTTTGACAACGTGGAACCTCTCTAGGAGTGGTTCAAGCACCTGGGGAAGGAGTAAGCAAGGCCCCAGTATTTGGGGCTTACCAAGCTGAGAAACAAACTGAGGGTTTTGGAGGGGATGGGGGGTGGGGGGTTGGGTGAGCCTGGTGGTGGGTATTATGGAGGGCACATATTGCATGGAGCACTGGGTGCGATGCATAAACAATGAATTTTGGAACACTGAAAAAAAATTAAATTAAATTAAATTTTTAGGGGCACCTGGGTGGCTCAGCGGGTTAAGCCTCTGCCTTCAGCTCAGGTCATGATCTCAGGGACCTGGGATCAAGCCCCGCATTGGGCTCTCTGCTCAGCAGGGAGCCTGCTTCCCTTCCTCTCTGCCTGCCTCTCTGCCTGCCTCTCTGCCTACTTGTGATCTCTCTCTCTCTCTGTGTCAAATAAATAAATAAAATCTTTAAAAAAAACAAAAACAAAAAACAAAAAAAAAAAACAAAAAAAAACCTCCTAGATGGGCTAGATGGCTTCACAGGAAAATTCTACTAAACAATTAAAGAAGAGTTAATACTTATTCTCAAACTATTCCAAAGTAGTTTCCAAAATACTCCAAAAACTATTCCAAAATATTTCCAAAAAATACAAGAAGAAGGACAACTTCCAAATTCATTCTATGAGGTGAGTATCACCCTGATACCAAAACCAGATGAAGACACTACAAAAAAGAGAACTATAGGCAAATACCTCTGATGAACATAGATGAAAAAATCCACAATAAAATATTAGCAAACTGAATCCAATGATACATTAAAAAAGTCATTCACCACGATCAAATGGCATTTGATTGTGAGATACATATGTGGTTTATTATTCACAAATTAATCAACATGATATATCACATTAGTAAGAGAAAGGATAAAAACCATATGATCATTTCAATAGATACAGAAAAAGTATTTGACAAAGTACAACTTCCATTTCATAAAAGCCTCAATAAAGTAGATTTAGAAGGAATATACCTCAACTTAATAAAGGTCATATATGAAAAACCCACAGCCAACATCATACCCAATGGTGAAAAACTGAGAGCTTTTCCCCTAAGAACAGGAACAAGATAAGGATGTCCACTTTTACCACTTTTAATCAACATATTACTACTGGAAGTCCGAGTCACAGCAATTAGAAAACATAAAGAAGTAAAATGGACCCAAACTAGTAAAGAAGAAGTAAAACTTTCACAATTTGCAAATGATGTGATACTGAAAGTAGAAAACCCTAAAGACTCCACCAAAAAACTACTGGAACAGATAAGTGAATTCAGTAAAGTCACAGGATACAAAATCAATATGCAAGAATCTGATTCATTTCTATACACTAATAATGAAGCAGCAGAAAGAGAGATTAAGAAAACAATCCCATTTACAATTGGACTAAATATAATAAAGTATCTAGGAATAAACCTAACTAAAAAGGTGAAAAACCTGTACTCTGAAAACTATAAAACATTGATGAAAGAAATTGAAGACAACACAGAGAAATGGAAAGAAATTCCATGCTCATGGACTGGAAGGACAAATATTGTTAAAATATCTATACTACCCAAAGCAATCTATGGATTTAATGCCATCCCTATCAAAATACCAACTGCATCTTTCACAGAACTAGAACAAACAATCCCAAAATTTGTATGGAACCACAAAATACCTCAAATAGCCAAAGCAATGTTGAAAAGGAAGAACAAAGCTGGAGGAATCACAGTCCCAGACTTCAAGTTATATTACAAAGCTGTAGTACAGTACTGGCACAGAAATAGACACATAAATAAATAGAACAGGAAATCCAAAAATAAACCCACAGATACATGGTCAGTCTTCAAAAAAGCAGGAAAGAATATGCAATGGAAAAAAGACAGTGTCTTGAACAAGTGGTGTTGGGAAAACCAGACAGCTACATGCAAAAGAATGAAACTGGACCACTTTCTTACATCATACACAGAAATCAACTCAAAATGAATTGAGAAACTAAATGTGAGACCTAAAACCATAAAATTCCTAGAAAAGCGCAAGGCAGTAATGTCTCTGACATTGGCTATAGCAACATTTTTCTAGATACATCTGCTGAGGTAAGGGAAATAAAAGCAAAAATAAACTACCAGGACTATTTCAAAATAAAAAGTTTCTGCACAGTGAAGGAAACAAAACTAAAAGGCAACCCACTGAATGGAAGAAGATATTTGCAAATGACATATCCAATAAAGGGTTAGTATCCCAAATATATAAAGAACTGATACAATACCCAAAAAACAAATAATCCAATAAAAAAATGGACAGAAGATATGAGGAGACATTTCTCCAAAGAAGACATCCAGATGGTCAACAGACATATGAAAAGATACTCAACATCACTCATCATTAGGGAAAGGCAAATTGAAACAACAATGAGATATCACTTCACATCTGTCATAATGGCTAAAATAAAAAACTCGAGAAACAACACGCGTTGGTGAGGACGTGGATGAAAAAAACCCTCATGTGCATGATTAGTGGGAAGGCAAACTGGTGCAGCCACTATGGAAAACAGGTTGAAGATTCCTCAAAAAGTTAGAAGCACAACTACACTACAGTGCAGTAATCACACTACGGGGAATTTACCCCAAGAATACAAAAGCAGTAATTCAAAGGGATGCATGTACTCTGATGTTTATAGCAGCATTATTTACAATAGCCAAATTATGAAAGCAGTTAATTGTCCACTGATAGATGAATGGATAGAGAAGAAGTGGTATATATATAGTGGAATATTATTCAGCCATAAAAAAGAATGAAATCATGCCATTTTCAATGACATGGTTGGAACTGAATAGTATGTTAACAAAATAAGTCAGTCAGAGAAAGACAAATACCATATGATTTCATTCATATGTGGAATTCAAGAAGTTGAACAATCAAGCAAGGATTAAAAAAAGGGGGGGGAGAAACCAAGAAACACTCTTAACTATAGAGAACAAAAATGGCTGCTTACCAGGGGGTAGGCGAGTGGGGGAGTGGGAGAAATAGGAAATGGGGAGTAAGGAATTGTTCTTGTTGTGATGAGCACGGGGTGATGTGTGGAGTGTTGCACCACTATAGCACACCTAGAACTAGTACAACACTGTATGCTAAATATGTAGGAGTTAAAATAAAGTTTAAAAAAGAAAATAATCTGTTTGGTGTTAATCTGGCAATACAGGAATGTCTAGTCACCCATCAACTAATCTTCAAATGGTATTAACAAATAATTTGACTCATCATCATCAAGCCATCATACGTTGCCTGGTCTATAAAATGGGCTTGGGTAAGAACATCTCAAAGATCACTTTAAGCTTGAATGTTACTTCATTCTCTTAGTCTGAAATGTTGACTTTATCTGAATCAAGCTGTAATGCCTTTTTCCAGTGGTACTGAGAAATAATTGACTTACATAGACTGCTGGGTAAGTTTAAGGCATACAGCATGATGGTTCCATTCACATATACTGTGAAATGATTAATATCCATCATCTCATATAGATAAAAAAAAAGAAAAGTTTAAAAAAGCTCCGTATGGGGCGCCTGGGTGGCTCAGTGGGTTAAGCCGCTGCCTTCAGCTCAGGTCATGATCTCGGAGTCCTGGGATCGAGCCCCGCATCGGGCTCTCTGCTCAGCAGGGAGCCTGCTTCCTTCTCTCTCTCTGCCTGCCTCTCTGCCTGCTTGTGATCTCTCTGTCAAATAAATAAATAAAATCTTTTAAAAATTAATTAATTAATTAATTAATTAATTAAAAAATAAAAATAAAAAAATAAAAAAGCTCCGTATGATGAGCCCTCTTAGGATTAACTCTCCTAACTTCCGTCTATACCATCCAGCAGTGTGAACTATAGTCATCATACTGTACATTACATCCTTAGTACTGATTTGCCTTACAACGGATGTCTGTGCCTTTTGACCCCTGTCCTCCAACAACCCCCAACCACAAATTTGCCTTTTTGTCTATGAGGTTGTTTTTGTTTTTGTTTGCTTTGATTCTACATATAAATGAGATATACAGTATCTGCCTTCTTCTGTCTGACATTTTATTCAGCACACTGCCTTCAAGGTCCACCCATGTTGCTGCAAATGGAAGGATTTTCTCTTTTTTTTTTAATTGTGGGATAGTATTCCATTGTTTACATACACCATGGCTTCTTTATCTATTCAGGTGTCAGTGGACACTTAGGTTGTTTCCATGTCTTGCTTATTATAAATAACGCTGCTACAAACATCAGGGTGAGGGTATCTTTTCCTGTTACTGTTTTCATTTCCTTTGAATATATTCCCAGAAGTAGGATTTCTAGATCTTTTAGCAGTTCTATTTTTAATTTTTTGATGCTCTTCCATACTGTTTTCTATATTGGATGTACCAATTTACAATCCCAACAAAGTGCACAAGGGTTCTCCTTTTTCCACATCCATGCCAACATTCGTTATCATTTGCGTTTTGATGATGGCCATTCCAACAGTAAAACCATATCTTCTTTTCTTCTGCATAATAATAAAACAAGACTGTTACTTCAAATGACCACTAAGTCAGAGAGTTTCATATTTTAAGGTCATGGCATTAAACACTTGTGGCACCACATCCAATCTCTGGAAAAATGTGAAAAGCTGCCTCTTTCAAATGTCAGCATTATGACCAATAGAGATTTTGTCAGGATTTTTCAGGAGCCTTAGGAATGTTCTGAAGGAAGAAGAATGGAGAAGACTATGGAGTGATAAACGACTGTTCTAAGATTCAAGAGGCCCAGACCGAGAGTAAAGAAAACAGACCAAGTCTTTGCAGAATTAAGAACAGGGGATGGGATTTAAGGGCAGGCAGGTATCAGGTCTCTGTAAAGCGGCTCTCTCCTCAGTCCAAGACGTCCAGATTGCAGCAGGCTGCTGCCTGTGAGTCAGACAGCTTCCGCGCCTGGAAGTGTCCCAACAGAGGCTAGAGAGCCATCACGTGCAAATGCTGTGAACAAGATTCCTGCATTTAGTCAAAAGTGGGACTAAACAATATCTAAGCCTCTTTCCAAACAGAGAGACCTGGGGATCCTCTTCATCATCTTGGGCTACATTATTGAGCCCTACCTGTCACTTCACATCCTCAGCATTTCTCATATTTCCATTTCCAGTTTGGCTATCGCTGGGGCAATATCTCCTACTAACCCTAACATGAGCTCCATGCTCAAGGCAAACTTCACTAGAGTCAGTGCTCATGCCTCCCTCTTTGCTGTGAATTCAATTATTTCTCATCACTCAGCTCAAAATCTCTTCCCCAGGGAAGCCTTTTCTGCCTCAGCCTGGCAGAGTCCTTGACTATCTCTGTTTAACGAAACAGTAGTTTACACGAACTGCCATTATGCACTCATCATTCCGTATTACAATTTTATGTTTACACATCTGGCTCCCCTACTAATGATAACCTCCCCCAGGGCAAAGATCATGCCTTATCTTTGTATGACCAGCACCTGGAAGAGTATTTCCTGTAGAAGTTACTCAACAAATATTTAGTGAGTAAATAAATCAATGAATTAATCTTTGGGATTCTATATTTCTGTTAAGAGTCCTTATACTCATGACACCTTTAAGAATGAAAATGAAATGTTTGGTAACTAAGGCCAGTATTTTTATATCTAAAATAGTACCTCTCAACTTTAAAATTTTTATGTTCCTCATCCTTTCCTCTGAGGGAGTGAGCTTTGCTACAAACGACTAAAGGGAAGCACTGACTACAACAGTAAAAAGTGAAAAGTTATTGCCATGATCTTTTGGCTCTGACAGCACCCCACCTGAAGGGTTAATTAATACCGAAGGAGAAGAGGAGAAACCAGGAGGTATACAAAGGAAGAAAGGAAAGGAAAGGAAAGGAAGAAAAAAGGGGAAGCAATGAAGAATACACATGAGCAGGAAAATGTAAACATCAGAGGACACAGTGAATGAACCACAATTTTGGATTATATATATCAGTGCCATTTGTGACACTCTAATTAGAAAGTGATGCTCAGAAGATCCTGGCAGTTCTCAATCTGTGGTCAAGAACAGAGCAGAAAGGGGTAAAACACCGTTCCTGGGAAGGTTTATGAAGGCAAAGGAAGCTAAGTCTAGAGATGTGTGCTAAAGAAAAATGTTCAAAGGGCACCTGGGCCACTCAGTCAGTTAAGCATCCGCCTCCGGTTCAGGTCATGATCCCACTGTTCTGGGATCGAGACTGGCACTGGGCTCCCTGCTCAGCAGGTCATCTGTTTCTTCCTCTCCCTCTCCCTGCTGCTCCCTCTGCTTGTGCGCTCTCTGTCAAATAGATAAATAAATAAAATCTTAAAAAAAAAAAAAGGAAGAAGAAGGATGTTCAAACTCCTGATGAGAGCCCTTTCCTCCCTGTGGCATAAGCAGAATCCCTTTCTCCCTGTACCATCACAGGTGATTGTTGGCTCTCTTGGCTGGGACCAGCCTGAGGGAAATTTGGGAAGTAAACAAGATTTAACATCCATTCTCTTTTTACAGTGACTCCTTCCTTTTTTTAACCCCCTGCCATCATCTCCAGTTTTCTCTAATTTCCCCCACTGCCTCTTAATTTTACATGCTTACCCAGCCTTCCCCCTATCTGTGACACCCCATCAGGACATCCCAGTTTTTCTATTCTCTGGGTTTATTCTCCCTTAACCCTCCATGGTGGCCATGGCACCATGTCCATTTTCTCTGGCAAAACCACATGACCAGTCTTGAGCTAAATTGCTATGACTGAATTGAATGACTTTGATTCCCAATGTGTTACTCTTCCACATATGCATTCTGCTAGAGATTTTTAGTGGCTTAAACAAAAGGTAGAGTAAACATTAAATACAAAACAAAGGAAACCATTTAAAACACTAACCCAAACTATTTCTGAAAATGAAAGTCTCATCCTTAAGGAGCTTGAGATCCTTAAGAAATAGATTTCATACTTCACTGAAATAAATAGGACACACAGTACTTCAGACTTTAATTTCATGCTAGTGATTTTTGATAGCAGCTGTTGTTAATAAGGGAGGAGTATATTCATCAAAGCAGCTAATCATCTTATACTCAAAAAAAAAAAAAAAAAAAAAAAAAGACTGTAACAGGAATTTGGAAATCTGCCCAGTATGCTTTTTGAGAAATGGATGGCAATGGTTGACATCTCTTTTTTGTGCCTCTTCCTGACACTCCCGCACAGGGGCACACCCTGTCCATTCTCAGGGTGAATCTGATGACGGTGTTATCTAATACTTTAATGACACAGAAATATGTTGTCTCCAAACTACACTGTAAGAGAATCAAATGATGCAACCGTAAGTTATTAACAGCTGCTCTTATCAACCTGTTCTTTAAGAATATTGGTTGCTTTTATTTGTGCCTAAAAATTCCTTCCTCTGCGTTGAGAAAAAAAAAAAAGGAAGAAAGAGGAAGAGAGGAAGAAAAGGAGGGAGAAAATGAGGGAAGGAACGCCCCAGCTCTTTGTTGCTGAATAGTTCTGCATCTTTGCGATGTCAACATTTTTTTTAAAAAGATTTTATATATTTATTTGAAAGAGAGAGAACACACAAGCAGGGGCAGAGGGAGACGGAGAGGGAGAAGCAGACTCCCCTGATGAGCAGGAAGCCCGACTCCAGCTCAATTCCAGGACCCTGGGATCATGACCTGAGCTGAAGGCAGATGCTTCACTGACTGAGCCATGCAGGTGCCCTGAGATGTCAACATTTTGAAATAAAAGCTTCTTGGAATATTAATTTTTCTTCCCAAGATTTAGCTAACAAGGGCTTTGATTGACAGTACTTGTTTACTTTATTTCCCATATATTTTTCATAATTATGTACATATTTCCATGTTTCATTTTATCCTTTTGGGTGGCTCTTTGTTGGACATCTGAAATAACTATTTCAGGCATTTGTTTTTCCACCCTAAAGAAGGGTAGCTCTGATTTTCTTTTGTCTTTGCCTACATTCTCTTTGCATGAAAACAAACAAACAAACAAAACAGACATGATAATGAGCTCTGAAGGGATGAACCTCAGAAATGGCCTAGGATTCAGGGATTAGCGCTCTACGGCCCACAAACCGAACACACACACTCTGACTTGCCACCCACACAACCAATATGTCCTACTCCAAGGTTCCTTTTCCAGGGATAGGACTTCCAAGAGACAAGACATAGCTGCAAAGGGCAGGGATTTTTTTAGTCTATTTCACTGCATATATATATGTATGTATATATATATATATTTTTTTTTATAAAGGTCTCAAACAGTGCTTTGGTATAGTAGGTCTTCAATAATAATTAGAGGATTACATAAATGGCTTTCATTAAAATTAAACAAGACTCAATAATGGGCACTTCTAGAGTTCACTTATTTCAGAATAACACCAGAAAAACCTGGTCTAATTTGGAATTTGCAAGGCCAGCCTCTCAATAGTGGGAAATTTGCCTTCACAAAGATATCACAGAAAAGTTGTATTAAATGCATCAATTAAAATTTAGACATGTCAAAAAAGAACTCAAGAAGAACATTCAAATGCCTTGAGACTCAAAGACCAAAACTAAGACACTGTTTAAAATTGTTAAGTGACAGTTCAGTTAACATATAATAAGCACAGCTTTAATTAGTATTTCCTTTAAAAGGGATCAGAGAATTTTTAAACCCCATTTTTTCCAACAACCAAGTTAGAGTGATTAGATCAAATTGTGATAATACTCAGATCTTCTTCAACTAATTGGCCCACCATTTGTAGGATACCTCCTTAGAATCTGATACTTTTCCAAGTTTCACCACTCTTATTAAAGCTCTGACCAAAGGCTGTAGCTAGTCCTTTTGGTACCTTCATTAGAGTTAGAAAAAGGTGTACCCCTTGGAATTTCAGCTTCCAGTTTCCCTTGTGAGGGGCATAACTTTATTCCACTTGTGTACCTACTCAGCAGATGAACTTATCACCTACATCGCAAAGAAAATTGAGACCAAGAGTTGTGAACTCCTTCAACTTCCAGCTTCCCCACCTCTGATTTTACTATATATTTGCACATTTCCTCTTGCCTAAGGGGACATATTCTTTGCAGACTCGCCCCATCCTCCCGGATGCTTCCTCCTCTCCCTTCCAGGACCCAGTTACACCCACTTACCCACTCAGCCTTTACTCCTCTGCTCTCCTCAGTCTCCATATAGGCTCAAGTCCCCCGACCTAAGAAACACAAAAACTTCCTCCTCACTCTGTTCCCCAAAGTCAATCTTCTTGAAAAAGCATGAAACATCTTTATGCTCAATTCTTCACCTCACATTTGCTCCTCAATCTTCTCGTGATTGTATCTCTTCCGACCTCCCCATTCAGATTCCAGTTTTAGATGGTGACATAGGAAGAGCCTCAACTCACCTCCTCCCATGGACACAATAAGTCTACAGCTACATATGGGACAACTTCCTCTGAGGAAAAAAACAAAAAAAACCCTAAAGGCTGGCTGAACAACTACTATACCTCAGGAAAATGAGAAGAAAACCCCATCCAAAGGGGTAGGAAAGGCCAGAGTATAATTTCACCATAAATCCCAGTCCCAGTGCAGTGACCCACATTGGAAAGGAACTCAAAACCCAGAGCTTTTGCCTGAAGAGTGAGGAGTTTGAACCCCATATCAGGCACCCCTGCTTTTAAGACCTGCACTTGAGAGATGAGCCTCTGAAACACCTAGCTTTGAAAGCCAACAAGGCTTATATCCATGAGACGTACAAGACTGTAGCCATCTGAGAAATAGTTCTTAAAGGACTCCTGTGTGGGGAGTCACCTGCCCCAGGGCCCAGCCCAGAGGCAGCATTCTGCTCAGACTTTAAGTGAAAGAGGCTCATTTGAGTATATTAAAGTGCTGGTCTGAGGTGGAGGTATATAATTTAACACACATCTGAGAGCCTGCAAGATCACTCTCTGGGGGCAGAGATTGGTAGATGCCATCATCATGGTCTCCTTCTGCCTTGCTCTTACCCAAAGCTGCCACCTCTTGCTTTTTTTTTTAAAACAAATTTTCCAGTGGGGGCCATCTTTATGCCCCTGTCTTCCTTGCTACAGCCAGTAGGCCTTTCTGTATCATATCTCTGCCCTGCTCCAGAACGCCAGTATCTCCCAGGGGGAAGCTCTTACATATATCTGGTGCCTTTTTGTTGTTGTTGTTGGGGTTTTTTTTTTGGTCTGGTGTCCTAGCTTTTGCAACTGCTGCCCAGGGAATGCTCTTTGACCACCTGCTTCCAGTGGCCAGGTGCGGCTGTGTTTTGGATCCCACATTACTAAAATGGGATAATAGTTCTTGGCAGGATACCACGCCCAGAGCACTATGAAGAAAGTGGACTGAAGCACATCCCCCCAGTCTTTCTGTGAAAGAAATCTATTTGCATGTGCAGGAGTTTTGGCCTGAGGGATAGACTTTTAGTCTGGTACACACATAGGGGTCTACTGAGTTGCTCTTGGGGAATATAGGCTGATGATACCATCTTTGGTCTCTCCCTCTGCCTTGCTACAGCTGGGTGGTATCTGGAAAAGAACTTATGCACTTGTCTGGAGTCCTGATTTTTGTGATTGCTGCGCAGGGGACTCCTCCAGATCATCTGGCTCTGGTAGCCATCAGAGCTACACTTCCAGTTCCACAGGCTGTATACATTTGCATACTTTAAAAGCTGCTGCCTGAGGGTTTGGTTTCCAGGCACCTTGAATGAGTGTAAGTGCTAAGTGAGATCTCTTTTGGGACACTGACAGGTCTTGGCCCATCTTCAACTACTGGGAGCTATTAAAAAATATTATAGGCTGCTTGGATAATCACAAGGCTTAAAAGACAACCAAGAACTAGGGAAGGGTTGTGATATGGTTCATTTCCCACACAAGTCCAACCTGTTAAGACTGGGAGAGGTAGCTGTTTCATCTAATGCATAGAAACCAACAGAGAGTCAGGCAAAATGAAGAAACAGAGGAATATATTCCAGATGAAAAAACAAAATAAAACTTCAGAAAAAAAAACCTTACTGAAGTGGAGATAACTAATATACCTGAAAAAGAGTTTTAAGTAAAGGTCATAAAGATGTTCACTGAACTTAGGAGAAGAATGGATGAACACAGTGAAAACTTCAACAAAGAGATAGAAAATTTAAGAAAGTACCACTCCATCCAAAGACATTCAAAAAGGTCTCTCCGGGGGTGCTTGGGTGGCTCAGTCAGTTAAACATCTGTCTTCCACTCAAGTCATGATCTCAGGGTCTTGAGAACAAGCCCCATATCAGACTCCTGCTTCCCCTTCTACTCCTCCTCCCAGGTCATGCTCTCCCTCTCCCGCTCTATTAAACAAAATCTTAAAAAAAAAAAAAAGAAAGAAAGAAAGAAAGAAAGAAAGAGAAAAGGTCACTCCAGACTCCCCAGATAACCATAATTTCTTTTTTATCCTTCTTGATGTCTTTGCATCATTTGACTCTATTGATCTTCTTTCTATAAACTTTCTCCTTCCACTGGCTTCTTTGAGGCAACTACCTCTCTGACTTCTATCTCTTAGCTTATTATTCTGAGTTTTAATGATTTAAAAAAGGCAGGGGGAGCAGAAAGTCTCACCTCTATCTAAGCTTTAAAAATGAATTTACCATGGAGTGTAAGATCACTGAAAACTTGCACAAACTTGACATACTGATAGAAAACACATTTTATTAAGGGAAAATCATATCTAAGTAGTATGTTAGGCTTCTTTGAGAGTAAAATTAAATACCTTAATAAAAGCGCAGCAATAAATGTGATGTTTGTGTTAGCCTTTCATAAGATTCTACACTAAAAGCACTTAACAAATTGAAATCATCAGAGAAAAAATTTTATGGATAAAGAATTGCTCTAAAAGCACTAAATAAAAGATAAGGGTAAATGGGCACTTGCATGTATAATTAGTGCATTGAACAAGCCCCATCTTATAGGATGTGCTCAGAAGAAAAGCAAATTTTTCTCTTTCATTGTCCACTTGTATTTATTCAGTAGGTCTGGTCTTTCTCCTGTCTCTGTAGAAACTCAGCTTTTCTTCTTACCTTTACATAAGAAGAGTTTACTTTGCTGGTTTACTTTAAGATTCACTCTTAAATCAGGCTCCCTGCTGAGCAGAGAGCCCTAAGCGGGGCTTTTTCAATCCCAGGACCCTGAGATCATGACCTTAGCCAAAGGCAGAGGCTTAACCCACTAAGCCACCCAGGTGCCCCAAAAAGAATTTACTTTGCTGGTTTACTTTAAGATTCACTCTTGACTTGAGCTAAAGAAGGTGGGGTTGATACTTCACAACTCACGAAAGGAAGGAAGGAAGGAGGAAGGAAGAAAGGAGGGAAGGGAGAGAGGAAGGAAGGAAGGGAGAGAGAGAAAGAAAGGAAGAAAGAGAAAGAAAGAAAAAAATCAATTTTTCAAATGCCCAATAAAACCACCCTTATGCCCCTGATGTGGGTAAGGGGCCTAAGCATTATAACTCTAAAATTAATAAGTTTACAATTAACTTAGGTAGCTCATACTTTAG
Organism: Lutra lutra; assembly: GCF_902655055.1. NCBI lineage: Eukaryota > Metazoa > Chordata > Mammalia > Carnivora > Mustelidae > Lutra > Lutra lutra. The sequence goes on from NC_062280.1 coordinate 3,744,267, forward strand.
GACATCAGCTGAAACTGCCACTTAACATTCCATTCCTCCTGAATGAAGAGATTTAAACAGTGAGCTAACACCAGGGATTGGCTCTAAGGCATTCTTACGAAAAGGTTTGGTAAATGATTCAGAGGTGAGCATATGCTGAAACCTCCGAAGTGGCATATGACATGAAACTTCCGTTTAGTAAAATGCCAAGTCCAGGATAACCTACAGGAAGACGGCACCAGAATGGGCGAGCAGGCAGAGAAGTGGAAGATGGATGTTCAAGGATAAGGGAGAAGAGGCTTTCAGGACAAATAATCCAAACACCACTCTCAGATGGTCTCCAGGGTATCAGCCATGACCCTCTGGAAGGATGGCCTTCAGAAAGGTATAAGCCTACACACAAATGAGGTTCCTATTTACAGTTCTTAAGGTACTGGAATCTTTTGCATGTTTAAGTAAGGTTTTTTTTTTTTTTTTTTAATAATCATTAAAGTCATTCTTCTTTTCAGTGAAACACAAGTGGCTGAATCTTGAAATTGAATTTCAGATGGCATTTTATACTAGGGATTTACTTTAGTCTATATTTCCATATATATTTATAATTAATAGGAGGCTTTGAAACCTAAATTTATTCTTTTTCACATAGTACTACATAGATCTTTATTATCAATGTGCTAATAAATTACCTTTGTCTCTGTGAAGATGTGTTTGTGTATCTTTCTCCACGTATTTTTCTATTGTGCATGTGTGTAGGTACACTTGGTCATACAAGTATCTAATGACTTGAGGTGTAATTAAAAGTCTTTCGGAGACTCTCCTCTCTCAAGATCTTTTTTTTCCCCCTCTGCTGAGAAGGTGAGACATTGGGTAGCTGGTGCAATTTCCACTATTAAAAATAAATGCCCTTCAGACAGGAATTAGATAAGCAGCTGTTTCTTCAAGAGTTGAACAGCAGCCAATTTCACACAAACTCATTTCATAAATATTTCTCTCTTCCAAAAAAAAAAAAATTTGAGAAGATAGATGGATTCAAAATTCTCTAGGAAGGTACTGAAGTTTCTGCTCAGGATTATCTCAGGTGGAAGCGTCCATCTGTTCTCTCTAATAGCTTACCTTTCTCTGTTGAGCTCCATATTTCTTAAACAGGACTTTGAAGTTTTTGCATAAGATTAAATATGTTTCTCATTTTCCTGTTTTATTAAAATACCCATTTATTTGATAAGTCATTACCCTGCTCTATTGCTTACAGCATTACCTGAGGGCAGAGAAAATATTTTGTCCCAAAGAAAGATTTCATGCCATCTCTATGGCTACATAAATACTTATGTATCTTTGTATCTTTTTAACTGCCTCGATCGGTTGATTTTTAGATTGTCTCAAATGCACCTGATTTCTCCGCCTCCCCAACAGACCTTCTTCAATCCCTGTATAACTTCCTATCTAATCCTGCTCACTGGCCCACAAAGGTCATGTTCAAAATATTATCACCTTTATGTAATGATCACATACAAAGCCTAACCATCCTCTAAATGGTTTCAATATGAAGCATGACCATAAACCAGCGTGAATAATTTTCAACGTGAACAGGACTGAAAACTAGTTCAATAAGAGGAGCTCCAGAAATCTTAGCATTGATTAAGCATATAAATTTCTTCTGCTGAGTCCTTTGAGTATATAAGTGCTGTAATATTTACTTAAAAAAGCCATTCACACTGTTTATACTTTCACTTTGTATTTGGTTATTAATATGCTATACTGTGTATTCTCTTTGGAGTAAAACATTTTCTCATTTTAATATTCATGTTAATAGCTCTCATTACAGAAATGGGTAGATTCTAATTTTTAGCGATTTTTTTTCTTTAATACATTCTCATGTTTAAATATGAAACACATGAAAGTGAATGTCTTAAAGATTTTTTTAATTAAGAGAATTCCTCGTATTATATTTGTTTGCCAAAAAACTCTTGGGCCCAGTAATTCACAGTTTTAAATTATTTGTTTGGAACCTTAGGGATGTTTCTACTGTTTCAGAGTCCCAATTAAAAAAAAGAAGAGGAAGAAGAAGAAGTAAACAAAGTCCATATGAAGGCATTCCTGACTCCCCTGTGAAAGGTAATACTTTATAGTGGTACTTTCCTCATGGACTCCTGTAATTTTCCATCATAAATTAGTATCCACATTCCTTTCATGCAGACACAACTTTAACATGCTCTCATACATGGTTGACTTTGGGGTAGGAATGGAAACCAGCCCAAATCACGTTGTACTCTGCCACCTTCTGCTCTGAACATTTTTATACGGGAACATCAGGTTTAAAAAACTAATCTTAAAAGAAAGAATGAGGAAGACCCACAAAAGCCACACCCAGTCTGGGGAGAGGGTATAGTAAGAAGATAAGCAAGTCTTACCTGCCTGCCCTGTTGACCTAAGGTATGGAAGTAGGTTGGACAGTATATTCATGTGTAAAAAATACCCGCCCTTAAGTGTGTTGAGAACATTGAGTTTTTATAGCCCTATAAGGCAGATAGTATTATTATCTCCATATTTTACAGATGAGAAAACTATCTTTCAGGTCATTTTTAGCACCAGTTGGGGAATTGGCTAACTGCCCGGGTGAGTCATGGTCCAGACGCACAATCCCAAAACCATGAGGGCTGAAGACAATTACCCAGTGTTTTTGGCACTCCCTGCTTTAGCTGTGCCCAGCACACACCCTGAATATTTGATAATATGTGTTTAAAAAATAACCCCACATTGTACTGATTATCATTCAAATATCTGTGTTAATGAATACTTATTTTCAGTATTTGAATCACCAATTCCCATTTCAGTACTGACTTTCGCCTTGGCCCTTTGTGCCAATATAAGGAAGCAGTGGTGTGGATATTGGAAGCGGGCATTTCGCCCACCCAGCAGGATCATGCTCCTCACACAAATGAGCCAAACACTGAAATTCACTGTCACCTCATCCCTTAAAATTAAAGCTAGAATTGAGGAAAACTACCACCAGGGGGCAATAAATATCTTACCACATGGTCAGAACCAGCAGCCGTATTTTGTTAAAATGACATTGCACCACCAAGGAATACAATCATTGAGCACCAATACAGACATCAACATAATTTTAAATGACAAAACTTTAGGTATAATTTTATATATTTTAAATTAATGCTTATCTACTTTATCTACTTTAAATTAAATTAAATTAGCTTATTCTAACTCTGTACTTATCTTCTCGCTGAAACAGAAATTTGAATATTCATCCTAAATCCACATCCTGAAGGACTCAGGTCGTTCCTAGAGAGGCGATGTATTTTGTTACTTCAAACAAATTTGACATCAGCTCATTCTCTTAATTTCAGGTAAAAGCAAGAATTGTACGGCTGCCATGAGGAACTTGCTTAGATGGAGTCTCCCAACTTCATACTTTTCTTTTCTTTTAACAATTTTATGTGTTTATTTGACAGAGAGACACAGCGAGAGAGGGAACACAAACAGGGGGAGTGGGAGAGGGAGAAGCAGGCCCCCCGCTGAGCAGGGAGCCTGACGTGGGCCAGGATGCTGGGATCATGACCAGAGCCAAAGGCAGACGCTTAACACCTGAGCCACCCAGGCGCCCCTCAACTTCATACTTTGCTCATTCTCTCTCTCTAGCAGGTGGAAGAAACTATTGGAGGGGATAAGAAAGACAGCATCCTCTTGCTTTTTTGCCTTCTCACTTTTTTGTGAGTTTATTCACAATCGGAACAGGCAGAGAGAGCAACTGATGGTCTCACAGGTCAAGGAAGCTTCGGCTGTGATATTTCTCATTCCAGATTCCTAGACTGTTCTCATTGTTCAGTGTCAAACTTTCTGGTATTGTAGAGAAATTGTTATTGCTCTCCAGAGGCAGCTTGGGTGGCAGACAAAACTCTAGCTTTGAGTGAGAAATGCTTGATTTATTACTCTTCACTCACTGAGTATACATTACTATTTACTACAGTCCAAGACTAAACTTTCTTGACTGTAAGAGTGGGATAATACTATTTGACCTTACTAACTTTGCTCATGTCATTGTGAAGAATAAAAACAATCCATGTTATGAAAACAAACTGTAGAGTACTATATAATACAAGTTGTTATAATTTTGAAACTTCCGGGAGGCAAAGTGACCACAGTAGCAGCTTCCCATCCTCCACCCTTCAGACCTATGGCAGGCAGCTGTACACTGTTCTAGAACAGCTTGCATGCGGTCTGCCAGAGCCAGGGTTGGGGGGAAATATGTCCTCCAAATGTGTGGGGTCTATTCTCTGATGGCTGATTGACACTTCTGACCACAGAGGCACAGGCAAAGAGCCGGTGATCATTACCGTTACACCTCCCCCATGTTTGCAAGCCACTCTCATTTCAGCTGAAGACACTTCTGGGGATTTAAAGAACTGGCATCCTTTTGTTCCCCTTCATTTTTTTATTTTCTGCCTTTGGGAGCCGTACATTAAAGACTAGGCTATTCAAAAGCAAATGTATACACACACACACATATATATATGTTTAAGAGAAATTAGAAAGTCACCACACATACCCAGACAAAGGATACAACTCAGAAAATACCTGAAAGGACCTTAGGTTTACACTTCAGACTGATTTCCCAGCATAGAGACAGCCTACAATAAACCAAATAGCAAAACTTGTGGGGGGCAGGGAAGAGGAAGAATCTTACGTTCCACAGTTACCAAATCATTAGATTAAGTATCCATTTTTCAACAAAAATCACAAAGTATACAAAGAAACAGGAAAATGCGATCCATTCAAAGGAAAAATTAAGCCAACAGAAACTGTCCTTGGAAAAGAAGTGATGGTGGACCTACTAGACAAAGACATTAAAACAACTGTCATAAAAATGCTCAAAGAACTAAAGGAAGATATGAAGAAGGTTAAGAAAATGATGTATGATAAAATGGTAAAATGGAAATACTAATAAAGAGACAGAAAACCTAAAAGAAACAAAAAAGAAACTCTGGAACTGGGGAAATGGAAAATTCCCTAGAGGGATTCAGAAGCAGTTTTGAGCAGGTAGAGGAATCAGCAAACTTGAAAATAGGATGATGGTAATTATTGAGCCTGAAGTACATAAAGAAAAAAAAAAAAAAAACCTGAAGGAAAGTGAAGAGTGTAACAGACCTGTGATTTACCATCGGGCAGACCAACATACAGATAGTGAAGTCCCAGAAGGAGTAGAGAGAGACAGAAGAACAGAGAGAATATTGAAGAAATAATGCCCCCAAACTCCCCAAATCTGATGACATGAACATAAACATCCAAGAAGTTCCAAGACCCAAGTAGGATGAATTAGAGAGATGCACACTGAGACACACTAGGATCAGAGATTCCTGAAAGCAACAAGAAAGAAGCAAGTCACCAGAAACTGGAGACCAGGAGACAGCGGGCTGATACATTCAAAATGCTAAACAACAACCACAACCACCTGTCAACCAAGAACGTATTCAACAAATTCCTTCAAACCTGAGGGAGAAATTAGGACATTTCTAGATAGACAAAAGCTGAAGGAGTTCATGACCACTAGACTTACCCTGCAAGACAGGCTCTAGAGAACCCGCAGATTGAAATGAATGAACACTGGATGGCAATTTGAAGCCATATGGGGACATAAAGTTCTCAATAAAGGTGAATATATGGGCAATTATAAGACCTACTGCTATTGTTGCAATGATTTGTAACGCCACTTTTTTCTACATTACTTAAGAAATTAAAACACTTTTAAAAATCATTAACTTATGTTTTAAAAACAAAGTATAAAGACATAATTTTGTGACAACTGAAAGGAGTAGGGATGGACACGTAAAGGAGAAGAGTTACTGTATGTTATTGAAGTTAAGCTGGCATAAATCCAAGTTAGAGTGTTACAACCCTAGAATACTAAATCCCTATGGTAACTACAAATAAAATGACATAGAATATACTCGAAAGGAAATGAGGAAGGAATTTAAACATTTCATTACAAAAAATCAACTAAACACAAAAGAAGACAGTAATGCAGGAAATGGGGCACAAAAAAACTATAAAGCATATTGAAAACAACTAGCAAAATGACACAAGTAAGTTTCTTACCAATCAGCTTTAAAAAAATTCTGACGCATGCTACAACACAGATGAAACGTGGGAACACTGGACTAAGTGAAATAAGCTGATCATAAAATGACAAACGTTCTATGATTACTTTGTTAACTTCTTTATGCGTTTATCGCTGTTTCTACTTCCACCCAGTGTGAGCGCTCTAAGAGTGGGATCTTTCTGATTGCTGACAGCTGTTTCTGTACCACATAGAACATAATGGCGTATGATGGGGATCAAGAAAATTATTTGCTCAATGAATAAATGGAAGAATTTTTTTTTTTTTTAATTTTAGGGAGAGTGAGAGAGCATGCACAAGCAAGCAGGGGAGGGGCAAAGGGAGCTGGAGAGACAGAATCTCAAGGAAACTCCATGTTGAGTGCAGAGCACGACACGGCTCCATGTCAAGACCCTGAAAACACGACCTGACCTAAAACCAAGAACTGTATGTCCAACTGACTGAGCCATCCAGCTCCCCATGAAAACAAAATTTGATTTTGTTTTCAACATATAATATCTCTCGGTTTCATCCAAAACTTAAAGACCCAATGACTGATTTATTAGATTGTTCTGTTATTCTTAGTTTGGGGGTAAAAAAAAAAAGTGTCTTATATCAAAGCACATATTTTGCCAAATCCCATATATTTTTATATCCGAATCCTTTGTTTACAGTCCCAGCCTCCATATAACCTTTCTAGTCAACTACCTCCTCTTCCAATTTATTATTTATGAACCGATAAAATACTTGAAAGAAAAATACAAAAAGCATCCATATACTCTTCATCCAGACTGAACATTTTTTAACCTCTTGCCACATTTGCAGTCTCTCCCTTTCTATACACACACACACACACACACGTCTAAATAAGTTATTACAGAAATAACTATAAAATGGTAATTTTCTTTTTCTATCATTCCTTTCATATGCATTAGCTAGCATTAGTCATAACCAACAGCTTCTTGATACCAGATCATATGAAGGGAGATTTGTATTAACAGTGAAGTAGATTCAGAAAAAATATTTTAGTGGTCTTGATGCGTTTTTGAATCAATCCCATTAGCACAGTCCCCAAATATAGAACGTGTGTGACGCTCAAAATTTCTGAATACTGAACTTTACTACTATCAGAAAAAAATGAAATTCTGAAATATTAATTTTTCCTCTTTCAGTACAAGTGTAAAAGTGTCCCTGTATTATTCTTTTGTTATGATCATTGACCATCTAATCCGCAGACATCTTAAGCTATTTTACTATTAACATTAAACCAAAAAAGAAATAAATTGACGATACGTGTTTGAGATGTGAGAAACATTTTGAATTGTAAGAAAGCTAATATTAAATGTGTGTAACATTTTCAAATGGACCCAGAGAATTGGAGAGGAAAATTCAGAGTCAACATTCATTATGGACACTAATTCTGTGAGGCACTAATGCATTATTGCCATGATACAGTCCAATTATTCCCAACATAATTCTTAAGTTAAATATAGTAAATGGAATTTTCCCCCCAGCAAGTTTGGTTAACTAGTTAATTTTTACACAGGTTAGTTTCAGGACTACCTTGATGGAGGAGGTGGTCTGGAAGAGTCAGGAAGGGTCAATCTGGAATTTAAATCCTCTACATGTAATCCGCAAGAATGGCAGAGATATTACTTACGTTCAGGGTCTTAATATTGATTTGTCACTACAAATTAGGTGAACTTGAATTGCTTAACTAGTGAGATAGTCCTTAGCTCTAGAATGTATTCATTCATTCATTCATCAAATATTAGCAGAGTTCCTCTCCATGCCAGCTACATGCCAGGACATGGAATCCCTTGGTGAACACCACAGTTCCCCGCTATCAATGGTCCTCAGTCTCCTCCAGCTCTAAGGAAGTATCTCTCTAAGGAAGCAGGTGGAGGTAAGTGTAGAAAAGGATAAAAGGGGGACAGAAAAAGAATACTACAAGGTCAACAAAGAGTCATGACAAATGTGAAGATTAACAGAAAATGAAGATGGACCTCAGAAGTGAAAAGTCGTGAACCATGAGATGTAAGTAGGGCTTGCCACGGACAGCCCTTCAGTCTGAGCATTACGCAGACACTTGATGGACAAGCCAGGAGAAACCTCATGCTTGGGGAGGCGGGAGGAGGACTCAACCTACCCCTAAAAACAAGCAACTTTTTCCAGTTCACAGAAAGGTACTACATAGGATGTGTATGTTTTTAGATCCACAGTTGTGCCTTTAAAACTAAAAATATTTTTTTAAGATTTTATTTATTTATTTGAAAGACAGATCACAAGCAGACAGAGAGGCAGGCAGGGGGGCGGGGGGGGAGGCTCCCTGCTGAGCAGAGAGCCTGATATGGGGCTCAATCCCAGGACCCTGAGATCATGACCTGAGCCGAAAACAGAGGCTTAACCTACGGAGCCACACAGGCGCCCTTAAAACTAAAAATATGAAACAGAGCGACAGTTGGTGGTGCTCATAGTCTGTACTCAGTCAAGGGTCTTAGCAATTTTCTCACATGTACAGGATTCAAGAGTACATATTCAAGACTTGTAGGTGCACATCTTGGGCTTGTAATAAGCTATGGCGATAGATTTCTTAACATGAAGCTTAAGTTCTTCATCTACTTTAAGAGTATACTTTAAGAATATTTGAGATGTAACATGTTTAAAACAAAATACTCATGTCTTGTTTACCTTTGTATTATAACATTTTAAGAATCATCTTGTTGTTATTACTATTATTATATGACTCGAGAAAAATACCAAGTTTCAGTGTAAACCATGGTTGTGTATTATTTGAGGAAGATTACTTTCATTTACATTGCTTCAAATCTTAAAATGTGTGGTTCTATATAAAACAAGAGGAAGTGGCCTAATCTTTTTAAATATAGAATGTTGACGTGGAGTTTAAAGTCCATTTTTATCCGATTTCAATTTCCTCTGAAACACCTGGAAGCATTCCTTGTGCTTAAAGAAAATAGCTTATGCATTCATGCTCTTAAAAATTGTGCTGTAAGCCTAAAACACAACACAAAACATTGTGTGGCTGTGTGTTTTATTGAACCTAGAATCTAATAGCTTTTTGACAAGCCAATATAAGAAGTAGTATTTTTTATTCCTTACATGTCAAAAATTATTAAAAGTTCATTGTGCAAAGCATTGTGGAATTAAGCAAATAATAGAAAAGATATTGTTTCTGCCTTCAAAGGGATAAGGTTATTTTGGCATTGAAATATTTCTTTTCAGAACGCTGATAGCCGCAGAAATATGGGTCAAATATGGGCAAAAATTATTGTTGACATCTCCTGTTTTGATCTCTCTTTGAGGCACCCGATTGCCCTTCTGGTCTCTCAGAGTCCTTTTTGGCTCACCTCTGGAAATTCTCCCCCTTCCAATTCCTTCTTTTATTATGCCCATATCCATATTACTTGCCTATGATCTACTTTCTTAGGGATTAGTTGCCACAGTGATGACTAACTAATCTGAAAAACTAATCCATTCTAAGGTATGTTCTAGTTTTATCCCTTTTAGAAACACAGTTATGTTTTATTCTCTTTTTAGAGACAATACCTTAATGCATAAAAGTGACTCTACTGGTGGGGCTTTCTACAACAAGCATGATGGGTCATTTGGTGTCCCTCAACATTGTATTCTTGTCCTGAGGGTGGAGGGGAAAAAAATGGGCTGTCTGTTTTATTTTTTTTAAAGATTTTATTTATTTATTTGAGAGAGAGAGAGAGAGAATAAGAGAGAGAGCATGAGCAGGGGGCGAGGGGGTGGGCAGAGGGAAAGGGAGAAGCAAACTTCCTGCTGAGCAGAGAGCTCAATGCGGAGCTCAATCCCAGGACCCCAAGATCATGACCTGAGCTGAAGGCAGAGGCTTAACCGACTGAGCCACCCAGGCGCCCCATAAATGGGCTAAGTCTTCACATTGCTTGGAAGAATTCCTAATTACATGCTTACAAAACCCTCAAGGGGCAGGTGGTTTCTTCCCTACCTTGTAGGATCCTCCATTTCAACAAGCTCGGCCCAGTTTTCCACAATTCCTATTGGAAGAAAATATATTTCTCAAAATAAGGGTGCAAGTGGCATTCGGGGCAGGACAATTCTTTGTATTATAGAGTGGTATTGCATGTGGAAGGAAATTTTAGTACCTTTGGTCCCAACCCACTAACATCTCCCCTGCCACTCCACCTGCCCAGTAACTGTGATAACCAAGGTGCCTTCCACACATTTCCAAATGTTGGAATAACACTGGCGATGACTATTAGGCAGCCATTTTAGAGCCAGTTAGAACCATCTCTGCAGAAAGCACAACATACTCCATTAGCCACAGTGTCACAGGTGGTGAGTAGCCTTGAACATCTAGCGGGCAGATCTCTGTTCAGGAACACAGTGCATGAATGCAAAAAGGCAGATGTAAACTTTCCCCTCAGCATCCTCAAACTAGTTCCAGTCAACTGTGTTACTGTAAGTCAGGAAATAAGACTAAAAGGATGGGAAATTTTTCTAAAAGTAAAGGCTTTCTTTAGATGGCAGCTTAATAAGGAATCATTCCGTGGTTGACATTGATCCATCTAATATTGTGACAGTATCCCTGAAAGAAACCATGCCCTTTGGGGGTAACATAACTTCAGAATTTTATCTATTTTTGGAGTCACATTTGGTCTCATTCAAAAGATCATTTTTTAAAGAATCAGTACATAAGAAAAAACGAGAACAGAAGTCCTTTGTCTCAAATGCCATGGTAACACACTAAAATATTGATTTTTAAATAATTGTTCACTTGATATAATTTCTAGTAAGTCAATTTGTATTATTTTTATTAATTTTTCATAGCATTAGAATTACATGGTTTAAAGATATGAATAAGAATAAGAACTAGATAACATCATAGCAAAATAGACTTCTAGTTTATGGTGAGTAGATCAAAGTTTCAGGGGCCATAAAGAGTTTCATCAGGGGAGTAAAGTCCTTTCGTTTCTTTTAGATTAGACATATGTATAAAAGGCTCAGGAAAGTGCTGTTTAATTAGATAATGCTCAAAGAACATGATTGACAAGAAAATTATGTGAAAATAAAGTTTAAAACAATTTATTTAAAAGAAATTTATGTGGGAAATAAATTGTGGGACAATTTGTTTAAAAGTCTGGGGTAACTTTAAGAGGATGGAAGGTAGGAAACATGACTTTTGAAAATATGAATATGTTCTTGCTTATTAATGGTTATCCTCAAAGTGAGAGTTAAGGTGGGCTTCTATTTTAAATATTGAACATTTGGTACAAAATGATGCTGACTTGGTGTTGTATAGGTGGTTAAATCATTGGTTACATTGATAAGAAAGCCAATTATATTTCTTCCCTAATGGTCTATGTGTTGGTTAGACGCCAGTTTAGGAAAATGGTCACCAGGTGGTGGGTATCGGGGAGGGCACAGACTGCATGGAGCACTGGGTGTGGTGCCAAAACAAGGATACTGTTCTGCTGGAAAAAAAAAGGTCACTCTGCTTCGAGTTCCAGGAATGCCGGGGCCCTGTTAACATTGCTCCGTCTCCAGGGCCGCGCAGACTGCCTGCACATAGAAAGGCCTCAAAGGAGGGGATGAGTTGAAAAACATTCACTCCTTTTTTCTAGTGTAACAGAAACACCCTAGATGATTCTTTCCCTGAGCCATTTTCAATACAACTTTCGACAGCTAACTCTCATCTGTATGCATTTATTGTGAGCCCAGCAACAATGACCATTATTTCATTTAATTATTAAATCAATTTCATGACATAAGCATTATTGTCAACACTTTCAGACAAAGGCGCTAGATCTTAAATCAGTAATTTGCTTGGGATAATGCGGCACCAAAATGAAAATCCAGGTCTCTGAGACCTGGGTCTATTTATTGAGTCCCTGTTGTGAATGAGACACTATGGTAGGAGATAGATTTCATAAGATAAGCCTCTGCCCTCTGCTGAGAAAGAGGGTCATGTAAACAAGTCATTCCATTCACTATTAAAAGGGCTAAAATAGAGAGAGGTATAAGGCAGCAACTAGTAAAATTTAAGGATAGAGAAGTAATTACCTGAATTTAAGGATGTGGCTAATCATATGATGATAAAATGACAGGATTTAGATGTCAGCTCTCCAATTCTGGGAGGTAAGTAAGTTATGTAAAATGAGCAAAACTATCACATCTGGATGTGAAACAATTCTGTCCCCAGGTCCTACTTCTCTTCAGGCAGCTCTGCACCATGGGTCAGCCCCTATATACCGGCCAGTGCTGAACTACACATACACTGCTTACCTCAGATGCCCCAGGGGCACACACCACTTGCACCAACATGCGAAGTATCTCCCTATTACTTCTGAGAGTCACCGAAGGGGTGTCTGCCTCCCACACGCAGTTAAACCGAGTCATTTTCCTCCCACTTGGGTCCCTTCTTGCCAATGTCCACTGCAGCCGAAGCTTCCTTAAGAAACCTGCTGCCATCTCTGCTCAGGACTATTAAGCAGTTGGCGACCCATGACCTACTCCTAATTCAGCCTTTACCCAGCAAAACCACCCTAGGTGGGAGGAAGAGCCCTCTGTTGTCCACTGGCCTCCAAGGCCCCACTTTGCTAGACCCAGTGTCTCTCACAGTAGAATTTCTTCCCCTCTTTATCACCTTTAAGCAAAGTTATCTCAAACAGAAGTAGAAGCTGCAGTTTTCTGTGCATTCTCTATGCTGTTTAAACACTTCCAAGAAAAGCGTTTTCTTTCCTTATTACTGAAATACAAGTCAGCACACATACACACATACTCACACAAGGAACTTGGAGATAGCAATCTAGCTCAAAGCTACACAATCAGCTATTTCCCTTACCAAACTGGAATGCTTAATACCATCTTCAGATTAAGGGCACCTGTCTTATATTTGTGTAGTTAAAAGAAACCATTGTGGGATCCCCCCCTAAAATGAAGGAACAGTTTATATTAAATATGAATGATAAATAAGAATGATAAAAATAAATATTTACTTGTAGAGACAAAAAAAACACACAAAATTTCACAAATTTTGAAGTCCAATCTCAGCCGAGACACTCTGTTACATATAGGTGAGGGAATCGAGAGTCACGAAGACTGTTTGGTGGTTAAAGTCATACAGGTAATAGCAGAGCCAGGGTTAGAATTTAGGTTTTTCAATTCCCAGTCAAGTGCTCTTTCTTTGGGGGTGGGGGGAGAGGGAGGAGGAGGTTAAGAGAGGTGTAGTTTGATACTTTTTTCCCCTGTGGGAGAAAGAAGAATGGATTTCTCTGTTCTCTCTCAGCTAGTTTTTGGTCAGTTTTTGGTCATCTGCTAGGTATGTGTCATTTCTGGCTCTTGCATTTTCAACAGAGCTGACTCTTGTGTACTGACTCTGAGCTTCCGTGGTTTTATGGAATGTTCAACATGAGCCTCCTCCAAAGGGAGACTGTGCAGTATTCCTCATTCTAAAAATATGCCGCTTTGGTTGAAATGGTTAAATTACTAGGTTTATTTTATTATGCCTTGAATTGTGTCTACATTCCTTTTGCTGTTTTCCTTTTCAAATTCTGGTCTTATAATACACCTCTGCACATTGGTGTTTTTATCTTTTGAACAAGCTGATCACGATAGCTCCACGTTGCCTAGAATCAGTTAACTTGTTTCCTAATAAATTCGTTTCTCTGATTGTCATTAATATTCAAACAGTTTGCTTAGTGTGGTTGCCTAGATATGCTGCCAGGGGACCTGGAACATACCTCACCAGGACCAGTTGTAGCGTTATTATTTCTGTTCTGACTCCTTCTCCCTGGTCCAGGGACCAGCTTCCTTTCTTCATCTTCATCAGAAAGTAGAAACCTATGTATCTGCCACATTCATAATGCTTTTGGCTTTTCTAAGTGTGATGTGGGGGAAAAAAAAATGTTGGGGGTGAGTTCGTAGCAGCTGTTTTACCACGTTCCTGTGAAAATGCCTGCAGGCCCAGAGGGCTCCACTCAAGCCATAAAAAGACCTTCAGCCCTGGTAGATCTGCCTCGGCTGATCTCCATCAGAATGCAGGGTTCCAGACTCAAGCATGCATAAGAAACACCTGGGGGTGCTGACTGCTGGACTGTACCCCAGCCCCGAGGATTCTGTCCATCTAGGGGCCCAAGGACACTTCAGCAATATTCCAGTGATTCTGATGCAGGCTGTCTGCGGAGCATTCTTTGGGTTTTAGAATTAGGCTCATTTCTTTAAAAAAATCTTTTTCTTAAAATTGTAGCTGGATGGCCAGTTTTGAGGAATGCTATATAGAGGGGATTAACAAACATGGGGGAGCGGGCCGGATTTCTGAAGTCCCTTCCTTCCCACCTCTTTGATTCTATGATTCTGCATTTTTTTTTTTTTTATTATATATAATACATCTGAATCCATGGAATTTAGGTTCAGTACAGAGATATTTCTTGGCATTTTTTCTCCCTACTGAAGAGCCTACAACATGAAGGGTTATGTTAAAATATAGAAAATATGTGTGTAGAAGCTTTGGTAACTTTCTGGAGTTATTCTCTGCTAACTAAATAAAACCTCAGTCCACAGTCCACCGTCTATGGTCTCTCCCCATTCATACCTTCTGGGCACAGTTTGCTTGGTTTTATGAGATTAGGACTGAAGTGGGTTCATTTGTGTAAACAGGAGCAGAAGAGGAATGTGCCCCGAGAATTGAGGTAAGCCTTAGACCTGAAGGGGAGGGCTTGGAACACTGGGACACAGAAGGGCTCACTTATGGGTGGAACAGATAGACCTTTTGTGATGTGACTTTAGAGGAAACAAGGGGAGACAACCAAATTTCTTTAGTGGAGTCATGGTGCCGAGGACGACTGCCAAAGCCTCACACTCTGTAAGGTTAAACTTAAAGATGGACCTGGAAGATGATTCCTTAAATTCACTCTATTATTTATAAAGGATTTCCATGAATGTTTCCTGAAAGCTGTTTTAACATGTAGGGGGAAATCTACTATAGAAAGTTGGAGTGAGGGGCGTCTTGGTGGAACAGTCAGTTAACGTTTGGGCTCAGGTCATGATCTTAAGGTTGGGTGATGGAGCCCCACATAGGGCTCCATGATGAGTGTGGACTGTGCTTGAGTTTCTCTCTTCCTCTCCCTCTGCCCCTTCCCTCCCCTGTGCTTGCTCTCTATCTCCAATAAATAAATAATTAAAAAAGAAAGTTGGAAGTGAGGGGAGAAAATTATGCGAATGAGGTAGACAGCACAAAAATAGATAGTTGGCACCATGACCGTTGTTATTCCAGTTATCTTATTCAATAAGCAAGACACACCACAAAATTCTGGAGAAAAACACCTGAGTACGTGGCAACCTCAGCTAATGAAAGAATAGAAATTTTGTGTAAAGTTAAAGCACAGAGGCCTGACAAAGCAAATGCCACTGTGTGCTCACAGTTTAGAGGGAGGGCCTCGGGTTCTCACTCAGAGGTGACTCCAGGTATGGCTGTTAAATGGTAAATATACATTTAAACACCAGCACGGAAATCTCTCCAAGAGCTTCTCTAAGAGCTGCCTTCTACACTGGGAGTTTCCAAGCAGGAATAGTGTGAGCAAAGATGTCAGACCAGCATGGAGAGCGGAATCTTAAAGAAAAATCTTAAAGATTAAAAAAACTTAAAAAAAATCAAAAATAAAAATCAAAGCCAGATAGGAAGGAAGACTCAAAGTGGACAAAAAACTTTGGGAAATACTGTCAATCTAGACAGTCTACAGAGGTTATGCATAAGTATGCATAAGAGGTAGGACCTCGCACGGGGCGTGGTACTTGGGGACATTTCATAAACTGTCATGGAAGGAAGAGAGAGAAGCCGCGGTTTTCTAGCAGAAGCTCCTACGTTATCAGCAAAGGTGGTGGGCTGTGAGGTATATTTTCATGACTAAAAGGTAATGGTCTAAAACCTAGAATCCAAACAGAAAAGCGTGTTCGTACTTCCTTTCAGAGACCTATGCAGAAGCACAGCTCGGGAAACTAAAGCAGGTGACTTGGCCCTTCGGTAAACATCCAAGGACAATGTGACATGGGCTAGAAACAAGGCACAAAGGTGGGCCTGGCGGGGTACTTCTGCTGAGAGCTCAGGACTGGAAGAGCCTTGAGGCAGTGCGAGCAGTTTATCTCTTCCTTCTCAGTAGTGAACTTCCTATGTCTCAAATCCCTCTTTCTACACAAAGTCTAATTTTGCTCTAGAACCATTGGTGAATGTTGAAATGCAGTGAGCAGGGTGAAAAAGAGGAAGTGAGTTAAAGAGGAAGTAGGAAGAGGCCAGCATACAAAGATCTTTTGCTGGAGGCATTTTCTCTCTCTCTGTTCCTACATGTGGCTCAAGGAAGATGCCCAAATTTGACATCAGGTTGGCTGGAGTCATGTTCTCCAATTTTCCATGGGTGATGGGGAGTGGGTACAGATCTTTCGCTGTATCTTTGGGTGGACTTTATTGGTTAGAAAATCTTGAACTCCAGCAGCAAGCATTTCCTGCGTGCTTTCTCTGTGTCAGAATGTGGCCATGAGAGAAGGACCCACCCTACCAGGCCCTTAGAAACTTACAGTGTGGTAGCAGAAGAACAGTCACACAGGATTAGTCATTTGCTTGAAAGAAAAGAGCAGGGTCTTAGGAGAGTTCTTAACAAGGAAACATATTTGAGTAGGTTACATTTAAGTTGAGACCTAAGAGTAAGATTTTTTTTTTAAATTTTCAGCGTAACAGTATTCATTGTTTTTGCACCACACCTAGTGCTGCATGCAATCCGTGCCCTCTCCAATACCCACCAGCTGGTTCCCCCAACCTCCCACCCCCCGCCCTTTCAAACCCCTCAGATTGTTTTTCAGAGTCCATAGTCTCTCATGGTTCACCTCCCCTTCCAATTTCCCCCAACTCCCTTCTCCTCTCTAACTCCCCTTGTCCTCGATTTTGCCAGTAACAGAGAGAAAAGGTGAGAGTTTCAGGCAGGGGGAGCAGCACATGCAGAAGCAGTGATGGTTTCCAAACTGCAATACGGGAGGGCCTCAGGGGCAGCGATTAAGTAGAAGCTCCTTTCACGTAGCATTTGGCATAAGAGCTACAACATATGAGGGGGGCATCTCAAAGGAAAGATGGACTCAATGCATATTATAACAGATAAAGCACCCCAAATCTCCTCTTGTGCTACTACTATGATGGAACCATGAGACAGGTCAGGCCTATCTGAAGACCCGAGAGAAGGCAACTGTGGCCCGAGCAGAAAACTCAATGGGTAACTGGCCTAAGCAGCAGCTACAATTCAGATGGGGCCAAGGAGCCTTGTTATGAAGGTTACAAATTGTCGATTTTATCCCAAATGTAATGGGAAGCCATTAAGGGTTTTAAGGTGAAGGGTAATATGATCCGATTTTATAGTTTATGATCATTCCAGCTTGACAGAAATGGATTAAGGGACAAGGAGCTAACAGTTGCGAGTTTCTGTGTGGCCTTGTCTCTGAGCAATACATACACATCACTCATTTAATTCTTACAACAGCCTCCCAAAGTGGGGGAACTGAGGTCCTTCGAAGTTATACAAATTGCCCAGCATAACGCTAGGAGAAGCAAAAAAAAAAAAAAAAAAAGAAAGAAAAAGTGTACAATTTGTTTTATTATTTTGGAGTTAATGCATGGGGCATACCGATAATATCTCAGTGATTGTTTGATCATAAAATTCTGTAAGTTAGGTGACGGCCATATCCAGAATGCAGTGATCACAAGGGTTTATACGTGTTTTTGCAGCAAGGAAGTTCCTGACCCTGGCTGCTCATCCAAAGGATACTGGATACAGCCATGTGTGATTAAAACTTCTATAGAATTTTGTTCTTAAAACCTTTCTTAACATTGTTAAATGTGCAAAAGACCTCTTTTCACTGTTTTGATCTCTTTTTCAGGCTGTTTTCCAGGCAGTGGTTGCTAGAAGTGAAAGAGTTTTATTATTTAGAGCTAAGTGAAGCCGAGATATCCCATTACCTTAGAAAGCACCAAAAAAAAAAAAAAAAAAAAAGAAAGAAAGAAAGAAAGGAAGGAAGGAAGGAAAACGGTAATTGACTTGACGATTATTTTTGTAACACCACTTGTACCAATCCACCTGCTTTTTATTTACTCATGGTTATCTCTTTTCACTAATGATTCTCTGAAAGCATGCACTAAAGTTTGCTCCAAAATACTGTCCTGGAGACGGTTGGAGTCTGATTGCCAGGGCTCCTCAGAGCCAACAGCTGCTTCTAATAACAGTGAGCACATACAGGCTGAGTGACTATGGAGCCCCTGCCATAAGCATGAGTGCCAGTGGCTACACAATGCATGAATTACCCTTGAATATAGTTGCCTTTATAGTCTGATAATGCTTACCCCTGGGGGAGACCCCACTGAGACTGAAGTTGTACCAACCAGGTTACAGAGACATTGCTCCCCATCTGGGATCAGTTCCCACCCAGCCCTGAGGTTCTTGGTTGGGTATCCTTTTGCTCCTTTTCATATCACCCCTTAACAGTATCTTTGATTATTAACCTAAGAGTGTGTGACCCTTTTGCTCTTGTAAAACTGCCATGTGCTAGGTTGCTTAGAGCTTTTGTCCAGTCACTGAACTTAAAACATTGTTCAACCTTGTTTGATATTTAGAATGCGTCACCTGCAATTCCTATAGTACCTGTTGGAAACAAAGACATGCGATCCCATCAGTAAGTGTCTAATAATCTCCAGATGAACGTTACAACTACATATAACCTGAATCACATGCTCAGAATCATAGTTCAGATCCGCCTTTGAGATCACGTAGGCCAAGCTTCCATTTAATAGAATTGGGAACCGAGGCACTGACAGGTCAAGGGATTTACCCAGGTCAACCAGCCGGGCAATGGCCAGGCTGAAGCGAAAATTCCCGTAGCTGTACTTTAAGAAAGTTCAGAAAGCCTTTAGAGATCTATATCCATTATTAAACTCTTTCATATATAAACATATATTTAGTCCTCAGAATTGGACTTAAAATTTGTTTATTGGCTCTCTTACTGTACAAGGACTTGATTTTCCTCTCAACATTTGGGCAGATACTAGGGAGTACACACACTTAAGGTACTTCCCTTGGCCCATATCACAAATTATTGAGAACAAACCACAGTTATGAAGGAGACTAAGTTTATCTTCAGAATGTCCACCTTTGTTTCTCATCCTCTCTTCTCTCTTTTTTCTTTGGTATTCCTCTAAGTCTTGCTGGTATCTTAAGATCTGTATTCTAACCTATTCATTGGCCTTTGGCTTTCCATTCTTACCACTTAGGATATTAACCCCTTATGTCTAGACCTTTTCCTACCTCATTTCCTCCTCTGTCTACATAAACTTACTTATACAGTATATACGATCCTCTTAATTTCTTCTCTCAGGTATGATGTTAGCAAAGCTCATAATCAACATACATGGCTCCTGTCTTTGCCTATCATGAGATGTCAAGTTATCACTATTTCAGTCACTCTCTTGGGTTAAAATACTATTTCTAGAAACCTCTATTAAAATGTAAAGAATGTTATCTGGGAGGTAAAATCCATGAAGGCAGTACTGTGTGAAAGCAATACACTCTGCTAGAAATAAAATTTAAGCATGTCTCTCCTCAAGTTGTAAGCATTTTCATTTGTGCCATGCCTCTTTCAAATGTAGAAATGTAACAGCATCTTGTGTTCAATACAAGTGTAGCTAATAAATACCGAAGCTATAGGTGACTGGTTATTTTCCCCCCATCTGAAACACATAGGTTAGTAACTGTGTAATGATAAGATTAATTTAAGGATGGATTATGAAGGCACGTTTTTTATTTTTTTGACTCAGATTACATTTATCAACTTTGGAGTTAGTTGTGGAAATAAGAACTGCTGGTCAGAAGTGGCATTCAAGGAGCGCCTGGGTGGCTCAGTGGGTTAGGCCTCTGCCTTCAGCTCAGGTCATGACCTCAGGGTACTAGGATCGAGCCCTGCATGGGGCTCTCTGGTTGGTGGGGAGCCTGCTCCCTCCTCTCTCTCTCTGCCTGCCTCTCTGCCTACTTGTGATTTCTCTCTCTGTGTCAAATAAATAAATTTTTTAAAAATGGCATTCAATTGAAAAAGCATAAAATATGCTTATTCGAATTCATGCATTTAAATATTTGGACATATACTTTTGAGTAAATGGTCATTTTATAGGCTGACCTTTATAAGTGCAACCAATATGATTGTCTTCTCTATGATCCAATGTTCTTTCTCTCACCTTCCTCTCATATTAGATGGAATAAGTAGGATAGAATGATTTGCTCTGACAAAAATAGCCCACGAATAGGGGCCCCTGGGTGGCTCAGTCCATTGAGCATCTATCTTCAGCTCGGGTCCTGATCTCAGGGTCCTGGGATGGAGCCCTATGTTGGGCTCTCTGCTCAGTGGGGAGTCTGTTTCTCCCTCTCATTTTCCCTCTGTGTTCTCCCTTCTCATTCTCTCAAATAAATTTTTAAAATTTTTTTTAAAAATAGCTCACAAATCACAGATGCTTAAAATGACAAAGTTTCTTTCTCTGACCTCAGAGACTAAGGTAGACAGAATGGCCACCAGCTTTAAGTATCAATAGTTACAGTGGCATAGAGAAAGACAGAAAATTATGCATTGGATTTTTAAGCTTATAACATTTCTCTGGCCAAAGCAAGTTTCATGGATACATCCGACTTTAAGAGAGCAGAGGTGTGCAATTTAACACAGGTAGATACTGGAAACACTTAGAAGAGAGTGCTAATACCACTTCAGATTACTTAGAATTCCCTGAACCTACAATTTAACTTATTCCTTTTTTGTTCTTCAAAGAATGTCCTTGTCAATCTTTATGTATCTGGATTTCTACAAGTAGCTACCTCCTTCCTAGAATATTTCATAATCTCCCTGATAGAATTCACTTCCAGTTCTTCATCCTTTGAATATACACATATATGTAATGTTTATAGCATCTAGACTAATATATTTTAATTAAGAGTTTACATTTGTCTGAGTTTCATCTACTTCATCAAACCAAAAGACTATGTCTTTCCTACTCCTCTATGTAATCTTAGCTCCCACCATGGTGATTGGTGCCAGTAGATAGTCACTAAAAACAAGATGTCCATAAGGTCAGTTTGAATTTTTAATAAATTTTTTCTTCTTTGTGAAATATAGAGGAGTAATTTACTTAAGAGTCAAATAAAATTGTGAAAGGTTCATTTTTTTCTAACAATTTCCTTTATTTTCTAGCTAACAAACTCCTATGTTGCATTAATTGAGCCTCATTTCAGTTATTAAAATGATGTTACTTAAAATGATGGTGGAGGGGTGCCTGGGTGGCTCAGCTGGTTAAGGGTCTGCCTTCAGCTCAGGTCATGACCCCAGGGTCCTGGAATTGGTCCCACATCCAGCTCCCTGCTCAGTGGGGAGCCTGCTTCTCCCTCTGCCTCTGCCTCTGCTCCTGCTTGTGTTCTCTCACTCTCGCTCTCTCTCAAATAATAAAATCGTTTAAAAAAGAGAAAATTTTAAAAAGAAAAAAAGAAAATGATGGTGGATATGTTGAAAACAAAGAGATATACATCCTCCTGTCTAGCTGGAAGAGAGGCACACAAATAATTACAGTAATGCAATAAATGAAGATACTACCAAGTAAGCCCTGATACGGAGAGGAAGAACCTTTCAACTCTGCCTAGAGAGGTCAGGGAAGGCCTTCCAAAGGAGATGCCATTTGAGCTGAGTTCTTAGAAAAGACAAGGAATATCCAGATGAGATTAGTAAGGGGCAGTGGGAGTGGTAAAGGCCACAGCATCAAGAAATATGTGCCACTTTTAAGGCAAGTCACAGAAATATTGAGCAGATTACTTACAATCTCTGTGTCAATTTTCGCATTTACAAAATAAGATTATACACAGCTGCCAATCTCAAATGGCTGTTATAAGGGGAACAACTTTTATGAAGGTAAATGTGTAGTTACATGAGAAATTGGAGAGCATCATGGAGATGTAAGATGGAGACCTTGAAGGGTCAGTGGGATTTGGATGGGGAGAGGGAAAGGGGCTTAGGGCATACAAGATGGTAAGAATGGTGTAAGCAGACTCCAAGGAGAAAAGTCAGCTAGGTGAAGGAAAATTGAAAATTTTGGCAAGAGTGGAGGATAGCAAGTTGAAGTTCAAACACTAACAAATAAGGCACAAGTATAGAAGTCTAGCAGAAAAACAAAGCTGGTTGACTTAATATGGCTCAATATTTTTTTGTTGGGAGAGAAGAGAAGCAAATCGAGGGTTACAGAAATGATTCGGAGTCCAAACTGGGGCAAGCTTCTTAATGCTTGTTGTGCCTCCCGCTCTATCCTTTAAATTATGCAAGGCTATCCTATGTGGCCCTCAAACAATATGCAAATAAGTTAAATGTAGATATATAATCTAGCAGTGTTAAAAAAAGAGAGAGAAGCGGGACGTGATAAATTGTAACTCAAGGTAAGAAAGAGACGGAAATAATCTCCTACAGTGTGATTTTGAATCAATCAGGATGTCTTAATGGAAACCAGGGTTCGAGATGATTTAAGGAAATGTATCACATATAACAGGGCAGGCATCAGAACTGGCTTCTCATGAATGACAGTAGCTCATGAATGTCATAGATATTCTAGACTCTTCCTCTGTTGACCTTGGTATGTTGGGTTTTTCTTATGCTACTTCCTCTCTTTGGAAGCAAGAGAGCTGCAGCAGTTTCATGGGGAATGACATGCTCATGGCTGGTTAGGACTAATCATCTGGAGTAGAATATGTGCTGGGGAATAAAGCTTAAACAGAGTTACATCGCTATCATCATCTGATTGCTTGGGACAGGGCTGGAAACATGCCCACGGGCCAAGTTATTCTTGCAGATGTTTTGTTTGACTAGTATACTGTTAAAAAAATTGAATGAGTTGCTTACTTTTATAAATCAGAAGACTTTATTCTGTAAAGCAGCACCTCTGCTCTTGTTATCTGTTACTCCCTTTTACAAATCTTACCTGAAGGCAAACTGGTGGCTTAAAGTTTTCTAGACTTATCCAGAATTTTCCTATCTCTTTGCTTTTGTTCCTGCTATTCCCTTCTCCAGAACGCTGTTCCCTGCATGGCCAAGTGGAAATGTCACCCACCCCTCAGGGCCATGTCATCTGTTACACCCCCCAATCCCCCACCCCACCCCCACCCCCGTCATGAAGGTTGATCTAAGTCCACAAACCAGATAGCATCTTTTCCTTCACAGAATCCTTCACACTCTACATATTGCTCTTGTGTCTGGAGTTATGGTTGTTCTATTTGCCTTAGATCATGCACTCATTTGTTTCTGAGAACTTTCCAGGTACCACCAGGTGCTGGGGCCTGGTGTACAAATCAACAAGAGCAATCCTGATCTTAAAGGGAGTAAGGAGTTATGGAGGCCTTCTGGGCAGAGGAAACAGCAAGTTCAAAGATCCAGAGGTCAGGCAGAACCCAGGCCAGGTGAGAAACTGCAGAGAGTTCAGCATAAGGAAGAAATCAGCTGCAGCGCCTGGTGCTCAGTCAGTTAAGTGTTTGCCTGTGGCTTGGTTCATGATCCCAGGATTCTGGGGTTGAGCCCTGCGAAGGGCTCTCTGCTCAGCGGGGATCCTGTTTTTCCCTCTGCCTACTGCTCCCCCTGCTTGTGCCCTCTCTCTCTTTCTCTGTTAAATGAATAAAGTCTTTAAAAAAATAATCAGAAGATTTTGTTTACTTTAAAAAATCATATTTCTGCATAACTTAAAGAATACAAAGGTCTAGCTAACAGTGCCTGCATTCCACTTAGCTAAAGCTAGCTAGAGTACATTACTTACTTCCCCTCTAGACAGACCATTCCAATTCTAATTTACTAGAGCCTCATCCTTCCCTAATGCATTATAACCTAGTCTGTTTTACTCAAGTTATCTACTGAGTTTTGCACTGGGGAAATTATTCCCAAAGATTTTTAAGAGCTTTGTGGTGTCTCATTTAGGTATTTGTCCAAAGGCTCAAAAGAATAGAAAGCAAGGAGAGTGAGTCTTTGCCAACTCCACTGTATTAGTTGAGTGACTTTATTAGCTTATAACTTTCATAGCCATAAAATTTAGCAATTGACACCTGTCCCCAGTAGGAATGTTACAAAGATTAATACCTTAACTTCAAAGAAAGGATGGATATATCTTTATCCATATTTTATTAATAAAAGAATTCCTTCCATATTTATGTTTGAGATAGCCAAGAACCAAATAATTTTTGATAAGGTTTTCAGTTAAACATTAGTCACTTGTAACTTTCATAAAGCCTAATATGGTTTCAAGGATATTGTCTGTTGGTTGCACTCTTTAAGTATGTTTACAGAGTAGCTATATTACTTACTAGTTGTATCAGCCATCATTGATTAGGCAAAATTTGATAAAGTTTAAAAGGAATCATTAAAAAGTGAAAATTGGATTATAATATTATATTATGTATATGTATAGATACATATACAGATGTATAATATTGTTAGAGAAAAGAAACAGCTTTCAACATTATAATAAAGCTTCTTTTCTTTAATTATCTTTTAGAGTTCTCAAATATTTTTTATAATCCATATTCTCATGGTGGCCAACTCTTCTTAATTCAAGTTGGATGATACATCAGTTAACCTAAGTTATTCAATGGTAATAATCCCTAAATGGGAACTACTTACAGGAAGTTTTCTTTCTCTTCATGTTATTTGTCAATCACAGTCATCTTCAACTTCATTTCATCCTTCTGGGACTCTGGTGAAGGGGCATCCACTCTTTGGGACATGCCATTCTTGTCATATAAAGAAAAGAGAGACATTAGAACTAAGTGATTACTATTAAAATTCCTGGTCAATGTGGCACTCATCACTTTCTTTCATATTTCATTGAATAAAAATTAAGGCAAAATGCCAAGCCTGCCATTCAAGAAGGTGAAGAGGTAAAGTCTTCCTACTGGAAGGGACATAAAATATTTGGGAATAGTAATTTGATTTACCATAGAGGTTATTTTCATTCTCAAGAAGGTATCCTTTTGATTGACTTTTGGAATATTTATAAAATCGTCCCCCTTTTATTTAGGTTTTTGCTTATTATACAAGCAAGACTTTTTTATCTTTGTGAGGTGGAGATGGGGTTTAGTCCAACTTAGTATTTCTTATTATACTACAAAAAATAAGAGTTAAAATTACTTTGAAAAATCAATAAATATCTAGGGAACACATGCATATAATTGTGATCTAAGTATAACCAATATTAACTTTATAAACCGAACTAATTGAAATCTTCACTGTATACCTCCAAATGAAGGAAAATAACTCATTACCACCCGATTCCTGTTCCAGCCGTCAGGAGACCCACCAAAAAATTTCATGTTGTTAGTATTTTGTATGAGACTTCAAGTAGTTTCTTCAAACCTGATGGAAATCTTTCTATTTTTGTGTGATGTCACAAGGAAGAGATGTTTGATTTACATAGGTAGCAAATAATAGATTTTTAGACTTAATTATATATGAAACATACATTTTCTTTTTAATCTAGCACTTCTTCCTGTAGTACTTTTTATTTTTTTAATTTATTTTTATTTATTTATTTTTAAAGATTTTATTTATTTATTTGTCAGAGAGAGCGAGCACAGGCAGACAGAATGGCAGGCAGAGGCAGAGGGAGAAGCAGGTTCCCTGACGAGCAAGGAGCCCGATGCGGAACTCGATCCCAGGACGCTGGGATCATGACCTGAGCCGATGGCAGCTGCTTAACCAACTGAGCCACCCAGGCGTCCCCCTGTAGTACTTTTTAAAAGTTATTTGTAAATAGTTGGTACCTTGGGCACTGAGCCCAGCTTTGCTTAATCTTACTGTCTTTAGAGCAGTCTATTTCTATTTTAAGATACTTTGGTAATTATTGGTTTGTTTTCTAAAAATGGAGTAAATGATCTCATTTTGTGGAGCTAACTTCTTCTTAAATGATATTTTATGACTAGATGGTTTAAAACAACTTTATCCAGCTTTTGATTAGACAACAGATGTTATCTAATCAAAACAGATTAGACAACATCTAATGTTTCAACATTAGATGTGAAAACAGATGTGACAACGAAATCACACTGCACAAACAAAATTTATTCACTCATGGAATATTTATAGCTAGCATTTATAAAATGCTACTGGTATTGTTCCAAGTGGTTTATATATATTGATTCATTTAGTCCTCACAACCTTGTGAGATAAGGTGTTAATATTATCACCATTTTATAGATGAAGGATCTAATACCTACTTTAATACAGACCTAAGTTCAGCTTTGGAATAATAAGTCATGTTTGACAGGGTTTATCAGCAAGACTAGGAAGTTGGCCAATTAATGCAGGAAATAGAACAGAAGAAAGGGAAGTAGTAGCAGAAGCTGTTTAGAGGTTCCCTGAATCTTACTCTATTCTCTTAATAGAAGAATTTCAAACAAACAAACAAAAAACATAGTCAATTCTCTTAAGCTGTTAGGCAAATTATTTTCTACTTAGCTTTAGGTCAACAAATAATCTTTTAATTCTTGTGAAAGGCAAAATCTGGAACTTATACATAGCTTACATTATGATCTTGAAACATTAGCTTTTTTTTAATCTTCAAAGGGTACACAGGAACTCAGGAATTGTTCTTCTAGTTAGAACAGAGACAAAGTGCATAAATTCCAACTTTTCCTTTGGATGGTTCATTACCTTCTCAATAGCTATGGGACCAACAGTCTACTGTGGGATGGCTGCACTTACCTAGTAGCAAAGAGAAGTCTATGAGTAGGTCTGACAATCCAGCCCCCTGTTAATCTGGAGATCCATTTTCTCTTTTGTAGATATGTTGGTGGACTATCGTATGTGTATAAAATGTTTTTACAGGGATAGATTTTGTTTTATATGTTGATGTAATTTATTAGGCAAATAATTAATCTAATGGAAATAGTAATTAACTCCAATTCATGGTTACCCAGCTGTCTTTGATTAAAAAACATTATAAGATAAAGGAATCAAATGAGAGTATGAATGAGTCACATTTTAATTTTATTTATTGTAGTTTTAATTTGCTGTCTATAACTTTCTCATGGTTTTCACAAAGCGTTTAATTTCATCAGACTCTTGAGTTCTTCTAAATGTTAGGAGTAACATGTGTCCATTTTTATCAGCTCATCCCTGAAAGTAGAAACTCTAGACAGCAATCCATTATTAGGTCAGTTTTCCACATTTGTTAAGTATACTATAAAGTATTTAAACGTTTAAACATTAGAATTTTCATAGGAAAATTAGAGAAACTGAGAGAAAAACCAGGAGGAAAATAAGAATTGGATTTGTCAATAGCTTGGATGTGGGAGACAGTCAAAACTGATAATCAGTCATACGTAAGAGGTCATACAATATTCAGGTTTATGCCATTGGTAAGTCAGACTGGAAAGGTTAGGCAGGGCTGGTATTTGCTACCTTTCCTCCCAAAGTTGACGTTCCTTTTCCTGAATGTATTATTATTATTTTGACTCTTCAAATTTTAGTGACGGGTAACCTTAAGCAGTAATAAAAGCCCTATATATAATTTGCCAGTGTTTTAACTTTTTTTTAAGGTACTTAAGTGATTGACACATGATAGCTTTTTCTAGGTTCTTCCGGTTAAAGAGCAGCCAGAAAAAATTTAAATATGGCAAGACTCCGACATGTCAGAGGTCACATAACCTTTAGGTACAGCAGATTTTCTATTAATCTAGTGCTACATTTTAAGATTAATTAGATGACAACCTGGTGATCCGTTAATGATGTCCCGGACAAACACCACCCTTCCTGTGTCTTAAAGATCACCCCATTGACCTTCGTGGGTCTACGCATTGCCAGGGCATAGGTGGGCTCAGAGGAAAACCCGGAGTTTACCCCATCCTTGGCTCTTTCCCCACAGGTCCAAAAGGATAAACGGGGGGAGGGATACGAAGCCGAAGCGATTAAGGGACCCGTATTCGGAGGCTCCTATTTTAAAATGATGCAGCCGCTTTTAAAATAGAAGAGTATCCACAATTTTGCTTTCCAGCAAACTAATGTCGGGGAATCCCTGCTGTCCAGAAACATTTGGGGGATACCAGCGAACATTTTAAAAAATAATTGTTTCAAAGGAAAGCAGTCGTGCTCTGGAATTCCTCCCCCTCCCCGCCCTCGCCCGGGCGCCAGCCCTCCCAGCGGCGAAGTCGCATAGCTGAAAGGCTTTTGCTCATTTTTTCCAAAACACTTCGCATCTGGGTAGTGGCCAACCATGGAAAGTTTCAAGTAAATGTAACATTTGGGAGGGAGACGATGTTCGTCTGGGGCTGCCTTCCCTGGACCGCGGCCACCGGAGGTGTCGCCTCACGCCCTCTCCGGACCGCCGGGCCAACGCAAGCCTGGACCAGCCCAGCTCCGGCGGCCCAGACGCCCCCTGCGGCCCACCAGGCCGGCTGCCGGCCCCTCGGCTTGCCCGTCGGTCTCCACCGCGGGTTCGAAGCCCCCGGTCCGGGAGCCAATCCGCCTCGTAAACGCCGAGACCCCTGGGTCCCCGGGTCCTCAGGTCCCCACGAGCGCAGCCTCGCGGCGGGAAAGCGCGAGGAAGGGACCGAGCTGGAGCCCCGGCGGGCTCCCACGCCTCGCACGTCAGTCCGGTTACCCTCCCCAGCCACCTCCTCCGCCCGAGCCCCAGCCCCCGCCCCCGCCCCCGCCCCGGCCCCGGCCCCCGCCCCGACTCAGCGCGCACCCGGCGCCGAGAGAAATTTGACTGCTCCAGTCACCAATCAGGAGAGAGGTCGAGGGGACGAGCCAATCGCAGCGGGGAGAGGGGGAAGGACGCCAGTGTCCTCCCGCCCCCACGAGGGTGAGCGCGGAATGTCCCCGGCCCTCCCCTGCGCCTCAGTCTCAGTGCGGAGCTCTCGGCCGTGTGAGGAGGAGCAGCAGCCCGCAGCCGCGGAGGAGCCGCAGAAGCTGCGAGAGCCGGAACCGAAACCACACCCACGTCGCCGCTCCTGTCCTCTGTCGCCCTCTCGGCGTCCCACCCGAGGCCGCGTTCCGGAGGACAGCGGCCGCTCACTCCCCGAGCATCCTCCCCGCCGAGCGGGTGCTGACAGAGCCGGCGGCATGATGCGCCTGCGGGGCTCGGCGGTGCTGCGCGACCTGCTCCTGCGGCCTCCCGCCGCCTCCTGCGCGCCTCTGAGGCGGGCGCAGCCCCTCGCCACACAGTGCCGGCGTCCCCGAGGCGGGGGACAGGGGACCGCCGGCCCAGCGGCCGCCGCGCGTCTCCACCCGTGGTGGGGCGGGGGCGGGCGGCCGGCGGGGCCCCTCGCGCGGGGACTGTCTAGCTCCCCCTCGGAGATCCTGCAGGAGCTGGGCAAGGGGGGCCCGCAGCCGCCGCCGCAGCAGCAGCAGCAGCCCGGGGCGGCGCCGCCCGCGGCCCCGTCGGCTCCCGGCCCCAAGGACGGCCCCGGGGAGACGGACGCGTTCGGCAACAGTGAGGGCAAGGAGCTGGTGGCCTCGGGCGAAAAGTGAGTGTCTCCGCCGGGCGGAGGCGGCCTCCCCCTGCAGCGGGCCCGGGAGGGGCCTGCGGTGGGGCGGGATGGGAGCGGAGGTTCGAGAAAGAAAGAGATGCCGGCGGCCTGCGCAGGCTGCGCCATGTGATTAGGTCCGGCCCCGCCCGCGCCTTCCCTGCCGTCGCCCCTCCGCTAGGCCCCCACTTCCCTTCCCCGCCCCCGGCGCGGGCCGCCCGGGAGGAGCCGCGCGGGGGCCGCGGTGGGGGGGACGGTCTGGTCCCCTCCCCGCCCCCCCCGTCCTCCCCGCCCGGGAACCGCGGCCGCCTGTGCGCACCGCGTGCGCCGCGCGCCGGCCCCCGGCTGCAGCACCTGGCGCCGGCCCAGCTCTCGTGGGTGATGCCGCACGAACCGCTCCGCCGGGTGACATTCGGGAGTCGGTGTGGAGCCCGCCCGGTGCCTTCCCGGCTCCTGACTCGTCGCTCCCCGGCTCGGGTTTCTCCCCTGAGCCGCCCCCGTTCGCTCGCTGCCACGGTCTCCTTAGGAGCTTCGCGTGGCAGAACGTTCGTAACCTTTCTGGAGTGGCGCCTCCCGGCGCGCTGCGCAGCCATCTGGGGCGCCGGAAATCGTGTTTTCGCAGCGAGATTAGGAGGAGAGTCATGTGGCCGAGATGGGGCGCGCCGGAGGAGACTACCTGTTTGTCCTGGGACCAGCCTTGGCCTGTCCGATGCCTCTCATGAGTGGGTGAATTTTAAAAAATAAAAACCAGAATAGCCAAGATGAAGCGTGACTTGGTAAACACTGGAAAATCCGGGCCTTGTAGCCTTCGTGGCTTAGCGATAGAAGGTTGTCATCTGTGCCGCACAGCAGTTCCGACCCAAAACGCAGTGGGTTTTCCTACACAATATGGGAAGCAGTTTCTTGGATAGTTTGTGTGACATAAATGGACCCAAACTTTGTTTTCCATGTGAGTGAAAATATATCTGTAGGCTTTCTTTATACTTCACTGTTTTGGGGACGCTGTCCTGACACTAGGCGACCTCTTTTGCCTCCCTGTGACTTAACGTTCCACGTTGTCTCCAGCCTCAGATCACCTTAAGTCAAACTGAAAGTGCCGTTTGATTTTTGTATTTTCAGTCTCAGGCCGGCCTAATGTTTCCTGTAATTGAAGTTGGCACCTTCCTAAAACATTCCAAGCTAAAGTTTTCCCAGACTGAAAAATGTCACTTAAAAAAACAAAACAAAAAAACACACATTTCGTGATGGGGAAAATTTGTTGTATTCTGTGATAATGATTTTGTGTGGCAAAGTAGCCGTAGGACCATAGGCAGGTCATTTAACATCTTAGATGATTTAAATCCCTTCGGGGTCCAGAAAGCTAGACTTCTGTTAAATTTTGACCTCTCATGTTTTTTAGGGAATAGAATGTGTGCTTAATCTCATGTGGAACTCTCTTGTACCTTATCATCTGGTTTACGAGATGAGACTTGGAACTCGTTTAAATACCTGAGCCTGGAGTCACGGAATTGCAAAATGCAATTGCCAGCATTTAAAAGTTGTTCTTAAGGCTGTAGAATGGGAGCAGCTTTCTATTGAAAATGTCTTCCAGTCTGTGTCTCCTCAGTGGCTTTAGTGTCCCTCTTTTTTTCCCTTTTTGTCAGTTAGGAAATTGAGCTCCTTTTGTGATTCACATGTTTCCCAGAAGTTTCTAGCTTCATTGTCTTCTGAATAAGAGATGATCTCTTAGCAATAACTTTCAAACACTTTGGCTAATACTTACTGACAATGATGCATAAAAATTGTCGTGTACTATATCCTAACCACCAAAGAAAACCGATCTAGAGAGGGAATCCTTTAAGAATATTTGCTCAGATGCCCCGGGAGTTTGAATAACCAATAAGGTAATCTTGTTTACCTTAGTATAAAGGAGTTTATTTTTCTGCCACCAAAGTTTGGAGTAATAGCTAGACTGGCTCAGGAACAATCTAAGTATATGATAATCCTGAGAGCTTTCAGTCAAGGATTTAAAGAGTGAACCCCAGCTGCCTCCAATCCACATATGAAGTTGAAGAGCACTGGTCTCAAGATTGCCAAAAATTTTTTAAATCTTATGAAAGATTCGATTTCCTGAATGCTGTGGTTTCCAAATGTAGCTTTCCTCCTTCGACTCCTTCGATTTTGCCTTTGTGTGATAAACATTTCTCTCATTCTGGAGGTAAGCCTCCCGTTCATCCTGTTATCCTTTCTAATGCTCAGCTTCCAAAGCACAGTTCATCCCTCAGTCAGCCAGCCATCTGGAATGCCAGCACTCAGGACTCTGCCAGGTTTTATGGGGGATTATTAAAAGAAAGAGCCATGTGAAAATTAAATGAGTTGACGTTTTGTAAAAGGCTTAGGACAATATTTGATATGTGTTAAATACTACATAAATCTTTATTAAATAAGAAATTGCTTCATTTATTGTAAAACATGACAAGGACATTGACCTTTGAATTTTAGGCTCACATATGAGAAATTTCTTTTGTTTTTTTTTTAATTTCCAGAAAAAATTTCTCTTGAGAAATTATTGTACTAACATAAAACTACTTGATTTGCACTGTTTATCTTTTTAGCTTGTATACTCAGTAAGCTCAGAGTGAATTGAGTAACCATACAACTTTCATTAATTAACACGGCTGAGCTATTTCTTGTTCCTACTTTACTTGGTCTTACTATATTTTATTAACTTTACCGTATTATTTTCTGGAAAGAGGTGGGATATAAGCACATTAACCTACTTACATTTTTTTTCTGTAGTCCGATTCTTTGAACCAGTGTCATCCTAGGCTACGCCATCTCCTTCAACCAGCTTCAGTCTGGTTTAGATTCCTGATGCAACTTAAGATTTTACTTCTATCTTACGTATCTTAGAGAAAATGTAATGATCTGAGCTCAGTTTTGACTGGAGTACACCTAATTTTTGTTGCTATCATTTCATCATTTTGAAAACCACTTGGCTTGGCTATCTTCATTTTTTAAATTGTTCTCTTTGCTTTCCTGGCTCTTTTTTGGATTTGCTCACTGAGTAAACCCTGAGGCTAAAGCTTTTGCTTCTTTTCCACTTGTCTGTCTTCTCAACATGTGCCTTCTCTCAGCTTTGACTCTCTTGGTAATATTTCTTCTCTTATCCAAACTCTTTTCTTACATTTATCTCCACATGTTTGATGACCCACATTTAAATTCTGTGCCCCCATATTCATTCTTCTGTCCCATTTCAATCTATTTTGCATACTGTTCTGAGATTAATTATAGAGTTTTGATTTCAAACTACCACTCTTCTTCCAGAATACCAATAGACTGGAGTGAGCATTATATCAAAATCGCAAACCATGCTGTAGCATTCAGTAGTCTTGATCAACCTTAATGCCAAATGCTTGCCCATCATGGACATTTTATCATACTGTTCCCCATTAAGCATCCATGCTTCATTTCTGTAAAGCTCAGAAGTAAGATAATCCTATCTTAGTAAAGAGTAAAGAGTGACAAAGGGCTAGCAGGGTGGGAATGAGGGACATTTTTGTGACCTTCCGTTTGGACATTTTATTGTTTAATTAGAAAGGAAAAAGATATAACAAAAGGACTAGGCTGGGAAAATATCAGCACATGTATGTTCTTTAGTAAGCAGGTAATTCATTCAGGGTACAATACTGACGATACAGGAAACAGTATTCCATCAAAACGATGAGATCATTTTTACCCTATCGGATGGGCAGATGTTAAGTTAAATCAAGTGATGCAGATGGTGAGGGGAGTAGGAACTCTTACATTGCTAGTGGAAGTATAAATTAGTTCAGCTATTTTGGAGGGTGGTTTGGTAGTATCTGTCAAAAACTGCATACCCATGATGCAGTTAGTAATTGAATGTTTGCTTATCTGCATGAAGTCATGGCCTTTAAAAATGTATCTTAAGGGACGCCTGGGTGGCTCAGTTGGTTAAGCAGCTGCCTTCGGTTCAGGTCATGATCCCAGCGTCCTGGGATCGAGTCCCACATTGGGCTTCTTGCTCATCAGGGAGCCTGCTTCTCCCTCTGCCTCTGCCTGCCATTCTGTCTGCCTGTGCTTGCTCTCTCTCCCTCTCTCTCTCTGACAAATAAATAAATAAAATCTTTAAAAAAAATGTATCTTAAATATGCAGAGTTAAAAATATATTAAGGGTCACTTGGGTGACTTGGTTGTCTGTCTTCGGCTCAGGTCATGATCTTGGGATCCTGGGATCAAGGCTCCCACGGCCTCTCTTACCCACAGCACCCTAGCTTCAGATTGTGTGACTTATTTTGGTAGTTAATATTGATTAAATGGAAAGTGAGGGTCAAAGAATCATTGAATCATATGCTATAAGAATTAAATCTCAGAGTAAGAGTAAATGCCTAGGCATTTCAGCAAACATTGAATTGGGTCTATACACGGTACTGATAATGAAGTTGAGACAGTATTTGGCAGATACAGATCGTTTCAAAGTGAAAAAACCTCTCTGAAATAGGTGACTAAAATTCTGTCATCCTTTAATAATGTGTTTGCTTTTCATTTGTAAAAGTGAACATATGTATAATTCATTAAAATTGAGATTGAAATATATTTAATTGGGAGCTTTCAGTGAACCCCTCTGATTTTATTTGTGGTTTCCTCTATTAAAAATTTTTTAAAAATTACAGTTATCAGTGAGTTTTAGTTTACTTTTAATGGCCAGTTGTAACATACATCATAACATTATTTGCTGTCTAATGTTTATATTAAACTACATACATCTCTTTAGTCATGAATGTATCTGTGGTGATCTGTAATTAACAAACTACATGCTGCTTATTAATTTTTAGATGAAGTTCACTGAAAGCATGAATTAGATCTTGAACTTTAGTGTCTTTGAGTTTTAGCTTCTTTTCAGGCTTTACTGTTTACAAAGAAGTCTGCCTACTCAAAATCAACTAACTCAGGAAATGACTACCAAATTGAATTCAGGTTTTTTTTGAAGCAGTAGGTAGGGAAAAGTAACGGGTGGGAGGGGCACTATTTTAATCTGAAAAAGCTAAATGTCATTTTGAAGAGAACTTTGTTGAATACATTTGTGGGTTTGAGTTTCAAAAAGTTATTTGAAATAAGTAAAAATATATTACTTCCTTGTGATTATGAAGTGAAGAAAAATTATAGCTATAGAAACTGAAAGTCTGATTGTAGGTTTTGCATTCTTTGAGGAGCTCAGTCTTTAAATCCTGTATAAATCAAGGAGTTGCCTGTTGGCCTTTTCACCTTTTAAGTCATTTGCTAGTAAGAGGAATGCTTAAGAAAGCTGAGTGAACAGATATATTTGTAAAAATAGTTATTAATTGTTGATATCTCTAAGTGAGTTAAATAGCTTTTAGGTAGACACTAAGATTTTATACTTAGATCTGCTCAGGTATAAAACTGCTTTGGTTATGAGACAGGGTGCATGCAACTAATTATTGTACTTGGTAATTTTTCTGGCCACCTACAATGTGGTATGAGTATGTTAATGTGTTGTCTTGGTTTCCTTTGGGAAGTATTCTCTGGTTGGTATGTAACATTGCTTACTGAGTTCTAAAGAAATATTTGTAGTGAAAGCAATAATTTAACATGGAACTATGGATATTACATAATGGACAGTAAGTTGATAACTTTCAGGATTTGCATATATATTTTTGCCTCCTAATTTCTATTACAGACTTCTAAAGATTTTTTAAGATTTATTTATTTTAGAGGGGAGGGGCAGAAGGAGGGGAAGATAGAGTCTCAAGCAGATTCTGCGCGGAATGCAGATTCTAACGTGGCTCCTCATGGGGCTCCATCTAATGACCCTGACATCAGGACCTGAGCAGAAACTAAGAGCTGAAACACTTAAAAGTGTGCACACAGGTGCCCCTAAAAAAGATTTTATTTATTTGAGAGAGAGAGAGAGAGAGAGCACGCACATAAGCTGGGGTGGAGCAGAGGGAGAGGGAGAAGCAGGCACCCCGCTGAGCAGAGAGCCTGATGCTGGGCTTGATCCCAGGACCCTGGGATCATGACCTGAGCCAAAGGCAGATACTTAAGCAACTGAGCCACCCATGTGCCCCTAAAAAAGATTTTTAAATTGTTACTTTCATGAGGGTATTCTGAGCGACATGGGCACTTAAGATTCTTGGTGGGAGTTCTTAGGAATGCAGACTTTTAAGAACTGTTTTTAAACTGTATGAAACTTTAAATATATTCATACATTTTTAGGCACCTAGGCTGAGTTGTAGAAAGATTTATTCACTAATACTTCTGGCACAGTATTATGCATACTAGAGAAGAATGGAGAAAAACTTAGGTTTAACATTAGTGGAATGATTAAGTAAATGATGCTACATTCATATGAAAGTTTCTTACTCAGTCATTTAAGATGTATACACATATTTTTGGGGGTATAAGACAATGGTAAGCCTGAAGTTAGAATACAAAATTTACTGTGCAGTATGCTCTTTAAGTGATCCTTAAGCTTAAAAAAAAAAAAAAAAAAAAAAAGCTTAGAAAACTTGTATCTGAGGAAAATAAACTGAAATGATATCAGCAGTTGTAGTTTGTGAAAATGGACATTGTTTTTCCTGCCTCTCTAGAGTTACTAAGATTTCTCATTATGAGTACAGTTGATCCTTGAATAATGTAGAGGTTAGGGGTGCCAGCCTCCCCTCACAGTCAAAAATCTCCTGACTTCCCCAAAAATGTAACTACTAACAGCCTACTGTTGACTGGAAGCCTTACTAGTAACATGAACAGTCAATTAATGCATATTTTATTATGTTTTATGTATTATGTGCTATATTCTTGTAATAAAGTAAGCAAGAGAAAAGAATGTTGTTTAAATCAGAAGGAAAAGAAAATGCATTTGCAGTAAAAATGCATTTGGAAAAATCTACATATAAGTGGACCCCCGTAGTTCAAACCCATGTTGTTCAAAGGTCAACTGCATATATAACTTCTATAACTAGAAGAACCACATCTGTTAAATTTTAAAGTTGTAAATCTCTACTTTGCTTAGTCTGCTAACCTAATATCCTGTTTCTGGTACATATTACAGGAAGTACCTACATTACATTAAAAAGTTAAAAAAGATTGTGAGTCTTTGTACAGCTCTCATCAGAATTATCCACTTGTGTTCACTATTTGCAAACATCAAGCTTTTTTTATTCCTAAACTATTCTCGGTATAGGTCTCCTTAGAAAATGTTGCATATTTTTTTGCTACAGTAAAAGTTATAACGAATAAAGTTTAATATTTCTTGTTCCAACTTAGAGTTTACCATAAGGGAGCATTGCTATAGTGATCCTCTCAGGCATGTGTTGGCAAACTTTTTCTCAGAAGGGCCAAGTAGTATGTACTTTTGGCTTTGCATGCTATCTGGTCTATGTTAATACTATTCAAACAAATAGCAGTTATTAGCAAAGCTGTCATGGACAACAGGTAAATGAATAGGCATGTCTGTCTTGCAATAAAACTTTTGTACAAAAACGGGGGCTGCTATAGCTTGCTGTCGGCGGCCCCAACATTAAACTGTATTTAGTTGTGTAACGTATATTCTCATAGTCTGACTAGTTGTACTTTGAAAGATTTGTTCCTGTGTGGATTTTTGTATCCTCAGTTGCTATATCTTGTTTCTGTTCTTCATGTCTCCATTTTGCCTATTTTCTCTTACTCTCACCTTCCATGCCTAATTTGCTTTCACTTAAAAAAAATTTTCCAGTAAAATACACATAACGCAAAAATCTTTTATCTTAACCATTTTTAAGTTTACAGTTCAGTGACATAAGTGCTCTCTCTTTTTAAAAAGCATTCAAATAATTAGACTTATTATATAAAATGTGTGAATATAGATCCTGTGTGTGTGTGTATGTATCTTCTGAGTAAAGTTTATAGTCTTTAGTGTAGGAATTTAGGAGGACATCTATTTTAGCAGCTCAAAAACTGAGAATTAGAATTGGAAGTGACTTTGAAAACATTTAATTCCACCTTATTGTACATATTTTCTAAGTTGGCCACATAAAATGGCCTAACTAAATGACTAAAGTTCCTGCAATATTAGGACTTACTTTGTTTTTTTCATCTGCTAGTAGATTAATAAAATACTGTACTGAATTGATTACTTTTTTAGGTACAGGATTGGAAGAGACCTTAAAAACCCATATCCTGGGGCACCTGGATGTCTCAGTCATTTAAGCATCTGCCTTTGGCTAACTGGGGTCATAATCCCAGGGTTCTGGGATCCCTGTTAAGTGGGGAGCCTTTTTCTCCCTCTCCTTGTCCCTCCTTCCCCCCCAAATGAATAAATAAAAAATAAAATCTTAAAAAAAAAAAAGAAAACAAACCATCTCCCCAGCTGATGTTTTTTCCTCTTCTTTTATACTCTCTGAAAATTGTTACTTATCTCTGCCTGAATACTTCCTTGACTGAAGTTAATTAATTCCCTTAGAATATTGCACCTTCCATTTCAGAGCTGGTTTTTTTTTTTTTTTTTGTATCTCTGAAGTCTGCCTTACATTAACTTCTATTTACATGTTTTAATTATTTCAAAGACATCGTTTCTAGAATGGTATTAAAGTGCTTACAATAACAATTCACATAATATGTGTATTTTTACAACTGGAGTGATTTATTAAAGGATACTTGACTGAGGAAATAGGTGGTTGGAAGGAATAACAGAGTGGAATATCAGGGACTTGACCTGCCCAGGTCCTTGTCCTCCTCTCAGAGACCAGCAGACTGCCACCCGGGTTAGACTTTTAAAGTTGTACATGTGGACAAATTGCCATCAACTGTATGGAGAGCCTGGCCACTTCTCACGTAAAGATTTATGGCTTTGGTGCTTCTCACTCTGGCATTCTCTCGGTAATTTTCAATAAAGTCCAATCAGAACAGCAGCCCTAATTTAATACAGTCTGATCCTCGCTTTGTATAGGATACAGTTTTAACAAGGTTGAACAACAGTTTAGTTATCTAACATACGTAATTCCCGTTAACATTTTGGTTAGAAATTCTTCAGTGTGTAAGGAGTCTTTTATTTTTCATTATTCTGAGTGAGCTCCAGGTGTTCCTTCTAAAATGGAGGGCTAATAACTGAACGTAGTTGGTGTGGTATACCGGGAAGTATCCAGGACTAGAAACCAAAGACCAGCTTTCCACGACTAATTCTGGTCCAGCCACTTAAGAACTGTGTGACATTAGACATGGTGCTGGGCTCTGACATCAGAGTCCTTATCTGTAAACCTTACTTTAGCACATAGGGTTTTAAGATAGTAGGAGATCGTTTCTTAACAGTAAAGCCTTAAAATATGTAAGATTTTGTTTTTAAATTCCACCAATAATTAGCCTTGTGGCAAAATGATTTGGAGAATAAGCAGAATTTGTCACTTGTCAGACTGTCAGACTGTCAGACTTATGATATGTGGTCAGCCCCTCATCAGTTCAACTTTTAACCCCATAGTTTTATTTAGTAAATTAATTTTTATTGAAGTATAATTGACATACCATATTGTATGGGTTCCATGTGTACAACATAGGGATTCCACATATTCATGAATTGGGAATTGATCACAGTAAGTCTAGTTACCATCTGTCACCATACAAAGTGGATACAATATTATTGATAGTGTTCCCCCATGCTGTAAGTTACATCCTCATAGCTTATTTATTTTATAACTGAAAGTTTGTACCTCTTGATCCCTTTCACCCATTTTGGCCCCCACTTCCAACCCCTCTCCCCTCTGGGAACCACTACTGTTCTCCATGTCTGTGAGTCTCAACTGGTTTAATCTAATTTGCTGGTGTTGATGGACAACTATTACTATCAATCAGATTACTTGAAATTCAGAATGATAGACTGATTAAAAACAACTCCAATTTCTTTTTAAAGATCATTGTTTTAAGATGATGACATAAGTAAAAATACCAAAGCATTCTTTTGTGTTCTCTTAGTGGATCTTTTTTTTTTTCTTTTTTTAAAGATTTTATTTGTTTGACAGAGAGTGTCAGACAGCAAGAGAGGGACTGACTATAAGCAGGGGGAGTGAGTGAGGGAGAAGGAGACCTCCTGCTGAGTAGGGAGCACGATGTGGGGTGATGTGGGTCTTTATCCCAGGACCCTGGGATCATGACCCCAGCTGAAGGCAGATGCCTAACTACTGAGCCACGCAGGTGCCCTGGACTTTTATTTATTTTTTTAAATCTAGCTGGGGGGAAAAGTTTCTAATTATCTGATAGGTTTACCATACTAAACAATGCATTTGAGGTACATGGAGCTAACCTCCACACACACACACCAAAAAAAAAAAAAGAAGGTAATACACCAGTCTTGAAGGTTTATAGTTTAGAGAAGTCAGATAACATGAAATGTTATTTAACAAAATAGGATAATATAGTTGATTTCAGTTTTTTTTCTTCTCATTTTGCTGTCCTTAGTTAAAGGCTTGCTTTCATTTTCCTCCTTTCATTTGATACTAGTTTTTTAATTAATAAAATTTTGAACTGATGACGGAGAGTTTACAGGATTGTTCCTAATTACAAATTATATTTACTTGATTTTCCCCACCCATCAAGGCAAAATTGAATGCTTACTTTGTACTTGCCAATACTTTTCTTATACACTTCTGTCCTAGTACTTGCCCCATTGCTGTAGTCTTCTCTGTCCTATAGAGCATCTTTACTTTATTCATCTTTATATCCCCAATGCTTAGCATACAATAGGCTGTATTAGAGAAGTGCAAAACTTAGTGATGCAGCCCAGTGCATGCTAAAAAGAGTATAGAATATCTGGTTGGGGAAAGCCCTCTCAAATGATTGAAATGATCATTGATGCCTTACAGGATTAGGAAAAGGAAGGTTATAAACAGAAGGCTTATAGATAAAAAAAATTAAAGGCACAGTAGCAGGATTTATTTGCAGGTTGGTGAGTCTAATTAATTAAAATGATAAGTTTAGGAATAGATAGTACAAAGCCAAATATGGAGAACTGAATACCAGACTGAGGAGCTTAAATTGTCCTTTGGTATTGGGTAACTGATTTGATTGATCAATAAACAAAGATAGTACCTCTTTTCATGTTGCAGAAATTTGCCCTGAATTTAAACTCCATATTACATTTTGGGGAGGTAGTCTCATTTATTGTTTATATAGATCTCTCTCAACCCTGAAAATTAAGTATTTTCACAGCTCATAAGGAGAAATGGGCACTTTCATATATCTTAGGCTTTCACTGGTGTTCCTTGTAAACACCTAGTGAATGTTTACCTTCATTGCTTTGGTGGTTCTGTTTTCTTCGCTGGAAATCACTTTCTGTTGCCATGTTTTCAACTCCTACCATCTTTCAAGTCCAGCTGAAATTCTGTGTCTTCTAAAAATGCTTTACGTTATTAGCCCACAGTGAAGTAATTTTTCAGAGTGGATCCCTTAGTCTTATTATAATTCCTCATTATGTGAGTCTTCTATTTTCAATTTAGACTGTAAGCAACAACTAACATATGCTGTACATGTCATAGATGCCAGTTAAATACATGGTATTTTTCTTTTTCATCTTCTTAAGTAATGATTTTTAATGTTCTAGGCAAGTATTTTGTAAGGGTATAAAGTAGAGGAAGGAATGGGTAGATAGATGAAGGCACAAAATGAGAGTGAAAGGATCTTAAGGGCAGAAATTAGGAAGTAAGCGGAAATAAAAGGGAAAGAATAAAAAAGTATGAAACAGTATTTTTCTTTGGATTTCCTGATCTTCTATGTATATCTTATTTTAGTTGCTGAGTGTCATAACCATTTTATATTTTTGCATAGGAAATCTGGACGGCTCACTCAGGTTCATCACTAGTGGCGAATGTGGTGATTTGAAAGTCTCCTATAATCTATTTTTTTTTTTATTTGACAGACAGATCACGAGTAGGCAGAGAGGCAGGCAGAGAGAGAGAGAGAGAGAGGGAAGCAGGCTCCCTGCTGAGCAGAGAGCCCGATGCGGGACTCCATCCCAGGACCCTGAGATCATGACCTGAGCTGAAGGCAGCGGCTTAACCCACTGAGCCACCCAGGCGCCCTCCTATAATCTATTTTTTTGTCATTAAAACTTGAGTATGCCTGAAGGATTTTCTAGTTACTATATGCTTAAAACTATAGTTTATAGCTTTTGAATTTTTTTTAAGATTTTATTTATTTATTTGATAGAGACACAGCGAGAGAGGGAATAGAGCAGGGGAGCAGCAGGCTTCCCGCCAAGCAGGGAGCCCAATGTGGGGCTCCATCCCAGGACCCCGGGATCATGACCTGAGCCAAAGGCAGACGCTTAATGACTGAGCCACTCAGGCGCCCCTTAGCTTTTGAATTTTAATAGCAAAACACATTACTGTGAAATGTTGCCACAAAGTCGTATTAATTAAATTTGGAGAGAGAAAAGGGGGTAACATCAAGAAAGATCTTTGGAGTAATTTCTTCCTCTTTTGAAGTTTGGGGGAGAATCTTGTCATTTATTTGTTTACCAGAGAGTTGATGCTAACTCATTCTCAAATCAGAGTGTGAACTTTTAAATGCTGAGATAGGTATCAATTTTGACCTATTTATTTTGTAAGCACATTTTTTAGAGATGACTTAAATCTCTTTTTTATGGATAAAAATTAGTCTCATCCAAAAGCAAGTAAATATTTACCTTTTTTTGCTAGCTGTGACAATAATATGGTCATTTAAATTTTTTTGTGCTCTGTACCATAAGCTAAAGAAGTGTATATTTTATGTCATTTGCTTAGCTTTTAGGCAAAGCAAATACCATTTACTGGTGTAAATATATAGAAAGCTTATTCTGCAGTTTTTTAAAGTGACAAACTATCACTATCTGAAGTTTATTTGACAAACCATTTTCTGTACAAAATTGATCTGTTATTTTCCACTGCTGTTTTGATGGCTAGCTCAATTTTTCTTTAAATAATTAAGTCATCAGTATTGTTGAATGCTGTTAATGGTTTTGGATCAGGGTAAGTCCTAGAAAAATTCTACTTTGTGAAATTAATAACTAGCTAGTAAGTTTGAGAGACAGTATACTGTAGTAATGAATAATTTGGGCTCTGGATTTGGAGATATGGGTTCTAAATCCATTTTTGCTACTCTGCAGTCTTGGGAAGCTTCTTGACCTATCTGAACTCCTGTTTCATTACATACATAGAAGTTTATAATTCCAGGATATGCCATTAAATTATGGTAATACTCTTTATTTTTTAAAACTTTGGCATGAAATTGATACATTTTAAGGTTGATTTTAAAACCTAAAAGTTGGTGTAACAGCTTTGAAAGCCAGTTTAAATGATATTAATATCAACATTAATGTTTCTTTTAGGAGAAATTTGATATGTGTTTGTATAACTGTTCATGTTCTGTGAACCAAGTTTATATTCTGTTGTCTTTTAGGATGGAAATATATGGGCCACGAATAATAGGGAGGTAATTATATTAGGAAATATTAAGTACGTATGGTCTTACTGAAGTATGGAACTATTAAATAATCTTTGGGTAATTCAGGAAATATTTAGAT
This sequence comes from Lutra lutra, assembly GCF_902655055.1. Classification (NCBI taxonomy): domain Eukaryota; kingdom Metazoa; phylum Chordata; class Mammalia; order Carnivora; family Mustelidae; genus Lutra; species Lutra lutra. Next base: position 3,787,456 of record NC_062280.1, read on the forward strand.
ACCTAGAAAAGCTCTTTTTAACAGTATAGAAGCAATTGTGACAGTCTATTTTACAAAAGTATTGTATACAGTTTTCCTGTGAAACTTGCCATTAACCCACTGAGTTGTTGAGTTGTTCTCAATTAAGTCCTAAAATTATTAAAATGAGTATTATTCCATCCTTTCCTTTTGTTTAATTTTCTCTATTGCTTTCTTGAAATATAAAGTCTTTTCCGGAATATTTTATACAGCGTGCCATACGTGTTTGTATTTCTCTCTCACATTTTAACAGATGGGGAGGAGATCTGTTTTATCTTAGATCTATAATCCTTGCATCACTGTAATAAAGTCATTGATGTTCAGAATATGGAAATGGGTTAATTATAGTTTCAGAGCTAAAAAAAAGATTATAATTTCATTATCGTTTACTTGAAAGCTTTTTAGTGGATAGGAAAAAATTCCTTTCTTGTTTAAATGTTTGGTTAACTACAGCATCTTATACTAGTTTATTAGTTAATTAAGATTTTAATGTATTTTTTATAGTAAAAAAATTATATTCTAACAGTCTCCTTTGTGATTTGTGGCATTTGGTCTGTATACATAAGCTTAGATCACTTTAGAAATATTAACTACAATTACCATCTATTGAGTATTTACTTTCTGCCAGTCATCATTCTAAATGCATTGAATGTTTCCAGTCAATTGATCCTCACAATAAACAACCCTGTGAGGTAGGCACTATTATCTCATCTCACATGAGGAAATTGAACCATGGAAAGGTTCTTTAATTTATCCAAGGTGACCCAACTAGTAAGTATATAGCTAGGATTCAGAGCTAGTATATTAGTCTTTATTGTCCAGTATGTAATTGCTCTCTCCCCCAGGTTTTATAATCAGGTTAACATTTTAATAATATGTAAATATAGTCATCATATTTTTAAAAAAACAGAGCAAAGTATTGACTCTTACCCGAACATTTGCTGAGCTCTATAATTAGAGTTGGTGTTGTATTAGGCTGTACTGGAAGGTATCACCATAACAGATGACTCGGTATTAGTAGCACTAGAAATGGTAATCAAGATTTTAAAACCTGGGATTTAAAAAAATCTATATTCGTTAATAAGTTTCTACTTTTTCAGTAATAACTGGTTTGAGTTTGGTGAATTAGCATTTATCATGACAGTAGTCTTGATGAGTAGATCAGCTTAGCTGTAGTGTGATTCAGTGATTATTTAATAATGGATATACCTAAAATCCATTAGAACGTTTGCACAAGGATTAATTTTGTTTTCTTTTTTCCCTTTAGTAAAATAAAACAGGGTCTGTTACCTAGCTTGGAAGATTTGCTGTTCTATACAATTGCAGAAGGACAAGAGAAAATACCTGTTCATAAATTTATTACAGTAAGTTTTTATATTCTTCTGTGTTACACTTTTTAAAAATCAGTAATATTGAATCAATAATGCAGTAATATCAAAATGTAGTCTTAAAGCTCATCTGACATGTAGATCCTGACTGACACTGTTTCTCTTATTATGTTTTCAAATTTTCATCATGCTCATTTCAAGGTAATCAGTGAAAGAAAATGAAAGAAACAATGAGAAACTTGTCCAGGAAGTGGGTAATAGTGACACTAAAATGCCCATATACTTATTCAGGTCCTGGGTAGAAATTTTTATATACAGGAATAAAAACTTGTAGTTGGAATAAGCATATACATTATTTGCACTATGTATTTACAAACTCTTATTTTTTTAAAAACAGGCACTCAAATCTACAGGATTGCGAACGTCTGATCCCAGGTTGAAAGAGTGTATGGATATGTTAAGATTAACTCTTCAAACAACATCAGATGGTGTCATGCTAGACAAAGATCTTTTTAAAAAGTAAAAAATTCTGCCAAACCTTTAATGGTGATTTGCTATGCTATATGGTGATTTTTCTTTTAAAACAAAACTGCATCTTTGAATGCCAGTGCTTCTTGTGTAACTGGAAAAAAGGGGGGATTTATAAACATCAATTGTTTGACAAAGGTGGTGCACATAAGGTTCTATGATGCACAGGGGTGTAAGAGTAGACTTTCTTTGAAACTACTCTAAGGAAATGTAGGCGTAGATGTTTCCAATTTACAGTATATGGAGATTGCATTCAGTTTGAATAGAGCACACTCTGGCTTGTCACAAACTGATCTCCAGTTCTTCTGCATGTCTTACGGGCTTTTTGAATATGGTCTCTGTTTCTTTCCTACAAGGTGATTTAGTTGACGTCATAAAATGAGAAGGCTTCAGACAGCATGTGTTCCTTAGATTTACGTATCTCCATTGTCTGCTTCTCTTTTCTCTTCAGACCTATTGATACATGGGCTTTTGAGTGCTTTTATTTCCCTGAAAATATTTAAAAACTAAAAATGCTTTAGAGATTAATACCTTGATTTGGTTGAATGAACATGCTTATTTTGATTTTCCTATATTTGCCTATTTGTTTAGTATTTATCTTCATTAATGTCTTCCTACTTATCTGATTTCTTAATGGTTTAAAAGATAGCACGTTTATAATGGATCCCAAAGAAGTAAATGGCATTTTAAACTAATAAGAGTTAGGTAAAAACCAGTATAAAACTGTAAACACTACTGTAACACATTGGCTTTTTCTAGACGATAGGGTAAGTTGAGATAGATGCAAAGAATTCTAGCATCTACCTTGAAAGCTTATTTTTATGTATGTATGTATTTTTGTTTAGTTTTATTTTCTTTTGGGGACTTGATGATTTGTCCTAGATGTCTCCTGGAAATATCCTAGGTATTAAGTCATTTTAAGGTATGTGTTTAACTGAAGTCCTTCAGAGTTTCCTGGCATGCTGTGAAGCACTGCTGACAGTTTTGGATTCTTGTCTTTTTACCACAAAGGTTCTTGATTCTGTTAACTCAGCTGACCTTATAAAGTATAAATTTTAGGTTCGTGTTAGAATTAGTGGTAAGATTTTTGAATCTTTGAAATATGTTTCTTTGTGAAGGGGAGGAAATAATTTGTTAGCTGTGCCTTTGCAATAAGGATTAGTTTTAGTGTTCATGAACTCTCCGAGCAAAGTACTCTTGATTATGGCGCCTTCTAAAGAGTTATTTTAGTGTACCTGAGAGTGAAATTGTCAAGAGGTGGTAGGTAGATCTGTTGATAATAGGTATGAGGAATTGCTTTGGAATTTTAAATGAAAGCAGTATTTTATACATTTTTAGTCTGTTTAAAATTTTTTGTGCTTTATAAACATGTTGCTATGTTTAAATATGAAATTAAAAGTAAACTAAGTATACTGATTATGAAGCCAAGAAACATAATCATATTATTTTCTGCCTATAATTATATAAAAGAATAGCAGTTACCATATTTTAAATACTAATCCAATTTCTTAAAAAAAAATTGATGATTGTAATACAGTCAGTTCCTAACTTGACAAATGCTTAGTGTTTTATATAAGCAGGCAATGGAAAAGTCTCCACGTATAGGCGTAACAATTTCTCTTTTCATCTCTCGAATGAAGTAATTCAAACCTCTGACTATAACCTTTTGAGGTCACCTAGAAAGGTGATTGCTCCAGAGAGGTTCTTTCTTTCTTTTCTTTTTTCTTTTTCAAAATAAGAAGTTTTCTAGTTTAATGTTGCTTAAATAAACTAACTCCTCTCCATGCTGATGGGAAGGAGATATTACAGTGAATTCATTTTCTCAGGGAAATAATTTATAAAGGTGGATAGGTTTGGTTGAAGTCAGTGTGTTGATAATTTTACCAGAAAATGTTGTTGGTTAATATTATTTAGCCTTTGAGGGTAATCTGAGCAACCGTGATTACATAGGATTTTTTTTTAAGGGAAAGTGAATTCTAAGCATACTATTTGGAATATAATCTGTTTGAAAGTTGGAGACTGCCTGTACCCATCTAGATAATTAATTGTTTTTAATGCCAATAATCCTTTAAACTGATAGAAGTAGATAATTGTGTTGAAAATGAATGCCTTATTTATTTATGCATTTTTAACTATACAGATATTAGAACTATTTTTATGTGTGATCATGATTTTTTGGTCTTTTTGGTTTTAGAGGAAAATGAATGGTAGTCTTTGTATCTGTATATTGATTTTTTTAAACAACTTCATCTCCATTATGTTATTTTACTGATGAGAATTAGGAGATACTTTCTAAAACATGTGCATTATAGTTGTTAATCATAAACATTTAAGAAGAAAGATTATTATTCCCAGTTAACAGATGAGCAAGCCAAAGCATGAGAAAGCTGTGACTTGCTGAAAAGTCTGAGCACTTCCTTCTCAGAATTCATTTTTATGTAGAACTTCTAATTTTCTAGTTCCATTCATGACATGTATATTCAAGTAGCTCCCAACGAAAACCTTTAGTACATGTAATTTTCATCAGTTTGCAGTAAACACTTTCTTATGTGGTAAGATTGTTTGTGTTTTGCACAGTAATTCACCAGTGAAGTCAGTTCCACAGCTTTACTAGCACCTTCTGATAGAGGGAAAAACAATAACAAACCAGTTTCACTGACTATAGAGTTTTGTTAATTATAAAGCTTCCTTTTAAAAGTGCTGATTAATTTTAAATAGTTAAATAGTTAGTAGTAGGTTAATAATTTAAGTTTGCTTAGTAGTCCTTATATTTTTCCATGTATAACTTCTTGAAAAATTGGGATTTAAGTTTGATACAGATACAGTGCTTTAACATCAGGAATTGTCTTAACTTTTTCCTACTGAGAAATGTGTTCTTTAGTATATATTTCTTACAACTCTCATATGTGCAAATTAAATTGCTATTTAAAACATTAAATATTAAATCATTGGCATACTTAATTTTTAGATTAACTTTGAAACTATGAGAAAACAATTCATTGAATTATTGATATTGAAGTAAATATCTGTTATCTCTGGGATGTCAATTATTTCTATGTCTATTTATTAATAACAGAAATTAGGACTATAATTTTTTCATGTTGTGACTGGGGTACATCTTTGTCATTGGAAATAACCTATATTATTTTAAATCAGTATTTTAATTTTATACTGACCAAGTGAGTATAATCTCTGAATTTTTTATTAATAGTCAAAAGTGAAATCGGACTTTTAATTTTAATTTGATGTTTCATTTGGAACTATTACAATTAAAATACTGAGATATAAAAACTAAAAAAGAAATACTGAGTGTCTAGTTCTTCGTTTCTGTATTTATAGTTAATGCAGGTTATTTACTTGCAGGTAGTTCTCTTATCTTTAAAGTAAGGAAATCCTCTTTCTCAAAATGTTGATGTTCTCATGGTTGAACAGATGAAGAGTAGTTGAAGCTTACTTTTTATGAAGAATGCCAATTTGGATGTTTTTTTTTTTTCCCTCCCAAAGAAGCTAATATAGTATCACATCATTTACCTGTGAGGAATCAAGTTACATAACTTCCGGTAGCTTGTGGCTTAACTTTCTCTTACCACATTACTGAGACTCTTAAGAAGATGAGCTTAGAAGGTGGTTCACTGTAACCTATTTAAAAAGCTCTTCTTTAAGGTTACATTAATATATTGATTTTTTTGGCTTAAATCCTTTTTAGAACATAGCAGAATATTGGTTCAAATCATCAGATTTCATGTTCTCCCATCCGCATGGTTTACCATATCTTTTTAAATGGTTTTTAACAATGAGACCTTTTATTCCATAGTGTATTACATATCTTATAGTGAATAGAATAATGTGATTTCAAATTTTTGGTGATTCATATAAGTAAAGTTAATTACTGTACTACTTTATATATAATTTCATTTAAAATTATACATTATTGTTACAAGTATTTTATTCTAATCTGACTAAATAAAGTTGATTTTATCTCTATTTGTTAGCTTGGAAATACAGATTTTTCACACTAATTTAGAGAAAATATGTTAAGATATAAAAAGTTTAGTTTTTTGTGAAATACTACTAATAGTTATATAGGAACTAAGGATATATGTCTGCAGTTACTTAATGGATCAATAAACAGGCTCTCAACTGTGACATATTAAAGTCCAATTTTTGTTAACGAAATGTCATACTGAATGCTTAACCCTGATGAGCATAAGAAACTTGTCTTTAGTTGCTCTTGATATTTAACCTGGTGGAACACTCTGGTTTTTAATCTTTGACACAATTTTTAGGCAATCTAATTTATTTCTTAAATTTGCTCAACAGCCTACAAGCAACTTCATAAAAGACTGCTTGAAGGAAAGAAAATAATATAGAAAGTATAATTTATAGATTTTAGTAATATAAAATGACAAATTTCTCAATAGTTTAAATATTCTCCTAATTAATATTGTTATTACCAACTACTAATATTTGAAAGGCACCCAGTAAGTTAATTTTTTTCTTACATTCCACAGATGTGTTCAGAGCAACATCGTTTTGTTGACACAAGCCTTTAGAAGAAAGTTTGTCATTCCTGACTTTATGTCTTTTACCTCTCACATTGATGAGTTATTTGAAAGTGCTAAAAAGCAGTCTGGAGGAAAGGTAAAATTTTTGATGTGAATATTTTCCTAAACCAGTCACTTAATTAAGCTCAAGTTGAGGTATAGAAATTCAGGTTGTGGAGTTTTCGTGTGCTTTGCTAGTTAAGAAGTTTAAGCTTAAGTGAAGCTACTGGATTAAATCTTTTAAAATATTTTAAATATTCAGTTTTGTTATTAGGGCTACAGAGAAATCTTAAGTTTAAGAATTCTTTTTGATTTTCAGACGATGGAAAAGGCTTTTAACTCTTTAAAAAAAGAGTAACTTTATTAAGAATTTCTGTAAATGTGATACCCTCAAACATTAAATTTGAAAAATTCTCTAAATAAAATACTAAGGGCTATTTGATTTTTTTTCTCTGTATTGAAAGTTTTTAGGTAATGAAACCCTGCTACCATGACTTTGATTAAAGAAGTTCTACTTCTTTACGTTTAAAGAAAATCAAGTCTTAGTCTCTCTCTCTTTTTTTTTTAGTTTCTCTTTTAGAATGTGCTTTTCTCAATTCTCTAGGAATTGAGAATGCATTGGAAAACATGGGACGAGGGAGACTGAGAGAAGTCAGTTAGATCTTACCTGTAATTCTCAACTCTCTTCTGCCCTTAGTTTTTATGAATATTATTATAAAAGATAAACCACAAAGCCACTGAGTACTATAAAATAACTCTTTATTCATGGAAGCTTAATTAAGATGAATTTTTTGGTAGAAGAAATATTATTTGCTTGTATTCTGTTAATTTTTTTCCCAATATTTTGCATAGGTTGCAGATTATATTCCTCAGCTAGCCAAGTTCAGTCCTGATTTGTGGGGTGTGTCTGTGTGTACAGTAGATGGACAGAGGTGAGTTTATTTCAAATTCATGGAAATCAACTTTAAGCTTTGAATTTTACATAACAGTGAGCACAAGGGAGACAGGATCATCTTCTGTATTGGAAACTAGCCATAACATGACAGGAATTCAAGAAGGAAAATAAGTTTAGATTTTAATTTAATTTTTAAAAACTCAACTAAAATAGTCTTACACTAAGTTTTATGAGGTATTTCATCTCATTCACAATTGTAGTCTTGTTATTTGAGTATTTATTTTTCAAGTACTTGCAATTACAGTTTTCTTAGGAAAAGCAGACTTGTCAAAACATGAAATTATTCACTAATGAACTGACCACTAATAGAATTGGTTTCTGTTTCTTAGTTTAACAGTTTAACAGTAACAGCCTCTCATTGTCTTTGTTGCTCATGCTCTAGATATGAGCGATGTGGTAGTTAAGACAGTACAGTGTTACAGTAGTCGGTTTTTGTCACTTGCAAAGTGAGAACTCTCGGGGTCTCATAAGTCCATGAAAGCGATCTTTGGAAAGTGCTCATGCTGTAGGCAGAACCATTGACAAATGACATTCTAGCAGAATTATAAAAAGGATAATGATGTGTGAAGGCACTTCAAAGAGAATGATTTGGTTTTAAAATCAATGAATCATGTGAGGCCCTTGAAAAGTTGATAAAATTCTGGAATATTTTTTCAAGAATGACTTTTTATTACGCTGTGAGTAAGATATAAGGATTTCTTATCATGTTATAATTTGGTTTTGTCAAGTCAGAAAAATCATGCCAGAAAATTCAATTTTTTTAATTAATTTGAAGGGTAAGCTCAGAGTTACAATCTTTGTGTTCCTTTTGTTTTTTACTAAAGTATTTTTTTAAATTAAAATATAACTTACATAAACTAAGGTGTACATCTCCTAAGTGCACATAGCTTTATGAATTTATATCAGTGATTAATTTTATCCTAAATTTTGTTAAAACTACAAGTTGTTTAGCCTTATAATTTTCAATCTTAAATACCTTCTTTCTAAGTTATCTTTTTATTTTTTACCAACTATCTTCCTCAAGTATTTACAGTAAAAAGACCTGTGACTTAGCCCATTCATTATTAAGGTATCTGAGGCCCAAAATTCCTCTAATACTGGCAGAGGTAAAACAAATACTTGGGTCTCTTAACTTCTAGTATGTTGTTCTCTCCATTATCACAGGCTTTTGTTCTCATTTGGGCCTGTAAGATGTACTAACCCTTAATTGTGTGTTGAATTAAATGTTGGGTGCTATAAAAGGACACAAATACATGGGAAGACATGGCTTTATTCTAGTACAGAGTGATACCTTTTGTATTTGGAGGAAATGGTTTATCATGTAAAGGAAATTTTTATATTTGGAGGAAATGATTATAATGCAAGGTGTGCACGTGATTGTTCTCTTAAACATTCTCTGTGTGTGGAAATGATTCTTTTAGGTAAGTTGACTTTGGACTAGAACATATGTATTTTTAAATGAAAGGTAATAAGACAAGCTCTTGTCAGGTTTTAAGAATGATTATCAAGTTGAAGTTATAGTCTGAATTAGAAATTATTCCTAAACACGATAGGAAGAATATTACATACTTTTACTATCTATTCATATGTATTTATATTCCATAATATACTTGGAAGTAAGGTGGCTGGCCCTCTGGTGTTTCTTTGCCTTTTCTTTGCCTTTTTTGCCCAGGGGCGGTTATTAGTAGTGTCCAGTTTCACGGTGAATGAGTTTCACTCTGAATGAATGATTGACTGGTTTGTGTTGAGGCATAGTTCAGGGCACCTGGGATCCCAGTAAATAAAAGAAAGATCTCTGCCCTTACATTATAATAGAGTCAGTCAGTTTTTCCATTTTTAAACCTATTTTGTACTTCATTTACATCCCAGTTTGGAAACATATAGAGCTTTCTTTTTGTTCTATTGTTTGGATACGTGGTAATAATAATGCCATTAATGCCAGCTTTAATACAGCTCACAAAACTTGGTGCTGTTTATTTTAATGGGGCTGGAATTGTGAGTAGATATGGTTCACAGGCTAAGGTGTTTGTGGACAAGGTCTCAGAGAATAGAGTGAGATCCAAACTGAGCCCTATTTAAAACTAACCACCACTGTGTAGCCATGATTAAACCTATGGGTGAAGAAGTAGTGACTGATTTCTAAAAGGGTTAGTTCATTTTATATGCTTGAATACTGGTAGGAGTAAGGAGGGCCAAACCCTTTTAGCCTCAGAGGAAAATTTTCACATTACTTATTTATTATCTAATTCTGAACCATATTATTACTTGCGTACTTTTAAGCTTTTGCCCTTTTTTGCAGTATTTTAAAAATTTATATTTATTCTTTAATATCCAAGTAAACTTGTGGTGAAATTATGGGAAAACCTTTATAAATTAGAATTAAAATGTAAAAATAACTCCAGTTATTCCATTATTTTTTCCAGTTGATTTTAATTATTTTTTAAATCTGCTTTTAAATAGGCATTCTATTGGAGATACCAAAGTTCCATTTTGTCTTCAGTCATGTGTAAAACCTTTGAAATATGCCATTGCTGTTAATGATCTTGGAACAGAATATGTTCATCGATATGTTGGGAAAGAGCCAAGTGGATTAAGATTCAACAAACTGTTTTTAAATGAAGATGGTAAGAATAATATAAAAGTTCGAAAAAGAAATACCCCTTTTTCCTATTTAAATCTAAGAAGTTGGGATGCACGGGTGGTCAGTCGGTTGAGTGTCTACGTTCGGTTCAGGTCATGTGAGTGCCACATCGGGCTCCCTGTTTTTCCTTCTGCCTGCCACCTGCCCTGCTTGTGCTCTCTCTCTCTGACAAAGAAATACTATTTATTTATAAAACCTCAGAAAAAAAAATCTAAGAAGTTATTTTTTAATATTTTTGAAGAAAATTAAAAACATTTGTACTTTTTTTCATTTCTCATGGGATTTCTGTTAAACCCATAGACATAGTTTGTTTAATCACCTACTTTTAAAAATGTATATATATTTTTTAGGACTAGAGAGAAGATGGGGCAGGGAGTGAGATTTCTGTTTCACTCCTAACCACATATAGGAGAATATCTTGTAATAAAATCTTACAGTGTCTGGGATTTGCTGTAAAATAATTCAGTGAGTATAGTTGGGAGTGCTGGGTATGAATTATTACTGTATGTTGGTAATTATTGAGGCTAACTTAGATGCCTACATCTATGTTTATTCTATTCTTTCTACTTTTGTATTTCATATATATTTGAAAACTTCCAGCATAACAAGTTTTTATAGTGGCTGTGGTTATAATAATGAATATTTTTGCTTTTTCTTTTACATAACATTTAATATTTGAAAGAAACATGTTAAATAGTTGGATAACTAACAAATCTTACCACTTAATAGGAATTTAAAAGCAAAGGGGGAGGACAAAGGTAGTACTTTTGATCTAATAGAGGTTTTATTTTATTTATTTATTTTTAAAGATTTTATTTATTGAGAGAGAGAAGGAGAGCATGAGTGGGGTGAGAGGGAGAGGGAGAAGCAGACTCACCACTGCGCAGGTTGCCCCACGCGGAACTCAATCCCGGTACCTGAGATCTTGACCGGAACCAAAGGCAGATGTTTACCCAACTGAGCCTCCCAGGCACCCCTGATAGACATTTTTTTTTTGTTTGATTGCTTGTTGTTTTCTGATAGAAGTTTTAATTCTAAATGCCAACCTATATATTGGTTTCTATATTTCAGTCTTTCTGACATATACTGTGTTGCTCATTTCGTGGTGAGTGAAGATAGAATCAAAGAAAGAGTGAAGGAGTTTAATGGTTGCAATAATGGTTGTGACAAGTACACTTTTGCAATTTTTGTTTGTGCTGGATAAAAATGAAATGTGCCTTGTACTTGTTATTGTTTTTTTAATGAAGTTATAAAAATGGTATTTTCTTGGGGTGTTTGGGTGTGCATCACCCAGTAAAGCATCCAACTCTTGATTTCTGTTCAGGTCATGATCTCAAGGTCCTGGGATTGAGCCCATAGTGGGGCTCTGTGGTCAGCAGGGAGTCTGCTTGAGATTCTCTCTCTGCTTGTCCTCTGCCCCTCCCCACTGCGATCTTTTTCTCTAAAATAAATAAAAGTTAAAAGAAAAAAAATGATATTTTCTTGTGCTTCTCTATTTGTTTTGAGAGCAATTATATTTTCTTACTTAGTTCACCATAGTCTTTCTGTCCTGATGCTGCTGTTGATTTTATGGACATTGTCATAAACCAACAATTTCAATAAGGTCATCATATGCAGAAGAACCTTATTTATTAAGCCCATTGACACCCAGGTTTAATATGGGAATAACTAGTATTTTTGTCCTATCAAGATAGAGCATTTTATAGGAAAAATTAATATTTTTCCATGTAAGCCAAAATAGAATAATCTAGGTGGTTCTGGTGAATTGTGATTGGCTTTGAGAGAGGTATTTAAAGAATAGAAATGAACAAATACAGGAATTCAAATGTGAAGAAATATTTGAGAAACACAAAGAAATAAAATGGGCATGGAATAAATGAACATTACAAGTCATACCTTTTTTTGCTCTGTAGCTTTATGAGTTTAAAATTATAATTTACTGGGGCACCTTGGTGGCTCAGTGGGTTAAAGCCTCTGCCTTCGGCCCAGGTCATGATCCCAGGGTCCTGGGATCGAGCCCCACGTCGGGCTCTCTGCTCAGAGGGAGCCTGCTTCCTCCTCTCTCTCTGCCTGCCTCTCTGCCTCCTTGTGATCTCTGTCAAATAAATAATAAAATCTTTTTTAAAAAATTAAATAAATAAATAAAATTATAATTTACTGATACAGTAGTCTATAAGAAAAAAATCATAAAAACTTAGGGATTTAGCACTGGTTTATAATTGAAATATGAAGTTTAACAAGAGGTTTTACCTTGATAGTCTTTGATTTTTTTTTCCAAGCCGGTCCAGGAGTCTCAGAAGTAACGGGAAAATGAAGGCCTCACTGTGCCACTTCTGCATAGATTCTATGCTCTAAAGTTTTGGTTTTAAACTAGCCCAAGATAAAAACAATTTATCCGTCTTCTTCATACTTAAAACTTCAAGGGTAGATTTATGATGAAACTATACATTTCATATATGTGCATGTGTCTGTGCATCTAGCATTATAAAATTTTAAAACAATGTGTGTTTATATTCTTCTAGCTTTGTAAGATTGTGGTAAGTTAAGATTAATGTGAATATAATAAAAAATTACAGTACTCTTTTAACATCAGTAGTTTTACAGTGTTCTAACAAAATAAAAACATTTTAGTGCTGTGGTGGAGAGTTGGTCTGATACTTTCTGTCAAGAAGTAGGTTACTTGATGGAGATAATCAGTTTTTGAAAACAGCTGTCACCTAGTGAAGTCTTTTTCTATCTTACAGTAGAAATTAGATTAATTAACAAATACTTACAGAGCCTTCTTCCACTCTATTGTTAACAGCTTATGCAGGGTAAATGGATGTTGGTTCTTTGAGTAACTTAGGTAGCTAATACTAAAGGATATGGCAACAGTTATACATCTATCTAATACATGCAGACAAAATATAAACTCTTACAAGTGTGTAATTTACAGAAGCCAAAATATATATGTTGGTTTATATTGTGAAAGATTTGAGAAAGAAAGGTGTTGAACTAATTTACATGAGGAAGACAGGACTGAATTTTATATGGGAAGAACAAAGTTTGGGTGGTTGGGTAAGTGGGCAATGCAGGATTAAACTTTATGTAGAATATACTTTAATTTTTATATTGCCCTTTAAAATTCTAGTATAATACTTAAAATATAAGTATCCGTATCAAACTGAAATTAATACATTTTAGTTCTTTAGTATGTACATTAGCAACCTTTGACTTAGCCTCAGTTATGATCCACATCTTTTAAGGTTCATGTGCTTAGCCGTTGGAGAACTTTTGCTAGTGTAGTATAATGCATGTTTTGTCACTTTGGAGAATAAATACTTGGCTAAAATTCAACAGTTTTGTGCATTCTAGTTAAAAGTGCTCCTAAATTTCACATGTTGCCCTTGTCCATTTTATCATTAAACCAAGCTAATTTTTGTCATTACTTCAGATGGTAGATTTTATTAATTAGCTTATGTGTTATTTCTGCTGTCATGAGTATTTTTTAAATAAAAGTTCTAAATAGAACCATTCAATTCTCCCCTCCTACCTAGAGTGGAGCAGGAAGCCAGTAGATTTTATAGTCATAGGTTTTAGACTGAGGTTTTAGATTGCAGTAATGCTGGTGTTATATTAGAGTATCTGGTATATTTCCAAACATTGAGGTGTCTGGCTTTTGAGCCAAAGGCAGAGAGAGCAGTTGCTTACATCTGAAAATTGCAGCGTCATGCCTTGAAATGGTTTAATGTTCTTTGAAAGGTCGTCTTGAATGTAGCTGATGTGATATTTGCAGAATATTTGTAATTTAGATAATATTAAATGCACACATTTATGTATTACCATTGGAATATACACATTAGCTGCCTCCTAAAGGCCCTAGAGCCTAAACATGATAATGTCAAAAAACCATGAAAGGGCACACACAGAAACAGCTACACAAACATAAATATAAACTAATGTAGCACAGGCTGATCTCTCTATTGTTTTCTGTCTATATCTTTTTTTTTTTTTCCAGGTGAATAATATTGGAAATTTTTTTTTTCTTGGCTCCCTCTTGCCACGTAGTACTTTTCTTTGACAGTAGTTGCTCTCATTTTGTGTGACCTAGAGAAGGCAGACTTTTCTTAGTGAGATTTGGGATAGGTCAACTCTTCATTGTAAATACTCTGATATTATACTAAATTTTAACATTTGGAGGTAATCATCATCATGAGTAACCCAAAATGTACAGTGTTTAAACCATAGCTGCTAAATCACATTGTTGATCTTATATATTGAGGGGAAACTGGTAAACTGTCAATCACCTAATATTCTGTCTTTATTTTTTTTAAATAAAAAAAATTTAATGGTGTTATTGGGAGATACTTCACATGCCATATAATTCACCCATTTAGAGTGTAGAGTTCAGTGGCTTTTAGTGTATTAATAGAGTTGTACAGCCATCACCACAATCCATTTTGGGACACTTTTGCCCAAAATGATACCCTGTAACCTATTAGCAGTGAGTATCCATTTCTCTCCTTCCCTGGTGACTAGTAATCTACTTTCTGTCTCTATAGATTAGCTTGCTCGGGGGGGCCTGGGTGGCTCTGTCAAGACTTTTTCTGCTCAGGTCATGATCATGATCGCAGGGTCTGAGATCCAGCCCTGTGTGTTTAAGATTCTTTCTCTCCCTGTACCCCCAATCCCCTGCTTGCTCACTCACTCTCTTAAAAAAGAAAAAGATGGTTTGCCTGTTCTGGATATTTTATATAAATGGAATCATATGATATTTGGTCTTATGACTGGCCTGTTGTACTTAGAGTATTAAAGTGCTCTCACGTGGTAGATTGCATCTGTACTTTGCTTTTTAAAAAATGCATTGAAGAGGGTATGTGCTATGGTGAGTGCCGAGAAGTGTGTAAGCCTGATGATTCACAAACTGTACCCCTGGGTACATTTAATTTAATACATTTTATGTTAATAAAAATAATAACAAAATAATGATAAAAAACAAAAAACCCCGATACTCTCCTATTTATGATTCATAAAACAAGACAGTGATTAATAGAATTAGAAAAAAAATTGCTGAATAACATTGCATTGTATGGGTAATAATACCACAATAAAAATAATCACATTGTGTTTAGACATTCATCAGTTGACAGGACATTTAAATTGTTTTTTCGTCTTTTGACTATTACGTATTATGCTGCTGTGAGCATTGGTTTGCAAATTTTCATGTGCACGTATTTATTTATTTCTATTTTTATTGGTTATATACCTGGAAATGGAATTGCTCAGTCATATGGAAACTGTTTAATTGTCGAAGAACTGCCAGGCTGTTCTCCAGAGCTCAGAGTTATTTAGTTATAGATTAATTTTATAGAAGGCAACTTGCTTAAAATTTAAGGACAATAGTAATTATGCAGTAAGTGAATTCTGTTGGATTATCAAGTTAGATAAGAATTTGTTCCCCCCAAAATAAATCACTACCACAAATAGATAATTTAGGAATTGTGCTTTCAGATAAATGTTTTCAATGTCCTAAGGCGTTAATATTTGGCATTTGTGCCATGCCATGAATGACAGGGTGATCAGTTGAGATTTGAAATTCTATTTGTTCTAAGAATTAAAAGAGATAGGATTTTGGATGAACATCAATTTTAAGTATTTTTAAGATAAATACATCTTTATTGTCAGGAAATACAGAAAAATAAAGAATATCATTTAAATCCCATGTAATATTTTTATCATAGGTATATCCCTTTATAGTGTTTGTGTTTTCTTTTTCTGCATATGTATGTGTGTATTCATAAAAACAAAAATAAAGCACTTTTAAAAAAAGATTTTATTTATTTGATGGAAAGAGCACAAGTAAGCAGGTGGTAGGCAGAAGTGGAAGGTGAAGAAGCCCAGCAGGGAGCCCAGTGCGAGGCTGACCTCCGACCCCAGCTGAGCCACCCAGGTGTCCCCAGAATAAGGCATTTTAAAAAGCAAAAGTGGTTTCATACTAGATGTGCTGCTTTCAAGGTTATTTTTTAACAACATTATTTGAGTGCATAAGGGTGTGCCATTTACATTTAAGCATTTCAAGTGTTTTACTTCATTCAGAAATTATGACTCGCTGAGGTGTTGATGTTCTTTATTATTCCCAACATACAGTGGGAAAATTGAGGCACAGTGTAGTTCAGTTACTTGAATACAGTCAAATAGCTAGGAAATGGTAGAGTTAGGAAATTTTAATGTACTTTTATACTGCTATTCACTGTCTTTCAATATTATGAATCTTTGTTTTCCTATATAATTATTATAGAAATATATTATTGGTTTGATAAGTAAATGACTTAAATGCATTCTTTCGCCCTCCCTTCCCCCTGCCAAAAAAAAAAAGACTAACGATATCTTACATAAAGAAAATAGATATATATTCACAGGAAATACCTATGCATCATGGGAAATGATATCAAGTATTTGAAATGATGCTGTTGTTTTTATATTTTACAGATAAGCCACACAATCCTATGGTAAATGCTGGTGCAATTGTTGTGACTTCATTAATAAAGGTAAAATGTTGACAATTCCTTTTAACCTAGTAAGTTTTTAAAAATAACTAAGGCATAAAGATGAATCTTGGATTATTTATGTAGAACTATGAAAAATTTTTTTTAAAAATCTTATGGTGTAAAGCTAAAATTCTTATTTATTTAAAAATAAATAATACAGTTTCAAGGACGGAATTAAAAAACAGATGACTCACTGTAGAGTTACTCAGTTACCCTTGACCTGAAGATCTGGCAAAAATTCAAAAAGAAGTCTCTGCTGAACAATAGGCACAGAGGTTTTTCTTCTTAAAGTTTTGATATTTTTTTCTTCCCTTTCCTTTTGGCTCTTGGAAAATAAACAGATGTAAACACAGTTAAAAGCATTTTCTGTTAACTGTTTGTCATCAGCATATGTAGGAACAAATGTTTTGGTACTTTGTGTTAAGACAAAGTACATTTACCCTTGAATATTCCAAAGTCCTACTCTCTCAGGAGCTACATTCATGATTTTCATTTAAACTTCTTTCATTTGTTTTGCTTATTATCATAAATAAGTAAGACTTATTCCAATTATTAAGTTATATTATTTTTCTTATGTATTGTTTTACATTATATGTTTTGATTGTTTTAGTGTCTTGTTTGCCTTAATAATTGGAAACTCTAATGTTGTTTGGAATAAGTATTTGAAAATGATTTGAGTGCGTGATACTGTTTAGATTTTTAATTTCTAATTATAAATTTCATTCATATTCAAATAAATCTCATTTATGTTTGGAACACTTGTATACTTTCTTCAGTGAATCTGTGTTTATCTCTTCCAAGCATAAAAAAACATAACAACATGGCTTTGTAGATGCTTTAGTGAGTATGGGATACCCTGGTTACATAAAGAATATTTGGGCCTTTGGCCCATTTAATAAAAATATACCTAATTTCTATACTGGAAATCCTTTTTCATAAATTTTATATGTTCGTGAGAAAAGGCTTTCAAATAGAAGACTACTGTCATAAGAATTATGTATGTTTAGTTGCTATTTTAGGACAAATACTTTGTAAGCATTGGTCCACTTAATCCTTGTAACTCTAGTGAGGTAGGTATTATAGCCAAGGATTATTCTTTAATGTAATTCATTTAGAAGACTATGGAAATTTTTATTTTGCCCATTATAACATTTGGCTATTCATGACTGTTTCACCCAAGATAAAAGTTGTCAGTTTGAGGTGAAAGAATATTTGTTTATTGTAGAAAAGTATAATACAAATCTGGGCTAGCCACAGTCCTTCCTCCAGGTAGTTTGCTTACCTTGTAGTGTGAGGTGGACACAAGTATAAATGGGTCCCTACAATGCAATTCAGTGAACACTGCGATGAGAGAAAAGTCTCATTAATAATTGTTTAGATTTGAACAAGTAAACAAGTTAGAGGTAAGGAAAGTTATAATAACACAACCTATGTATTAGTGCTTGCTTGATGAGAAAAACCACTAGAATGGTTCTAAACCTTTTTGGGGTCTTCCCAGAAAATGTTCACTTAATGATGATTTTATATCAACTAAGGAGTTTACAGACCCTTCGAAGCTGATCTGTGAGTCCAAGTTGAAGAACTCTTATATTGGAGAAAGAGTAACCTAGCACACCAGTAATATTTTCAGGAAAGGGCATGTATAAATGATTAAATGAAAAAAATGATTTATTTCCTTAACTGCATGCATTTAAACATCTTTTGTTTAATGATTCATGGGTTTCATATACTATGCTGAAATGCTGCATGTAAATGCATGTCTGGTCACATCATAGCATCACTTCCTCCGTTTCACTTCTCATGTGCAGTCATGAGCCATAAAAGTCACATTGAGCCACATTAATATGAAACAGTGAAAAAAACGCATATACACAACATAAATGTGGTTCAGTGTCCAACAGTGCAAAAGTTTAACTGAGTCATCTTGTATTTATAAATTTGATCAGTGATTTTAAATATATAAACATTTTTAATTTACTGGCAAAGTTGAAAATGAGGCTTTGGGATATAGTTCATATTTAAGGTCACTTTCTTGGAATGTTTGTTTTGTTTTTAGAAGTGTTTCACAAGTTTCTTTCTCTTTCTTTAATGAAGTTCATCTAGGTCTTGGAGGGGTAAGCTTCATCTCCCTCTGTAAAACTGACTGTCCCAGAATGTAATATTTCATTAGACTGTTTTTTGTTTTTTTTTTAAAGAATTCAGAACGCCTCTAAAAATCTGTATGTGATCTGTGAAGTTTGTACGATCACATATTTATGAATTGGTAATCGAAATTGAGGTAACAAAACCGTAGCTGAAAGGGCCTTCAAGTTCAGCCTACTTACTTTATGCAGCGAGGAAATGGAGACTAGACAGGGATTGACAGCAGTAGAGCTGGGCCTGAGCTAAATCTGGTTTGTTTGCACTTCATTACAGTTCACTCTACCATATTTAATGTACATATTTGCTGCTTCTCTTGATGATATCTTTGTCTCTACCTAGCATGGTTATATTGTCCAAAAAGCAGGAATTTTATTTTCTTAATTTTAACTGGCTCAAAAGATAACAATTTATTGGCTTAAAAGTCACATCTGATTTTTAGTGGGTGTAATATGGTCATTCTTTGGACATTATTCAGTACCTGTGATCTGTAAGGAACTAATGCTTTCTCGGGAGCTTGCATTTGAGTATCCAAAGCGTGGATATTTTACCATGGCTACTAGATGTGAATTTTATTTTTTAGCTCTTTAGTTGATGACGTTAAGGATGGTTTTTTTTTTTTTTTTTCAAACTTCAACTTTATGTGCTGCTATTAAAACCTTCTCCTCATGTTAGTCCTCTCCCACCCCACCCCAAGATATTAAGTAGAGTCTTTAGTAAGACTCTTTATTTCTTAATTTTGTAGTATTGATATTTTTTCCTTGTAGGATTGGAGATGATCCTCAGGAAATGGGGGAAGAGGCAGAGCAAATGTTCAAAAGGATTAGCAGATTGTGGAAAAGAGGAGGATTTGGACAGAAGGAACCTGTTGCATAAATTCTTAACTACTAAACTTATAGGAAAACTCCAATATTTAAAATTTTAAACAAAGCTTATATAGGTAAATACCTTCAAAAAAACCAAATGTCATTTTGTACTTAAAATGCACATAATTTAAACAACTATAAAATTAATACCTTTTTTTTCTTTGCGGTAACTACTAAGTTTAAAGGAATACTTTCTGATGCAGTTTGTTTTATCTGATGATGATAATATGGTTGCTTTGTTTAAAAGGAAGAGTAAAAATAAATTTGAAAGGAGCACAGTTAACTCTGGATGAAATAGCAGTATATGTATGTAATTTTTTTCTTTGCAATGGTAAAAACTTCACCTAGATTTAGTTTAAAAGTTAAGATCTTCAGGTAACTTGAGAGTTGGGGTGGGAAAACGAGGACAACATATTTCAATATAATTGCCATAATTCTGCTTTTGTATTTTAAAGGTAAAGCATAAGTTACATTCTCTTCTGTATTTATGTCTCTCCTTATTCTGGTGGTATTTTCCAGTTTTTGTCATTTAAAGAAGACATTTTTTTTTTTTAAATCAGAAATATTTTTAAATTTAAAAAATCAGATTTTTTTTTCTTTTTAAAAGACAGTTCAATCATTCTCCATGAAAATAGGATGAATTTAGTTAGTCTGTATGTAGTGCTCAGTTTGGTTATGTTAGCAGCAACCTTTTGGATGTGCCTGTGAGCCACACTTTTAAGGTGGTTTATGGCTCTGGGGAGCTCTGGGTGGTGCCTTGGATTTGGTGATTTTATTGTGTTAATTGTTTTATTCACTCCAGGTTTATATCAGTTGAATTGTTTGAGGTTTTTGTTTTGTTTTTTTTTTTTTTAAGATTTTATTTATTTATTTGTCAGAGAGAGAGAGGGAGAAAGAGGAAGCACCGGCAGACAGAATGGCAGGCAGAGGCAGAGGGAGAAGCAGGCTCCCTGATGAGCAAGGAGCCCGATGTGGGACTCGATCCCAGGACGCTGGGATCATGACCTGAGCCGAAGGCAGCTGCTTAACCAACTGAGCCACCCAGGCGTCCCTGAGGTTTTTTATAATGAAAGGCAAATAATTTATTGCCAACAGAACTTTTTATATTTAGGGTTAATTTAGATAATACTAGAGTTAGAATATTATTTTTTAACCTATAATATCTACTGTGACTCCTCCAAGCCTCCAAGTATTATTTAGCTTTAAAGCATTTTCTTTGGCAAGATTAAACTAAGCGTATTCTATAAAATAATTTTTAGTTACTTTTTTTTGCCTCTTTTATGCTTTCCTCTGCGATTGCTAATTTTCCATTTGCTTTTACACCTCCATACTTTATGAATGAAATCAAATGATTTACTTACAAAATAACTGATTAATGCATGGACTTCAAATTAATCATTTTTATATTAAATTTATTAGCATATATCCCTGTTAACAGTAATATTTTCACCTGTGTTTTAGTGTATAATTCATAATTGAATTCAGGAGTATGTTTGTTGTAAAAACAGGCATAAAAACACTCCAACATGGTTATATTAATTCTTTTAACAGCCAGTGTTAATTTTGTTTTTTTATTTTTTATTTTTTTAAAGATTTTATTTATCTCTTTGACAGAGAGAGATCACAAGTAGGCAGAGAGGCAGGCAGAGAGAGAGGAGGAAGCAGGCTCCCTGCTGAGCAGAGAGCCGGATGCGGGACTTGATCCCAGGACCCTGAGATCACGACCCTAGCTGAAGGCAGAGGCTCAACCCACTGAGCCACACAGGCGCCCAACAGCCAGTGTTTAAAACTCTGTGCCTGTTTATCACATTTTCATTCATAAAGTTTTCTTTAATGAAATGGAAATTCCTTAAGTTAGTGTAGGTATGTTTACAGAGAAACTAGTTTGTATACTTTTCTCGTCTCTGGATCCCATTTACTACTGTTTTCAAACAAAACATGGTTTGCTTTTTAAAAGTCATTTGATCTTCAGGTTCCTGTAAGTCTTTTTTAACATATGAAAATCCCTTCAGAAACTTCCCTTTATCTCTACCCACGGACACAATTTAATGTAGTATTATCAGTCATTCCTTACAATTACAGTGCAGCTCATTCTGCCCATGAGGACTGTCCCCTTCCTTTAATAAAAACACTTTCTCACACACACCAAAAGAAAAAAAAATTTCATTTGGTGAATATGTTTTCTCCAATTTATTTATTTATTTATTTATTTATTTATTTATTTTTTAGTTTTCCTAATGTACTTACTATGTATCACTATAATTTTTTCTAGAATTAAAATAACATATCTAATAATGGTTGTAGAGTGACTTAAAACTGGGCTAAGCATAATCTTGTTATGGGAATTTTTTTTTTTAAGAGATAAAGGGGCATTAATAGTTTTTAAGACTGTCAGTTTCCCAAATTTCAGTTTTCATATGTGTCTTTCTTAAAATTAGTCTGCCTTTGGTCCAGATATTTCCTTCCAGTTTTCATAAGAAGGCCATACTTGTCATGCATCCCAAATTTTATTCTAGTGCCACTGCTTTAGGTTGTAAAAAACTCTTGGCACCAACAACCAAAGAACATTTTGAAATATTAGAGTCAGTGGTATTGAGGATATGAATCATTGCAAAGAGTGGAACAACTCTTTGTATATGAAGTTGTTTCTAGGTCTTTGCTTTCAAAAAAATGGACAGAGGATCTGATCAAGTTGTTAGTAGGAACATTAAGTCTAAGTTTTAAGGATGGGTTGACTTTTATATGTAAAGAGCCGAGTGGTATTGCTCTAATAAAACCTTTCCTATTTCAGTCTACTCCTCTGTTGTCAGCAAAATTTCTCAACTCATACATCCGGAAAATTTTAAATAGGAAGATTTAATTTCTTAATTTTAGCTGTAGAAAGTAACAGCTGTAAATTAAGATGGGACATTATTAACAAATAAACATTTTTTTCTTCAACTTTTTTATGAAAAATTTCAAACATATACAAAATAAACATGATAGTGTAACTAGCCCCATGTACCCATTCCTGGCTTCTGATTTTCATAACATCTCTTCTTCCACCTCTCTGTACCCCACGACTAGATAATGATGATGGATTTTTTTTTTTTTTTACAGTTTACATTTTTGCTTTTGGGGGTTTTACTCTAGTTTATTTTTTATGTGTGTTTTTTCTTTCACATCTTTGCAGATAAACTTTATACAGTTTTTTTGTTTGTTTGTTTTTAGAAATTGATGTTTTGTAATGAAATATATCCCTGAGATACACTGAATCCTCCCAAGAGATACAGGGGCAAATATATTTTATTGACTTAAATACTGTTTTCAGGGTATATAGTAAGAACAAACATTAAGCAAGTGCTTTTACATTATAATGGGGGAAGTTTTGGGGAGAGGCTTTCTTGGGTCAACAAAATCAGTGAGATACTTTATTTGCTTGTTTATATAATCTGCCTAGGACATTTCAAATAGCTTATCCAAAATGTTATATAACGATTGACGTTCGTAAATATCAGTTGTTTTTTAAAAACTGCATAGAAGCAAAACTCAATTGTGCTTTAATTTAGTAAACTGCAAAGTAGACCAAGCATGTGACCATCGTCTAGAGTTGAAAGGTTTTTTTTCTGTTCTTTCTATTAAACATGACAGCTAAATAAAGCAAATTTGTATTTGTTTTGTAGGGACAGTTTAGGTCAGAGAATGAAAGTTCAGTATAACCTGTCTATTTTACATTGATTAATTGTATAATGGTGATTACCCATGTAACATCCCAATGCAAATGCTGACATCATTTTCCAAAAGAGTTGTGTTTTTTTTTTTTTTTTTTTTTTTGTGCTTTCTCAAAGGTTAAAAAGGTTTTTGTGGTTTAAATGTTGTTACATATTTTACAGCATTAGGATCTATGGAATATTTTGACAACTGCAACAGTTCAATGAAGTTGGTAATTTCTTCTTTTAATTATTTTTCATTGAACACCTTTGGACTTAAATTTCTACATTTTGAATTCTGGTGTATTATAAGGAAAGAAAACTTAAAATATGTCAAAAGGCACTTTAGAGAAAATACAGAGTTAGTGATTACAATATGGCTGTAGCTAAATTATCCTTATCTTGTTTAAGCTTTGTTAATGCCTAATTTTGATGAAATAGTGTGTTCTTTTCAGCTACTGACTGTATATGTGATTGACATCCTTTCTTAAATAAATTCATTTGTAAGGTTTCATGGATTATCAGCCACATCCTAGTCCACTTGTAAAGTGGAGAATGAACCTGGCTTTATTCAGTTAAATAATTCTGTGGTACAGATTTTCCCCCTCATAATAAAATTTGAAAGTGTAATGTTTTAGAATTTTTGAGGGTAAAGTTAAGAAATTTGTTTAAAAAATTTTAGTTGTCAAATTATTTTAAACCTGTTTTGAAAATTAGAGATGTATTGTTTCTTTTGGGTGCACATCACCAATTAATACGTTTGATTTCAGATCTACATCTTACTGCTTTGTAAACTTCGCCGAGGTAAAATGAAACCATTTGGCTACTTGAACTGCTCTACGTTACATAGGTTTTTCCTATTGACATTGCAGTAGCTAACATACCCAGAAATAGCAGTGACGAAACAATACATCTTCCATGCTCTGAATTGGCATAATGCTAAATTCAAATGTAGCTAATTTTCTTAGAGACTATGGAATATATGTTTTTTTAGTTCAAGTATTGTTAAAACATTTGAGATGTGAAAGGTAGAGCTTTCTTTACACTAGCAGAATGTATTCAGAATGTTTGCATATACTAGGATTATAAAAGTTTAGTTAGTTTTGCAACATAACTCATTTTTCTAACTAATACTGATTTAAGGTTATTTTAAAAATATAAGTAGATCGTTCTAAATTGAAAACCATAATTTATAAATACTCAATTCTTTTCTAAGGGTGAAACTTTATTTTAAGTTTTTTTAAAATATGAAATTAAATAACATACATTCTAGAATATTATGTGTTGTCCTGAAAGTTAAGGGAACTTGGGGTAACTAAAATTCTGTAACTTTGGGTTGGGTAAAGATATACTTAAAATAAAGCATTCCCTTTATAATTCAGATCCATTCTCAACATATTGGTGTTAATAAAAGAATATGTAGAAAGTTTATGTAAATATTAAATTATTTTAGAGTATTTCCTAGTGTTAAAAGTACTAATGCACAGTATATTAATCATAATGATAGCAGTTTGAAATTTTGGTACTATATTCACTTAAAACTTAACTGTGGGATGATGCTGATATTAACATTTATGTCTCATTTCTTTGCAGCAAGGAGTGAATAATGCTGAAAAATTTGACTATGTAAGTGCAATATGGAATTCAGTTTTTGTGCTATATTTATATTCCTTATGTATTTGTTTTTTGACTAATACTTTCTAATTTTGGTTTACAGGTGATGCAGTTTTTGAATAAGATGGCTGGCAATGAATATGTTGGATTCAGTAATGCAACGTGAGTCTGATTTGTGGCTTAAGTTTTTTATAATAGGCCAGGCCTCTTTAATTAACAAACGTAACTAGATTATAGAATTCTATTTTAAATGCTATCTTGTCCCACCTCTCTTCCTCCTTTTCCCACCCCTTTCCCTATTGTAATACACATTATACTTAGAATTAATCTGTTTTCCCTTGTTGGTCCTAGGGTTTACTTCAGTGAGTAAATAAATGCTTTAAACAGTTTTGATAGACTTCTTGTGGGTAATTATAGAGTTAGAAGGGAACCCAACTGTACCTTAAATTACTGGTAGTTAGGGATACCTGGGTGGCTTCTTTGGCTCAGGTCAAGATTGCAGGGTCCTGGGATTGCGTCCCTCACCCTGGTCCTTGCTCAGCAGGGAGCCTTCTTCTCTCTCTGCCTGCCACTCCTCCTGCTTGTGTTCTCTCTCTCTCTGACAAATAAAATCTTTTTAAAAAATTGCTGATAGTTATTCAGTTTTCTTTTTGCCTGTGATACATGTTTTATCTCTCTCTCTCTTTTTAAAGAATTTATTTATTTACTCATTTTGAGAACAAGAGAGCATGTGTGAGCTGGGGTGGGGGCAGGGGAGCAGAGGGAGAGGGACAAGCTGACTCTGGGCTGAACGAGGAGCCCATATCGGGGTCAATTCCCATGGCCCTGAGGTTATGACTGAGCAGAAAGTAAGAGTTGGACACTTAACTGCCTGAGCCACCCATGTGCCCTGTCTTACCTCTCTCAGTTTCTCTACCTGGCTAACTTGCCTTTGACCCCAATTTTTTAATTTTGAAATTTGCTAGTCTACAGAAAAGTTGAAAGAATAAACAATGAATATCTGGATATTTTCACCTATATTTTCTGATTAATATTTTGTCTCGTTTGCTTTTCCTCAACCTCTTTCTTTAAATAGAGGCATTTAAAAACGTGTATCTCTCTCTATATGTACATATATATAAATATACATGATTATGATGGGATTGTTTTCCTGAACTAATAGAACAACATTTCACCCTTAAATAACTCAACATGTATATTCCAAGAATAAGGACAGTCTCTTACATAATCACAATACCATCAACAAATTTAAGATCACTAACGTTAATTTAAAAATATCTTCAATATGTAAATGTCCCCAACTGTCCCCTAAATGCCTGTGATAGCCTTTTTTCCCCAGGAATTAATTAAGGTTCTTGCAAGGCATTTTTGTCTCTTTTGCTTTATTGAAATAGAAGAGTTCCCCCTGCCCTAAACCCTTGCTTCATAAAATTTTATTAAATGGCTTTCTTTGAGGAGTGCCAATCACTTTTTTTTACCAAGTAGGAATTAACTAACTTTCTCTGTGAAGGACCAGATAGTAAATATTTCAGACTTATGGGCCATAGAAACTCTTTAAACTACTCATTTCTACTGTTTTGATAAGAAAGTAGCTATAAACAATATGAGGTGGTGTTCCAAGAAACTTTATTTATGAAAATAGGCAGCAGGCTACATCTGGCCCATGGGCTATAGTGGATATTTTCCATTTTGAATAGGTCTGTTGTTTCCTGTGGTTAGATAAAGCTGAAACAGTTTTGTCATGACTACTAACTAGGTGATACTTTGTACTACATGTTTCAGGAGGCAAAAATTTTCTGCTGTACCAACTCTTATTCATCTGCTTAAATATCTTTTCCCAGAAGTTTTTCGTGAATCACATCTCACCTCTCTTCTGTGGTCTCAAATTACCATATTTAATTGAGCTTACTCTTTGTCTCTCTGCCCCATCACTGCTGTTGGACTCTGATCTCCGTTAGACCTGGATAGAATATCTTCCAGTTCACTTTTGTATTCCTGTTACCTGGCAGATAATAGGCACTTGATTTAGTGTTTGTTGAACAGAGCCAATGCAGGGCATTGTGATCATTGCTGAGTAGTTATTGCACTATGCTGATTTTTTTTAAAGGCATGCAGGTTGACAAGTTTATTTTCCAGAGCTTTTCCACATTCAGCATTGTTTTTCTGACCACAGAAACTGTAAAACGTGTAGTTAGAGGGGACTGCCATAGTTAGAGGGGACTGCCACCCCCAACTCCATGATCGATAATACAAAGTGTGTCACCCATGGTTCCTCTTGTCAGCAGCCTTCTGTAAACTTGTAGATTGATTTCTCAAATGTACTGCAAATTAAATCTGTCTAAAATTAAAACTCATTCTCTTTCTTCTCAAACTGCTCTTTGTTCCAGGGTTCCCATCAGTTGATATCATGATCCTTTCAGTAGATTGCACTAGAAATCTAGACTTTTGTACCAGACTTCATTCACCCTGTTTCTCCTCTTTCCCATCAGGTTGGAAGATTTGCTGAACTGCTCTCATGTTTGATCGTACTTCTTCCATTCCTATCACCACTACCTAACTTCAGGCTTTCAGTGGCTCTTAACACTCCAGTCTCCTAATAACATCATTCATCCTTTCTTTTTCCCTTTTCCCAAACTGATGTTAGAGTTATCCTTCCAAAGTATAGATCTGACTAGGTAATTTGATTGGAAGGAAGCCTTTAAGCTTTCATTTTGTTGGCAATCAGGAGCCATTTTTAGCATTTATCGGTCTTGATAATGTGGTCCTAGTCTCCCTTGTTAGTTCGATGTTTCTCCACTCTTTTCCATGAACCCTATTTCCCAGATACATCAGAATATGTGCCATTCTTCAGTGAAGTTCTGTCTTTTATACTTTTTACCTTTGTGCTACATGGAATTTGCCACTGCCTAGGCTTCCCCCTGAAATCCGTTAATCCAACAGATGCTGAAAGGCCCATTTCATTTGTCCCTCTCTCAGTGAAATTTCCATGCATTCCCTCAGTTGGAATTGATTATTATACTTTTTGAGGATCCAGAAGATTCTGCAACTTTTTAGTATATTTTTTAATGGTGGAATATTTGATAATTTTAAAATTAGCTTCTTTATTCACAAAATACGGAGATTAGAAAGGGTGTACCTCACTTCAGTCCTTTTACAACTGAGAAAGTTAAGGCTACAAGAATTGTCACTTAAATGACTTCCTCAAGACACATAGCTAGCCTGTTTGACAGAACTGGGACTGGAACCTAGCAGTCTTTACTCTTAGGTCAGTGTTCTTTATACTGTACTTTGCTATATAAATTAAACTACAGAACAATCATACTCTTATATGAAATAAGTAGAGAAATTTTCTAAATAGAGTAATTTTCTTTTCTTCCTAGGTTTCAGTCTGAAAGAGAAAGTGGAGATCGAAACTTTGCAATAGGATATTACTTAAAAGAAAAAAAGGTTTTTGAATTTTTGTCTCTATTTCAAATTATTTTATTTAATAAAATACATTGGGATGTATGCTAAGAACTCAGCAACAACTTATAAGCAACTACCTATTACTATTTAAGTGCAGAAATTTTTGCAAAACACTCTTGAGTTAATGGTGTCAAAATGGTAAGAACATTAAATTGATTTAAAATCTGGCAGTATTCAAGTATTTGACTAGTTTTATTAATGCAACTTTTGCTTAAGGATTAGCCAATTTTTCCAAAAGTGTAATGCCAGACTACTGTTGATTAAATTTGATTTTTAAATTTTAAGAGTGATCCAGTAACTTAGTTTATGAATTATGAAGCAGTTTATAGTATTTAGAAATCTGTATGTGATGTAGTTTTATTTCATTGTTCTTCGTTATTTCATATTTATACTGTTTACAGATTATGTGCTGTTTTCTCAAGGTGAAGCATTTGTGTACATTTTAAATTTAATCTTTATGTGTCTTTTAGTTATGTGCATATATTCTTGTTTTTAATTGCCTTTCTGTTTTTTTCAGTGTTTTCCAGAAGGCACAGACATGGTTGGTATATTAGACTTCTATTTCCAGGTAATTTACTTTAACTGTATGAATTGTATATATAAATAGGTGTGTCACACTTTGCGGAATCATGGCTCCAGGTTAAGATAGAATACATTTACCATTGACCTTCCCAAAAAAGCCTTCATAAAAGATAATTTCATGTCTTTTTCTCCTAAAATGTCATGCCTCAGAATGTAAGAGGGAGGTTTTTTCTGTAAAAACACTGTATTTAAGAAGTGTCAAAAATTATGTATAACTCTAGAAATTCGCTTGTCCTTATTTAAACTAAGCTGATTTCTTAGCTTTTCAATTTTGGAGAATTTATTTGTTTATCAGAGGGTTTATATTCAGCATCTTGAAGAGGCAGTTTTTTGGTTGGTTTAATTCATTTTTGCAGTGTAATCTGACGGGTTTTTTCCTAAGTTAAAGTAGCTCTCCGCATTTGTGAGAGAGGTGGGCCACACACATAATCTGTGGTTATAGAACTTGGTTTTAAATAGCCTTCCAGGACAGCTCTCTTTTCTCCCTGTGTTTTCAGTTCATTTAATTCCTACAGATATAGTAACATTGGAGCCTCTGATGGGCTATAATATCAAGCTACATAGTAACAAATTACTTTCCATTGATTTCTAGTTAACCTTACATTTATCTGTCTGTACAAGATGTGCTTGAATTTAGAATTTGTGGTAATCTTCAAGAATATATAAGGAATATTGATAATGAAGTAGATTTTGATGACAGTTTGTCACCTGCTAATGTAAAGAATTGTGAATCGAGAATCCAGACTATCAATATAAAATCAAGGTTTAATCTGGCCACTTTTTAACCATGTGACCTAATTTCAGTTACTTAGACCTTGTTTTATTATGTATAGCACATGCTTACCCTAACTTTTTGCATTACATTGAAGATAATATGAGACGATATGTGTGAAATTTCTTTGAATTTCAAAGTTATTTTATATATATAGTATCATATTTACTTATATCCAGTAGCCCTGTTTTTTGCCCTAGCCCGTATGAATTTCTTCCATACATTAATGCTTCTTTTCCTTTGGTGTACATACTTTACTTTGGCTATTACAGCCTAGGTGCTACTAGTCTACTGTGAAATGTCTGTACTTCTGGGCAAAAATTAAGAGAAGGCCATAGAGGGGCGCCTGGGTGGCTCAGTGGGTTAAAGCCTCTGCCTTCAGCTCAGGTCATGATCCCAGGATTCTGGGATCGAGCCCCGCATCGGGCTCTCTGCTCAGCGGGGAGCCTGCTTCCTCCTCTCTCTCTGCCTGCCTCTCTGCCTACTTGTGATCTGTCTGTCAAATAAATAAATAAATAAAATCTTTAAAAAAAAAAAAAAAAGAGAAGGCCATAGAAGCCTTACTTTTTTGGAGAATGGCTACATGTAATTGAACATCCGTCAGAGTATCAGGAAAGTACTTTCAGATTGGGATTTGTAAAATTTGTAGTATATCATTTTATGACAAACAAAATTCCAATTAATACCAAGTATAAATTGGGAAATGATTATTGGAATTTAAATCTTACTTATTTTAGAAAGTTTCATGATTAAATCTGCTGTAAGTCTTTGCTGTCTGGGTCAGTATAGTAATTGGGTTTTCTAGTTTTGAAGAAATTGGGAAGAGATTTTAATACAAATAAAAGTAAAAGTCAGACAAAAAGTGGCTCCCCGTCAGTTTCCTAATGCACTGTAGCTAGTTTTCCTTCTTGCTCTCCCAAACCCCTTTGTGCCTCTTGTAGAATCTTGAATTATGGATAAGGAAAGCTTACACGTTGAGAACCTAGTCTTTTCCTCCTGCTCCCTCTTCCATCTTCTTTCTCTTCTGCTTCCTCCCCTACCCCCACAGTTTTGGTTGCTGTAAAGGAAAAATAAAATGGAGCATATTTATTGTTCCCATTTTACGGGTAAATTTGGGTCTGCTATGAAAAAACTCTTTCCATTATTTTGACTGTATTTAAATGTCTGAACTATACTGCAACTGGACTTTACCTTTTTTTATAGATTATAATTTATCCAGCACCCATAATCAGTTTCAAATAAATATTTGAATATTAATAAGTGATTTAAAAGGTAGCATTTTGATTTAGGCACACAGAATATCCAGGCTAGAGCGATCTTACAGTTTTCTTCCCTTAATTTTTTACATATTGCTACATAGGGATGCTGAACTTTGCCATAGTGAAATGTCAGGCATTTTAGCATTTTTTTCCTTGAATGGTAATTTCTCATGTAGATGCTGTCTATCATACTACTGATGTATGTTGCTTTATCTTAAAAATATATCATGGCTCCCTTTTCTTTTGATTTAAAAACAATTGTTAGGGGGGCCTGGGTGGCTCAGTGGGTTAAGCCACTGCCTTCGGCTCAGGTCATGATCTCGGGGTCCTGGGATCGAGCCCCGCGTCGGGCTCTCTGCTCAGCGGGGAGCCTGCTTCCTCCTCTCTCTCTGCCTGCCTCTCTGCCTGCCTCTCTGCCTGCCTCTCTGCCTGCCTCTCTGCCTGCTTGTGATCTCTCTGTCAAATAAATAAATAAAATCTTTAAAAAAAAAAAATTTAAAAACAATTGTTAGAAAGTATTAATATTTAAACAACTTTTAATATCATTTGGGCAGTTACAAATGTTAGTGCTTAGGGGCTGGCTCTTCCTATCCTAGTTTTGCTGTTAGAAGACTATGTAACTGGCAAATTGGGATAAACCTTAAAGGGGCTTGAACTTCGTTCAAATTAAAATCTTTGGAATGTTATTAAGTTATATTAAAATAATCCCCTTAGAAGAAAGATTTCAGATCTGTATAAAATACCAGATGAAACAGATTATCTTAGAAGTCAACTGCAGTACAAAAAACAGTGTGAACTTGGATTTTCAGACAGTTTTTTCTTCCTTTTAGTTATGCTCCATTGAAGTAACTTGTGAATCAGCCAGTGTGATGGCTGCAACGCTGGCTAACGGAGGTTTCTGTCCAATTACTGGGGAGAGAGTACTGAGCCCTGAAGCAGTTCGGAACACACTGAGTTTGATGCACTCCTGTGGCATGTATGATTTCTCAGGGCAGTTTGCTTTTCATGTAAGTAATTGTTTGATCTCAGTTTTCTACCTGCAAGAAACTAGTCTGGACTAGTTCTTTTAAAAATACAGTTTGAACTTTGGTTTTAAAGCTGAACAAAAAACAAGAGAGACTTGTTTTCAAGGTTAATTTGTTACAGACTTGGTAAGGAATAGAGTTAAGCAGTCTACCAGATACTCTTGAGTACTTGAAGTTTAATTTATAGAACCGCATGACTTCTACTTTTAAGGCATTCCAATGTACACGGTTAGTATAGACTTTCTTTGCTTTTTCTTAATATTTAGCATTATGGTGATTACATATGCTCAAGAACTCCTTACGTTCAGAAGGTGCACATAATTGTGATGTTTAACATCTTTGGTTATTGTCGTAGATATTTAAGGCACTTGAAGTATATTTAACAAAAATATACTGCATAAAGCTCTGTCCTGCCCTTGTGAACATTTGTGTACTCTTGTGAAATCTATAGACTTTCTTATTCATGTTTATGTGAAGACAAAATGCCCTAAAAATTTTACTTGAAATTTTTAAAACAGAAAAATAGAGAAATGCATTTAATGTGTTATCCACTACTCAACTTCAGTAATTATTAATGCATGACCAATATTGTTTATCTTTACGTCATACTCTTGCTGTAGTTTAGTATGTAATTCTAAATGATAAGGATGTTTTTAAAAAACCATAGCAACATTATTACATTTAAAAAGATAAAAAAAAACTTGGTCTTTAATAGCCTCAAAATATTTAGTGTTCAGCTGATCTGGATTGTCTTATAAATTATTTTCTAGTTTGACTTGGGATGCAAATAAGGGTCATACACTGTGATTGGTTTTATCTCCCTTTATTATTATTTTTAAAATCTGTGTTCTCCCCCTTGACCTTTCTTTTTTCTTGTTTTTAGTTGAAAAAAACTGGGTCATTTATCCTGTACAGTTCCTCACAGTGTAGATTTTGTTTATTTTATCCATACCATTGTTCTTTGTATCTTGCATTCCTGGTAAATTGGTATATCCCATTCAGGTGATTTTTTTTTTTTTCCTTAGGTTTTATGCAAGATTACTTCTAGCAATAGATACTCAATATTGGAATGTTAGTAAGCCATTAGTGAATACTGCCCTGATGATATTAATACTGTCTTTTATCATAGTTACTGTCAAGTGTTACAGAATGCAAACTTAAAAGTTTTGAAGAGGATTAGTTTAAATTACCATCTTCTCTTCCTCAGACAGTTCTCTGACAGTGTATCAGAGAATCTTTTTTTTTTTTCAATTTTTTAAAATTTTTAAAGGTTTTATTTATTTATTTGACAGAGAGACATAGCAAGAGAAGGAATGCAAGCAGGAGGTCGAAAGGGAACACAAGCAGGGGGAGTGGGAGAGGGAGAAGTAGGCTCCCCCCAGCAGGGAGCCCAATGTGGGGCTTGATCCTAGGACCCTGGGGTCATGACCTGAGCTGAAGGCAGATGCTAATGACTGAGCCACCCCTACAGAGAATCTTTTAAGAAGCTATAATTTCTCATTGTTCTCTAGTCATAGAATATCTTTTTCAAAGTAACTTTTTATACTTGAATTCATATTTATTATAGAATTAAAAAATATAGGCCAAGAGACTAAAATAAAAACATGCATAGCCCCACAATTTATGATGTAATGGACTTTAATCCTTAGAGTATATCTTTTCAAATTTTTCTATATTCAAATATATTTCA
Organism: Lutra lutra; assembly: GCF_902655055.1. Lineage (NCBI taxonomy): Eukaryota > Metazoa > Chordata > Mammalia > Carnivora > Mustelidae > Lutra > Lutra lutra. The sequence continues at coordinate 3,821,098 of NC_062280.1, forward strand.
GCTCTAATAGTGTTTTCTCATTTATTCCTTATATACATGTTGAAAGATACTTTTCCACAACATTTGTAATGTTAGAATTCTATGTGTATGTAAACCATAATTTTTAAGCCAGTTCCCTTATCGTTGGACGTAACCTCTTTTTTTTTTTTAATTTAATTTTATTTTATTTATTTGACAGAGATCACAACTAGGCAGAGAGGCAGGCGTGGGGGCGGGGGGAAGCAGGCTCCCCGTGGAGCAGAGAGCTGGATGCGGGGCTCGATCCCAGGACCCTGAGATCATGACCTGAGCCGAAGGCAGAGGCCCTAACCCACTGAGCCACCCAGGCACCCCCGTAACCTCCCTTTTTTTAAAATGTTAACATGAATATCTTTTTCTTCAAATTATTTTCAGGTTGGTCTTCCTGCAAAATCCGGAGTTGCTGGGGGCATTCTTTTAGTTGTGCCCAATGTCATGGGCATGATGTGCTGGTCTCCTCCTCTGGACAAGATGGGCAACAGTGTTAAGGGAATTCATTTCTGTCATGTAAGCACATTTTCTTAATGAAAATAATGGTCATATAAGTGGAACATCCAGTGAATCCATTCTTTTAAATTTTAATTGCAATATAGTTAATATATGATGATGTATATGAGTTTCAGGTGTACAATATAGTGACTCAGTAAGTCTATACATTATCCATTGTTCATCATGATAAGTGCACTCTTAATCCCCTTCACCTATTTCACCCATCTCCCTACCCACCTCTCTGGTAACCAGCAGTTCTCTATAGTTGAGTCTATTTTTAGTTTATCTCTTTTTTTCCCCCCTCTTTATTTGTTTTATTTCTTAAATTCTACAAACAAGTGAAATCATATGCTATTTTTCTTTCTCTGACTGGCTTACTTCACTTAGTGTTATACTCTGGATCCATCCATGTTGTAGCCAAATGGCAAGATTTCCTTCTTCTTTATGGCTGAATAATGTTCCATTGTGTATATATGTACACATCACTTCTTCTTTATTCCATGCATCCATCAGCGGGCACTTGGGCTCTTTCCATAATTTGACAATTGTACATAATGCTCCAGTAAACATAGGGGTGCATATATCCCTTCAAATTAGTGTTTTCGTATTTTGGGGGGTAAATGCCAAATAGTGTGATTACGGGATATAGAATAGTTCTTTTTAACATTTTTTTTAGACTTTTTAAGGAAACTTCATATTGTTTTCCATAGTGGCTGTGCCAGTTTACATTCCAATCAACATTGCACAAAGGTTCGTTTTTCTCCACATCCTCACCAACACTTGTTTCTTTAGTTTCTGATTTTTGCCATTCTGAGAAATGTGAAGTAATACCTAATTGTGGTTTTGATTTGCGTTACCCTGATGACGAGTGATGTTGAATCTTTTCATGTGTCTGTTGGCCATCTGCATGTCTTTGGAGAAATGTCTGTTCATGTCTTCTGCCCATTTAGTAATCAGATAATTTGATTTTTGGGTGTTCAGTTATATCAGTTCCTTATATATTTTAGATACTAATCCTTAATTTTATTTTTTTTTTAAAGATTTTATTTATTTATTTGTCAGAGAGAGAGAGGGAGAGAGAGCAAGCACAGGCAGACAGAATGGCAGGCAGAGGCAGAGGGAGAAGCAGGCTCCCTGATGAGCAAGGAGCCCGATGTGGGACTCGATCCCAGGACGCTGGGATCATGACTTGAGCCGAAGGCAGCTGCTTAACCAACTGAGCCACCCAGGCGTCCCATAGATACTAATCCTTAATTTTAATAGGTAATTTTCAAGTATCTTCTCCCGTTCAATAGGTTGTTTTTAGTTTGGTTGATTGTTTCCTTTGTTGTGCAGAAACTTTATTTTGATGTAGTCCCAATACTTTATTTTTGCTTTTGTTTTCTTTGCTTTAGGAGACATATCTAGAAAGATCTTGACTGTAATTCCTTAATCCATTTTGAGTTGATTTTTGTGTATGGTGTAAGAAAATGGTCTGCTTTCATTATTTTGCATGCAGTTGTCTAGTTTCCCAACATCACTTATTGAAGAGTCTATCTTTTTAAACCATTGCATATTCTTTCCTACTTTGTCAAAGATTAGTTGATCATATAATTATGGGTTTAATTCCGGATGTTTTGTTCTGTTTCATTGATATCTGTGTCTGTTTTTGTGCCTGCACCGTGCTGTTTTATTATGGCTTCGTAATAGAACTGAAGTCTGGAATTGTGATACCTTGGTTTTTGTTCTTCTTTTTTAAGATTGCTTTGGCTATTTAGAGTCTTTTGTGGGTTTTTTTTTTGCAAATTTCCGGCTTGTTTGTTCTAGTTCTATGAAAAATGCTTTTGGTATTTTGATAGAATTACATTAAATCTGTAGCTTGCTTTGGGTAGTGTAGACATCTTAACAATATTTGTTCTTCCATTCCATGAGCATGGAATGTCTTTTCCATTGCTTTGTGTCGTCTTTTAGCATTTTAGAGTTCAGAGTACAGGTCTTTCCTCTTTGGTTAAATTTATTCCTAGGTATTTTATTATTTTTGGTGCAATTATAAATGGGATTTTTTTCTTTACTTTCTGTGGTTTCATTATTAGTGTGTAAAACTAATAATCCAATAGCATTGGATTTCTGTATATTGATTTTGTATCTTGTGACTTTACTGAATTCATTTATCAGTTCTAGTAGTTTTTTGGTGGAGTCTTTAGGGTTTTCTAGAGTATCATTTCATCTGCAAATAGTGAAAGTTTTACTTCTTTGTTACCAATTTGGATGCTTCTTGTTTCTTTTACTGTCTGATTGCTTTGGCTAGGACTTCCAATACTGTGTTGAATATAAGTGGTGAGAGTAGACATCTTGTTCTTGATCTTAAGGGAAAAGCTTTGAAGTTTATTTCCCTATTAAGTATGATGTTAGCTGTGGGTTTTTCATATATGGTCTTTATTGTGTTGAGGCATATTCCCTCTAAACCTACTTTGTTGAAGGTTTTTATCATGAATGGATATTGTATGATAATGATCATATAAGTGGAACCATCCGGTGATTCTTTTTTTTTTTTTTAAGTCATTTCGGTAGTTTTTTGCTCGTTGGCATTCTGCCTGCCTATCTGCCAGTTACTGGGGTAGCTGTGGAAGTACTCATAGAGGAGCTTCAAATTGCTTTCATCAGACAGTTCCCATATACTCATTCCCACAGAAAATTATGTTTGAAGCTGATGTTTTAATTGTCATGGTTTTAAATAGTTTTCAGTTTCCAGAAGCTCAACTAAAATTTTTAAACTTGGAAAGGTTTAAATTTAAAGCCAATTAAGAATATTATAGTTTATTATATCATCATTAATCTTCATGTTTGAATATCTTTATCCATAAACTACCTTGAAAAGTCTGTTTTTTGAGGACATAAGCTCTGCAAAATAAAATTGTTATTATTGTTGATTAGTTCAGTATTTTATGTTATCCAAGTTTGCTAATATTTCAGCTTCTGGTTTTATGTACATTTGCTGCTTCATAGACTCTATATTGCGTACCATAATTTTTCTGCAAACTTTCTCAATTAAAATTCTGATTTATTTTTCAGTTTCTTATATTTTACAAAAGCTAGAGGATGATGTTGGATTGCTTATAGATTATAACCAGAATATCGATTTATATTTTTGTGGTGCTTTACAGTTATTTGATAGAATAGTTCTTTCTCTGTGGCCCATTTTATAGGAAATGAAAGTTAAACAATTTGATGGTTGAGTCCTAGGTTCATGCTAGTAAGCAGTGTTCTCAAAATTTTTGTCCCTGTCTTCTCATTCTGATTTCAGTTCTCTTCTTGATTCATCAGGCAGCTTTATAACATGCAGTGGTGTTTTCCATGAGATAGTAGTTAAATTAGACAATATTAGTGTGATTTGTTAAAATGTGAAAAAACAATGGCCAATGAATAGCCAGTTTCTTAACACCTGTTCTGTTTATTTACAGGATCTTGTTTCTCTCTGTAATTTCCATAACTATGATAATCTGAGACACTTTGCAAAAAAACTTGATCCTCGAAGAGAAGGCGGTGATCAAAGGGTAAGCAAAATTCTTATTTAGATTATTATGTAATATTTTTCTAAGAGAGAAAATGAGATTCACCTGTTTGAATAGAACTTAGTTTAAATGCTGGTGGCCTCATTATTTGCTAATCACAAATGAATGTACACAAATTGTTGACATATTTACCCTGGACGTGATAGTATATAGATGTGGCTGTTTTATTTAAATTTAAACTGGTTGCCTAGCAGCAGAGTTTACCCACCACCCATTTTTCTGCTATTTCAAGCAATTTTTTTAAGAATTGATTCTGTTAAAAAGAAGAATTAATTCTGTTCCAAGAAAACAACATTGGAAAGTGCTACAATGCTATAAAAGAAAGCCTTGGTTTTTTTTACTCTTAATATTTATCAGTTATAGTTTTAAAGTTTATTTTGATGTGGATGGATCTATAAATGGAAAAGGGATTATAGTATTAGTGAAAAATCTTTCAAAGCCTCATAGTTTTAGTGGCCACTACAGATGAAATACTTTCTATAAAAAGTGTTTGATACAGAATTCTTGACACTCTTATTTTAAAGTAATATTTGTTGATTTATCAGTGTGTTTGGCTTCATATTATTGCACATACATACTTTTTTTAGAGCTAATATTTAAGAGTCAGAACTTAAATTTCAGAAACAAGATTTTTTGTCTTCATAGTTACTCACTGGAACAAGGACTTGTTTTGAATTTTAATTAAATTCCTTTATATCCCATTTGGAAAATGTTTATAGTAGATAATTAATTAGACTTAAAGCTAATATGAAGCACTTAAAAGTAGAAATTATTTTTATGCATAGTAAGAAAACTTTCCTATTGTTAGTTCCAAAGTAACTTATAATAATATATGAGAATTATGCAAAGCCAACAGAATAGAAACTTCCATGAGCGTCATCATGAGTAACATGGAACAAAACATCAAATGGTGGTGGGTGAAAATGTTAACAGATTTTAATAACATTCATTGAAAAATACCGTTTTATAGCTTGGACCTTTCTTCACTCAAGTGCACTAATAAATTATGTATGTTGCTTGAACAACTAGCATTCCTTTGGACCATTGGACTATGAAAGTCTCCAACAAGAACTTGCTTTAAAAGAGACAGTATGGAAAAAAGTGTCACCTGAGTCAAATGAGGACATCTCTACAACTGTAGTATATAGAATGGAAAGTCTGGGAGAGAAAAGCTAAAGAAATGGGTTATAGTTTCAGAATGTTCTTCACTTAACCTCTCAAACATCTTTAGCTTTTTTGCATACTATAAATATTTATTTGAGTTTTTTTGTGTTCTCAACCTTGGGTGCTGGAGCCGTAAAGCTTTTTTTCCTTTTAATCTTTTGTATAAAGATAAGAGATTAAAAAGTGGATTTGTTGGTCTTTAAAAAGTATTTATAAATAAGTAAAGCAAATTTGCTTTATTTTTAAAGATGCAAAAAGGAAAAATTCCTTTAAATTTTTTCATGGTATAATTAAAATTTTAACTTAACCCTCATTTTAAAATAGTAAGAAATATTAATTTTTTGGTTCTAAAACCCACACATTGAACTCATAAATTTAGTTACATTTTGTTTTTTCTTTCCCAGTTTTAAAACTTACGTGATGTCTATAGGGGCAGTAGAAAGCTATTTCTATGCTAAATACAAAACTAAAAAGGCAAAATAATGAATCCCAAATTATTTAATATAGCAATAGATTATAAAATTAGCTTAAGTTTACATTTTATGCCATTTTTAGTGTTAGATTGCCTTTAAATTTTTTAAAACTTCATTTTAAATTTTATCAAATACTTTAAAATATAAATCATGTCTGTGCTTTTTTTATTTTGCAATTCCTCTATGTTCTGTCAAAATTGTCATGTACAGGAGTGTCTTATGTTACTAAAACATTCCAGCCAAAGAATTTCAGAAGTAAGATAATGACATTTCACTGTTAAGCTATAATGGTTACTCAGAAGGAGCAACAGTGAGTGTCCTCAAGTGAGATGTTTACCTAAACAGTTTTATTTTTGTATTACCCATGTTACTTTTTCTATGTTATATTTAAGTATGAATGGTGAAGTCTTGGGTTTTAGCTTTTAATATTTTTATTATCCTAATAATTTCACAAATGCTAATGAATCTTATATGATAAATTATAATGACATCTCATAAAGTTTGTTTTATTTGAACTCTTTTAGAGTACTTAGGAAATGAATTCAGTCTGATGGTAGTAAGCATACTACTAAAATGTTAGATCTGAATCCTTTTGTTTGGTTATAAAAATGCAATATTGAGAATCAAAACTTGTTTTTAAGAGAAGGACTATTTTGGATAATTTACAATGTTAATTTACAAAGTCTGTCTTGGCAAAGTGATTGTAAAATTCTTTAGGACCTATTCACACTTCTTCCTTCTTCCAAATATCTCTTCAGTTTTCTCCACATTATCCATACCTGCAAGGTATTTTTTGTTTTTATTTTATTCATTCTTAAACTTGTAGATTTTGGAGGGGCAGTGATGGGTTCTCAGGTCTAGAAGGAGAACTTGATAGTTGGTTTTTTTGGTTTTTTTTTTTTGTTTTTCTTTTTTAGTGTTATGGCATATATATGGTAGATAACGTCTATGAAAGTAAATAATAGTGTAATAAAACAGGTTTCACTGAGTAATTTAGATACTGGTTTAAATATAAATACAAAAAATTTGATCATATGATGTCTGGAACTTGGGAACTGTGATAATAGAAAAGGAAGTTCCCTTCCAAAGGTGTTGGTCAAAAGCTTTTTAGCTAACTTTAAATAATTATATGTTAATTTTTAGAGGATTTTATCAAGGGTTTTATGGTTACTTGAATATTTCTCTGATGTACATATGCATATGTCACTAGATGCTTCCGATTTGGCCATTTCCAAGGGAGAGGGTTTTTATTTGAAGCCCTCACCTCTCCAACACCTTTAAACAGTATCATTTGTACTCTGAGTTCCACCAAAGCCATTTGCAGTTGGGGAATGTCTTAATTGATAGATTGGGGAAAAAAGCTTTATTTTTTCCCCTATGCTCTAAATTGTTACATTTTACTATTGCATTTGGAGATTGGTTTTACTTTATAAAATGAAACTTTAATGTTTCCTATTGTGCCCATATATATAGATTTCAAAATTATGTTGTTAATGTATGGCACTTACATTGCTAAGGAGTAAATGCACACTTACCAGTGAAGTAATGTTATCTAGGCTAACTGTTTAAAGAATCTTGTGAGGGTGAGTATCCAGAAATTTTTGTAGGAAGTTATCCAAATGGAAGAAGACGGAAGATACTGTGAATAGGCCCCCAAACTTTAACAAAAAAAGAAAAAAAGAAGGAAAATCTTTGCCAGATTTAAGGACATTCTTTAAATCAATTCCATCAGTATTTTTAATGCCTTTTCAAATAAAGTTCTTGAAAAGTACCCAGTATTGTGGATTTAATGTTTCATGCCATTACAGATTCTTGATATTCAAGCATTTAGAAGTTAGCACATTTGTTTTTCTTTTTTTTTTTTCATTAATAACATTTCGTTTGAAATGCATATCCTTCCTGAGAAATACTTTATTTTAGCATAAATGTTGTGCATTTTATCTTAGTGTTTGGATTAAAACATTTGTGTTATTTAGCTTTCTTTTGTTTGCTTTGTATATTTAATAATGTACCTTTTATTTTCTAGTATGCCTACTTTTTGTATTGTACAATAAATTTATTTTAAGCTGATTTTATTGGTTTTTTTTTTTTTTTTGGTTTTTTTTTTTGATGAAAGCAACCCTAGCATTTTATGTACAAGTAGTTGGAATTTTAACTTAGAAAATTTCTTTTATGAAGATACTATTAAAAATGTTTTATATTTTTAATTCTGAGCCTGTTGTGAAGAGATACTGGAAATACTCAAAAGGGCTTTGTTTGATTTTTTTTATTCTTAAGTAAAGTATAGAGTTAGTGGGTTTTTTGATGGAGAGGACGTTTTCCTATTGGTTGTACTAGAAGTATTTGAATAAAGACTTTTCTCCCAATTTTTTTTTTGTTGTTTTTCCATTTGACAACTTAAAAAAAAGTCTACCCTGTATGCTGTTTATGCTTTCTGAGGAAGAGTATCACTGATGTTACTCACTTGTCACTGTTGTTTTATCTGTTGTCTAGTGGAAGAAAAACATACTGCTAAACCAAATGAAGAGTATCATAATACTGCTTTAGAGTTGTCATTCACAGCAGAATTTATATTGAGTGAAATAACTATAATACAGAAATTCACCTTACCTACGTTTTAAGGAATTTAGTTTTCAGAAGGAGCTTACTTCCTTCTGTATGTTTATACAGCACAGTCCAAATTATGAGGCTCCGTGCATTGTACAGTTTTATCTTCCTGATGATTTTCTTAATAACATTTTTCTCTTACTGTAACATACAGTAAGAGCTTACTGTAACATACAAAATATGTTTTAATCAACTCTATGTTCTTGGTAAGGCTTGTGGTCAGTGTAGGCTATTAGTAGTTAAGTTTTGGGAGAGTCAAAAGTTATGTGCAGATTTTCAACTACATAGGGGCCAGTGTCCCTAACCCCCACCCCAACATTGTTCAAGGTCAACTGTACTTTAAATATTCTTGTTTGATCAGATCTATCATTTGTATCCATAGAAGATGTCCCAAATATTTTGTAGAACTTTAAAACTATTTGAAAGGGAAATACCGTTGTTTATAAGAATTTGTATTTGTGGGATTTTTTATAAAGTTCTTTGGGGACTAGTAAATACGGAGTTCCAAGTGTCATGATATATTCAAAATGTATTGTTTCTGATTGCTTACTTTTAAAGATACACTTGGAATTTTTTTGTTGTTTTTAATCCATTTGAAGGAAAGGGAGAGGTGACTCAAAGAGCTTGGTGGTCTTGTCTGACAGTGTAGAGTTTTATAGGCATGTACGTATGTGGAAACAAACACTGATATATTCTGAAAAGGTATATATAAATTGTGCATGTTATATATGTATGTGTTTGTGAGTACATCTAAGTCTGTCTTTTTATCTGTCCGTCCATTTACCTATCCATCCATCCATGTTCTGAAAATCAGCAGCAATCTTTTCCACAGAGTATGTTATGTGTAAATGGTTCTTTGCTTTATTCCTATTCCAAGTTTTATCATAGAACTCTTTAATATTGTTGCTGTCCCCAGGATTTATAAGACATAACATATTTTACTTGTTCAACTTAACTCTAAAGATTGTGCTTTCTTTTTTTGTGCCTATTCGCTACCTGCACTGTCAGAGTAAGAGCGTAAGAGTATTGGGGAACTCCATAAAAGGGAAAACAAGAACATCAAATTTCATGTAGAAAGTTGACTTTATGGCAGTTTCTAAAATTTATTATATGGAAGGATTATATTCAACTTAAAATAAATAATGTACTTCTCATTTTGAATAGCTTATGGAATAGTTTTATTCTAAAAATTGTATACAATTTTTATTTTAAGAATGTGCTTTACTATTCATTTGTAAAATTTGGGTATTTCTTCTCATCGATCTTGAAAATGCTAGAATACAGCTTTTTCAAAAAGTAACATGATTTCTGCTCAGTTCCTTTACTATTTTACATTAAATGTAATATTTACATTGTGTAATAAAACCAAAACTGGATGTTGGTACAGCTGTTAGGATGCATCATGGCCATCCTTCAGATTTTCACTTAGGTTTATTCTGGATAGACTTTACCTTAGTCCATTCTTTGTCATGGAGTTCAAAGGCAAAATTAAACAGGAAAATATATTCAAGTTAATTAAGTTCAGCCACTTTTCTTTTATTTCAAATTGTAATATAGTTAAAACATTTGTTTCTTACACTGCATAAAAATGGAAGGAATTTCATTGGACTGGGAGAGAATTTCATTGGACTTTTATCCTCCTTCTCTCTTCCCCTGCCCAAGTTGTTTATCAAAGTGAATTCCATACAGACTTGAAGAAATTTAGAGTTACACTTAGTCTGTTTCAGTTTAGTTTTTAAAACTACTATAAAGGCATCTAGAGCAAAATCTATCAAACATAAAACAGAGCTGACGAAACGATGTTAGAGTCCTTAATTTCTTAAATAGTAATAGAAAACATACTTACTTTTTAAAAAGAAGATGTTAAGGATGGGGCGCCTGGGTGGCTCAGTGGGTTGAGCCGCTGCCTTCGGCTCAGGTCATGATCTCAGGGTCCTGGGATCGAGTCCCACATCGGGCTCTCTGCTCAGCAGGAAGCCTGCTTCCCTCTCTCTCTCTCTCTGCCTGCCTCTCCGTCTACTTGTGATCTCTCTCTGTCAAATAAATAAATAAAATCTCTAAAAAAAAAAAAAAAAGAAGAAGATGTTAAGGAGACCAGTCATAAATCTTTGTACCTAATGAAGTGATTCTTTTATACAATAGTTTTAAAATGTTCTTTTTTACTTATATTTTGAAATATGAAAGGTCATTAGTTTTAAGGTTGACTTTACCATTTGTTTTGTGGATTGTAGATCTACTATAGTGAATTTTAGAAGTTGTAGTTATAGAGATTTTTAAGATATGCAGATATGTAAAGCCTATGTTGATTAGGCTTTATAATGGCTTTCTAATCAATTACATTAACGTTTGACTAAAATGAATGACACAAATTAGCACTTGAGGGCATTGTTTTTCTTTGTGGTATCTGTGTATTTTTTTGCATGAATTACTTTTTATTGAGAACTGTTATGTATGGGGTTAAAAAATAAGAGAGTTTGATTCTTGGTGCCAAATGTTGCGATGAACTTGAAAGAAAGAGTAATGAAGTGACAGATTTTGGCAGTTGATCTTATGACACCATTATTAGACTTTTCAACTCTAAATCTCATTTACTAACTCAGAAATATTAAATCTCAATGATAAAGAACAGCTTGGTATATCTATTTTTAAGCCAAATTTTGACATCTGAGGATATGATTTTTCTGGACATAGTATTGTTAAAAATAATGATTTTTTTTTTTTCATTAAGTATTTACCTTGCTAAGAAAAATATTTCCAATGCTAATACCTCAGATTATTGAAATTATCTATCTGGAAGGCTTAGCTTTTAAAAGGAATAGTTCTTTTTTTTTTTTTTTAAAGATTTTATTTATTTATTTGACAGAAATCACAAGTAAGCAGAGAGGCAGGCAGAGAGAGAGGGAGGAAGCAGGCTCCCTGCTGAGCAGAAAGCCCGATGTGGGGCTCGAACCCAGGACCTGGGATCATGACCTGAGCCGAAGGCAGCGGCTTAACCCACTGAGCCACCCAGGCGCCCCTAAAAGGAATAGTTCTTACTGATCAAGTTTTAGGTTTGCTTCCATATTAACATGACTGGTAATTTTTGTTTATATAATGAAAATCTCCTCTGTCTAGTAATTCCATTTGGTGCCCTGAGTTACAGTTTTAGTTCATATTCTGTAAGCAGCTGAAGAATTTGTTTTATTTTTTTTATTTTTATTTTTTTATTTTTTACAGCTTTATAAACATATATTTTTATCCCCAGGGGTACAGGTCTGTGAATCACCAGGCTTACACACTTCACAGCAGTCACCATAGCACACACCCTCCCCAGTGTCCATAATCCCACCCCCCTCCCAACCCCCCTCCCCCCATCAACCCTCAGTTTGTTTTGTGAGATTAAGAGTCACTTATGGTTTGTCTCCCTCCCAATTCCATCTTGTTTCATTTACTCTTTTCCTACCCCCTTGACCCCCCATGTTGCATCTCCTTAATTGAGGGGCGCCAGGGTGGCTTAGTCAGTTAAGTGTCCGACTCTTGATTTCAGCTCTGGTCATAATCTTGGGGTTGTGAGATCGAGCCCTGAGTCAGGCTCCGCCCTGGGCCTAGAGTCTGCCCAAGATTCTCTCTCTTTCCCCAGTAACATGCTGTCTCTTTAAAAAAATAAAATAGATAAGAATCCCATAACTGCACTTGAAAGTAATCTTAAAGTTTATCCAGTGCAAACTCTCACTTTTCCAGGTTTCTTAACACCTTGCTTTCTCAGTTAACATAAGTACAATATTTTTTTCTCTGTCTTGTTGGAGTTGGTCTGTTTTGTGTTTTGTTACAACAGCCTTTTGTGTATTGGTTATTTGTAAAGAAAAGCATAATTGACAGTAGTTAATATGACTAAGTTATTTGGCACACTGATTGTCCCATCAAAAATGTAGTTATAATACTTAATTGTAGTTTTCTAGTAAACAGCCTTATGCCTCAGTTTATAAAGACTAGTAAAGTTAGAAGTGAATGTAACAATTATACAGTAGTTCTGAAAATAAAGCACTACCCTGGAACTTTTGAAAGAAAGGAAGTATCGCAAAAACGTGACTCTAAAAATAAATGTTGCAGCATTTGCTTTTTAAAATAAGTTTCTGTGGGTTTAGGTCACATATCTAAGTGAAAAGGTCAAATACGCAAAGGCTATTGCAGTTCTAAACAGATGTTCTCTAGGAGAAAAAAATTTTTTTTGCAAGTTAATTTTTCCCAGCATATACTATGCAAAATATCTAGATAATTTCCTTTGTTTTTATTTTATATATTTGGATCTCTGGGTGACTTCAGAACATGGCATCTCAGTTGTCCATATATAATTCTATCACGTATATTGTCCTTAGCTCCAGTGTCCATTTAATAGTTCTGGGACTTTTATTTTTTCTTTATGAAGGAAATTTATATTGCTGTTCTTGAAAAGCGTTACTTTTTAAAAGCTTTTGTTGACTTAGAAATGTTGCAACTTAAAATTGTGTTATTCTTTAAAAAAAAAGTATGCGTTACTTCTCAAAATTTAAGCTTACCTAATGGCGGGCTCTTTTCTCCACAAGTTTATATAGATGAGAACCCAGACTTCTAGGAGACTGGCTCTTATGCTATATAAACTGCTTGTTTTCACGTTGCGCTTACTAAAATTAGAGTGGTCGGAAGTTCTCCCATGAGTTATACTATTTATTCATATTTGGACCATTCCATTGGAAAATTAAAATTAAAATCATGATCTTTAGCCTCTTGCTAAACTTTTCTTTCTAATTACTACGTTTCATTATTTTGTATGTGCCTTTCACAAATCATCACTAAGGGGCAATTACAATTATCCTTTGAGGGTTCATTTAGTTCCATTACATGAGATTAATTATGTTGTATAAAACCATGGTATAAATTATTCATTGGACTCCATCCATATTTTGTTGTTTTGTTCTCTCTCACAGTCACAATTAAAGATCCTAATTGAAAAATACAAAACAAATTAATTTCAAGTATTCTTTCTTTAACTTTTTCCTGTCATAACTTATTTTTGGCTGAAAATGAGGTAACATAAAAATTATATCAAAGTTACTCAAAATGGGTTTTCATTTTCAAGCCTTTGTATTGTGATATGTTCATTTCCAAATCTTTTAGGTATTGTTGACATTGGCCATTCTAGAATTATTTTCTTTAAAAAGTTAAAAACATGAGTGTTAAAATTCATGCTTTTTTTTTCATTATGATAGAGTCTACTGTTGGTAATTTAATATTTTGCCTTCAACTTTGAATACAAAATCTGAGTCCAGGTCTCTGCCCAAGATTTACAACATAAATAAAGAAGTGAACTAAATAATATTGTTTCTACTTTGAATTGAAATGAATGTTACATTTTTTGCACAATGAAACTTTATTAATATCTCTTGATGAAATTATAGAACAAGTGATTTTGTTAAGATTCTGTGGGGACTAATACAATTAACCCTTTTAAATCATACCAATAAAATATTCCTGCCTTAATGTCTCTTCTTTTTACCTGAAAGAGAAACTTTAGAGCATGGTTTTAAGGAGGTGGGGGAATAGAGCTTAACTTTCTACTTATGTGTTTGTGAAGTATTTCAACTAAAACACGGTATTACAACAAAACTTAGGGTACCTATGACTTTTTTTCACCTGAAGGAGAAACAAAGGAACAAGAAAACTAATTTGCTATGTTTTTAGCCAAGTAATAAAAACTTGAGAAGCTTTAATTTTTATTTTGTCTCTGTTGTGCACTTTTATTTTACATCCACCATATATGTCTGCCACAGAACCAGCAGTGCTGTTTATTTGGTATCCCTTACATGTTGGGCTTGGTCATGTAATGGTCATGTAATGGTCTCATGTATTAGTGCATTTACCTCATGTTTGGGGACTCTGGATAGAGGGCTGTTGCTTTGTTTGCATATGGAGTTTTGTAGTTATGCTTTGCAAAAATCCCCATTCAGTGCTATTGTGAATTTTAGAATTTTGTTTTAGTTAAGGATTTAGAATCTTCTGCAAACGTTCTCAATAAATTGAAACTTGGGGTTTACCTAGTGCTTTTTGGACTTAAATAGGATCAGTGAATGCTGGAAGTTGGGCATAGGATCTGGGTGGGTAACCCAATGTGATATAAGGCAGGAAATTTTTCTTTTTCTTTTTGGCATGAACTTCTGAGTCTTGATTTCTACCTTAAAAATTTACATAAATGTTATTCTCTTTTACCTGTTCTAATATTTTTTTAAAGATTTTATTTATTTATTTGACAGACAGACATCACAAGTAGGCAGAGAGGCAGGCAGAGAGAGAGAGGGAAGCAGGCTCCCTGCTGAGCAGAGAGCCCGATTCGGGGCTCGATCCCAGGACCCTGAGACTATGACCTGAGCCGCAGGCAGAGGCTTAACCCACTGAGCCCCCCAGGCGCCCCTGTTCTAATATTTTTGAAAACACAGTATTTACTACAGGTTCTGTGACTAACCTTTTCTCCAGAGTTGGAGTACAGTTGGCTTCAGGAAGTGTACCATTATCATTCACTCTGATACAGGTAATGGTAAATCTATAAAAAGTCTTAATCACAGGTTTGAAGTTACCATTTGCACCTAAAATTGGCAGCGATTTTAAAAAGAATGTCTCAGTTATGCCTGCCCCTGTACACAAAAATCTTGGAAGTCTAGCGTTCCTTTCCCATCCCCTTGTCACAAGAAGCCTGGGCAGCGTACCAGACTAGAACCTGAATATACAGTGACCGGTCCTCAAAGTGTGGGCCAAAAATGGAGGTGATCCCAGTTTGCTAACCCAGGGATCTTGCAGTTTTCTGGAGACTACTCTTTTGCTTTCAGAGTCAGTAATTTCAGTCAACTCGAGCAATGGTGTCTGCCCAATACACCATCCGCCAGAAACTTGATAACAATCAAAATTTGAAAATTTTAAAAGCATAACTTTTAGCACTTACTGTGACTTAACTATGGGTTAACCAGGGCAACGTTTTGAGAATTTTTTTTTATCCCCCTAAAGTCTATGAAGTGGGTGCTGTTATTACCTCTGTAGATTTGTATAGATCTTCAAAGTTCCCTGAAATCACAAATTCTTAGATCTGTAGAACCAGGATTTGCACTCAGGCAGTTTTGGTTCCAGAGCCCGTTGTCTTTGACCACAGACCTATATTATTTCCTTTGCAAGATGTAAGTGGAGCAACTTACGCCTCCTTGTTAATAAAATTGGGATATTCCCTGAAATTTAAGGACAGTAACAATTTCAAGAGTGCCTTGACAGAACAAAAAAAGGGAAATTTCATGTTGAACAAGGTTATTCCTGTGAGAATTTCAGTTTTCACTATAACATATATAATGCAGGCAGTGTCTCCATCACATTTCACTAATATCTCCGGATAAGTGAGAAAATTAATTCCAATGTAATTTGACCATACTGGACAACAAGTCAGCCCCCAACTATTACAGTGAAATAATTTTGAGCTAGCTTTTTATGTGTTTTCATTACTTAAAAGTTTCCTTATTGTATATTCCTACAGCATTAATATAAACTAGTGCACTCTAGTGCCACTCTCTCAGCACTAAAAGCTGATGTTTATTATAACTCTTTAAAACTTAGATTTGTTTTTAAATCTTTGTGTCGTGTCTTCTCTAAATGTCTGTTAGCTAACCTCAATTTATTAAAACCTTTATAAACCCTGACTCCATAAAGCTTTTCATAGAACTCAATTGTAGGGGTTTTTATTGATCTTATATATAAGAGTTCCAGGATCTGAAACCTTGATATCCAAAAACGAATTCATCTTTGGTTCACATCTGCACACGCGTCTTTAGAATAACATTTTTTTAGACACAAGCTAGAATGATTCAGTGATAAATTTTGTATTCTCATCTACAGTCATTTATAGTTCTTGTATATGCATTTTATTTTAATGATAATGTTTGACACATTACAATTTTTAATGATAATTTTTGATACAAACAAAATCACAGAAACATGCCATGTGTACTGAACTATGAAGAAACACAATTCTGCTACGAAATTATATCTAAAAAGATAACTTCTGCCTATCCCAATGCCCTTAGGGAAACTGATAGTAAATGTACCCATTTTCCAATTAAATGGTTCTTCCAATATTGCTTTTATAATAGTGTGGTAGGGTATAAGAGTGGACAGATACTTCATTCTTTTTATGAAGTTTCTTTTCCACTGAAGTGGCTCTAAGAAAGTGGTCAGGACTCTTCTGATTTCTTGGTTTCTAGGTCCCCAATTCAGTACTATTAGTCCCTATTTACTTAGTTATCAAACAACTTTTCATCTATATACCAAGAATTTTGTTTTCCTCTTGTTTGAGTTTTTTCTTCTTCATTTCTGGCATTACATATAGATCTACCAATGTCTAAGATTAGATCCAATTATATAATTGCAAAAGTAAAACTTTTCAAAAATTCTTTTCCTACTGAGAACCAGTTATCTCTCAGTATTTCACTAGTTTTTGTTTAAGCAGCAGACAATTAGTTTGAGATACTTAGCCAATTTGATTTGATGGAGTAGTTCAGACTTTGTATAATTAGCTTGAGCATTATCCTATTGTTAATTCACTGGTTGCTTCTGCATTCAGTCAGTACTTGTCTCTTGCCTGATACACGCTAGATACTGCGGAGTACTTAGGATATGTGATAGTGAGCGTGGTCAGGACCTTGCCTATTTGCAATCTAGAAGAGGATGCAGATATCGAAGGAGTAATTAATATTTAAAATGGTGATAAGTGATCTGCTCATACTGATGCATATAGATGTAGTACATTTTAACATTGTGGAGACGAAATGGTATATACGAAGTGACACTTTTTATACAGCTACACAGCAGACTTCATGAGATAAGTGTGCAGCATAGTTCAAGTAGCAGAACGTGCGCACCAGTCTTCACTAAAGCGTACCTCTGGGAAGGAGGGGAATGAGTGCACGGAGAACACGCAGCTATATCCGTCATATTTTATTTCTTTAAGAAATAAGCAAATATAAGAAATGACAGAAACAGAGTGCCAGCAGAGGGTATAGCAAAAAACAAACATTTTGTCGGTTGAGTAGGTGCGGTTGGTTTTTTCTGAAAGGTGTTAGTTAAGTTCTGGATGAGTGAGAGGGAGGGTGAGGGTTAATACAGTAGCTTGCCTTGAAGGCCCAGGGACAGGAAGGAGCACATGGTGAAGGTGAAGGAAGGCAAAAATGATGGGAGAAGGGGTGAGGCAAAGTGACTGGAGATTGGCCCTGGATGAGTCTCCAAAGACCACATGGGGTAAGGTGGGCTTTGTATCTTAATGTACATTTGAACTTGGTTTAATATCTACATTTTTAACAAGCACCCCGGGTGTTTCTGCTGCAGACTGTTCTCTGAATACAGCTTGGGAAATATTTATGTAGGATCTTGCTTGCCACATTCAGAGTTTTGGACTATTTAAGATGCAGTGGGAAACTTCAGGGCTTGTAAGAAGGGGAATTACATGATTTGGCTTTAAAATTCTGCTTTGTATTGAATGGATTAGAGGCAGACAAAAGTTGAGTTCTGGGCCTGAGATGAGCTGTGATAGTGGCTTAAAGGGGGAAATCGATGGGAGAACGGTAGACAGGAGAAATGTTGAGGAGATGAAGCTTGGCAGTGCCTGGTGATCCATTTGGTGGAGGAAAAGAATGAGAATGTCACATGGACCACCAGGGTTTCGTGTAAGTGATAGAGCAGATGGTGCTGTGTTACTAAGATGGAGAACGCTGGGGAGGCAGACCTTGGGAGTACAGGGAGAAATGAATTTTGGTTATGGTAACAATTAAGGGTCTGACTAGATATCAAGAGTAGGATTAGTAGCGGTTTAGATGAATGCGGTTATTCTTCTAATATATCAAGAAGTTTGGGGTTAGAAAATCCAGGATGTGCAGCATCTGTAAGATAGACTGCAACCAACCTTAGTGTGTTGGCTTCAGACTTCCTGCCTGTCACCTTAGAGTTGCAAGATAACTGTTCCACCTTTAGCCTCACTCGCATGGTCACAGTGGAAGAAGAAAAGAAAGAGGGATACCTAAATCAGATCAGTTTCCAGAAATCCATCTGATACCAGACTAGCTACAAGGGAATCTAAGGAAGAATTTTTATCTGGCACATTGCTATCCTTAATTAGTAGAGATTCTTTTGCATGAATGGGGTAGGGAATAGATAGATCATAGATAGGCAATTGGCAGTGGGAGAAAACTAACTTCCATTTGCCATATTTATATTTTTGAGATACCCAAGTAGTGATGTTGAGTATCAGATATAGGCCTAAATACTTAGGAGAGTGGTCTGAGTTGGAGAAAGATTTCTGTAAGTTGTTAGCGTGGAGAGAGTAGATTTGAAACTGTCAAGCTGTGTGAGATTGCTCCAGAAGACAGTGCAGAATGAGAGGAACCTTAAGAGACTCCCATTTTAAAAGTAGTATAGTACACAGGGGGCGCCTGGGTGGCTCAGTGGGTTAGGCCGCTGCCTTCGGTCAGGTCATGATCTCAGGGTCCTGGGATCGAGCCCCGCATCGGGCTCTCTGCTCAGCAGGGAGCCTGCTTCCTCCTCTCTCTCTGCCTGCCTCTCTGCCTGCTTGTGATCTCTCTCTGTCAAATGAATGAATAAAAAAAAAAAAAAGTAGTATAGTACACAAGTCTCCCACTACGGACAAATGTCCCATTAGAAGAAAATCCAGCATCATACAGTAGAAGTCAAGAAAGAGTATTTTAAGAAATTTGGAACAACTATACCAAAGCAGATTAGCATTAAGTAAAATGAGGGGTATCCATTTACATTACATCTTTCCTACTTTTCTTTTGGTGTTAAAATGCCCTTTTATTTAGTAAATGATATCTGTAGATGGTGGCACTATTTTATTATATGTGCTCAGAAAATTTTAAAAGCGGCAAGTCCATACTGGTCATCTCCTCCCCACAGTTATGAAAATTTTCTTGGCTTTGAGATTTAAAGGTCAGAGAACTATTGGGAGTAGAGCAGGTTTGGCTCCTGATTGGAAAAAAAAAAAACAAAAACAGTAAAGAAGGAGAATTTGAAATAGATACAGGAGAGCGGAAATGACCAGCAAAGTGATGTTTCTAGAAAGAAATGGAGCTCTCAGCACAAGTCGGGGGATTGGCTTTGGTGGGAAGAAAGCATCTCTTCCAATAAATTAGGACATCGAGAGGTTGGTAAGTAGGTTTGCAGACATGGTAGGGAGAAGTGAAGTTACTGGCCATTGGTTTCCATTTCCTAAGAGTACGAAGAGGCTTTCTGCTGAGAATGAGTTGAGGAGTTGGTGGGAGGCTGTGCGGTTCAGGGCATAAAGAAGATGGAAATGTTTATTCTTGAAGCGTGGGGCAGAGCTGAAGAAAATACAGCAACATTGTCAGAATAGTATTGAGGTCGGTAACCCTGGATTTGCAGTGACGCTAATCTGCTGTTGCCCCCGCCTCCCTCCCCCCATTATCCTATAGCCGCACTCCAGATTTAGGTTCAAGGGCTGCAGGAGATCAGGCGAAGGATTTTAGAGCATTTACTAGAGAGTGATTTTTAACAGTAGCCTTGGGAATCTACTTTAGACCCTCCCTATATAGAAGACATTTAGGCTTTTTCCTTTTAAAATTTGATTCTACTTAAAGAATTTTCACTCACAGATGAGTTCCGTGTATAATTTTGCCATGTCCATCCTCCTTTCTTCAAATAAAATATTACTGATAAGAATTATGAATGTTAAAATACAGATATATGCTAAGAAGTCTCATGATAAGCCCCAAGAATGGTGCTCGAGTGACTTTTTTTTTCTTTTTTGCCTATTTATATATTTTTTTTCACACAGTGTTACACTGCATTATTTTTAAGGGTCTTAAAAATACCCTATTCTCCAGCAGCTTCTTGTATATGTGCTGGAGGAACCTGTTAGCATAATTCAATGATATTACGATGTCTATGAAAGTGCTTTGAAAAGTGCACAGTGCTAGAAAAACAGATGTGATTTTGCCTGCTCTGTGTGTTGTCCATAAAGTCGGCATGTTAGACTTTCCGCAATAAAACCGTAAAATAAACATTAAAGAATGTAGAGAATGAAGTATGGCTCTCTGGAGATGAGACTTACTTTCTAGAATCGAAGCAGTCAGTAAGAATGTATTGTGGTTGGAGTAACTAGAATATTGGTGTCCCCGTGCCTTGCTTTGTCGTAGCAGCATTGACGGCGTGCGAGGCACAGATAATCCTTTAAATTGAAGATGTAATTCTGTCTCTACTGCTGCTTTTCTTAGAAAAGAACCTTATCTCTTTTCAGGGATCTTGTGTATATTTATCTTTAATTCCTACTAGACAGTGTGAGAATCTTTTTTTTTTTTTTTAAGATTTTATTTATTTATTTGACACAGATCACAGGTAGGCAGAGAGGCAGGCAGAGAGAGGAGGAAGCAGGCTCCCTGCCGAGCAGAGAGCCCGATGTGGGGCTCGATCCCAGGATCCTGGGATCATGACCCGAGCCGAAGGCAGAGGCTTCAACCCACTGAGCCACCCAGGCGCCCTGAGAATCTTTTAATTCTGTTTGCCCTGACCCTGTTTTGTTTGTTTTAAAGTACGTACAAGCATTTGATGACCGTTTTCTTCTCTTTCTGTCCTATTCTTTGATCTTAGTTTCTTTGACTCTTTGGGGTTTTACCTACTTTTTTTTTAGTTAATGATAATTGTAAATGAACATGACATTTGATCGTGCCAGAAGTGTGACACCTTGTCCTCTGTCTGAACACACTAATGTTAACCAGGCCTCATGGAGTTTTACAAATATTTGTATAAGAGAGAAAGAGAGGAAGACAGCGAATATGAAACTTTGGTAGTTTTCTGTGCATATCAGTACTCCTGGGTTTGTCCCATGGAAATGCACTTCTGTTCTTCAGGGAAACCACTGCCTTTGCCCTTGCTCATTTCAGTTTTCTTCCTCTTTGTTGCTGGATTCTCAATTAGGAATGCTGTCATGCCACACAAAGATACGTTGTTGGCTACTTTTATGCTTGGCTGTGAAGGGAGGGTTGCTAATGGGCCCATTGGTATTTTTTAGGCCATTCATTGGCATTTACCAGAATAACATGAACCACTGAGAGAAGTTACTTATTTGCTGCTAATGCTGTAGCAATCATACTTGCTATGTTCACATCGATCCAAAACTCATATTTCACTTTTAAAGACTTCAGTGCAGAGACTGTGGATATCTTTAACTTTTTTCCTTTTGTGGCATTGATATGCCAAGTTGAATGATTTTTGTTCCTCTATTTTCAGTTAAAAACAAAATACCTTTGGTTAGCACCTCAATAGAAAATTAGTATCTCTGATTTTCCTTCGAACTTCCTTATTTGCTATTTTCTGATTTTAGTCTTGATATTGTATTGATGAGGAAATCTCATCTCAGGTTTTGTTAGGAAATCTGCAGGAGATCCTGCGAAGTGCTTGAGAGCAGCTGAGCCCAGAGCAGCAGTCAGACTGGGCATGAGCTCTCACTCGGCCACATTACTTTGCTGGAGTTAATTTAAATGCATTAGCCTTCAGTCTCCTGTCCCTTGAATAATAACAGACAGTAACACTTAAAGCACTTAGCTCAGTCCAGAGAGAGTAGGTGCTTCATATTATTTATTTTTTCCAAATAATATACAATCTGAATTTTTGTCTTCATGGGTTGTCAGATTTCTTTGATAGAGTCGCGACTTCTTAATTTAAGAATAACTAAAATTATTTCAGGTTAATCTGTTCAGAGAAATTTTGAAAATGGTCTTCTTAGGAGAGTTTGTTCTTTAGTCAAGCAGAATGCAGCGTTTGGACCTGCCATTTTGAAGTTAGAGTTTGTAAGTGAAATTTCTGTGCTCCTCTTTAGGGTAAAATTTACTATTCAATTTATTCCTCTCTATTATAGTTATCCTATGAGCACCTCCTGCATTAAAAATTTGGAAGTGTCATGAAATTGCTGGACTGTTATTCCCTGAAGGGATTTTCTCTAATCCTCTGATCATGTCAGTTTGGATTAATTTTGTCTGCACGTAGCAGATTAATAATTGTGTCTGAGTAAGTCAGTGGAAAAGCTTGGGAGCGCGTGTAACCTCCTACTCACCTTCCACTTTCTAATCACAAAAGTACTATAATTTTGTTTTTACGTGGCCATATGATATTTAATAAGATCATATTAAATATATGAATATTAAATAAGGGAAAGAGGTGCGGGTTTATATTTATTTCTACCCTTGTTGGTAGGAGATTAATTTTTCTTTAGCCATACTATGATAGGTTTATATTTCTTAATGTGACTTTAAGAAAAATATTTATGAAAGAAGGTTGAAAACTTATTTTCATTTAAAGGCTCTAAAAGGCCAAGTTGGCATGAAGCTTTTAAAGCAGAATTGGATCTGGAGTGATGATGGTTTATTTAACAGATGAAGAAGAGTGTCTGTCCCGTGGCAACAGATACTGTAGTGAGCTGGAAATGAGAGAGCGGCTTATGTCACACTAGAAGTCGTAGGAACAGAGGGATGCTTTTTCGGTTACGTGCTTTTTCTTCTTTCATTAAAGCCTTTTCAAAGGGCTGCATTAGTCTTTGTATGAAGACAGAAGCCAATAAGGAAAAACAAGGGTAAGCCACAGTGTTGCAGTTGGTAGCAGAGTTGGAAATAAAATACTTGGAGTAAAGCTAATGAATCGGTCCTCCCTTCCTTCCTCCCTCTTTGTCTCTCTTCTCCAGCCTTTCCCTCCCAGCCTCCCCTGCTTTCTTCTGCTATTTAGCAAAGGACCTTTATGGATTAGAACTAAATTGCCATTTCATCCTTTGGTTTTCTTCTGTCCTTTGGATAGCAGTGAGGTGTACTAAGGACTCACATTACCATGGTGTAGTTGTACAGAATTGAGAATGTAGCCCAGCTACATTACTAATTCATATGCTATATG
The DNA here is from genome assembly GCF_902655055.1 of Lutra lutra. Lineage (NCBI taxonomy): Eukaryota > Metazoa > Chordata > Mammalia > Carnivora > Mustelidae > Lutra > Lutra lutra. The sequence goes on from NC_062280.1 coordinate 3,844,349, forward strand.
ACCTTGAGCGAAGGCCCTTAACCTCAGTGGTAGCAATAAATAAAATATACCTATAATTTTATTTTATAGCCAGCCTATCAGAAATGTTTAAAAACAATTACAACTTTTTAAAATGTTGAATTTTTCAAGGTTGCTCATTATATAAGTGTAAAGTGGTGTTGTGTAATTCTAATTGCTTCTTGTACAGAATTAAGGCGTTTGGGGAAAGGAGACAAAAGCCACACCATTCAACTTTTACACAGGCTTAAAATGAACAGACTGATAGGATTGGAGAGTTAGGAATGTCTTGTTTTAGAATTATAAAATTGATAGAATCTCCAACTGCTTTTAGCTATTTTGGAAAAAAAAAGTATAATTTTGATATGCCAAGCGTGCTAGTGTTAAAGGAACTCATGTGAACTGGTAACATTTTTGTCCCACTGTTGTCATGACTTTGTATAAATAAACTAAGATACGGTTGTCTGGTTCTGGCAGGTTCTGACACAGAGATTTGATAAGAAAAATGTAGTAGTACTGGAAAATATGCAGTATGAAGGGAAAACTGGTTAACAATTTATAAATTTTTAGTGGCTACATGCCCAAGTGAAGTTTCTCTTTACTCTGGAGAAGCAGACATTAAACATCCGAGCCCTTCATGTATAGGCCACTGTTGAACTCTGTGTGTTCTGCTGCTTTGTACCAAGGAGCGATTCATCACGACAGATGAATCTGTCTCAGCAGTTGATGTCAACTCCCTGTTGTCTACACTGGCCTTCTTGACAGGTATTTTAAAGGTAACATAACCCAAGTCTCTGCTGGGAATTAGGGGACTGAGCCTCAATCGGTGGTGAGCACACCCACATCCTTTGCGAGGCTGGCTTGGGGTCGCACGCGGCCTCTCATAGGCTGTCCTCACCCTCCAGTTTGGCTCACAGTGCTCGTCGCTCCAGAGGATGTGCCAGTGTAGCTGGGGAGACCAGGAAGTGCGCCGTCCCTAAATGAAATAACACTCCATCTGCTGTCTCAGAGCTGTTAAACTGTTCCATTTTCTTTCTTGGCATTCTGCTCAGAGCTCATTTCGTGATTTATGCAAACCTTAAAAATATAGGTGGCTATTTGCTGGCGTAAATGTGGTTTTAAATGGTGCCCGTGCCTGTGCTCCCCCCTAGTGTCTTTCTGTCGAGAAGTGCCCTGACACTCATTTTGTGACCGAGCTCCTTCTCGTCTTGATCTATGACTTGGACTAAATTCAGTCCTGCAGCTAGCTTTTTGTTTTCATGGGATGAATACTACGTTTCCATGTTACCCTTTAATAATTTGTTTAGGGCAAGCTAGTATTTTTCCCCCCATAAATCACAGAGCCTTTGTACATTACAGTCTCCTGATTTTTTTCCTCGTTTTGTGTTTCTCTCTGAGCTGAAACACGCTTGTGAGTAGAGTGTTACACTCTCAGTGAAATGATTGTATTCTAAAACCAGCCATGCTTGGGCCTTATTTAATATGTAGTTTTAGAACTTTGGAAATACTGCATAATTAAGTGACACATACAATGTATAAAAACTCTCTTCAGACTAGCTTGGTCTGAATTCAGAATTTTATAAAGGGGATGTAGTTCTTCTTGCATGCAGTCCCTGGAAATCATCAAGGACTTATGGCTCAGAAGGACTAATATACTTTAAAGAATAAGAACTACGGGTAGTTAATGTATTAGTGGGATCCATGTTGGAACTCTGGATCTCTCTTGGGTGGTAGAGGAGATAAGTAAGACACGTAAGTAAATCTGCCATATGCGGTAGTGCCGTGGGGAGGGAAGTGTCGGAGAAAGAGATGACTTCTGATTGAAGAGATCGGACTAGAGCTCGTGGAGAGGGGCTGCAGATCACCCTGCAGTGAGAAATGGGTGGAGAAAAGAGGCTTTCAGGCAGTGAAAAGTGTGTACTGTGGCTTCGTAGGAGCAAAAGTTACATTCAGGGTTGTAGTGGGAGATACCGGGTCTGACTGATGACCCCTTGGCACATGCTGTCACAAAACAGTGTGCAGGCAACGGGCAACGGGTCACATGGAGAGTGGAGGCTGGATGAGATGCCTGAGGCAGTGTGGTAGCAAAGAAGGGGTCTCCGAGGTTTTCCGGCCAGCCCTTGAAGGAACGGAGGGGTTTGGCTCTAGAGGTTCCCAAAAGGAGAAAAAGGAGCAAAGACACAAAGGTAGAAACAAGAGCAGTAGGTAAGACCAGGTTTGTTCTGTTGAGGTTAAGAAGAAAACCGTGAGTTAGCCAGAGTGAGGAATCGTGAATGCAAGGCTAAAGAATTCAAATTTTATCCAAAATGATTTGGGGACTTTTTTGGCACTCCCATGCCGAGAAGCCTTTAAAGACCAGAGCAGTGTTTGGGGAAGATGAGGAGGGATCTACGGGAGAGTGCTGGTGGGTGGAAGGACCAGAAGCAGAGGCAGCAGTTCGGATTGAACAAATTTGGTGGTATTTAAAGTAAAAGTTAAAAGAGGTAGAAGAATTAGTAATGATTACAGTTTAGTTCCCCAAGTGGTGGTGGTAACAATGTGGATATTTGATGCTTTGGGAGAGAATATTGATTTAGCCCGTAGACACATTCTTTCAGTTGTGGTTTAACTGGTGTAGACACTGCGTCTGTGGTGTACAGTGTGTTGTCTGGTGTCCGTGTGCACTGAATGAGCACCGGTTACGTGCCGTAGGCACTGGGGTTACAGTGGGGTGAACATAAGGTCTGCCTCACATGGAGCTTACATTTAATGGGGGAAAGAGATAAGAAACAAATTTAAATATATATTTATATAAAATCAGATCTGTAATGTGAAATGCATACGATGTCAGGTAACGAGTGCTCTGAAGAGAAAAAGCGAGGTCAGGGGTAAGGCATGATGAAAAAGAGGTCAGTATTGTAGAACCCGTGAGGTAACATTTGAGTAGAGACCTGAAGGATGAGGGCGGGAGCTTCCCTCTCCGGGGCGGCCCGGCCCGCAGCACAGCGAGGCCAAGGAGCCCACGGGCCGGCGGAGACCGCCAGGGCCGAGTGGCCGGAGGGCCGCGCAGGTGGCTGGGCAGTAAGGCCCTTGGTGTTCTGAGAGCCGCGCCACAGGGTCTGGATCTGGTTCCAGTGTGAGGAGGTCGCTGGGGGTGCTGCGGCCCGTGTTTTCGGATCCCCGCGGTAGCGAGGAGGAGAGCAGTGACCCGTTAGGACGCGGCGGCCGTCCTCGGGTGAGGTGAGGCAGCCGAGGATGCACTTAGTGGAGGCGGCGACAAGCGCTGGGATTCCAGATGGCCTTGGGGGCGGTAGAGCAAGTGCGCGGCGGGTGGGACGCGGGTTGTGAGCAGCGGAGTCCGAGTAGCACGAGGGTCCACACGGTGCGCTTGTGTGAATTCGAAGCCAGTCCTGCCTTTGCCTGAGCAGAGCCTCTCGGCGCGCTTGTGCGGCCAAGGCCCCCTTCCTCCCATCAGGTGTCCTTGGGTGCCGGCCACCAAGCGGGCCGAGGGAGCGTGGGCCGGTTACCCCGACTTGGCCGGGCACCCTTGGGCGGGGGCTGCAGCAGCTCTGGGTGACACTCGGCTTTGGGCCGGAGCAGCTGGGAGCATCGCAGCGTCGTCCCCAAGCGAGGGAGCCCCGAGGGGGGAGTAACGGGCTGGGAGGCGGCAGTCAAGTTGGGTCTCGGGGGAGCCTGAGATGCCTGTGGAGCGTCCGGGAGGCACCGGCGAGCGGGCAGACGGGCACAGGCGTGGCGGGGCCACCGCGGCCCGGCACAGCCGCGGCGGGGCTGCCGCTTTGGAGTTTGAAGTGGCAGCGAGACAGGCAGGCGAGCTGTTGAGTTCAGCGAAGGAACAAAGATTTCGATGAAAGATGTAGACTGGGGAGTCATTCGGGCGAAAGGAATGGGAGACCTTTGAGGACCAGCACCGCAGAGGGATGGGGGCTGCCTTCGTGTCTTCTCGGGCAGCGGCCGCGGGAGGGGTTCTGCGCAGCCAGAGGACGAGCTGCGGCCTCGGCCCCTCCAAAGACAAGGGGTAAAAGGGCAGGCGTGGCGGGGGGTCCCCGAGAAGCAGGCCCGGGAAGGCCGCGGGAGCTCGGGGGAGTGGAGGTGACTGTGGATGAGGAGGCGATTTGCAGGGAATTAAAAATACAAGCTGCTTTCAGAAAATATGCACCAGGATGGGGTAGCAGTCGGGTTATAGGCTGATTTTTCAAAACAGGTTGAGGTTGTGTCCATATTAAGGCAGAAATCAGGGTACCAGCGAGGGGGGGAAGGTTAGAGGTGTGGAAACAAGAAGGGTAAATGAGGCGGCAAGTTTAGGTGACTGGGAGGATATACATTTTAAGGAATAGGTAAAGAAGTTAGTCTCGGAAGTGAAAAAGGATAGATGTGTTTTGCTTTGAGGTTTGGAGAGAAAAAAGGGAGAATAGGTATTGGAAGCAGATGTTTTGTGTAATAGAGAAGGGAGAAGTGAGAAGAGCTATCGAAGTACAGCTGTGGTCAGGGTCATCTGCTTTAGGGGACGCCACAGGTATTAAAAGGCCTGAAGACAGAGCGAAACGGAATCAATCAGGAAAAAAAAAAATTGTCAAGCACTGATGAGAGACCAGCTGGAAATTTGAAGAAGAATTTGTAATAGCTCACCAGTATTTTCCCGCGGGCCCAAGACCGCAAGGGGAATTGGAGATTCCAATTGGATCCAATTAAAAAAAAAAAAATTAAGGGCACTTGGAACAGTGGTTTCTGACCAAGAAGAGTACCTATCAAAATCACCTGAAGACATTTTTTCAAAAGGCTGTTTTTCCTAAAACGTATCAAATGAGGTGTGGGACTAGGACAGTTAGAAATGGGAAGAGAGATGCTACTATATCCTCTCAGAACATTCTCTGTGATTCCACGAAGCTTTTCCCTCCACCTCCATGAGAATACGGTTCCAGATTATCTGAATTCCAGATTCAGATAATCTCCAGATTAGCAGGAGACTGACCGCAGAGCACAGGCCGGGCAGGAGCAGGCGGCTTGGAAGGGAAGCTGGGAGACCACAGGAGTAAGGGTGAGGTTTTCTGGAGTAATGTCTACAGTACTGGTAAAATCTGGGGAGTGTGTTCAGCTCCTTAGACAGGTTCTTGTACTGCAGAACTTTACAGAGCCCTTCATATGCCCATGAATCTCCATGAAGGGGATTTACTATTTTAAGAAAATACCTGACTATAGGACCCTTTTTTCCCGGAGCATGTGTGCAGTCTCTACAGAACATATTGTGAAAATGCTGACCCAGAGAAATCCAACCATGGCGAGTTCCAGTTTGATTTAAAAGGAAAGCCACGGGGAGAGGGAAGCCATTGTGGAAAGGGGAAGGGTCCCGGTTAAGCTCTTGGAAGCACATGTCCCAGGCCCGTGGCTTTGTTGGTGGGTAGCTGTGTTACTTTCCATCCCTCCAATTCAACTCCTGTTTTCAACCATTGAGTCCACTGCCAGTAGGGGCATCAGTATGAATATGGAAGTTGCAAAAGATGAAAGTGGGAATTTCTGTAGTATTTACATTGTGTGTTCAGCGGTTTCTCGAGAACAGGGCTGGATAAAGTCTCTGAAGGAAGGCCAAAATCTAATGACCTTTTAGGGTAACTAGCCTTTTCCTTAATTGTAAAGACAAGCAAGTGGGCAGCTATCAGAGGAAGATACACTTTGAAGTCTTGGAGCACTCACTAACAGTGACTTAAAATCTGGGTTCACCCTCCTTTTAAGCAGAGGCAGTGGCCACAGGCTCTGGGATGCCTTACTTTAGACCACTTGGGCATCGACCCGAAGACTGTCTTTCCAGGGAGGTAGAGTCCTTAAGTTTAAGGTGATTAATACTGAACGTTGTCTCCTAGGATTTCCAGAGAAGCCAGTGATTGGTGAGGACAGTGATTGCTGGCAGGGATTAGACAGTTATACAGCATGATTTAGTTTTTTAACAAAGATGTGATGTGAATTTTGTGAGTATAAGAAGTCCACTCATGGTACTGAGACTGACTAAATTAGAAAGGTTCTAAACAATTTTCACTTGCCCCGACTATGTGTGTTTCCCAGGTCCCAAATTTCCACTTTCATGACAATATTATTCCACTCCCTCTTTGCGTGTAGCTTATCTTTACTGATGAATTTTCTCTCCTAACCCTCTATTAAAAAAAAAATACACGTGTGTCCTTTTTGGTGATAGAAGTGCACTTGGGGTAACTGTGCGTGTGACCCAGCTGAGAGTTCAGAGCACGCGGAGATCACTGCTGGTGACAGTAGCACAGTCTCTCTACTTACTTCCCCCTCGGATGCCTGAACTCTCTTCTCTTCACAGGTGAAGTCCGTGATAAACCTCCTGTTTGCCGCCTACACTGGAGATGTGTCTGCGCTCCGGAGGTGTGTTCATAGGGTGGCGTGTGGCTCAGTGTATGGTTTACAGGAGTTTGTGAAGTTGCTTTGGGGCAGGTGGCCATTTCTTAAGGCTAAAATCTCACTTCCATTTCTAATAAAAATGACCCAAACAAATTTACACTAAATCCCACTTCCTCAGGCTTCCTGTGTAGTTTTGTCCTTTTCTACCTCCCAAGAAGCCTAGACCTCTGTCCACCCAAGTGTACCTGTTCAGCTAATCTGGCTCATTAGCGTTTTATTGGAGTCGAATAATGTTTTCTCCGGCCCCATCTCCTCTCCCCTTCCCACATTTGGAGGTGAAGGGGGAGTGAAAAGAGGGGCATTTAGTGTTCGGTAGATCACCGGGTCGAGAAGGGTCGTGGAGTGCTGCACACTAAACCTACGACTTCTTGTATGGAGTAGCAACTGAATTGTAACATGGAAAAATATCTATGCTTAATTCCTACCTTTGTCTTAAAGTCTGATTAGTATTTATGCCAACAGTGTTACATTATCAACTTCAAAGTTGCTTGGAGACCAGATCTTAATTGTTCTCACCAGAAAAAAGTAATTGCTGATGTGATAGAAGAGTTAGCTACTGCTACTGTGGTAATCATATTGCAGTATATAAACGTATCAAATCCAACATGTTTTCCCCCTTAAACTTCCATAATGTTCTATGTAATTTTATCTCAATAAAACAATGTGCACTTTAAAAGTTCTTTTTAAAGTTCCCTGATTAATACTTGTACACTATACACTATAAAATGTTATTTTACAGAAGGGGAGCCTCAGTAAAAACATTTAACTTTAGTAATAGGTATTAGTTTCTCGCCCTTCTGAGGCACAAACCTGGGTATGCTCCTATTCTTGAGTTTTGAACATTTAACGTAATGAAGCTGAATTCTGGGACAGCTGGTGAAGATTTCCTTCTACCCCAAAAGAACAAAGCTAAGGAAAAGAGGGGAGGTGGCATTTACCCGAAGAGGCCTGTGTAGTGGTTGAACATCAGTGAGCCTCATGAAGGATGGCACTTACTTGTCTTCCAAGACCTTAGATTGGTGGGGTAAATGTGACAAGTGTGAATTCTATCGCGTAGATCACGAATGGCTATTCTCACGTGTTTTCAGATTTGCTCTGTCAGCCATGGACATGGAGCAGCGAGACTATGACTCCAGAACAGCCCTCCACGTAGCCGCCGCCGAGGGTAACATATGAACCGTTCTTTTTCTTTTTTCTTTTCCCAGATGTAACTTAATACTAAAATCTGCCTGTTTTGTTTTGGATACAGGTCATGTTGAAGTTGTTAAATTTTTGCTGGAAGCGTGCAAAGTCAACCCTTTCCCCAAGGACAGGTGAGCACTTCTGTTTCCTTCTCCCACGTAGCTGGCAAGTCAGCGTTTCGTTATACAGGGCCAGACCGTTTGAGCTGACGGTATATTTAAATGCACTGTATACTGGAGACGCTCTTCAGCTTGCTGTGGTGCCTTACAAAGGTGACCAAACCTCATTTCTTCTAGGTTCATCATTCTCTCTCCCATATCCTGTCTCATCTAAGGATGGTCTTATTCAGAATTTTTCAGGTTACTCTGTCAGTCAATACACTGTAGGAAGAAAACAGTGGTTCGTATTGGAAAAGAAAAAAAATAGGAATTCTGTCCTTGTGGGGCTTTTAACTTCATCAGGTAGACAAGATCATTTATAGGAGCATATTAAGAATGTATAAGAAAGTCACTGTCCTAGAACGCTAAAATGAATATATTAGACTTTCTTGAAATTCCTAGATTTGGTTGGTGTGTTAGAAGGCTCTGTGCAGTTGAATTTTAATCTGTGCTTCGGGGAAGAGATGAGATTTGAAGGCACGGAATGGAGAAAGGCGCCCTGTCTGCAGTGGGAGAAACCTGCCCGGAGTTCACTTTGCTCCTCTCTGCTCTCTCCTGGGGCACGTGGCAAACCGCCTTTCATCTGGAAGGAAATGCTGTCCCCGGAGAGGATGGTCCCGGGAGGCACGAGTGCAGCTGTCCCACATGCAGATACGTGAAGTCAACTCCGGGCCCACAGACTTGCGCATCGTGTGACCGGAGTTATGGAACTGGATGAGTCAGTAATGAGAATAAAGGTTAAGAATTGAAGGAAAAAATACTTCATAGAGAGCTCTGATAAGTTTCACTAGGAGTTTTGGATTGGATATTTGAGGACTATATCAGTAAGTTTGGGGCAAGTTGATTGTTTTCTAGCCATTAGATCTTTGTTTCACTGTTTTTTAAATTAGAAGTTTGGGTTTTAGTAATTCCAGCTGCTTGCAAGAAATGCAGAAAAGTTATGATGTCTGGAAATTGTTAGTAGTGATGTAAGGATGGTGACAATTTATCTCATCATGACCTTTACTTGCAAAATTCTGAAACCTCATGTTAGGGGAGACAATCTTCCCTTTTATCCCCAAGGGTAACGTTCATACCAGCTCTTTCTAGAGGAAGACACTGAGGAGAGAGTGTTTCCCCCACCCGTCCTCGTGCCCTATGTGTCTAATGCCAGCTAAAACACTAACACACACTGGAAACAGTTACTGTGCTTTATATTTTATCCTTTTTATCTAAAGATTGCAATGTTTTGGTTTTTGCCCTACATTGGCCTCTAGGATTGTGGAAGTAGATGCGCCCACCTGACAGGCAGGAGTTAACTAGGTAATTTGGTCACTGGATATTCAGCTACTCTAGAATACAAGCTAAACCGAGACAACTCCTTTCCCCATTTCACAGAGTCAGTGTTCCCTCAACTGTAAAGTAGGCTGGAGTGAATGTATTCTTTGAAGTGGACAGTTTGTATTATTTCATGGAGGAAGAGTTGTCAGAGAGGTAACTTGCTGTTAACACGCGCTTGTTCCAGAAAGTTCCTTATATGCTGTAGATGCCTGAATGGCCCCCTGCCCCCGTTTAAGGCCACCGACTCCCCAAATTAATGAAGGCCAGTGTGGAAAAGGAGCTGTTATTGGAGAAACATGAAGATGCATGTAAAATATGACTTACCTGATTTTTAAAATGAAGATTACCAAATTTTATCCAGAAATATTTTCTGAGACTTTTCAAAAAAACCTTAATTCCCTGCTGTGATCCCATTAAGGATGTAAAAGGTTTCCCGTTGAAGGCAGAACGGGAAAGAAGAAATGGCAAGAGGGAAACCCAGAGGGCTGGGGGAGTAGCACACTGAAAAGTGGGAGTCTGGGCGCCTGGCAGCCATGGAGAAGTCCAGCGGCGAGAGAAGGAGAGAGGCTCAGTAGCTGTGTCGAGTGTTAGGGAACCGATTCTCACTCTCTCCTCTACCTGCGTTGTGAGTTCACGGTTTCCTCTCTTCTCTCCAAGGGCTGTTGAGATGGTTAGTCACTGCAGTCTTCACCCGTCACTGAGGAGCACACCCCAGAAATACACCGTGGAAAGCGTTGTAATTGTTCTGGGGTGCAGTGGTCCGTCTGAGACCCTGGGTCCCCATCCTTACCAGAGAGGAGGACCAGGTCAAGCCCTCTGGGGCTGAGGCCGCTCCTCCGGTGTGTGTCTGGGCCTTAATGAGGTCACGGTTATTCCCAGACTTCTGAGATTGGTTGCAATTTTTGAATTGACAGGAACACAAATTTTTGATCAAAGGATAGGGTGAGGGTGTTATATACCTGACTTTTCCTTGAATATTTTATTTAAGGAGCGATCCTGCGGGCTTTTCATGAAATTAAAATTCAGGAATCCCAGAGGAGTCCATGGTATCTGTCCACACCAGAACCTCCCCTCCATATGCACTTAGATATGTGAGCAAGATCCATTTCTTTCTTTTTTTGCAAGATCCATTTCTAACGACTGCTTGTTTTCCCTTCCTCCCCATATCTCAAGTGGCCTGTAAGACCTCTTTTTGAATTATGAATCCCCTTCTGTACCTTCCGTGTAAACAGCCATAAAATGGCGAAATCTGAATGGCCCTTAAGCCTGCTAGATTTAGCATCTCAGAACGCTGGGTTTTCATCTCTGTGTGGGGACGATCTAACGCCCCGTCCGTGTTGTGCTACTTATGCAGGTGGAATAACACACCCATGGATGAAGCGCTGCACTTCGGACACCACGATGTATTTAAAATCCTCCAGGAGTACCAGGTCCAGTACACGCCTCAAGGAGAGTCCGACAACGGAAAAGAAAACCAAACGGTCCATAAGAATCTTGATGGATTGTTGTAACGGTCTTAAGCCCCAAATAGAAATCACTTACCTATTTAATTGTGGAAAATGATTATGAAGAACATGTGTATTTCTATCTGGTAGTGATGTATATTTTACGACATTTGTCATTTCAGTGTTACTGGAGTTTTCTTCATTGTACACACAGGACAAATCTGATCTCTTTGGGAAAAAATAGAAATAAAACAATCTCCCTCCATAATGTGAGCAATATTTACCTCGTGCATTGTATAATTTGATGTAAAAGAAGTAGTTACCGATGCTAGCTTAACTGTGTGGTCTTCATGATTTTTGTGTGTTCTGTGAACTTTCAATTTGTATGATGAACTTAGGCATTTATAAATTAAGTTCTGTTGTACAGTCTGTCCAGATGGGTCAAGGCTGCCTTTAGGAGCAAAAAGTGTGACTTTTCAGGACTTCAAATGTAGATTTAGTTTGAGTGTCTAAACAACTATATGCACTTAGGGTTATGTGTTTTAAATGTCTCCCAACACCCTAGCTTCCTGGCGTGACTCTTTAAAAATTAAAATAGTTAACGTGTTGTAGCATAGACCAATTCTGATTAGACTTTATCAGGGAATCTGTTTAAGATATGTTTGGTGACCAAAATATTTATGCGAATGTAGTTATATAATACTTTTGGAAAAAATTTCCTTTTTCTATATCCCCCTTCGTCCAGCCTCTCTTCCCAGATGTTTAGCGATTTGCCTCTTTGCTTTAGCTGGGAATGTGGGTGCTGGCACTCTATGCAGTTTTCATGTTTTCCACCGTAAGTCAGAAAAGGTCTCACATTATCTGGCATCTGAGCTACAATTATGCCATTTGTCTACAGGTGATGAACCAGAGGCAAATTACTAAGCTAAGTACAAATTAGTCAAATTCATCAACCTAAAAAAGGAAGGGATGAGCTACCACAGCTCTTTAAGATACGTTTCAGTTTCCAGGATAAAGATGAGGATAAATTCAGATCAACTCTCTAAGCTACCGAAGTTGTTACGATGGTATGGGAACTGTTACAGTTATCGTTTATTTTTAAACCCATAATTAAAGGCATCAAGATATTTGTTCTTTTGGGGGGAACCCCAGATCACTCGTTTTCTCCTGACTCTCTGCTGTATAATTACTGTATAATTGGTGGCCGACTCTAGTAAGAAAAGGCCTCATTTTAAATGGAGACCCACTGTTGTCTTGGGGAGGCACGTACCTGTGCTTTATCCTATACCTCGGAGGTAAAGGGGTCTGCTAATGGGGATTTCTGATATAAAGCACACACACAGGCACATACACATACAAGTGGACCTTTTCAAAGCCCTATTTAGTGAAATGAACAAAATCCTCCACTCCCAGATGCTGTTGTAGCAAATCCAGCGAGTTCCTTTTCCCCGTTCTATCAGCCTACCCTGCTGCTCCCAGCCTTTATCATGCCGAAGGGCCCTTTCCCCTCTAACACCCTCCAAATGCTTCCATTTTTGCTTTAAAGTGAGAGGCTTCGGCCACTGCCCTTCTGTTACCTGGACAGCAGGAGCTCCCGGAGGAGCCACGGACAGTCCCTCCCCTGAGCTGCAGCAGGCATGAAGCCGCACCGCCTGGCTGCTCCTGCAGGAATTCGGAGGCGGAGGCGGGGGGTGGGGGGGTGGGGTGGCGGGCATCCAGCCCGGCCACTGTGTCCTCCCCCCAGATCTGCCAAGCCGTGCAGACAGGGAGTGCTGGCAGACTGCTGCGGAGGGACGGCATCTTCCCCACAGATGTTAACGGGGTGGGATGTTCTTTAACTTAAATGACTGCTCAAGCAGCCGCCTGCTTTGTGGGATGAAAATGAAACACTACGACGATTCCGCTGTGTGGCTTAAAGGTTACCAACAATTTTGAGGCTTTAATGAAAAGAGGTTTTAGCTATTGTTTGGAGACGAAGAGAGTTCTCATCTTTTTTCAGGTCAAAAGTACCTTGTAAAATCTTTGTGGTTTAGTCCAATGTGCCCTTATTTACCCACGCAGTTGTGTGTGGCTCCGCGGGCCGCGCTCTGGCTGCTGGTGACAAGTACACTTGGCGTCAGTGCTCTGGACTGTGCTTGAAACTGCTGCAGTCAGTATACTCCGAAGATCCTTTTGTTTTGGCTTTAGGATCATCAGTGCTTTTTCTGTACCATGAGAGCCCTCTAGGGTCCTGTTTATTTAAAGCTCCGTCTACACTGTTGTTTTTGGTGGTCTCAATTCTAATGATCTCATTTTGGGGTGTAACGTGCCGTATCCCACTACCGGCCCACACTGCCCGTTAGCTGCAGAGCTGATTCGCAGTCCACTGTTTGATGCTGTTGTCTGTCTGGGGGGTTGAATGACCGGATGCTGGATTTAGATTCTTCCTGGGGACTGTACAGCTATGAATGTATTCACTTCCAGAACTTCCCAAAGTGAATCTAATCTTAAAACTATAAGTTGTAAGTATTCTGAAATTGGGAAATATTTATTTTAAATGAAATCAGGTAGTGTTGCTTTTTACAGCATAATAAAGACATGTATCAAAAAAATACCTGTAAGAATGAATTTTTTAAAACCACTAAGGTTCTCTTACATCACTGGGTTAGGAACTCTGCTGAGTATACAGACTGTATCTAGTTGCTTCAAATCAATTTCTAATGCCTACTCTGAGCCAGGAACTACGCAAGGTGGCAGCGGGAGTTCTCACAATGATTAAGACAACCCTGTAAGGAGTTCATCCTTGAGGGTGGGAGGATGGACAGGCACGTTTCCAGCACTCTAGAAGCTAACGCGATCGTTCTGCAGTTGGGACACACTAAGTATCTGTAGAATTCAGTCATTAGACATGTCCTTCACTAGGAGGGCTTCTGACCTCTGCTAGTGAGGGGAGAGGTGGTTTTCACAGAGCCTTGTCCTCTGTCTAGGGAACTGTATCCAGTGCAGCCACACTAGGGTCTGAGCAGGACAAGCCGGCAAACGGCAGTACCTTCCTGGTTCGTGGGTCTATGGGATGGCATTCGCTCCCAAGGCCAGAAACCCTGTCTACTGGGTTAGGGGTAGTGTGTGGTTTACCGTAGAGACAGTATGAGAATACACGGCTGCCATTTTCAACTACCAGAGCTGTCTGTCACAAAGTGCTCTGCAGCCGTCAGGTGTGAACCATCTGCGTCACCGACATTTTAGGATGGAAAGAGACATCAGACATCAGACATCTCTCATCTAATCCCACTCTCACAGATGAAGCTGAGACCCAGGAGGGGGCTGTGATACAGAACTCCGAGTCTCCTCTTCTTTCTCTACATCTACCACACTGTCCCCGCTATGGACAGAAAACTCGGACTTTTCAGACAGAAAACTATGGACTTTGGACAAGCGTTAAGTGCTATAGCGCTCAGCCTTGCCGCGTGTGGCCGCCAGGAGCCACGCGTGCGCACACCCGCGCACAGAGGCAGCGCAGCAGCGCAGGGGAAAAAGACGAGTAACACCAAATAGAGAAAAGCTAAATCATGCTTATCCTTGATACAACAGGAGCGTATTACTTTTCTGGGGCTGTTTTTAAGGACTGGGTAATCTTTCTAATTTTACTTACTACCTTTCATAGTAAAATGAGTAAATGAGTAAATTCGTGACTCATAGGCCAGACAGCACAGGGAAGCAGCTGGTGAATGTGTTAGGTCAGACTTTAAAAAGGGGCTTTTGGGGGAAGGGGTACTTTATAGTTACATAAAGAAAGGATGTGATTACTAGAAGATCAGGGAAGGTATGTATGTTTTGGGACAGGAAGGATAGAAAATTAAGTCAGTTATTGCAAAGGGGCAAAGACTGGGCATTTTATTTCTATTCTGGAGCCTGGACCCAACTCCAGGCCTCCACGCGCTCCAGCCTTGCCCCTGGCTGCCTCTCCATGTCTTTTTGTTTGTTTTGTTTTTAAAGATTTATTTGAGAGAGACAGAGCGCACACAAGCAGAGGGAGCGGAAGAAGCAGACTCCCCACCAAGCAGGCAGTCCCATGCAGGGCTTGATCCCAGGACCCCAGGATCATGACCTGAGCCAAAGGCAGACGCTTAATCGATGGAGCCACCCAGGTGCTCCTCTCCACATGTCTTTTAAAGAGTCTACTAGAATTGAGTCCAACAAGCAGTCACAGTAATAAGAACTGCTTCATGCGTGTACAGAAAACCAGGGAAAGCTGTCACACACCACCAGCAGGGCGCCGAAGTGGTGCGAGGGCACTTCACATAGTATGAGAATGAAAAACCCATTATTAGCTTTCTGCCAAAGGTACCGCTGAGGTACCCCTACATTTGTATGCCCGATATAAATTTACTATGTTTACAAATGCTTAAGTGCAGTACTTTTTTTCAGTTGGCCAAGTAAGAGGTTTAACTCCTCGGTACAGTATACACATAAACCTGAAGTTCGTCTGCCAAAACTTGGAAGCGGGGTATGATTGATTTTAAGAGCTATAAAATTCGTATTAGAAGGTTCTAAAAACCACATTATCTTTAGCCTTCTTAAAACTGTTTTAAATGCCATTTCCTTGGAATTGTGGGTATCTTACAGAACAATTCGGGTCATCTGTAGCTTTTGGCTATTTCACAAAATCTTATGTTTCCGCAAGTAAGGGCAGCTAGAACCTATGACCCAGTATCTCACGTCTCGGGCTCCAAAAGAGCAGGGCTCCTTGTTTTTGCTTACCGATGTTTCCCAAACGTCTAGAATAGTGCCGGCTGCCTGCAGGTGCTCGGTTATATCTGATGAACTAGTACAGTAGTACAGCGAGTGAGTCTTAACTACCCAAAAGAAGCCACTCAGGCAAAATACCCATTGCTCTGGCAACAGCATCCCGGTCCAAACAGTAGGTACCACAGCTTTCAAAACAATTTCTAGTTTTTTCCCCGGGACAGTCAGAGGTGAAAGGAGTGCTCTGTTTATTGACTTAATATTCCATTTTAGCTTACAGGCCCTAAGTAGATTTTGGTCATTTAATGCTGAATAAATAGCTCAATCATTTATTGCCATCTCAGGAATCTCCTTCCTATTTGATAAGGAGAAATTTTTCTCAGGTGGTGTATAAAAACTCTGTGCTTATCAAACCGTCTATAAAACCACACCAGAAGCACTCTTAAAACTCATAAACATCCCTAAGCCAGCATCTACATGGTGACTCATGATAATGATCAATTATATATGAATACAAGCTTAGGGCTAGGCAGGCCCTTATCTACCGGAGAAATACGGTTCTCCATGCTTATTATAAAGAAACTGTATTTCCGAGATGTGAAGACTGCAGATGCAGAGATGAGAAAGGTCCTATCTGTTATGATGCCAGCATTCAAGCCTACACCACTACTCCCTGATGACTCTTCAAACAATAGTTAGGTCAAGGCTGCCAGATTTATGTTTAAGTAGTGATTATGTCTTTCATTACGTGATTTTTTTTTTCTCCCAGCTCAGGGTGCCTTTTACTGAGAAGGCCATGGCTTTCTAGCTTAAAACATCTTTGGAGAAAAATGGCCCCTTTGGTGTAGGCACAGTGTCTCCTCAGGAAGAGCCCCTCTGATCTTGGGATGTGGGTCTGAGATGTGGCTTTGGAGCCAAGACAAGAGTCCCAGTTCCATGTGTTTTAAGTTAGGAACTGCTATTAGCTGCGCCAAAACATATTGCAAACTAACTGCCAAATTATTTGCACATTTGGAGGCAGCTGTGGTCGAGACCAAAGCACTTTGTGTGTTTGCTTTTCATGGCACTCCTGCAGAACTCCTCATTCCAGAACTGCTTCCTGCCCGCTCGCTCCCACGGACCCATCCGCCAGAGCAGTCCAGGATGCAAGCAGACTAAGAAGGGCCGGTGCTCGGAAACATGGTGTTGCCAGCCTTACTCAAAAATCCGGACTCATGCGTTTGTATGTATGATCGTAAGTAAGAAGAAAATGGGAAAAGCATCAAACCTACACATAAATGCCAGTAACTTTTAAAATCTTTATGCCAAATTTGTTTGTAAGAGACTAACATTAGAGTTTCAATACTTCTCATAAGTAACCAAAATCCCTTGGCCGGCACGGTAAAATGCAACCATACCAGGTTGTTCTCAAAGGGCCAAACACACCTAAACAGTTAAAATGCTGACAATTAGAAACAATATTTTTTTTAACGTCCTGTTCTTTGTTCCTTCCTCCCTTCAATCTAAAAAGTCAATACAGGGGTGCCTGGGTGGCTCAGCCAGTTAAGCCGCTGCCTTTGGCTCAGGTCATAATCTCAGGGTCCTGGGATTGAGCCCCTCACTGGGCTCTCTGCTCGGCAGGGAGCCTGTTTCCCTCTCGGTCTCTGCCTGCCTCCCTGCTTACTTGTGATCTCTGTTTGTCAAATAAATAAATAAAATCTTAAAAAAAAAAAAAGTCAACACAAAGCCAGTCAGGTTCACACGGTCTTACGTAAAAACTGAGAGGAGGGGAGTACCATGTGCAGAGTGTATTTAAGGCAATACAGATAGTTTAAATTTTAAAATAGACTTTGAGAAAAGTTTATTCCCACCAGAAAAATACGGCATCTGCGTACTAATATAACTGTGGTGGTGACGGTGGGAAATGAAGGCGCAGATATAGAGACAGCCGCCTGTCTGTGAACGGGTTCTGAGGAAGAACGTGCCAAACCCGCCCCACCAAGCCATGTGCGTGGTGTCAGTGCTAGTGAGGGAAGACGGTGAGTAACAGAATGCACTTCACGGAACATCAGAAAGCAGTCTAGAAAAAGCACAGGAGAGATGATGGAACCATTTGCAAATGTATTTTTCAGAGACACACATCATCACTGAAAAACATGCACTTCTCAATGCAGTTACATAGGACGAGTTCTCAAATTGTTTGATTATCATACGATCTCCAGTTAATTACTTGTCAGTCACTCTTTTCTCAATTTGAAAATTTCATGACTAAGACTAAATACCAGCTAATAACAATAAAGACACATTAACCCATTTAAGAAACATGAACTAAATTTCTGAGTTGGTCTAAATCTATGATTAACTTCAATTTTTTGAAGAGTAACAGAGGATTTTTGTCTCAAGAGAGTGGTTGTTAATTGCCTGGCTCCCATGACAGAAATGTGAAGATAATTTCATTTACTAGTGACTGCGAAGAAGGCGGGATATATTCAGCTTTGGACATTAAGGCTTAAGACAGAAAAAAAAAAAAAAAAAAAAAAAAACTACTCGAGAGTCCGGAAAACGTATTTCCTTCTACTGATACTAGCCAGTATCATATAGCCATAACAGACGGAAAAGCTAAGTCTCCCAAGAGAGAGAATTTGCTTTTAGCTTTAAACGGCCAGCGTGGAAAACGTAATAAAATAAAGAACCCAACTTTTACCCCCTGCGCAGATACAGGATGGCTACTTTGATAAACAGTTGATGTAATTCTGTGTGACTTAGCTCTGAACGATTTCATAGGTAACCCGACGGAAAACCTCCAGCCATATCTGCAGCAGAGGGAACAAGTAAAAATTCTCTAGAATAGAAATTTGCCAATCCTACATCAAGAAGTTCCCTAAGTAACCGTGTGATCTATCCAACAGCCTGTAACAGCAGCCAGGCACGGACTTTGTGCACAGCATTTTACATGCTGCTCAACTTCTCGCCTTTCCTAAAGGATTCCCATTCTAGCCCTGACGTTTTCAGTGAACCTGGATATTTTTCTTTGTAAAACCCACACTACAGAGAGGGCCTTTCAATTTTACCTTTCATTAGATGCATGAAGCCCTTCAGAGTAACAGACGTTTCTGAATTGGGGGAAAATCCACTTGCTATCAACAGGTTGCAGCAAATTTGTTCGTCTTTGTTTCATTTCCCTAGAAACATAGGATGTGAAGAACAGAGCAGCAGGAGGGAATCACAGATGGGAAGGAAAAATGTCGCCAGAGAAGATGAGAAAAATTCATGCTCTATACTGCATTCATCTGTAAAAGATAAAATGTGGTTAAGTTTATTACACAGCTCTTAGGAAATGCAGACCCACACATTTGACACGGCTCGTCGATTCTACAATGGGGTAGTAGGAAGACACTTCCACAGCAAATAACCACTATGACATGGGAGGGCCTTCACATGTGCTATTTATCCTTTTTCCTGGACTAATCGAGACCTTTTATATCATCTAAGCAGATGGATTATTCCTCTGCAGCCTGCCGGCTTAATTCTGTCCAGTCGTGCAGGCTGCATAAAGCATTCTGCTGTTATGCAAGTCTGGGGGCAGAGCAACGTGGCAAATCCTCTCTCACAAAACAAGAGCGAGGCAATGCTGAGCTGTGTGCCCGAGGGAGGACGGCACGGGTGAGATGATGACTTTTCCTTAAAGGCCACGCAGTGGGAATAATAAATGAATGCCTTTCAGGTACAGACTAGAGACACAGAATTTGGAGGCAGCCCTGCCCCCCCCCCCCCCCCCCCCCCGCCCCGAGAGCCTCTTGCCCAGGTGCCCGGAGCAGTGCACCTTGTGGGCAGTAAATTGCGAATCCAAGGAATCCCAGCCTGCCCCTGACTTCCTAGCTTCACACCCCCGCCCCCCATCCCTGCTGCTCTCCCCACAGGCCAGGGGCTCTTCACCAGCCTGGGTCTGCCCTCGGCAACGTCTAGAGACGTGGTTGATCATCATGACTGGGTTTGGGTCTGGGGGTGCTAGTGGCCTCTAGGGGGCAGAGGCCGGGGGTGCTGCTAAGTACTCCACAAGGCAGAGAACAGCCCTCTGAAACAGAAAATTACTAGGCTCCCAGAATACCAAGAGAAACACAGGACTAGACTGTAAGCCTCTTGGAAACTGCCCTTTTAAGGTTTTGGAGAATTCCTCTAGTACCTATTTAGGAAGCCACAGAGTGACCCAAACAATCAAGTCAGAATGTGTAATGATTTATAGTTGTTTCTACAATGAGTCCATTATTTTTAATCCTAAGTGCTCAATGATGGGTAGGACCCAGTGGGCTCTTATGAACATTATTTTGGATTGAAAGTGCAGTGAAGGTTTGGCTCCTACGTTTCAGTATGTGGCTGAAATGCGTAGTTGAGAGAGTGGACTTTTGGAGAGAGGGAAAAAGAGAGAGACAGGAGAGAAAGCCTGGATCCATATCCTGTCACCGTCTCTTACTAGCATGTGTGACTGTGGCTTATCACCCAGCCTCTCTAAATCTCAAAGTCTTGTCCTTCCAAAGCAGGCTAAGAGGACCTGGCAGAAGGACGTGATGGAAGGATTAAATGAGAGACAGTGTGCAGTGCCTAGTGCAGCAGACGGAATGAGAGATGGTCAATAAATGTTCCTGTTGTTATTATCAGCTTTGCCAAAGGCCGGCAGGAGAGTACACTGGTTCTCACGTAGTCCCCGAGGAAGAAGTTTGTTGTACAGGAAATCCAGACTAAACAAATACTCAAGTCATCCTGAAGAAAACACTGGTGCTCTGTCTCTCTCGGACAGTTTCCTCAGGGGCGCGCAGTCCCTCCTGGTCCTGACCCTAGTCCAGAGTGGCAACCTGCAGACGAGGCTGAAACAGCAGGCCCCGGGAGAGGCCGCTCTGTTTCACAGCATATGCTCTCCCGCCAGGAGCAGAAAGCAGATGCTGACAGAAGTCATGGGCAAGGTCAAGGACAGATCATATGAGATAAAGTAGAGTCCACCCAGTTTGGGGACTAATCCAACTTTTATTTTGTCCAGTCAGTGCCTTGTCCATATTATCACCTCTCCTAGCTCTGTCTTCTAAAGGTTGAACCTGGAGAGAGATGTGTGTGTGTGTGTGTGTGTGTGTGGGTGGGTGGGTGCGTGGGTGTGCAAAACAGACTTCTTTTGCCCTACAAATGAAATGAATGAAATCATCTGGATGGAATGGCTGTGTGGGGGGGGTGTCCATTTCCTGGCATTCATTTAGAGAATTTAAATCCCTCTCTCAGTATCATTCTAAGAGCACAGGGAAAGTCAGTCACACGCTTGCACAGATGGACACAACTAATCCATCTTGTTTTCTTAAGGTCTAGGGGAATAATGGTGATGACAGAGTTGGAACTCTGACTTCCCAATCCCAAACACAGGCTTCCCACCCAAAGGCCACGCTGCCTTTGTCCTGATAAACTGGAACGAGACCTAGGGAGTCCTGTGCAAACAGTTTCTCTGCGGTGATGTTTGGAAGGAAAGGAAGCTCTTGCTGTTCTGGGAGGCGTTCCAGGCAAGGGGACGGCCTGCACGCTAGAGACCCACCGGCTGGATTCCCATGCTCCCTCCACCACTTAGTCAAGTTGGAAAGCTTGGGATGGGGGGGCTCCTTTCCCACACTGTAAAACTGAGAACAGTAACAGCTAACTCAGAAGGTAGTTGTGAAGACTGATGAAGTCACTCCTGGTGGGGTGCCCGGTACACAGAACATCTCACCTACCAACGGCGCTGGGGCTGACTGTGATGATAATGTACCTTGCTCAGGAACAACAAAGAAGGCACGAAAGAAGGTCAGCCATTTTGTGGTTCTGTCAACAGATCTTACACTCCCGGAAGAGGGCTTTGCATTTGTTCCGTTTTTTGTGTTGGGCTTATAAAGTACTTTATAGTAGCCTTGGGGGCTACATTCCAACAGGAGAGGAGTCCTTGCCCATAGAAAAGGTTCATTTTACACGTGCCAACAGGAACAGAAGTGACTTTTTTCATTTTCAACAATCAGGAAGGTGTAAGAAATCAAGATCTCTAAAAGTCTCAGCCTGGGCTTCTTCAGGTGAGAAAAAGGAACCAAGAGAAAAGTTACATACCGGAAACTTGACTCTCAACAGATGTTACTGATGTCACATGCACTCACGGCTATATGACCCCAGGTGTGTGAAGGGTGGCACCCCCCTCTCCACCTCTCCCTTCCCTGCCCTCCCGCCTCGCCCCCTGAGCACACGGTCTGTGCCAGGTACTAGTTACAAGAAACTGATGAAGAAAGGATGGTAATAACTCAGGCAAGACTTTTTTAAAGGAGTAAACACATTTTAACAAATAAACTGGAACAGCTTCCCATGGAAAAACGCTCCAAATTAAACAGTGTCAGCAAAATTCCAGCCAACCAAAAATGTCTTCAGGAGGAAGGATTTTGGCCCGACAGGCCAACAATACTATTTGATTTACTGAAAAACATTCTCTCAAAGGCAATGGATTCTCTCTTTTATAGACAACCCTGTTCCTATTCTGGTCATGACACTCATAACTCTTTCACTCCTAGAATCTGCTACTCTTGGCAAGCGCCCGACCACCGCAGCTGCGAGCAGCACAGATCGGTCGTCAATACGAAGCAGGCGGAGTGATTCTTGTCACTGGTAAAGCCTCAGGGGACTGCTAACTGCCAAGCATCAGTCCTCGCTCTCCCTAAAAATAACACTCCTGCGTCCAGACACAGTGCTGAAATAAGAGGCCAAAGGAAAACACTTTCTTATCAGAGAAACGGTAGCTCCTTAACATATGAAATTGCGGCAAGAACAAGTTCAAAGGGCAGAGGTGAAACTCTGAAATACCTGAAATGTCATTTAGTTTCTGGAAAGTGCCGAGTGCCAGGGATAAAGCATCCTGGTGCTGAGGAAGCTTGCTGTACAGCAGGCTCTGACTGGTCAGGACTGGTCTAAAACGCACCACTGACGGCTCTGCCCGAGGCTGCTGCGGATACCCCGCGGCCGAGCTGAGCAGCTGCGGGTGCCCTCCCGGACCCAGAGACACCTGCTCGGCAGGAGCCCACACCGTCGCCACCGGGTACTCACCATACTGTCGAACTCCACAGAACCCACTATCCGTGACACCTCGTCAAACTCCTCCGGAGACATGGGGAGCAGGTTGTCTGTGGTCTGAAGTCGAGAGGGGTGACTAGAATGGGGAGAGAGGAAAAGGAAATGTTAACACTGAGATCGTGAACATGGTGGTGCCAGCTTGGACATTTCGTCTTCAGCCCGTGACGGAACTGTCACTGGAGATCTTTACTTTGGCTCAGGGCATCTGCTCGTGCACGACACTTGGAAAAGTACAGTTTGCGGGAGGTTCTTGTCCCCAGCCCAGCCCCTTGGGAAACGTCCAGGACTCTAGAGACGTGAGTGAGAAGTAGCCAGACTTGGGACCTGCGCCGCTCCTGCCTGGTTAAAGGTGTGGGCGAGCGTGGACAGCGCGTCACCCTGCGAGGCCGATGCCTCGGGGCCAAGAAGCTTCAAGCTTCCAAGCTCCGGAGGAGTGTCTGGGGAGTCCCTCATCCCTACCTTGAGGTTTGTATGCAGATAAAGCTGCTCCAGAGTGTTTTTACATGAAGGCTACATCCATTCACCCCAAGACAGTGCTGCGGGCCAAATAACTGACAATGACTTTTCCAAATTTTTTTCTACCTTTTATAAAATGAAACAACAAAATAAAAGCAAGCGAAAAAAATGTATCTCAATCACCACTTTGGCCTTTCCTCGATTGAAAAGAACTACTTTCTCACTGTGATCCATTTTTGTTCATTTTATTTATACTTTTTCAAAATATCAGTTGGGGGGGTACTTAAATACAACCTTGGGTGGTGATGGTGGTGTTTAGGGTTTTGGGGTTTTTTCTGTTTGTTTTGTTTGTTTGTTTTTATAAAGGCAGTAAAATTCTGATAGGCAGTGGCACCAGGATCTCTAGTTAGGATCTTTCCAACAAGTCCAACTTTGGTGGCGGCAGCAGCAATTACAAAGCAGGAGCGGGGCTGGCCTGTGGTTTTTAAACATGGCTCTCTTCTGTGTTCACTTACACTTCAGACACAGAAATCAACTCTGTCTTGATGTATCCAGTTCCTTTAGGGCCATCGAGTTCCATTGGTTCTGGGGCTAGAAGCAAACACATCAGGTACAACTTTCTGTTAGCAGGATTTACCCAAGGACAGACGATCAATGTTCTCTTTGATCAGAATTTTACTGTTTGCCCTAACAGTCAGGTTAGGGTCCTGTAGCGTTATGGGGCTGTGACTTCCCTGCCTGGATCACCTCAAATTCTGGTGGGAATGCGGAAGCAACCTAGAGGGAAAGGCGAGGAGCTCAGGACAGAAGTCAAGCTGCAGGCTCTCTCCTTCCCAGGCTTGAAATCCTACAGAAGCTGGAGCACAGAATGTGCAAAGCTGTATCTGGGTTAGTGGTCCTAGCCTGGCTGGTACGATATACACGGCTGGCAGGGTAAAGCTAGCGGCATCTTCTTCCCAAAGCAACTCTGTGGATATTGAGATTTCTGGTTCTATAACATAAAAAACTCTGTTGGCATGTTCCAAACCAGAGCACCTAATGTGAAAGTTCTCAAATGCATCTGGTAAAGATGAAGAAGCAGGAGACCTGTTCTAAGCTCAGGTCTGCTCTTAACAACAATCACTAGGGAATAATATGATCTCATAAACTAATCAGATCACCCTAAATGAACAGTTTTGTTTCTCCTGGGCCTTAGTTTCCCCAATTTTAACAGGAACAGGCTGGTATAAATCAGTTGGCCATGGTGTTCCCACCTTTTACCACTCTGCATGTGGAAAAATAACGTAATAAATACACAAGACCAGAAATGGATTTTGTCAACACTCCCTAAAACACCAAATTCTTTGTTCATTTCTTACTGTCTGTATCAGGCCGAATAACATGTTATATTTCAGCTATGCTGGTTTATACCATCTTTAGAAAACCTGTTTACAGCGATTCAAAAGAAAGTGGGGAGTTAATGCCACAGCAAGGGTGAAGCTTGTGCAGGCGCCATGCACTTCCAGGAAGCCAAAGGCGGTGTGTGCTATTAAACCCCGGCTCCAGCAAACCTGTGGACAGTGAGGAAGTGAGAACCTCCTCATACCAGGAATGAGCGAACTGTGCTATTACTCATAAGGGTGGTGACCATTCACTCCCCCACCTACCTTCCTTTGGCCTGGAGTAGTATTTCCCAAAGGCATGGTCTTTATCAATATTCGGATACAGATACTTCAGGGGATTCTCTGGAATATTTTCAGCAGCCATAACTTTGTAATTGCGAATAATATCAGGGAAAGTAACAGCAGAAAGTTCTTTCTTCGTGTAGGGCTCAACGGCATGGAAGTGAGGTTCTAAAAAAGAAGATCCAAGTAAGTCCCATGGACTAATCCCAAAACAACAGAGAAGAAAAGCAAAACATTGCAGAGTTCATGGATTTAAGCAAACCTGGTAAGAACTAATCACGATATAGGACTTATAATACAGCATGTTGCTTCATTTCTGAATAAATCAGAATCCTTTCTGAGGACAATGCAACAACACTGCCCTTGTCATTATTTACTGAGATTGGTAAACCTGTCAATAAGAGGTTTATTAAACATCTTCAGTAGCCTGCATCTTCAATGATGTCCCCACCTGTGGGCAGCTAGAGAAATACTAACTGGATCTTCTTGGCTCAAGCCAGCCACAGATTAAGTTAATAATCAACTCTCCAGTTGCTTTTCTTTTCAGACTGAAGATTGTAATTTTTTACTAAAATAATTAATGCAATACCCAGAAACCAATTTTTTAAACAAAAAAAGGATCCTACTTGCTACTTTTTCTTCTAATCCTTAACACAATAAACCCCTTTAATTTACTCGTGGTCTTACTCCCAGACGTCAACTGAATGCCGCCTCCTGACTGACCCAGAAGCTCACTTTTGGGTGCACACATTCCGGAGGCTGCCGTTCGGGTGCTGCGGGGACTCTGCCCTAATGTGCAGGCTGCCAGCGTGCCAGAGGTCTGGAGCTGGTGTTGCCCCGCCTAAGCTTTCTGGATGCCAAGGACCTCAGCTCTGCCTCCGGGTTGGCCAGCTCACTTAGCTTGGAAAAGGCACTACTGGAGAAGATGGACAAGGCCTCTTCTAACATCTACTGCCTACCCTCGACCCTAATCCCAGCCTTCCTCAATTTTCATTAGGAGAAAAATAAAAATAGGGGCGCCTGGGTGGCTCAGTGGGTTAAGCCTCTGCCTGCGGCTCAGGTCATGATCTCAGGGTCCTGGGATTGAGCCCGACATAGGGCTCTTTACTCAGCGGGGAGCCTGCTTCCCCCTCTCTCTCTGCCTACTTGTGACCTCTGTCAAATAAATAAAATCTTTAAGTTAAAAAAAAAAAATTAAAAAAAAAAAAAATAGAACTGAAGTATGCCCCATTTTCGCAACTGTCCCTTGAAGGCAGGAAAGTCACTGGGTTCCCTCAGCACCCCCAGAGCGCAAACTGAGAGTAAGTGCGGAAAAGACCGTGTCTACCGTCTCCTCTCCGAGGCTCGGCCTCCTCCACCCACCCCCCCCACCCCCCCACCCCCACCCCCGCCCGGACCCTGCTGCAGGGTGCGGCGGTGCTGGGCAGTCTTTCCGCCGCAAACTCATCTGAGGAAGCGCAAACCCCCGCGACAACAAAGCCAGACTTGCCCCTGCTCGGTTTGCACGCAGGGCCAGGCGGGGGCAAGGGCAGTGCGGGGTGCGCAGGACCCCTGACCTGGAGCCTGCCGGGGGCTGCGCGCCTCCAGGGGGCCTCCCCGCGCGGCCCTGGGGGCACAGGCCTCCACAAAGTGGGTGCCCTCCCCGAACGGCGAGGCAGCCACGCGGACGCACGTCCTCGCCCTACAGGTAGCAGGCGGGACAGAAAGAGCAGCACTCGGCCTCGTCTGTTTCTCACCCGTCACTTCCACCCGGGCAGTGACCCACGAATATTCCTAGCGACGTATCACACCCTCTTGGCGACGCTCAGGGGCTGGGTTTGGCAGCCATCGGGCTGTGGCCGCACCGCGGCTGCGCGGGGGACCCGAAGGGGAAGGGGGGGCCCGCGGGGTACGCATGCGCGCTGGCTCACCTCCTCCGTTCTGGGGGCGCTCCACCCACGTGAACGTGATGGCGCCTTCGCGGCAGCTCTCGCTGAAGCGCAGCAGGAACGTCCCGGGCTGCTGGTCCTTCAGCAGCGCGCGCTCCCGCTCCTTGCTGATGAAGCCCACGATACACCTGCGTGGGGACAGAGAAACAGGTGCGCCGCGCGTCGGCTTGGAAACCAGGTGGGCTGCGGAGACCCGACGGAAGAACCGCGGTGGAAATGTGGGGCCCGACCGACGTGCGGGAATCGCCCGCTCCGCCACTTCCGGTAGCGCTGGGCCGGTGCCTGTGTCTGCAGAAGTCCCAGCGCGTCCTCCGCACCGGCCCGGGGGCGCTGCGCACGGTCCGCACGCACTGGCTGCGTAGGGGCCCGGCGTGTCTACTTGAGGACCCTTTGTTGCCCGTGATTTTTAAAGGCCGTGAAAATGATTATGAAAAAGATTATGAAAGTGTAAATTTAATCTGATGAGGTTCCACTATCATGCAGCCCCGACAGGACAGCCCGGAAGCATCCATTCCTGTGAGACGCTCGCAAGTCTTGTCGAATTGTGAGGCCTGTCCAGGTCAGGTGGGTCTCGGACTTGCAGTAAGGGAGCCTGTGCTAAAATTACGTTTAAAAAATAAATTGATCGATGGCCCTTACCCATCATTCCAGAGAGAGAGCAGGTGTTTTTTAATGAGTTCAAGGATGCTTTCAATCCAAAGCCAGAAGGGAAAATTTTTATCATTTATGTTTTCCTGCAAGTGTACAAATGCACACATTAGGAACAAAGAAATTCAAAATAGTGACTTACCATGCCTCTTCCCACCATCAGATTTTAATTCGCAAAGCGTGACCAGCTGCCAAAACTAACACTACCCCCACTGAGCCGCCCCTCCCCTTACACAGACACCGTGCTCGCTCGCTCTGTCCTAGGCCAGGCTCTGCTTCCCTCTCTAAACTGTAGTGAACCAGTCAGGGAACGACCTCCACAGTGAATCGCAGAATAGAAGCTGCCCTCCTGCTAGTAAAATCCAGTAGCGTGAGCTTGTAAGCACTGTCTGGGCCACTCCAGAGGGGTCTTATTATTCCCTCCAACTGGTCCCTCCGCTGGAGCAGGCTTGGGGAAGCTCATCAGCGTCCAAGCCGGCCCAGACCACGCACTTCTCATGGGCGGGGCTAAATGCTGCCAGGCAAGGGACCGCTGTGGGTAAACGGAAGGCTCACTTCAGAGAGAAAGAATGTTATCACACACGCAGGAGCTTCCTGTCAGACCCACACTTGGAGACTGACCTTCTGCACTGAAGGAAAGTAAACAACCTGCCCCCGGGTTTCCACGGGCCAGGGGCAAACATGCCAAAATAAGCACAAAGATAAGTAACTACCACAGCAAAAAAAAAAAAAAAAAAACCAGGAGAACCTCAACAGAGAGCGAGAACTCAGAGCGTAGAAAACCCAAACAGTACCCACCTTACAGAACCTTGTCCATGGAATGAGACCATCGGGGCCAGCATTAGGTCCTAACCAAATAAAAATAAGCTTTTTCAGCAAACAGAAATGGACTCTGAAGCTTTTCTTAGACTGGCTAACCAAGATGGCTCCTGTATATCCTCTCAAAGAGCTAACACCCAGAGACTATGGGTGAAAGACTATGTATATGGTTGATATTCTGAGACACACTGATGCTAATTAGTTGTACTTTCTAGAGAAGCCTTCATTT
This sequence comes from Lutra lutra, assembly GCF_902655055.1. Lineage (NCBI taxonomy): Eukaryota > Metazoa > Chordata > Mammalia > Carnivora > Mustelidae > Lutra > Lutra lutra. The sequence continues at coordinate 3,872,429 of NC_062280.1, forward strand.
GGTCCCTGTCTATGCAGTATCCTCTCCCAGGGCCGCCGCCTCCTTCCTCAGCAGGCTTCTCTCCCACGGGTCCTTCGGAGCTTTCTCAAGCTTCAAACCAAGACCAAGATCACCCCTAGGTGATCTATTTCACTGACACTTGACTGTCCAAGCTTATTTTGGATATTATTTGGGCATTTGCCTCAGCCTTTCTCCAAACAGGATATGGGCTGAGGGAGGCCGATATAGATCAAAAGCCAAGTGGGAGACACGAGAGAGGGGAAGGAGGCTGAGGGGTTCTCCACTTCACAAATTAAAGCAGCCCAGGCCATCAAAGGTGTGAGCCTGTCATCTCTCTTTGGAGAGAACCACAAATAAGCCATTATAAGCAAAAAAGATATCTGTCTTAATTCTCATCAAATAAGGAAATGGAATAAGGTGATTTCTTACATCTTATTAAATGGTGTAAGACCCCCTACTGTGACAGCTACATGGCCACAAGAAGGCATACTGAGCTACTTGGTTAGGAGGAGGCTTTTGGTGTTTGCAATATACACAATTCTTCATATAGAAAGCAAATTTTGAAAAAAAAAAAAAAAGTTGCCTGTGGATTTTTAAATAAATAGTTCAGATATTCTCATTCATTGAAGATGGAGGCCAGTTGGTCTTTGATTTCCTTTTGTGGAAGACTAATAAATCCATGACATTAGCTATTGAAGAGGAATTCTCTATCATGGCCTGGACCCTGAGACAAGAGGCTTGGGTGTACCCTATGGAGTAGGTGGCCCCAGGACCTTACTTATTTTCACTATGCTGGGGACTTACTTTTTTCTCATTTTTAGGTTAATAAGACTTCATTTTTCTCATCAAGGAACTTCTTTTAGCCACAACTAACATATTATACAATTCAAAAATATTTCCCTTAGAACCTGCTCAGTAATGTTAACAAGAAATAATTGGGAAATGGTTCTTTTTAGTTTTTTTTCAATTAAAAAATTTAACCTACTTCTGAGGTGAGCTGTAATTCTCATTTAGCTGTAAAAAGCTGCAGCTGGGAAAGCCAACTGACTCCTTTTTTTTTTTTTTTTTTTTTAAACACTCTTCTACCTTGATCAAAATAGAGCAAAGAGGGGGTAAGGAACAAGTCCAGATATTTTTATGAATTTAAATTTTCTTTTTTTTTTTTTTTTAAGATTTTATTTATTTATTTGACAGAGAGAAATCACAAGTAAGCAGAGAGGCAGGCAGAGAGAGAGGAGGAAGCAGGCTCCCTGCTGAGCAGAAAGCCCAATGCGGGGCTCGAACCCAGGACCTGGGATCATGACCTGAGCCGAAGGCAGCGGCTTAACCCACTGAGCCACCCAGGCGCCCCTGAATTTAAATTTTCTTATATGGAGAAAATTCCTACCGAGTAGTTTCTCTCCCAGCATGTTGAGCTGGTCCACATTGAGACCTCTTTTGGTGACAGAAGAAAACTGCCAGCTGAGCACCTCCGAGAGCTGAGACCATCGTGCACAAGGTGGGTTCAGGAAGAAGGACAGATTCTAGAAAAAAAAAAATACCTAAAAGCTTAGGCCGTCGGTCCCAAGTAAAGCCCTCAGACCCAGATCTGTCCCAAAGTTCAGTTCTAGTTTCTGTGACACACACAAGTTTTCACAGAAGAGAAACACAGTTGATTCTCATTATTTGGAGGGTCACATTTGTGAATGCAATCTACTCATGCAAAGTTACTTTAACCCCCAAATGGCTCCTCGTGGCCATTCTGCAGTCATCCGTGGACACCATGAATAAAGCGGTGAAAGACTGGAGTCACCTGACATGGATGTTTCCAGGAGAGTCAGACTACGCAACTGCCTTCTTGTTTCAGCTCATGCCACAAGCAAGTGTCCTTTGCCTTTTGGGTTTTTTTTCTGTTCTTTAAAAATTTCATTTTTAAAATGGTCACAAGGATAGCACTACGGTGCCACCTGATGTTCCTAAGTGCAAGATGGCCACCACGGGCCTCACGGAGCAAATACAAGCGCTTAGATGCGCTTCATTCAGGCATGAGCTACAGTGCTGCTGGCCTGAGCGCAATGTGAATGCAGAAACAGATGCGTTAGATAAGGCATCTTTAAACAGAAGCATACAAGGCCACATATCGATAGGTCCAGTAGCCATCATTCAGCATTTGCTAATTCAGTGTTCAAAGTGACTTTCAAGAATGTAAGTGCAAAAAAAAAAAAAAAAAGAATAAGTGCAGGGAATAATGAGAATCAGCTGTACTTAACGGTGAGTATGCACACTTAAGAATGGAGCGTGCGGATTTAGCAGATATATACACTTTAAGAAAAGCAATAAATCAACTCCTCCACAGTAAAAGTCATAGGAAATCTATTGCCTGAGCTTATTCCTACAGAAGGAAAACCACACTTCTCATTTCTAATACATACAGGTGCTTCCCTTTTCCAGAATTACTGAAGGTCCTTAAAGCACTTGTTATGTCACTTTTCTCTCAACTTCTGGCCCTGAGGGGTGCTGTGAGATATGCAGAAACCACATGATGGTTAGTGCCTGAGCAAAAGGAGAGGAGTTTTCCATACCCGGGGTTCTGTCACCAGCATGTTGTACCACAGGATGGAGGCCCAACCACTCGGCAGCTGGCTGACGTTGGAGATCACCACGACGGGTAGAGAGGTCGTCTAAAAATGGTAAAGGCCTTGAAATCATTCGAATCACAGAAGTATCACCTGAAGACCACTGTGTAGCCTTAAAACTAAGCAAAGGGTGATTTGCAAATTTGCATGTATTTTATATTTGAACACTAAAAATGGAAAGTTAACTTTTGTCCGTAGCTTATTTTTCATTCTACCATTCAATTAAGAAATAAGTCTCCTTGCCTCATGTAATAGTTTAACATAGGACACCTCAACTAGGACGTTTAGTTTGCAGCTTTTTAAAGCTGAATTCAGTTCTTTAGCTTCCTGAACCATTCCGTTAGCTTCCTGAACCATTCCGTTAACATCAAGATAGTATTAGCTGAGAAAGATTTTCCTTTTTAGCAATTAGGTCAATATGTCTAAAACAAAAACTGAGGAGTAAATAAAATTTCCCAGGTCTGACCATGTAAGTCTCACCTCGAGGTCAATGACCAAACCAGGCTGGCACAGCTGGGTCTCAAAACTGAGGGAGTGAAGCTCTTCAGTAACGATGAGAGGGCCCTTCAAAGAGAGACGGGAGAAAAGAAAAAAAAAAAAAAGGAATACAGTGATTCAGTCACACATCCTGCAACTTTCAGGGGCCTCATAAGGACTAAAAAGGGCTGCAGAGAGCCTGAATGCCAATCAACCAAAGGCAATTCAGAAAAAAAATTCCCATTTTCACGAATGTACCCCAGGTTCAATTATTGTATCTCCGTGTTCTCTTAAGGACAAGATTTCTGAAAGCCTGGCCAGGGTTACAGATTAACAGAAAGAAATGTCAGTAGGGAAACAAGCTTCTCATGGGTTTCTTGGTAAGAAGCTTCCCGGCTCTCAGCCGCCCTGCCTGCTGCCCCGTCCGGCTCCAACCCCGGGCGAACCGGCGGAGCAGACACGTGTTCCAGGTGGGATTAGTTACTGGAAGGACTGAACTGCATAAGCCTGGCAGGTCAGAAAGTTCCCGGTGTAGAAATATAATAGTTTTCTAAGTGGCTTCATACACATTTTCTCCTGGGAGCACCACAGCAACTGAGAACAGGAGAGAAGCAGCCGCTCTCTCTGCTCACAGGAGCGGAGCCGGGAGGTCACGGTGAGAGTGAAGGGCAAAACCAGGGCTAAGCAGTGTGTGTCCGCATGGCCCGGGCGGTGTCTGTCCCACTCTTCCACACAACCTCTGCTGGGTGTGGTTGCAAGGCCCGCCTGCTACGTGGGCACAAAGCCTGAAATTGTTCCAAACCAAACCAACTCCAGACATTCTGTCCTCTGTCCACAGTTCAGTTTTTAATGCATTACAGTCATCCCTCCTCCCTGGGGATCTGGCTGTAAAAAGGAAAATGTCAGAACAACGCTGCCTCTGGGTAGAGAATGCAGGGGTGAGAAAACCCTCTTGCCATGCTTCAGTTTTCAGCACGGCAGTCCCCAAACCAGCCTCTAGTTCCAGCTCACACAGTAATTCCTATGTTTCCTTAGCTACATCCTACAAATTTCCTGGGATCCACTTTCTTTGCATGTGAGATGTGAGTAGCACGGGAGCCTGCTGGGAGGGCCCAGCAACATCGTGTGCGAAATCATCTGACAAACAGAAAGCATGAAGGCAGTGGGTTTTTACTGGTATCACAGATACACTGTGTCTCAGAGCTCATCCTCTCCCCTGCGGGAGAGGACCCCTCTTTGAGGTGCAGGGGCACTGAGCAAACCTGCCTGGACACACCTGCCTCTTAGAGACCATTCACAACAGAAAAGGACTCACCTCGTTAGTTCTGGTGCCAGCATTTTTCTGTTCCTTCAGTTGCTACAGAACAAGAAACCACCTTAGTAAACGGCATGATAATGCTCACAGTTGCTATTTTCATCTACAAATCAGATTGAAGTCACGGTTTAGAAAGAATAAAGGATGTGAAATCATTTTCAGAATGCAGAACAAGACATGAAATGACCCCTGTGTGGGCTCCTAAGCCCAAGTGCCCCTTTCCAGCACCCGGACACCATGCGGACACAAGTGAACATGGAAGGATCCCAGGAAATCACAGCCTGCTCCTTGCCCTGTGCACGCTTTCGGAATGACCCCCCTTAACTCTACCTGCTTCATCCCTGCCCCCACCCTGCTCAGGGCACAGCTAAGCCTGCCCTCAAGAGGACTTCAATCCCTGAGGTTTTAAGGGAAGCATTCTGGAGCTCTGAGAGCAGCTCTGGGCATGTGCGACTCCCACGTCTGGACTGAGGCTCTCATATAAGGTCTAGCTTCACAAACTATGAATTTGCCGGCTTATGGAACTGTTGCAAGTGACCCTACCTGCAGGTTCCAGCCCAGGGAGCACACCAGGGTCAGGGGCAACATGTCAGAACCACCTCACAGAGGCAGGCAAAAGGCACTTAAAATCCCCTGCGGGATTTCTGTGGCGTGGCGGAATGGGCCGACTCCGCTGGAAACAAAGCGGTGGGGGCAGTGGTCGGGGGCAAGACCGCCAGGAAGGAGAAAGTGAATAATGGGCCAAGGAGAGACTCCGGGGGTCTGCCACACCTGGAGCAGGCAGGATGTGGAGGCAACAGTCAGTGATCACCGAGGTCGCAGAGGCACCAGGCACAGGTCCCTCATATGTACACTGGGTATGGCATGTTTTGCCGAGACGGCTGTGCCCCAGCAAGTATCTCTGGAGAAGAGACTGGCAGAGCAAGGGCACAGAGCAGGCCTGAGGTAAGGAGGAGGAATGAAGATTCAGCATGAAGTCAGCAGCCACACACTCTAGAAAGCCTTCTCCAGGGGTGCGTCCACATCACACAGCGAACCGGGTGCCACTCCATTGAAAATGGGTCCTACCAAGCCACACACAACCCACAGAAACAGGAAAGCTGTTCTCCTACCAGGTGCCGGAACTCCGCCGCCAGACTCCCGTTGGTGGACTCCTCCATGTTCATCACTTTTGTGTGCGTGCCCAAAATGTTGAACTTCCTAAATCTAGACAATACAGAGCAGAAATACTTAAAAGGCTTGGAACTTCTAAACAAACAAAGACAGTAAAATCTAGTACAAGGTGCTTAACATACCCTTTTACTGTATTTCTCTCATTCACATCTCTGAAAAAGAAACACATATATATAAAATCATGTATGTGCATTTAAATTTTGAGATGAGCTTTAACAAAAATGCATAAGTATACAGTAGAGTAAAAGACCACACAAAATCTACACCTGTGGGCTTTCTGTCCTTTCACTCCTCGCCCCCATCCCCCAATCGACCCACATGAGCTCTGCCAAGGATTGTTGAGTGACCTTGGGCAAATAGACCATCGGGCCTCACGTCTCACTTGTAAGATGTGGTGCTACCGGCGCCCACCTTGCAGGACACCGAGAGTGGTGAGCTAGACCACGGGTGCAAGGGCACGAGCGCACCCTCCGCAGATGTAAGTAAGCTGCGTTTCTGGCTGTTTCCTGAGCAGTCGCCCGCCTTGTGTGAGGCCCCGAGCTAAGCGCAGGAAGCAGAGAGCCGTCGCAGCTGTGCGATTAGGGAACTTCCAGCGTGACAGCCAAATCCTTCTTTTTAGTCTCTCTGATCCTTAATACTTTTATGAAAGGACCAGAATAGTCAATTATTTGGGGGAAACGGTCAAGTTCAAGTTTTAAATCTGAGGCTCAATCTCGAGCAGCCTGCCTCTTACATCAATGCCATGCTGACTCTGTCACGTTCTGGGCTCCCAGGTACCCGTCAGTAGAGGCGGAGCCCAGACATCATTAGCACGCTCACAGTGACATGGAAGTCATTAGTATGCTCACAGTGACATGGAAGTCATTAGCACGCTCACAGTGACATGGAAGTCATTAGCACGCTCACAGTGACATGGAAGTCATTAGCACGCTCACAGTGACATGGAAGTCATTAGCACGCTCACAGTGACATGGGCCAGCGACCTTTCCTAGCTCAACAAGAAGCTCAGCATTGCTGTGAATGACAATCACCATTAGCTATGTGAGTGACCAACTGTCCCCAGTTCTGGGGTGGGGGGCAGGGGGGTGCGGAACATAAAGAAAAAGGAACAGCATGATAGTGCCTCATCAGAGCTAAGAAGAAAACCCAGAGTGGAAAAGAGAGAAAGGACAAAAGAGCAGTAACCAAAGGAGAGACAGAGCACAGCGTAATGGCCACAACATCTGCCACTTTTCCTTTCAAGAGATACGGGTGTATTTCCCTGTCCCTGGAACCTTCCAGGTGACTCTGACTGGGATCTGGCCACAGAATGGTCAGGAGGGATTGCCGCACAAGCTCCAAGTCTCACCCCCGCACGCATCGCACGTGGCTCTTCTTACCCACCCGGAATGCCGTCCCCATGCAAAAAAGCCCAGGTTAGCCCCTTGAGAACCCCACAGAGAAGGGCCCAGTTATCCCAGCCAGGACTTCAGACACTGGACACCCCCAGCAACAATCAAGCAGATGCAGACCAGAAGGGCCACCCACAGCGCACAGAATAAGAGAAATAAGCTTTTGGGTTTTAAGCCTGACGTTTTGGGGTGATGTGTTAAGCACCAAAAGCAGCCACACAGAGAAACCGCAGCTGGTGGCAGGAAAGACAAAGGCGCAGAGCACAGCGCAGAACAGTGTTAGCGGAAAGACACAACCCTGGAGGAAGATGACTTGCATCACATAAATGGTTTTGAAACTTGCTAAACGAGTACGTTACACACACACAAAAGCATTAAAAATATCAAGGGGTGGGGGCCCCTGGGTGGCTCAGTGGGTTAAAGCCTCTGTCTTCGGCTCAGGTCATGATCCCAGGGTCCTGAGATGGAGCCCCGCATTGGGCTTTCTGCTCAGCGGGGAGCCTGCTTCCCCCTGCCCCCGCCTGCCTCTCTGCCTACTTGTGATCTCTGTCTGTCAAATAAAAAATAAATAAAATCTTAAAAAAAAAAAAATCAAGGGGCGGGAGCCAGCGGTTAGCTCAGGACTAGTCCAGGTCTAGTGTCCAAGGGCAAATGGGATAGGACTACTCAGTTTAGACAGAGAGCTCCTGCCCACTCCTGGGTCCCTGCTGTTGGGACAAGGGTGGATCCAGCAGGCCCCACACAGTCTCTGCAAAACGCTGTCAGCTGTGTTCCAGAAACAACCCACAATGGCTGCAGAATCACTGCACCTCAGTCCTCAGCCTGGTGCAAGCCCAAGGGCCCCTCCTCTTCGGGGCTGGCCTAGGAGGAAGGAGGGTTGGCAGGCCAGGCCCAGTGCTTCGAGACTTGATCAGTACAAGCTCACAGGCATAAAACACACCCATTCTTCCATGTGTGTACAGTCTGAGAAGGCACCAGCTTGCCGCTGTCAGCCCTGGGAGAGGCTCCCAGTGTCCAGAACGGGAGCCATCAATTTAAAGCTCCTGCCATCACGCAGAAATAGCCCCAGCGCATCAGTCCATGTCCGGTTAACAAAACCAGCATCTCGATGGTCTGTGTATCTTAGATAATATAAAAGATATCTTACTTATCAAATAAGACTTTGACTTTCAAATTATAATTCAGCTCTTGCAATTTCACCAGCAGTCTGCAAAGAAAAATAAGTCATTATTACTTTAAAAATTATCTATTACAATCTATTTATTATGCCAACTCCCTACGGGTGGCCATGTCGATAACCTCTGCTCCCTCCAGTTATTACAAACAATAGCATCGACATCCACATATGTCTACTGGGATTTTTTCTAAGTGCATTTGCAACATAAATTCCTAACCGTGGAATTGCTGGGGCAAAGCTCTAACACTAAATTCTGATAGAAAGAGCAGCGTTTCCACTCGCACCAAGTGTGAGTGAGGGTCCCTGCTTCCCTATACAGCCTTGCCAACACTGGGTTCTACCAAAATTTCTACTTTGGGACAATTATATGGGCAAAAAAGTAGCAAATGTACTTTTTACTAAAACTTGTATCTAATGTTTGTTCTGTTGGGAAAAAAATAACTCTGGCCCAAAATGAGGAAAGAGAGGGTAGCATCTACGGTCATTCCAGGTGGTGTGGAAAGACAAAGGAAGGACTGCGGAAGATGTGCACGTGTCTTCTCTGAGGAGCTGGAGACCTCCAGCAGGAGCCCCTCGCTGGTCCGCTCCACTTATTGGCACAGGCGGATGGGACTGTGCTTCTAGTGCCCCTTCTAGCTGTGGGTCCTCGGCGCCCGCGGGTGCTCAGGGGTGTGATGCTGAAACACCAGCAGCCAGGGAACCTCACCGGGACCTAACTGAGCGGCACCCCAGGAGGAAGGACTATAGCCAGCTCTTTGGAGCCCAGTTGCTCACCAGGAGAAGAACAGCTAAAGAAGTTTGCTATTTGACAGAGAAAGGACAGCCCTAAGTTCTCACATGGCAACACTTCTGCAATTTATAATCACGGAGAAAAACAGGTGGCAAAACACCACGTATAGCAGAACCTTAGTTTTTAAAACTAAAATCTGTAGGTAATATTACGTATGTGTGTATGTGTGTATCTTTGTATGAAAATATATGTAAATACACACACACGCGCAACTGTATTTATTTCCGTATTTGTGTAGGCATGGAGAGAATTCCGGGAGGGAGGACTGCCACTAGGCTGTTTGCCACAGTGATCTACAGCTTTTTAGATCACAGACAACTCTGAAACACTGAGGAAAGCTATGACCCCATTCACCAGAAAAACGAGTCACGAGTCCATATTCTCACACACATGGGGTCTCGGGGCTACGAAAAGCCCATGCTACCAGCTTGTTCTCAGGAGGGCACAAAACTGCTGGGAACTTCTGCGTCTACTAGATGCAGTTCTGCCCTTTCGAATTCTTTTTTACAGTGAATGCACATGACATTTACAGGGGGAAATCGTGTGTGCGTGTGTGTACATAAATATCTGTTACATTTCTATTTCTTTTAATAGAAAAGACGGACTCTTAGATATTCTAAATAAGAATTCACATCGAAATGCCTACTGCACCACTGCTTCCTCTAAGTACTCTCCGCGACAGTGTGGTGTAGCAGGGGAGGGCGCACACTTCAAGGCGCAGGGTTTCTGTCTCATCTTGGTTACCTCAACTTCACGGTGAACTGGACCCCAGTCTTCAAGACCAGCGGCCTCTGAGGATGAGTTGGCATGCAAGGTTGTCTTTCCACCACAAATGAGCTGTAAATTCCAAGAAAAGTGCAGATTAGCATTTCCATTAAGGCTGACGCAGTACCAACAGGAGGGGGGTTAGAGGGCACAGCCGTCCCACATCTGCACTCCGTGTGAGATCAGAGCGTGACCTGTGACACCTCTGACAAGCAAAACCCTGAGTTGCACGAATTTGCATGAAGAACCGAATTTGCAAAGTAGCCGTCACTGTGGCGATTACTTCGCAATATATACAAGTTCAGGTCATTATGTCCTATACCTGAACCGGATGAATGTTGTATGCCAATCATATCTCAATTTAAAAATAAAAATAAACGAAAACAAAAAATAAAAAGAAATTTCACTATAGTTGAAAATGAACCGCATAACACATTGCTTGCTACCATAATTTGAAATGGATTATCTTGGGATCCTTTGGAAAACTGTACTTCTAGTAAGACAGTTTGGTAATACTTACTATCTAGTAAACACTTCCAAATATGAATTTTCATTTAAAAAAGGATTACATTTGCATTCCAAAATCCAAGGAAATAAATATCCTTGCTATTTCAAAATACAGCACTAAGGTACTGCTGTTTGGACATGAGCCACAGGGAACTGAGGATATTTTTTTTATTATGTCACGTTAGCACACACAAAAAAAAAACTTGCAGTGTGAACTTTATCCTTCTACCCAGTGCATTTACCTACGAAGTATACTTGGAACAACTACCCATGATCAAGGCACTGCACAAGGTCCTTGTGGGGGATAAAAGAGGACAAAGGCACATCTCTGTCTTCCAAGAACTTCTAGTTCATGTCACAGATGACAGAAATCCACACACAATTACATAATGAATCCAGAATGCGAGAAAAACAAAGACAGAGCCAGGCAGATCCAGAAGGGAGCTAACATGTTTGGGAACTCTGGGAAGATTTCACGACAAGACACAAGCTGACACTCTCAGGAGCTTACAATGTTGAGATGAGGTTCAAAGAAGGCGGCTAGGGGGCAGAGGACACAGGAGAGGCACGGCAAAGTGACTGGAGTCGGTGCGGATGAGGTCTGCCTGGAAATGAAGTGTGTGGGGAAGCTCACCCTGGAGTGGTCAGCTGGGGCCAGGCCAGGAAGTTGGGGCCCAAGTGTCCAGCTGACGGGCTCCGCCTGGATGAGCAGGTGACAAAGAGCCAGGCTGGACACTGCTTGGGGAAGCACAGCGTTGCAGGGGCTGAGAAGGGACATGTTTGGGAGGTGACTGCATGAGTTCAGCAAGAGGATCTGAGAACCTGAAACACATGGGGCCTTGGAGTGGGAAGGAGGGGACAAACCGCCCCAGGACAGACTGGCAGGTCTCGGCAGAGACTGGCCCCCGGGGAGGGGGCAGTAGAATGGGTGAGTTACCAGGCTGGCTGGCCACAAGAATGCAGAGCCGCAGAGCGGACGGTACGGACAAGGCATTTAGGAAGAGGTGACCGCCCTAAAACAATTTACATAACGTATTAAACTTTTAAACGACCTGAATCACCGTGAAATTTCCCCCGAGTAAAATAACTGCAGAACGTGCAAGCGAGTCCCCTCAAGTCACCTCTGAATGAGCTGCTGGAAAAGGCTGAAGGTGCGGTCCCACAGGCCTTGCTTGTTTTTTGTGATAGGGTCGTGTTCGTAGGTGTATTTCTGTTCCAACTCCTCGAGCTTTTTCAGCTGCTGACGCACCTGCTGCAGACTCTCCGCAACTATGGTGAACCTGGGAAGGGACAAGATTCGGGGACCTTGATCAGAAACCGCCTCCAAGCCGCCTGGCCCGCAGGGAACCGTGGAACCGACGAGCGGGTTCCCCAGAGAACACCTGACATTATCCGCGAGGCCACTCTCTGCACAGAGAACAAGGTTCACGTTGCCATTAGAGAGTATTATTTGGGGGGAAGAAATCAACAGATTTCGGCCCAGACCTGCGGAGGTGGGGCCTGCTGGAGACCTGTGACTTCTGCTAACCTGCATGATGACCGGGACTTAAAAGGACAGGCAGGGAGGAAGGCAGAGGCAGGGGACACAGCAAAGGAGATGCTGTGACAGGTGATGCGGGAGGCAGCGAGGGGCCGTGCAGATTGTGTATCAGGACACAGAGGAGCAAGAGAACAGCTTGGAAGCTGGGGAAGCCGCACGGTGAGGGAACGACAGGCCGGGGTCAGGAGGAGGGAGAAGGTCACCGTTTTACTGGACTGAAAGAAGGCGGCAAAAGCGCTCAATCTAGACACTCAAAACATAGACCGCGGAGGAAGCCCGTGATTGCTTTCAGGTCCCTCCTTCCTTCCAGTGAAGGGCCTGTGAGCCGAGTCAGGCCGTGAGACTGCGGCTTGACTCCCTGGCGTAGTAACAGAGGAAGATCTATCCCAGTGAACACATCTCTTCCGCTTCACGGTTTCATTTCCTGAATCCAGTTCAAAGCACCCAAGGAGCAGCCCTTGGCCACGAAAGGAGAGGCGGGCTGATGGCGGCGGGCCGGTTCCGGGGGATCCTAACCGGGGGCTTCCCAACTTCCTTCAAACCATGGCACACACGGGAACGTGACAAATGACAGCCCAGGGCTTCCCTAGGCAGCAGGAGAGGTTTGGGGGGCGGGGCGGGGGGGGGGGGTCAGTGGTTCTCAAGGCCCATTGTGGGGGGTACACTGGGCTGGGAAGTTCTGTTCTAACCAACAAGAAATTTGGGATACAAGCAGGCAATCCACAGAATACAAATGAATGGCTAAGTATTAATTGTGAATTAAAAAAAAAAAAGCCATTCAGAGAACCTGCTGAGATCTGTGGTCCTTGGGCGCTCGGGAACTGTTGTCACCCCCACTCTGACCCACCACTGCCACCCGCTCTGGTCTGTCGGCCCTCCCCTGGACGACACTAGAGCGCTCATGGTCACCCGGCTGGCCTTTCTGTCTCTAGTCTCCTCCAGACTGCTGCCAGAGTGACCGAAGTCAAACAAACAAAAAACCCGAGAAGTGACCCTGCACTTAAATCAAAAGCCCCGCCAGGCTCATCAGCACGCACTGGATCAAGTCCTGTTCCTAGCGCGGTGTGAGAACCGCCTCAGCAGCCTCCTGCTTCCTGCCACCTCCACCTTCCTCCGCCCGCACCGCACCCCATTCTCCAGCCATCCAGTATCCGGTACCACAGGCCCCCTCTCATGCCCAGCTTCTCCTCTCCTCTCCTCTGCCTCTGTCCCTGCTGGTCTCCTCGCTGGTCTCCAGGAAGAACTCCCCTTCAGTCTAAAGTCAGTGCAAGAGCCCTTCTCGGAAACTCTGCTGGTGGCCGCTTCCCTCGTCCTCCCCAGAACCCTGGGCAGCCCCTTATTAGAGCAGCAGCGGCCTCTTACTGCACAGGGTGAGGAAGGGACCTTCCGCCTCCCCACGGAGACTCCTCCCTGGTAGGACCAGGAGTCACTCATCGTGTGTTCGTTCCCAGGTCCTAGCCTGGCACACAGCATTTAATAAGGTTTTACTAGATATCTGACTGAGTGAATGGTCCAAACGATCACTTCACGGAAGCCTGGAAAATGTCTCATGCTATTTTGTTTTTAATTAAACACTAGGGCTCAAGTGGTTAAATGTGTGATGTGAGGACTATGCCACCAGTGTTTTGGAATGGATGACGTATCCCATGGGACAGGCACAGTAGGGAGAAGACTGCTCCAGACCAAGCAGAACTTGGCTAAACTCGGCCACAGGCATGAAAAATGTGCATTTTACAAATGTTGCCAGGGCCAGAAGCAGCTGGGCTATATCAAAGTCTAAACAAAAGTCTCGACAGGGTCCTTTCAACTAACAACTGGAATGTACACTTTGTGGGCTCATGGGGTCGGCGGTCAGATTTGGAGGCTTACCAGTTCTGCAGCTGATCAAGACAAGCGTTGGGGGGGCCCCCGATGCAGGCGCTCTGCTGTCTCTGCTTCCATTCCACCAGCTCATCATTGATCAGGGCTTTCTGGGTAAGTTCCGTAACATTCAACAACTCTATTATTTTGAGAACTACTTCCTAAAGGGAGAGGAAGAGACAAAGTGAACTCAATTCATCTTTAATCACTGAATTTAAAAATATTTTTAAAAAGCAAAGCAAGGGGCGCCTGGGTGGTTCAGTGGGTGAAGCCTCTGCCTTCGGCTCAGGTCATGATCTCAGGGTCCTGGGATCAAGCCCCGCATCGGGCTCTCTGCTCAGCAGGAAGCCTGCTTCCCCATCTCTCTTTCTGCCTGCCTGCTTGTGATATTTCTCTCTCTCTGTCAAACAAATAAATAAAAAATCTTAAAAAAAAAAAAAAAAAGGAAAGCAAATATTTCAACTGGGGCTCTAAGCCAAGTGGTTATAAAAATAATGTTTCCTCTATTCTAAACTTCATGTCCATTACTTATAGTCTGTGACAGAAGCAACACATTATTCTGGAAAGTGAATCACTACCTTTCTCTTATTGTCAAGCATTAAATACATCTTCTGGATTAACAACTGTTCTTGTTTCTGATCATTCTTTGCCACACCATTGGTTTCATGCTCTGTGAAGTGAGAGAGATGGCAGGTAAGTATAAATGTAAAAAAACCAAAACCAACTAAATCCAAGATTTACATCCACTTAGAAGAAATAGAATCCAAATGTTATCTGTTGACAGATCCAAGTTTGATCTTCAATTTTCACTGAACAAAACTAAAAAAATCAGTCACCAGTTTAAAAAAACTGGACAGGCTAAAACAAAGTTCTTGTTTTCAATGACCCAGGTAAACTGGAAACAGTACTGTCCAGCTCTTAAATCACTGTCAGAATATTACCTAAATGAATATAACCAACAAAATCCAAAATCCCAGATAAAAAATTTATACAAAGTGTATGTGCAGCTTTGAAAGAGAAGTACACAATTAGGAAGGAGTAGTTGAGGTTCCTTTCTCTCATACTATTCCCCAAGTTGTCCTAATAATGTCCCCAGATCACCCCGGTATCCTCCAAGTGATCGCTAGGGTTACAGCCAGCGTATGGAGCTGCATCGTTTAAAAGAGCTTCAAGCTGGGAAACTCCACACACCTGTCCAGCTACATCAATCAGGGGCCTAGGTACAGTAAGTAAAGTGAGTGACACAAAGCCTTGTCGACAGCCAGTGATACTGGCCTGCCATCCCTCCCCCCAAACACGGGGCAGTGTCTGACAGGTGGCCACTGGGGATTAAGGAATAGTTCTACTGCCATCTGGTGGCTAAAAATCAGGGCTGCTGCTAACTACCCTATGAGGCACAGAACAGACAGCCCCTTGGGAAGGGAACTGGCTCAAAAGGTCAACAGCAGGGAGGTTAACACCGGCCTGCCTCATCAAGAAGCCAAGACTAGCGGTTCAGAGTCATAAAGCACTTGGCAAACATGAAGACATACTTGCCTTCCTCATCTCGTGTCAACAGAAGAAAGGACAGCCAATGGCACTGCTTTAGAGGTTAAGTCTTACCTCTGTTCTGCAAGGTTTTGCACTTGAAGTCATATTCGTCTTGTAAATCTTCTAGGGTCTTTATTTCATGCTCTATACACTGCAAATAAAGACATAAACAGGTTTCCAACCTGCTTCCAAAGACTTTGGGAAATAGATTATCATTTCTGTAGGACCCAGAAACCCTGGCAACCATCCTGCACCCTCAAAGATGGATTCCACTTGTCACATACATATTCTAGTCACATACATAATAATTCTAGTCACATACATAATAATCTCTATTTCCTTAATAAGAATATAATAATTTCTTTTAAGAGGAAGACATACAGTTATTTTCAGACTGGCTTCCCTTGATTTCTACTTTAATGCTTCCCTTCCCAGGCTCAGAATAAAACAGGTCCTTGAGAAAGAGGAGCCATGTTTGTCCTGGGGCTCTGCATAACCCCAGGAACACGCCAACTTGAGAAGCACGGCCATCAAAGGCTATTTCAAGCAGCAACATCTAGTTTATTGGGTGATGGGGCAAAGTCAACAGTTACCGTACAATCTTGCAAGGAAGAAAGAAAGCAGCTCAGTGTCTGAAGCTGTAACAGGGGCCATAAAAGTCTATCCGCGGGTTGGTTTAACTACTTTGTTTACATATGGTTTAGAACTTCAGCAAAACTTCTCAACTACTTAAAAGACTGAAATCAGTTAACCACGTTTACACTCAAATAATTGAAACCTTTTTCGTCTTACAAAAAGTTAGAGGCTAAACATATATATTGACTCAGTACGCACCATAACCTTATCCTTCACATTTCTGACTTTGCTGTCAAGCTCCTTCTGTTTGTCTAACATCACGGTGCTCTGGATACTCCCCGACTGCGCCTGCAATGGGAGGGGCGTGGTTACCAAAGAGTTCCTCTGCCACAGTCACCTGCTCGTTACTCTCCGAAGTCAAGTCCATACCTTGTGCACCACCTACACCCCAGACCTTCCAAAACTTCCTACAAGCTTCCCACATCAGCGTTGACGAGAAACAGCTAGTTCTCAAGGCCCTGGAAAATGCTGGCGAAATGTTAAAAAGGCTACAGAAAGACTCGGTTCAGTTCATGTCTACTATATACAGAGTATTTCTGGAATTTTCCATTAATTCATACAGTTGCATGGTACCACACAGGAAGTTCACGTCAGGGTTTCTCAAATTTTATAGACAAGATTATTCCCATAAACCCTGTACTTATTTGTCATAAAGCCTTGCGATTCCTTGTGGCCCCCAGACCAGCAGCACCTTACCGCCTGGAGCTAGTGGGAAATGCAGACTCTCAGTGCCTCACTGATTACTGAATCAGAAGCCCCATTTTGACAAGATCCCAGGTGACCCAGAGGCCTGTTGGAACTGGACAGCACTGCCATTCCGGACTTCAGTGACTGTGTGCTACTCGGAAGTCATGACTATCAACCAAGACACACAGAGGATCCAGTCCTTGCCCTTCAGAGCACTCAAGATGTAGCAGAACTTCCGTGTTCCTTGTTTAAGGTGTTCCTTGGTTTATTCGCGCAGCGACTTACTCGCTATTAAGTCAAGGTCAGACAATGTCCTAGACCCCAGTGGTAGAGTGGTAAACATGAGACTGTTCTCATACAGATGATTCTAGAAAGAGGCTATTTTTGTTTAGAGTTAAAGCAAAAACTGTGCCCATCGACCCTACTTACGGAGGCCTACACAGCGCAGATTCTATGTGAGCATTTTTACCCCTTCAAACTTAACAGGATTTTCTTCTTTTATATCTGGATTTTCCCTATTAGAAAGCCTTTCTGTATTGACAGATTAGAAATAAGTTTTCCCATTTTTAACCTAGCACTTAAATGGTTTCTTTTTTTTTCTACCTTTAGATCTCTAATCCATTTGAAGTTTATTCTTACGTTTACGGTGAAAAAATGTGGGGACAATTTTAACTTTTTTTCCCAATTGGCTGTCCACGTGTCTTAATAACATTTAGTGAAAAGTTCCTATTTTCCCCAGAGCTCTGACTTGCCATTTTTATCACACAAAATTCCTTTCATACTTGGTTTTAAGTTCTAGACTTTCTGTGATTTTCCATGGGTTTTTCTCTTCCTGAACCTTAACAGTGTTCCTTGGAGGAACAACCTTGGAGGGCTTGGTGTGTCCCTAATAGAGCGGGGCCCGTCTTCTTGTCGTGTTTCTCTGCTAGTTTCCTTGCTATTCTTGGAGAGTTATTTTCCTGACAACTTTCACAGCTTCGGAAAGAAACTTGTTACTTCTCTTGGGATCACGTTAAAGTCATGAGTAACTCAGGGACAGCCGATAATTCTATGACGTTGCTCTGATTCTTATGCCTCTCATGGTGTTCTCTTACCTAACGGCACTGGCGAATACCATCAATATAATGTTATTTAAGTATCAGTGGAAATAGTGGACATCCTTGCCACAGTTCTGATGTGTTCCAAACGACATAAGACACTGTCTACAGCACTGAGAGATATGTATTTTAATATGCTAAAGAGGTACCCATCAGTTTGTATATTATTTAGTGTCTTTTATCGGGGATGGGTGTTGGATTTTGTCAACCCTTTTCAGCAACTTTAGAGATAAGCATACGCTTTTTCTTCCTTGTATCTACTTACATAATGAATTACATTAATGCATTTCCTAGCCACACCCTACTCTGTAATTATAATCTGGAATAAATTCTACTTGATCATAATATATTGTTTTCTTAATGTATTACTGAATTCTGATCACTAAAATATTTTGTTTAGAACTTTACACTGATATTCAGAAGTGAAATTGGCCTATAATATTCTTTCTTGTTCTATCTTTATTATGTTTAGGTGATCAACGTGATTCTTTGTTTACAGAAAACTCTGGAAGTTTTCCTTCTTTTATATACTCTGGAATTGCAGAAGTTCAAAGCGTCTGAATTATATCTGTGTAAAGTGTGCATTAAAAATACGTTACACTTGGGCACCTGGGTGGCTCAGTGGGTTAAAGCCTCTGCCTTCGGCTCAGGTCATGATCCCAGGGTCCTGGGATCGAGCCCCACATCAGGCTCTCTGCTCAGCAGGGAGCCTGCTTCCTCCTTTCTCTGACTGCCTCTCTTCCTACTTGTAATCTCTGTCTGTCAAATAAATAAATTTTAAAAATCTTAAAAAAAAAAAAAACGTTACACTGACTGGTACCCCGAGGTGCCCCACGTGTCACTGAGGAATGAACAGGGCTGCTCGGGCCTTTCAGAAGGAGCTGTCGCTTTGAGCAACTCCATACGCCTCCTGCCTCTGCTGCACATCAAACGCTCAAGTTGGGTATGGAAGTGCTGAATCACTGTATTCTACACCTGAAACTACTGTTACACTGCACACGAACTGGAATTAAATGCAAACTTTACACAAACCGTTGAAGTTGGAAGGGACTCGTCTACTCTTCTTTTCTCATTTCACACCTACACCACATACAGACCCTGTCTGGAGGGTTCTCATTAGAACTGAGCTCCACACACACCCCAGACCAAGGCAGTCTGCTCAGGGAGGCTTTCTCTTCAATGGAACAAGTGGCTGTCCAAATAAGAGGACACGTGATAGGCAGTGGATGGGCACCAGAGGTCCCAGTCAGAATGCCCTCCTCTCCCATCTCACAAGTCCAAACCCCCAAGACAGATGAAGCAACTTCTCTAATGAACAGGTTTTAGAGTCAGACAATTCTAGGTTTAAATTCCAAACTCATTAGCTCTGTGGCCCTGAGCAAAGTACTTGACCCCTCAACCTTAGTTTTTCATCTGTAAAATGGGGATAAGAATACTTAATTTCAGTGACAGTTTGAAAACGTTTATTCAAATTAAATGATGTTTATAAGATATTTAGCACAGGTCCTGAAAAAAGCATTCAGTATATGGTAATTCTATTATTTTTGTTTAAAGATTGTATTTATTTGTCAGAGAGAGAGAGCATAAGCAGGGGGAGCGGCAGGCAGAGGGAGAAGCAGGTTCCTTACTGAGCAGGGAGCCCGATGCGGCACTCGATCCCAGGACCCTGGAATCAGGACTTGAGCTGAAGGCAGATGCTTAAGGGACTGAGCCAGTCCCTGATAACTCTAACAAAGGGAAACCCGAGAGCCACTTTGTGTCTTTTCTTCCAATCTGAAAGAACCAATCACCACTCCCTGTGGTGAACCCTATGGACCTAAATTCTATCCACACAGTTTTTTCGCCACACACACACGCACGCACTCACGTGTGTGCACATGTGTGCGCACAACACACGAGAAAGAAAAAGCTTAGTGTGCAATAATGGCAGCAAACAAAACATTCATAGTTTACTAAGAAGTATCTACATATAAATTCTTTTTTTAAATATTCTCTTACACATACTTTCTAAAAGTTCTTTTATTAAAACAAAAAATAACAGAAACAAAATTTTCCTATCCCAACATTTCTATAAAATTTCACAGAATTTGAACACTATAAACAGACTCTCAAGTTTGCATGTTTTTAACTTGTTGAATTTCTTGAATCCCTATGTACCTATCAGTTTCCACAACTGTCAGTCAAGTCATGAACACTCTTGTTTCATCTAGATTCTCCAAATGCCCCCGGCGCCAAAATGGGGTTACTGGGAACCAAATACAGGCATCACACATCATACGTCAGTATGCATAAAAGATACATTATTAAAACGTAGTTACTTCAACAAGGGGGAGAAATGGCAAAGAAATGTTTCTCAATTTCCCAGCCCATAGTAGATTGGGTAACTTGGGGGCCATTTCCCTTTCCCTGATGGTCTCAAACATCCAGATCCTTCCCTCAAACCCTAAGAAGGTCTTGCTTCTCTCGTTCTCAGCTGGGCAGTCAACTAAACCTCCTGAAAGGTGCTCACCAGTAACTCAGGGGTCTCCTGAGAGGCTTAAGATGGTCCGCTCCCCAGATCACTGACATTTTTAAAGGGGAGAAAACACTGGCAAGCCTTCAAAACCCAGAGCATACCCAGGAGAGGAGGCTGATCTGGGAAAGAAGTCCCCTTATCTCCCTCCCAGTGCCCACTCTGGGCCTCAGGGCCAAATGTGAGGCTAGAAATGCTTGGACGCCAAGGTGGAAAGTTGGTTCTTCTGCCCATCTCTGCTCTTGGTGGCCCTCTCAAGTTGGACATACAGGAGTGGCCAGACCATTGCCTGGTGTTGTTAAGATGAAAATCCCACACAGTCCCAACATCCTGCTGAAAACCTTGCAGCTGCGGAACGCATGATGAAGACAAGTATACCCCCTGCAGAGGAGCCCAGGCGGCCGACACTGAGAGGCACTTCTGTTCATGAGGCCAGGGGCCAGATGCGCTAGCTCGAGTTGAGAACAAATAACGCATCTCTTGAAATGCTCAGTGCAGCAGCACGCTTCCAGTGGGCCCGGGACTAAATGCCCAGGGAAGCAGCGGATTCACAAAAACTGGATCAAATGCCCAGAAAGCGCATGGAGAATGGCATTCACCCCTGCTACTTACATCCTACTACTCTGGCATTCTCCCTCTCATAGCGGAAGGGTCTTAGCCAGAACAACCCATACGGTGGTTTCACAACTCTGTTTCGTTGCCTTCTGATTGTTTCTGGCACCTCAGCCATCAAGAAGGGGATGAACAGATGCCACAGCGATTTTAAAAATCTGAGCCCTGACCGCCAAGGTGGTTTGTATTAATATTAGTAAAACTCTGATCAAAAATCTCGATGCTAAAACAAATCTGACTCATTCTGTTTGGATGTCTTGTACATTTAAGAGGTAACTCGGGGCACCTGGGTGGCTCAGTGGGTTAAGCCTCTGCCTTCGGCTCAGGTCATGATCTCAGGGTCCTGGGATTGAGCCCCGCATCGGGCTCTCTGCTCAGCAGGGAGCCTGCTTCCCCTCTCTCTCTGCCTGCCTCTCTGCCTACTTGTGATCTCTTCCTGTCAAATAAATAAATAAAATCTTTAAAAAAAAGAGGTAACTCGATCCTATTCAAAACAAAGGTCTTAATTTTCCCATCAACTTGTTCTTCTCCTCTAAAACATACTATGTCCTACAAAAGTCGTCCCCCATCCTTTCTTTCCTCCCCTGCACAATGAACAATATCTCCAAGTGATTCAAGTTGCAAACCATCAAGTCATCTTCCGTTTTGCACTTTCCCTCACTCCCATATCTGATCCTTCAATATAAGCCCAATCGGTACCATGTCCCAAATATAATCTGCCACTTTTTACCTCCACCAGCTGCACCTTTCTTGAGTCCACTTCCGCCTCCTCTCCCGCTGTCTGCCACTTCCTTCCCTGCCCAATCCTCACCCTGATCTAAAGACATAACCCCACCCCCCAGATACTTCGTTACTGTATCTCAGTATCCTCCTTTGGTAACTGCATAGGAATTATCATTATCTGAAAATATTTTGCGTATGTATTATCTCTCTCCCTCACCAGAATGACTTCCAACAGATCATAGTCCTTTCTTAAAGCCCAGGTCTATGCAATCTCTGTATCTGATCTTTCCCATTTCCTGGGGCTATAAGATCAGAGGACTTTTCCCTACAGGGTGTTCATAATATTTGTTGGGTATATGAATGCATTTTTATTTTACTACAATCTTCAGCGTTCCATTAGAAAAAAAAGTACCTGATTGAATCTCTGAGCATTTTCCAGGATCCTCCTTTCTTCCTTCAGACAGTTACAGATGATCATAGACATCTGTATTGGGTCTTCCTGAAAATTATCCTAGATATGGGTTAGAATAAAAACAAATTTCAGAATGTTTAAGCCACTGTATACTATTATAAATTGAATTTGTTCCTATCTACCGAAAAGTCTCCTCTTGTGTTTATTAAATTCTATGCAAGCTATTTTTAGTAAAAATAAAAAATACCCTTAATAAATTATAACAAAACCTTTCCAATAAGTACACATACCTAAATTATTTCTTGATTAAAAATCCCAAGTATCTTCATACACAGTTCTGCTAATAGTTTTACTTTTATTTCTGTTGTTTTTGAGGCCATTTATGTTCTGTTAGGGTCCTGACACAATGCAAATGATATTTCTCAATTAAGTTTTCAGTTGGTCTCTGCTTTGAATTTACCAAAGATATTCTTTTCAGTTTTTCTATTTCCTTGTCAAAGCAGGTTGCAAAATGCTGGCAACATGACTCTTTATAACAGGTATGCTCAAGCAAAGTCTGTAGGAGAGCAAATTTCTGTAAATCTCACCTAACTTCCCCATCGCTGGTATTATAAAAGCATAGCTACATTCACAAGGGAAGGAAAAGCTTCTAATTATCTAAGTTGAAATTTGGTTACGTTGAAATAAGAAAATGATCGCTCTCACCTTCACTGAGACAGAAAAGTTCTGTTGTGACACAAGTAAATAGAGTAGCCAGTCTTAAGGGATGCTGGGAGCCTTTTGAAAAACTCCTAAAACCCTGTAGCCCACTGTCTCCGGCCTGGGACTCCCCCTGACTTTCTCTTCCGTGGGAGGGCAATTCTTCCAAAAGCAAGGAAAAGTGGGCCCTTGTTCCAATTCACTGAGTCTGTCAGAGCTCTGGGTCATCAAACCTTTCCGGACTGATTCTTCATCTGGACACCAAGGGCTGAGACGGACTACTACTACAGCTCCTTTGAGTTTCTGCATGGTACGACCGCTCATGGCTTTTAAAATGTAACCCTGTCCCCTGGTTTCAATTTCAACAACTTGTAGTAAAAGAAGGTGACAGCATCACATTTGTCTCAAAATTACTGACACCTAACAGGTGATACACTTAAACCTGGAAATTCCTTATGTATTTACAAAATGAACAGATATCTTACTTTGCTCATGCTATAAAATATTAGCAATACAAAGAGAGTTTATATGTCATCTCCGAAACTTTTAAAAATACCAGTGAATGCATGCTCAAGTATTTGCTCAGTGAAAAAAACAAAAAACTCTTACATAGGCTTGGGAACATTTTAACTATAATGAAAAAACAAGGTCATACCTGAAGATTACGCTTGCTTTTCCTTATGTTATGCTGCAACAAAAAATTATTCTCCAAAGAAAAGCGACTATACTGATCATCCAGCTGGGACAGGAGGTCATGAAAACGGATGGTGGCAAATGAAACGTCATTAGCAGCATGCTCCCTGGGAGATTGAAAATTTACACATTTCGTTTCAGGTACTACTTTCAACAGACAAAATAAACATCGTTTTCCTAATGAAAATTATTTAAGAAACCAAATCTTAAGCATTCTCCTAGGTTATTTTTCCTTCTTTTAAGACTGACATTGCTTTTAACAGCAGCTTGTACAATATTTCCATTACATACAATTAGCATGAAAAATTCCAGAACTCAGATTGTGCATGAAAACTATTAATGATAATTATCACTGGAGGGGGAAAAAACCAATAGGGGCCTTTACTTTGTGTGCCATTTAAAATTTTTGCAATCAGCATTTAGTAAATTTTAAAATTGAGTACATATCAAGTTTCTAGAGCTAACCCCCTAATTTTATTACCTTCTTCCTATTTCTAATCAATGTTTTACCATAATTAGGCTATCATTGTTTCTTTTAACATTTCTTTCTCTAACCTGGATCCTAACATGGGAAATAATTGGTGCCAACATTATCTAACTTGTCCAAAGCATTTAGGAGTACATGTCATAATTCAATGGACAAACTACATACAAGCACTTAATGACTAACACAGTTTTGTAGAGACACATGCCATTTTTCAAACCAACAGAGTGTTCTGCAACAGCTAATCCAAATGGCTACAATGAGATTCATCTCTTATCCAGTGCAGCTCCAAGCCACTTAATCACTTTAAAAACAGAAAATCTTCAAGTGAGCGTCCCTTACCAGTCTTGTTTTTCTAGCCACTGTGCCAGGTACTGTCTGATTTCCATGGGAAAACTGTCATCGTAGAGCTGGTGAACCTGCTCCAGGAATTTGGAGTCAAGCTGCTGCAGCTCGTACCACTGCGACATCCTACCAGCAAACAGAGCACAAGACCTAGGTCAGGAATGGAAGAGCACAGTTCCAAAGAAGGCGTTATCTAGCACCATGCTTCTTTTAAATATCTTACTTAATCCAAAACATGATTTGTCTCTGAAATACGTTATTTAAATGGTATTTACATTCTGAGGTCTGTTTTTTTAAAATTAAGGTTTGGGGTTTGTTTGTTTTCTTTCTTCTCCAGAAAACACACCTTCAGGCCTTTTGCTCAAGTGCCAATATACCAGGGAAGACTTTCCGGCC
The DNA here is from genome assembly GCF_902655055.1 of Lutra lutra. Lineage (NCBI taxonomy): Eukaryota > Metazoa > Chordata > Mammalia > Carnivora > Mustelidae > Lutra > Lutra lutra. The sequence goes on from NC_062280.1 coordinate 3,896,865, forward strand.
CCTTACTTATGTTGACATCACATCTCACCTCATAAAACACTATCCCTCTGCCCTGATGTGTTTTTCTCCATAGCACTTACCACCAGCTAACCCACTCTGTATTTTCTTTTTTATTCTAAGGAATAAAGGGAATGAATGAAGGGAAGAATCTGAAGGGTGAGCGGACTGTTCAATGCTCTATCTCCAGAACAGTGCCGGGCTCATAATAGGACTTTGAAATGAATCTGTACTTTTATCGAATAAAAAATGAAAAACATTATTTCGTTAGATTTGCTTCCAGACAAATCCTAAGAACCCTCCAAAAGTTGCTCTCTTAGAAATACAGTACATTTGGGGCACCTAGGTGGCTCAGTCAGTTGGGCATCTGACTCTTGATTTTGGCTCAGGTCATGTCTCAGGGTCGTGAGGTCAAGTCCCACACTGGACTCTGAGCTCAGTGTGGAGTCCGCCTGAGATTCTCTCCCTCTCCTGCTGACCCTCCCCCTGTTCTCATGGGTCTGCTCTAAAATAAATAATTAAATCTTAAAAAAAGAAATACAGTACACCTGTAATTTAACTCAAAGAATTTTAAACCAATATTTTATACTTTGTGATTCATATGCTAACATGAATTATTTTTGTCCTATACCTTTTAAAACAGATTTTCTTCTTGGTCTACTTAGAACAATAAAAGTAGTACGAAAACTCTTAAATCTCAGTAATAATTTAAAGATGGAAACAACACTGTTAAGTATAATTTCAAAAATTAGAGTACTACTGTCTCTTTGGATAACCGTAAGTCATTTTCTGCTGAGCAGTTCTAAGGAAATGAAAACAAAACCCTGATTTAAGGAATTCCTACCGTCTACGTGGAAAACGGAGAGCCTCCCATTACCACAGTGTAGTCGGGATTTACACCAGCACACAGCTGGCTCATGCAGCGTGGGTACACATGGCTCGCATCCTACAAGGCCTCTGCAGAAGGGGTCTGCATTTTCAAGCGGGGAACGGAAAAGCCATGCATGCTTGCTGTCAAGCACGCTCGTGGAGGCATGACGTCAGGCCTACTCCACGACTTTCCTTCCAAAGAAAAGCAACGATATGGTGGGACAATAAAGCTAGTTACCATCACAAATGCCGGTGGAAATGGACACAAACCCACTCCTTGGCACACCTGCTATAGGAATCTGATTTTGCACTTCAAATTAATTTCACCCCATGGATGACTCCAAACCTGTGGCTCTTTCCCTACCCTGGCAGGTGTGTAATAAGGATGTGCCTAGCAAATCAGGTGGCCCCGGGGTGAGCCAGAGGGGGCATGACACCTCTTACTAGATGCAGGACCGCAGGCAACTCACTTCCCCATCAACATTGCGGTTGTTAAGACTGGAGGAGCTAGTAGAGCACGGAGCAGGCGATCAATAAATGCATGCTAACAGATCCAGAATCAGTATCATCTCATTAAACCTGTAACCAACTCAAGGAGGGACACGATCATCCCCTAATCACCTGGCTCAAATTCCAGTGTTACTCGGACTCCTCCCTCCAGTCCCAAGACCTCCTGCCTCTCTGCTTCCAACACTACTTCCCAGTCTAGCCTCCTGCTGTACACAGATGGACCACATCACTGTCTTGCTCAAAACTGCTGCAGTTTGCCCATTCCTAGGCTGATCTGCACCCCGACCCTATCTTCATCTGTTAGCAAAGCAAACCCGTCACCAAATTATCTAGTGTTTTGGTTATGCCCAACTTTTCCGCTCTGCTCCAGCTGTCACTCGCTCTTAAAAACAGCCTCTCCAGGAATTTCTGCCTAAGTCCTACCATGATTCAAAGGTAGATACAAAAGCCCTTTCTTCCATAAAGCTGTCTAGGACTTGCCCAGAGACAGTTAAGCTTTCTTTGACTTAGCCTCACGCATTCTGCACCCTCGGTTACTATATCAGCTCCATATGAAGCTCTAGGCTTCCTCCCCTGCGTGATGGAAGTTTCAGAGGTGCCAGGGCTATCTCTCTCTCTCTTTTTTTTTTTTTTTTTAAACAAAAAACCACCAACAGTGTCCTGCCCATCGTAGGTACTCAGTTTACTGGATTGAAATCTCGTCTATTTCGTACTGAATTAGAAAGTAAGGGGCAAACCCTGTGATGCTCCTCCGAGTCTGGGTTCCGCATCCTCATGAGGCAGCGGCTGTCCACGGGCTTGTGCTGGAGGCTCAAGTCTTCCTCCCGTCACGTGAGAACAACCTCTCCAGCCTCCACACACAACACTCAAAGCTCAGTCACTCGCATACGCACACAGATACCCCCCAGACTTCAGGATTCGCCACCAGTTTTCAAAGACTAACAGCACTTGGGGGTTCGCAGGAACTTTACTCCAGGAAGACATGAAGCTCCTTGATCTCTAAACACAAAGGATTAAGAGTCCAAAATGCGACGCTCCTCCGTTCGTTCTCCCGAACCGTTACTGACCTGTCGCCTCGTGTCCCGCCGCCGCGGGGCTGAGGACCCAAGCCAAGCGGCCGCCGCGCACGCGAGGGGCGAGCGCCGCGGGGGGCGCATGCACAGGCGCGAGCGTCCGGCCGGGGCGGCTGTCCCGCGACGGCGCAAGCAAACGATCACTTCTGTGGAGAGAAGAGGCGCCTGTGGGGGAGTGGGCGGGGCGGAGGGCAGAGCGGGGTCAGGGCACCGCGGCAGTGTCTTACGGGGGAAATCCTACTTCACAAGACTCTTCCTGCTAGGGCACAACTTGGCTCCTCACCCAGAAGGACCCCGGGGTGCCGGGGACGCGTGCTTCCCCGATGGCGGGTGCGCCTGCAGAGCGGCCTTCGCCGGGCGTCTGGCTGCCAGACGCGGACCGCGCGGTCCTGGGACGCCCCACCCCGGCGCCCGGAAACCCAGGCCACTCACTCTGCGCGCCGGGTCGGGCAGCGGTGGGCGAAAGCGCCGCGGGACTGCCTATCCCGGGTCTCCGCACCCGCTTCACCTCTGCGGGGTCTGGGGTCGGGCGGGCGACGTCCCGAGAGCGGCGGGGCCCGCGGCCGACTCTGCAGAAAACCGAAAGTAGCGGCTGGGAGAAAAAGACAACGCCCGGCGTCCCGCCTCCTCGCGCCTCCGCCAATCAGCGGGCGGCTGCCGCGCACGGCCAATCGGACGCGGCTGTTCCGCGGGGTCGCTGCCTCCCCGCCGCGGCCGCGGCCCCTCCAACCCGCCGAGGCCTCCTCCCTGGGCCCCGAGCAGGGCCCCCGCGGGGCGTCCGGAGGCTGACCCGGTGTCGCAACTTAGCGGGCTGGCGGTTACCTCCAGACACTGCGGACGACAACTAAGAGGATGTCTGTGTTCGCAGAGGCCCCGGCTTGGAGACCCTGGCGTTAAACCCCTGTCTGTGAAGCCAGGGCCGGGGGCCGGTGGGAACTCGGTCTGAGTGGGGCAGCTCACGTGCTTGCTGCTTCCGGGGACCCGTTCTGCCCTCGCCTGACCCCTCCGACACGCTTGGCACAGCTGACCCTCCATTTCTCAGTACCCACTCCTGCGTGTGTCCTCCCGCCTCCGCGGCACCTTTCGTCATCTCCGCTCCTCCGTCGCCGAACTGTCCACCTGAGAGGGGGTCCGGGTCCGAAGCCGCTCGGGTTGGCGGACATTCTCACGCGCGCGTGTGGCGGCCGCGTGCACAGTTGCCTGCTAGCGTGGAGGGCTGCGGTGTGTCCCGTCCGCACCCGTCTGTCCTGTCCGCACCCGCGCCTCCTCTCCCACCTCCTGCACGGTCCGCGCCCTCGTGCAAAGTCCTCCCTTGTTCCACGAGGCTCTTCGGCAGGTTCTGCAAACTAGTTATATTCAGAACCAACTCATCATCTTTCTCCTCAAACCTGCCCTTTTGCTGGAGCCGGCACGTGGCAGCCAGGAGGCCTCCCTGACTTTGTCTTCGCCCTCAACTCCCACGCCTGGTGCTCAAGCCTCGTCGACTCTTCTTGCCAAATATTCCTCAAGTCTCACCAGCTTCTGTCTGTCTCATACCATCCCCACTTTTTTTTCCGATTTGGATAATTGCAGTAGAGTCCCAAGTGGCTGCCTCACTGAAGCTCTTCATTGCCCGCCCCCTTTTAAGTTTATTTGTTTTTTTAAGTAACCTCTACACCCAACATGGGGCTTGAACTCACAGTCCCGAGATCAAGACTCAGCTTGCCCTACCAGCTGAGGCAGCCAGGGCCCCTGCCTTTAATTCCCTTTTAATCCATTCTCCATGCAGCAGTTTGAGTGATTTTTTTTTTTTAATTTCAAAGCAGATCATGTGTTTGCCAACTTGAAAAATCCTGGGATGGCTTTTCTTACAGAATTCAAATTTCTAAATATAGCTTACAAAGCCTTGGTTCCCCTATCTCTTTCTCTAATCCTATCTTGTGCCTCTCTTTCCTTTCTGCACTTCAGCATTCTTAGTTTTTGAATATGCCAAGCTCTTTCCCCAAACTCAGGACTTCTCACCAGCAGTTCTCCATTTGGAAAGCCCCCCGGAGCAACATTGGCTTTCCCCCAACCTCTTTTCTGGCTAACTAATCTTTTATGTCTTAGCTAGAAACTCAGCTTAAATGGCACTCCCCCAGGGAGGCACCCCACAGGCCAACCTAGATTCTTTTTTTTTTTTTTAAGATTTTATTTATTTGACAGAGAGAGAGACAGACAGACAGACAGCAAAAGAGGGAACACAAGCAGGAGAGTGGGAGAGAGAGAAGCAGGCTTCCCATTGAGCCGGGAGCCCAGGGCAGCCTCCATTCCAGGAACCTGGAGTCATAACCCAGCTGAAGGCAGACGCTGAATGACTGATCCACCCAGGTGCTCCTAGATCCGATCTTATTGGGATGTATGCCCATCAGATAAGCCGGCTCTTTCAAGCAGATGGAACTTGAATCAAGCCTTGAAGAATAAGGCAAACTTGGGTAGGAAAAGGATCTAATTAATTTCCCACAGATATGCTTAAATGTGTTTCTATTGTAGTTTTTCTCTTCCCACAGCTATACATTCCTTCCGGTCACATACTCACCCTTACAAAGCCAGTACTGATCTGTGATAGCAATGACCCTTGGTACCAAAGTAGCTGCCTTCTGTAAGAAAAGATGCCAGGCCACCATAAAATGCCCTTCCCCTCCTACTCACCTGCATTAAGGGCCCAGACAATGTTTGAGAAAATCTGACTCTAAGAAGAGTCAGAACTTGTTATCAAGTTCTATGGATGCCTCCTTCCCTCTGTCTTTATCCTCCTTTGTTGTACTGTCATTGACCATACTCTCCCGTAGCTCGCATCATTTCAGACCCGGAACACTAGAGACCAGGGAGACTACCTTCTTCCATCCCTTTCCTCTCCACTGTATTTGCCAAATTAATTTCTCTAAAACCTTAACCTCAGTGATACACTCAGTCCCTGCTCAAGAGCCTTGACAACTCTCATTGCATTTATGGTAAAAAACAAACTCTGTCTGTGAGTCTGGGTCCTCCACAGAATGTCCTTACCCTTCTCTCCAACCTTGTCTCCCACTGTCCCGTTACCTGACGAAACTCTATCCTCTGTTTTGCCTCCATCCCCAAGCTTTTCATTTCCCTGTTTCTGTCCCTTTGCTCATACCATTGGCAAGTATTGCACATACTAAATGTCATGTCCTGCCCCTTACTCACTTCACCTATCAAATCTTGACTCAATTTTGTTAAAACTAAGCCCAAATCCTATATTCTCCTTCTGGAACCACCTCACCCCATGATCATTAATCTTGTCTCTGAAATAATATGACACACAAGTGTCTCCATTTTTGTCAACAATTACCACACACTCCCTATATTATGGTTTTGAAAGTGTCTGAGCCTTATTTCCTCCAAGATTCCAAGTTCCAGGGGGGCAAGCTTATGTATTTTGTAAGTGTGACTAACATACTGACCATTGAAAAAGCAACTCAATAAAAAACCAAACCGAACAGAAAAACGAGAGATCCAGAAGTGAAAAACCCAAACGTGTGAAGGCCCCCTTAGAACGGCCCGTTTAGGAAACTGTATCTCTATGCCAACCGTGTCAACGTTGCAAAAGACACAAAATCTGGAAAAAATGGCTAATACCGTGTTTGGTAGATTGTGTTATTTTTCCTTTTTTTTTTTTTTTTTTCTTTCCCTTCCCACTCCTTGCCTCCATTCACTCTGGCCACAACATGGAATAGAAGCAGATGGGAGGTACTCAGGTCTAACCAACCTGGGACTGCGAATGTTCGATGTGACCCACTTGTCGGTATGCTCCTTCTCTGCACTGGGAGAGGGCAGGCTCAAGCAGCCGCGGCTCCTCCAGCCTGAGTCCTAGAAACAGAGATGTGAGGAGACCCCTGCCCCTACCCGCCAGGACAGAACTGCTGTGGCCTACCCACACACCGTGAGTAAGAGGTGTTTGTGGTCAGTGCTGTAAGGCCCTGAGGTCCCCCCCGTCGGCTGAAATAGCCCCCTAATTCACAGACGGAATCAAAAGTCTAAGTTATCTTCGGGTAGAATGTTGTTGTGCGGACACCAACTGGATAATACTTAAGAGAGTAAGTGCAAAGACCTGTATTTGGGTTTTTTTTTTTTTTGAAAAAAAGGCAACAAAGGACAGGTACTCTCTGGTGCTAGGCGTGGGAATACTTTTCAACACTGTATCGGTTAAGTCACTAGCGCTCAATCCGAAATGGCAGGTAAGAAGAATACCCCTCGTCCGGTATTTATTTAAAGGAGAGTCAGGATGGTGAGGAGGCTAGAAACCACATTTCATGATGAGAATTTGAAAGCGCTTGAGTAACTCATCAGTTCGCATGATGTTACAGTTCTAGGAATCTTTCCTTTCCTGGTTCTCCGCATTTTCGATATTCATATGCTAGAATATGAAAGTTATGCTTTCAAAGACTAGTTATTGGGAAATATCCACGTATAAAATTAAATTAAATGCAGGAAAACAAACAATATCCTATTACTCTAAGGATATATAGAAATGTAGATCATGGAACACTCAGAAAGGGAAAGGGGAGAGACAGAGAAAATATTTGAAAATGTTCAAGTTTCTGGGCGGTGGGTTACTATATAATTTTCTTCTCCTGTTTGCACAAATGATTGTACTGAGCACATTTCAATTCTTGGTCCGAACACCGTCGTGAGCACCTGCCGAGTCCTGCGCCCGAGGCGGCGGCCGGCTGGGAAGCGCAGGTTATCCGCGACTGGAAACGCCTCCGAGGCCGCTGGCCGGTGCGTGGCGGGAGGGGCGCCGCTGCTCGGAAGAGCCGCCCCACGTGCTTTCGGGGAAACGGCCCTGGAGCGAGAAGGAGCAGGATTGGGAGGAAACCGAAAAGCGAAAGTGAACAGAGTCGGGGCGCAGTGCGCAAGCGCGGGCCCCGGGGATTTTCCCACCGACGGGCCGCGGGTCAGGGGTCCCCCCGCGCCGAGCCTGCGGGGGTGCGGTGGGGGTCAGAGCCGGGGGCGTGACGCGACCGCCAGCCCCGGACTGGCGGCACCTGCCTGCGCCCTCCAGCTGGCTGAGTCTGAGGGGGGAGGCGCGACGGGACGGAAGGCGGGGGCCCGGGCGGGGCGGCGCCCGTTAACTTCGGAAGGAGCGAGGGGATGTGCTCTAACCCCTTAAGGCGCTGGAAACCGTAGCCGTCGCGCTTTCACCTGTTCTTTCTTCCTCCGCCCCGGAGGGCGCCCTTTGCCTGCGTCCGGTCCCTCTCCGCCGTCGGTGGGCGGGCTCACTCGGGCGAGCCCCGCGTCCTTCGGGCTCGGACCCCCCAGCTGCGGTGGAGGGGGAGGTCGGGGCTGGCTGCTGCCCCCGGAGTCCTTTTGCTGTATCTGTCAAAGTGGCCTTTCCCCTCCGGGAGCCTTCTTGCCCCCTGCCTTCCCCCTCGCGGTGATTGTACCGAGGAAGTGGGGGAGGGGTATCATGGGGGAGTGGTTTGGTCACCGCACCGTGACCAGAATTTTGACGGACCCGGGGAAATAGTCTGGGTCCTGCCAGCCGTCTGTGCCGCTCACTGCATGACTGGGGGAGGTACGGACGGGGCCGGCTCGGCTCCGTCACTAGCGAAGGACACCAGCAACTTGGGGTGACCGGGTCCCAACCGCGGACTCCAGTGTGCGAAGGGACCCGTCGCGCCATGCCGCAGCCCTCTGCGTCATGCGAGAGTGAGCGCCAGTCCCGGGGCTGCGACAAATGCCCCAGCAAGTGCTCCTCACCTAATTCCCACAACGCAAAGGGATGTTTATTTTCCCGTTTGAAGGACAGGACAGGCTATATAATTTGCAGGGCCCAGTGCAAAATGAAAATATGGATTCCTTTATTCAGAACTTACAAGAATTTCTAGAAGGCAATGTAGGGCATTATACCAAGCATGGAGTCCTTGTGAATGCTGGCCCTGGGCAACTGCTCAGGTTGCACACTAACGAAGTAGTGTGAAATTGGAGAGTAGTCCCATAGAAACCTTGTTACATATTTACTTAAAACAAAAAAAAACCTTAGGTAATGAAGGAACAAAAATAATAACACCACTTTTTTCCTATAGCACTTGCAATAAAATTCAGAGCCTTCAGCTTTCCCTATAGAGCCCTACATGATCTGGTCTTGCCCCTGTCTCCTACCCGTGTTGTCCCAGTCACTCCATGCCTCACCATGTTCCCCTCCCTGTGGCCTCAAGCACTCAAGATTTTATCAGCCGGGGTCTCATGTGTGTACTGTTCTTTTAGGATGTTGTGTTTCTGGCTGTGTCTATGGACCTGCTCCTTCTCATTCTTTAGGTCTCAGATCAAGTATCTCCCCAGGAAGACCTTCACTGACCACTCTTTTCAACTACTCTATATAGTCTTCATAGTACTTATTAAATTTGTCATTTATTATTTGTCTGTTTTCATCTCTCCTCGTAACAGCAGGGACTTTGTGCTGTGACAGCCTGCTTCATCCCAGGTTTCATGAAAGGATTAAGCCTAGTACCCTGAAGCATCTGGGTGGTCTCTCTTCTATACCTAGAATGGCACTAGGTACCATCCTTGGGACAACTGAGAAAATAGTCAAGCAAATCACTGAGTGTGTCTTATGCTTCAGATGGGAAACCTGAGTTAAGAAAAGTAATCAGTCCCTGATAGACAATCGTGGTATTTTTTTACGAGTGCATCACACCATTGACCAATACTGGGATCAGGAATCACAGGTGAATTCAACCATCCAGACCTCAACACTGGCTCTAGACCTGTCGAGCTAGAATTGAGGGGCAGAGAATAACAAGCATGTGTATTCTGAAAAACTCCCTAAGGATGTGAATAAGAGCACCACTCCTCCACACCCTTCCTGACCGCACTCCCATCCCCACCCTCCCCGCCATGTCCAGACAGCCTCCAGGCTTCTTCCCATTGGCCGTGCTCTGTGAGACATCTGAGGGAATGACTTTGGAGTCTAATGTAAGAGAGAGTTGTGTAAGGCTTTCACCCAGGGGAGGAGTAAAAAGGCAGTGAGCTTAACAAAGGCGGAGTTATGGGAAATTTCAAGAGCAGTTGGTTCATCTGTGTACAGGCATATGTCTGGGATATTAGGCACATAGAAGATATCTAAATAAAAGAGAAGTTAGAATGAGCTAATAATCAGACAATCTAATCTAGAGCATTTCTACAGAGTTTGGAAATTATGAGTGAGATGTGCTCATATATTAAATCATTGACAAATACTTTCTAAGGGGCCGAGTGTGCTTGATTTTAGGGCTAGAACTTGTGAACAAAGCCTTCTTGGTCCCTGCATTTACAGAGCTTGCTTAGAGTCTAATGAAGATGACAGCTGACAGGCCTGCACAACAACAGTGGTAGGAATGGTGCCGGGGCACCTAGAGCATCTGGAGGAGGTGTAAAGGGACCTGAGTCATACAGGTGTCCACATGGAGCGGGGGTGGGGGGTGGAGGGTTGGGCAGAAGGCTTTCTAGAACCTGAAGGGTGTGTGAATGTTATCCTGGTGGCAGGCTGGGTGGGATGGGTTGGAGAATTGAGAGGATGCGGTGGAGGGACGGGGGAGGGAGCCTGGGCCATCAAAGAAACTGAAAGTAGTTCAGTCTTGTGTGCGGATGTTTTGCAGGGTAAGAAGCCGTTGTTGGGGGAGGTGATGAGAGAGGCACCAAAGACTAAGAAGAGACGAAAAAATGTCTGACTTCGGAAAGATCTGCTGAGAATTATGGTCACCATCCAGAGCTGGGATTCTTAAGCTTTGTGCCATGGACGCCTTTGGCAGTCTGAGGAAACCTATGAACTCCTTCAAAAAGTAATGTTTTTAGCTGAATAAAATAAAATACATGAGATCAAATAGAAAACCAACTACATGGAAATGCAGATTCAAAATATTAAAACCCACTTTGTGGCATAGTGATAGAAGGGTCTCTTTGTTAATGGCATTAAATAAGATCTAGCAGCGGGTCTGATGAATGCAATTTCAAAATTGTGCTTAGCATAAGCAGTAGTTTGAGGTCATTGTAACAACTGTAATGTGACAAAAATGTGTGCGTGTCGCCTTTATTCCTAATTGGAAGAAATTCTAAGTTTCAATTAGAAGTCTATGAAAATAGACTGATGTTTGCCATTCAAACTCAGGAACCTCCAGGCTTCTATCCATACATGGATGGTAGGAGCTGCTAATCCACAGCACCAGAAGCCATACGGAGATTATAAACGGGGTGAGAGGACGTGATTGGTGTTAACTAGAGCCTCTGTCCACATGGGAAGCCCCATAGAATTATTTGGTGTATTTGCTCTAGAGATGATGCAGAGCCTGTCCATGGTGTTTTTATAGCGTCCTCTTTGAGGACTCTGGTGGGCATGTTGTGTCTTACAGTGCTGGTTGCACAACTGTATGGGTTTGTCAGAGAAGGGTGAATTTATTATGTGTTTATTGTACTTCCTTCAGCCAGACTTTTAAAAAAACTGTAAGCAGTCAGGGGGGCCTGGGTGGCTCAGATGGTTAAGTGGCCAACTTTTGGTTTCGGTTCAGGTCATGATCTCCCGGGTCCTGGGATGGAGCCTTGCGTTGGGCTCCACACTTGGTGAGGAGTCTGCACGACGATCCTTTCCCTCTGCTGCTCCCCCATTCACACACACACACACACACACACACACTCTCTCTCTCTCTCTCTCTCTCTCTCTAATAAATAGATCTTTAAAAAAATGCAAGCAGTCAAATCAATCAGTGCTCATGGTCAATTTGAAAAAAGAAGAAAATTATGTCGGAAATTGAAGGGTGTGCGCAGAGGCAGTTTGCTAAGTCTGACCGCGGTTATCTGCTACAGTATAACCGTAATTGGTTTGACCTCTAATTCTGTTCCTTCTTTTTCAGGGAGCTCTTGGGCCTCCTGAACATGAGAGCTAACAGAAAAATCCCTTGGGTATGCCAGAAGCATACTCATTCCTTATAGGTTTTCGGGAGTCCTTCTTTGCTACCTAAAGACTATGAGGAAGTTAACTGGAAACTGCCTCCTTTCAACATTTATTCCAGATAGAGGTACTGATATTCAGTACAGTTGGTCAAAGTGAGCCTATGTGAAAAAGAATTTGAAAAGGGATTAGCAAAATGGTCGTTTGTGATTGGTCTGGGATGGGTGAGGGGAGGAGTGAAAATGTGATTAATATTTGAAAAATAAATCTACATTTTGTTTCGTTAAATGCTACTTATTTGCTGCCAGTTGTAAGGAAAAAAATATTCTGGGGGAAGATTTGGTGGAGATTTGGTGATTAAATTCCCTTCCCACTCACTGTACTTTATCTCATGTGGCACATCTTATCCTCAACTAAACAGGAGTCTCCAGGAATCCCCTGACAAAGTCCCATTACTCTCACAAAGATGATTTCTAGAATGCAAGACTCACACTCTTGGGGAACTAAGTCTATACTGCGATCAAGAACTTGGTTTTGATTTTCTGAATCTAAGTGCAAACAGCCACTTACTGAACTCTTACTCTTACATGGCCTCTGCCTCTGTTAGAGGGAGCGCATTGCAGATGTCCTCGCATTGTCTGCCCTCAAATAACAATGGTGGTTGAGATCACACGCGAAACCTTGGCATTCTGCTCTATACTGAGAAGTTTTTAAGCATTCTGTTGAATAAGAGTATATCATACTTTTAAGACATTCCAGAGAATGAAAAGCTTCTGCAACCTTCTTTGGCTTCTAAATCCCATTATTTGAGTTATCCTGGTAGGAGATTACCTCTTTAAAGATAAAACTGTAATAATCACTTTATAATTCAAAGTACCAATCAAGATATAATAACTTTAAACCAGGTTCATGGTTATTTCCTCCACTTTTGCTGCCAGTTGATATATTTGAATTGCAGAAAATTGGGCATGTGGAGGAGGGCATTGGGAGAATGTACTTCAAGTTAGCCTGGTAACAGACACCTTGACCTTAAGAGTACTATCAGAAGGGCACCTGGGTGACTCAGTTGGTTAAGTGTCTGCCTTTGGCTCAGGTCACGATCTCAGGGTCCTGGAATTGAGCCCCACGTCATGCTCCCTGCTCGGTGGGGAGTCTGCTTCTCCCTCTCTCTCCCCCTCTTGCTCTCTTTCTCAAATAAATAAAATCTTTAAAAAAAAAAAAGAGAGAGAGACTACTATCAGGAGCTTACAAAGGAATATGGGAACTGGCTTTGGGACAGGTGCAAACTTTGTCTCTGGGGGAACAACAGAGGATCCAGTTGGGCGCATGTGAGTGGGCGTAGAAGATGCCATTGGTAAGATGGCATCTCTCTGAGAAGGCAGGTTGTGTTAAGACCTTCTGTTTTTAGAAATCTTTCCCATTAAACATTAGCTTCTGTTTGGCTTGCTTCAGGGACAAAAGAGGGGTGGAGGGAGTTAGAGAGGGATTTCCAGAGGGAAGAATGTCTGAAATCCAGGGTGATGGCTTTCACCTGCTAGAACTCAGGATATCAGCTTATTTGGCTTTTCTCTCAGGTCTTCTCGCTGGGTTTTGAGTGATGTAGGTGTGACTTTGTCATGACCTATTCTGAAATCTTAATCCACTTAATCCTTCTAGAGCCAAAATCATAAGTAACATGTGAGAAACAAAGTAAAAAATGAAACAAATACAAATGAATTTTTTGTTAATGTTATATTAACACTGGTTTCTTAAAGTGTCGTATCTTGCAAGTTTATCTGAAGCTTCGGTTTTTAGCATTTTAGTCAGGACATTCCCTGTTAGTGGTGTCATGCCAGTGAGAGGAGAGCTTCAGACTTCAACCATTTCCTGGAAACTGGTATGTACAAAGCTGAAGAAATAAGTACGACTGTTGGCAAAGATCAGTCTTTAAGCTTTTTCATTTGCTTCCTTCTTTTGAGTGCCCAGAATTTCTCCTGTCACTCAGCAGAATACGGAGACTTCATCTAAAATTGGAAAATGAAAATGACTTTTGAGGAAATTACTGGTTTTTGCAAATAAGTCATAGTTTTTTAGGTAAACACCTTTTTGTCTACTAAATACTTCACAATCTTTCTACCATTTAACTAGTAAGCATTCACAAATTTCATCCCACAAAAATGTGCTGAGAAAATGTGTGAAAAATGTAGCAAAAGTTCTCTTATAACTAAATGATTTAAGACAACTAACATTGGAATAAGCTGTCAAAGGGGGCTGTGGGTTTCCCCATCCCTGGAAACCTTTGAGAGGACTAAAACTTTATAATCTGTGTAGAGGAACAAAATTTGCCACCCAAATGTGTCTTTTTAGCATGTAGATTATTTTAGGCTGATTATTTTTAAGAAATAAAAAGCTCAGGAAGAGATTTTCACCTTCCCCTTAACTGGCTAAAAGAATTTAGACAGAGGGGCGCCTGGGTGGCTCAGTGGGTTAAGCCACTGCCTTCGGCTCAGGTCATGATCTCAGGGTCCTGGGATCGAGCCAGCATCTGGCTCTCTGCTCAGCAGGGAGCCTGCTTCCTCCTCTCTCTCTGCCTGCTTGTGATCTCTTTCTGTCAAATAAATAAATAAAATCTTAAAAAAAAAAAAGAATTTAGACAGAGAATCTGGCTCCAAGAAGGGAGTTATCACCATAGATAACTACAGTATAATATGAATGAGGCGTGGTAGACAGGGAGGAACTCAAAGTTTGTTTGTTAAAATTCTTCTCTGTGCCCCATTGTTTCTGTATGGCCCAGCAAACATTTGTTTATGAAATATTTCCTCTTTTTCGTCTTCCTATGAATTGTCTTCAATCCCTTTGAAGCCTCAGATCCCAGCCCCTTCTTCTTAGCTCAGAATGGCGTACAAGCCTCAACTGCTTGTCTGTGGGCCTCATATTCTTACAGCTCCCCTGTTAGTGCTTTACTTATTAATTATTTGATTTTCTCTTATTAATCTGTCTCATGTCAATTTAAATCTTCGATCAGCCAAAGGAACCTTGAAGGGTAAAGTCAAAATTTTCCTCCCGTACACCCAACATACAAATTTCTTGGGGCTTAGGATTCTATTATTCTCATATGTTCATCTGAATGTAAACTGAGTCACTTGATGGTATTGAGGAATAATAGTAGATAGGATGTATCCCCATCACATTATTTCATTTAAGATTGTGATTAAGTTCTCAGGAGAGTAGTATTATGCTGCTACTGACTGTAATTCACGTGCTACTTGAAGAAGTTCCTGGGACAGGATTCATAATGCAAGTAAAAATTAATAAAGGAAAATTGGAATTTGTGATTCTCGAACTAAAATAAATATCGAACTTTATAGGCTTATAAATATTGACTAATGTATATTGTCTATTAACATGGGAGAGTGGTGAGGAGTGGTGCGGCCAACGGTAGAAGTAGGGACAAAATGTACATGAGTGAGGAAGAGGAAATCTTTGATGGCTTTTGATGGAAAGAACTTAAAGCAGCCCAAATGAATGAAGGTGTCTGTTTTCAATGCCCATATCAGTGACCCACAGGAACATACAGACACACCCAGTGTTATGCTCAGGGATTTGGTCCAACAAAAGCATTTTCTCACTTCTCAGGCGGAACGTCAACCCCTTTGATTAACAGGTACCACATTTGCTTCATTAGGAGTGCCCTTGATGAGCAACGGAAAAGAAAGGGAACATACTGCAGTTTCGATTGTTGTGGGACTCAGGTTTTCTCTCAGCACGGCGTAGACGCTTGGAGACATGGGAAGAAGATCTGATGGAGAATGTGGTTCAGTTGAATCACTTCGGCTTAAAGAGATAACAAAGTACATGTTGAAAAGGATTAAAAATGACAGTTTCTGATGACACTGTGTCAGGAACTCATTTCTAGGGCCTCATCTATTTGTTTCTTTGAGATGCCTAATTCATTGTTTGAAATCAGATCATTCAGCGTACTCTGGGATATATGACATCTAAAAAGGCAACTTTATAATTCCAGTCATGGTAGACCATGGTGCTTCCTGAAGACTAGCTTTATGTATTAGAGCAAACAGGACATTGAGCATTAAAATGCTTTATCATCAGGTATATCGGTACTCGGCTCCATCCTAAAATTTCATGTACAAGTGCTTTTTTTAAGAAAGAAAAATTGAGTAAGAGATATTTTACATGTGGCTAAGGTTACTTACATTGTTGAGATGGGTATAAAAACAGATGGAACGTAACCTTTGTCCCCCCTTTCTGTTGGTCTTGAAACTGGAAAAGAAAGGCAGGTAAAAAATGTTATCAATATTACTAATAAATTTTTTAAAGTCTAGAAAAATATAAGTAATGTTAAAAAGAAGAGGGAGATTATGATTGTTTAGTGACTCACAAAAATTTGTAGTTGAATAGATGAAACGGTCTTTGAGATGAACATAAAATGTGTAAGAAGAGAAAAATCTTCTGGCAGGCCTAATCTGACTTTACACATTATTGTCTCCAAAAATGTGTGAGAAAAAGTGGGAGTCAACTAAATTACCTGTGTTCAATGTTATGGTTTAAGTTTGATTATATTTGATTGATTTGCATATTGGGGGATTTATCGTAAGTCAGTAGGGTAGCAGCAGGTCACGTCTGTGGGTGACAGTTGCAGGCTATTCAGCAAGACGGTGCTCGCGGATTTCGTCACTATGGACGAGCATCTTAACGGATCATGTACACTTGCATTGGAGATACAGGATGGTAAACTTACATTACAATTATGTAGCTAAATTAGTTATGTTCTTCATGTATTTAACAAATATTTACCAAATGCTTCTTTGGGTTGGGTATTATTTTAGCCCCTCAGGATACAACCAGCAAAGGCAGGTGTGTCCAGACTTACCGGCAGGCGCGGGGAGGGAAGCGATGACCCCTCGCCCCTCCCTGGCAAGCAAACTGCCCAAGCACAATCGTGAGACTA
This sequence comes from Lutra lutra, assembly GCF_902655055.1. Taxonomy (NCBI): domain Eukaryota; kingdom Metazoa; phylum Chordata; class Mammalia; order Carnivora; family Mustelidae; genus Lutra; species Lutra lutra. The sequence continues at coordinate 3,913,168 of NC_062280.1, forward strand.
CAGTAAGGCACAAAATGTAAAGCTTATAAACCTCCGCCTTCCTCTGCAGAAAACAGACTCCCATAACTCTTTTTAAAAAATACTTACTTATTTATTTGACAGACAGAGATCACAGATAGGCAGAGAGAGAGGGGGAAGCAGGCTTCTTGCTGAGCAGAGAGCCCGATGCAGGGCTCGATCCCATGACCCTGGGATTATGACTTGAGCCGAAGGCAGAGGCTTAACCCACTGAGCCACTCAGGTGCCCCTCCCATGGCTCTTAACAACTCTTAACAGCTTTCTAATCATTACCTCCTCCTCCTTTTCCTGCCTCCCAGTCACAGATGTGAAGTAAGCCCCGCTCCCATTTTAGGAAGGAGGAAGCTGGAAGCTCTACAGGCAGCCGTGAGTCGGCCCCATGGCCCCGTGAGTCTGGGCACAGCCACGGGTGACTGACTACTTGGGTTGGACCGCCCAGCTGTCCCTCTTCAGGAACTGTTGACACCCTACTTCGTTTTTAAGGCCTTGACCGCCACATACGCCCTATGACTTATGACAGTCAAAGTAAACATCAAAAGAGGAACTTCGTTTACTTTACTGCAATATGAGGTTATTTGCCAAAAGCTGACGAAAACAGGCGAACAGAAAGAACCTAACCTTCGCCTGGCTGGGAGCTGTAGTGTTTACCGAAGGCTTTGTCTTTGGGAATGTCAGGATAAAGGTACTTCAGAGGGTTTTCGGGAATGTTTTCAGCCATAATAACCTTGTAGTCTCGAAGGATGTCGGCGAACGGCAGAGCGGACAACCGGCCTTTGTTGTAGGGTTCCACAGAGTGGAATCGCACTTCTCCTGGAGAGACAGAAAGGGTGGGTGTGTGGGGGGGGCATTCAGGCTCCTGCAGGCATCTCTGGGCCCATTCTTCCTGCCCGCATCACCTCCACGTCCCTGGCTATCAAACAAGGCTGGCCCTTCCCTGCCATGCGGACAGCGCTGCCTGCCAGGCGAGAGAGGACACCCACACAGGCCATGAGAAATCCGTGGGACTCTCTTCTGGGACAACTGTAACAACCAGCATTCAACCCCCTGGACACATGAAGAGCAGAACACCATGCTACGCACTTCTGAAAACTGAAATATCGAGAGCCAAACCCAGTACAAATGTCCCACGTGTGAGCAACAGTGCGCAGGTACCATTTTCAGAATGGTCGACCCAGGTGAAAGTTATCCCTCCGAGGTGGCTTTCACTGAATCGTAACAAAAAGGTTCCAGGCATTTTATCCTTTAACAAGAGGCGCTCCTTCTCTTTGCTAACAAAGCCCATGACATACCTAAAAATAGAACAATGCACAGTTGTATCTGATCAAACACTGTAATTTATTACATTTGTATTTATTTCATTTACAAAGAACAGACCTAAATTCATTCTGAATATAATAGAAAGTCAATGAAATACTCCTGTAGGATTAAAGTAAATATCAGTACTCTGTGAGGAATGTAAAAAACTGAACTATTCCCCATCCCCATCAATAAACATGCTTAAAAAGAAAAAGAAAGGAAAAAACCCAACAGCTTAAAAATAAGAACCTAATGAACTCATATGGAAAATATAGCCTGTAACTCACCCATCTATCCAAAGAGGAAGAATGTGTTTCTTAATTAGATCTAATATTGCTTCAAGCCATGTCCAAAAGGTAAATGATTTACCAGGTAAGTGTTCCTATTGTAATAAACAAACATGTCAGGACAATGATTATTTTAACAGTAATGTTGATACAGTAATTCAAGTTCCACTTTTCAATGAAATACTTCCTTTAAACTTTTAAAAAATGTTTATGCATTTTAGAGAAAGAAAGCCAGAGGGGGCAGAGGCAGAGGGAGAGATAAAATCCTGAAGCAGACTCCCCACTGAATAGGGAGCCTGATCTGATGCAGGGCTCTATCCCAGGACCCTAAGCTCACAATCGGAGCAGAAACCAAGAGTTGGCTGCCCAACTGACTGAGCCACCCAGGCACCCCAAGATACTTCCTTTAAACATAAGACAATAGTTTAGAGTTAAAAAAAAAAAAAACTGTATCTAGGAAACCCTCAAAATCCCAGATTATGATGTGGAGGCTGAAAAAGAAACACTACTTAAAAAAATTTTTCGGAATAATATTTTTGTTCCCCTATTTGTACCTTGCAGAACTTGGCCCAGGTGAGATGACCATCATTGTAGCTAGACTGGACTAAAAGAAAAGAAAAGAATGAGATTTTTATGAAACAATTAAGACTTTTCACTTTGGTGCTCAATTTATTTACTTATTTTTAAAAAATTTTATTTATTTACTTGACAGAGAAATAGAGAGCACAAGTAGGCAGAGAGGCAGGGAGAGAGAGAGGGAGAAGCAGACTCCCCGCCTAGCAGGGAGCCCAGTGTGGGGCTCGATCCCAGGACTCTGGGATCATGACCTGAGCTGAAGGCAGACGTTTAATCAACTGAGACACCCAGGCACCCGAAGGTGCACAATTAGGACTTTACCCAGTCCCTTTCAAAAATTTCTTAAGCACCTGTTATGGGTTTGCATTGTACTTAATGCTAGCAACAGTAAAAACGTGAAGATACCATGAAATGTATTTTCTTTATTTTTTTTTAATTTTTTTTTGAAATGTATTTTCTAAGAAGAAATTCTTCTCAATGAAGGAGCTAAGATAACTTTGAAAGAGGGTGAGTGTCTAGGGCCAGGCCCCCATGAATAGATATGATATAAATTATCAGAGGAGAAGGAAGAGGAAATCACACTCTAGTAAGAATAATGAAGGATGAAACATAGTGGACATGAACACAGCTTATATAGGAGACAGCAAGAGCTGCCTGATGTTGGTAAATAAACATAAAATAAATTTATGTAAGTTAGATATAGCCAGATCACCAGGAGTCCTAATTACTAACAGAAAAACAATGAACTCAAGATCCATTGGGCAATAAGAAGCCGTTGACTACTTTGATTCAGGGCGATGAAAGGGTACAGGAGTTTCTATCTAAATTTTTAAGGAAATTATACCCATAAGGATAATTTCATAAAGATCTGGAAGGACATAGCTGCTATCTATGCTACATATTAAAAACTTTATTCACGCAACAAATATGCCTATCACTGCAGTTTTTAAACTAAATAAGTTCATATTTACATTAACTAAATTTTTTAATATTCCCCAAAGATCTGATTCATTTAAATACCTGTTGAGCAGGTAGTGGATCCAAGTGGCATCCCAGCTGCACTTGCCAAATTGCACATGAGTTCACTACTGATGTGCAAATGCATCTGTGGGTCTACTTTGTATGCAATTCTAGTACACAAATATGCTAGCATATGTATTCCATCTTAACTCTTTCTTGGTCGTAAATATGTTCACCCCAGACTTGTCAAAATATAGATATCTTTTGAAATTGTTTTAGAAAAATCTTACACTATAGTCACCACAGTAAGTACCAGTGATTCTATTTTGCAAACTTTAAACATGTTAGTCAAAACTGAAATTTTTTTGATATGGAGAATTAAGTATTGTCCGGGTGGCTTTTAATTTCTATTAAATTCCCTGGTGCTGGAATCAGCTATTGTCGAGTTGGTTAAGGACCATCGTGATATTAGTAGGAAAGTCAAAGCACCATTAAGGCTTCACATCACACTCAGTGGAAATGGCATCAAACACCCCAGAGACTGGAAAGCGGAATGGAAAGGAAGGGGCTTTGGAACTGGACAGGCCCCGTCTGTGTCTTGGCTTTGCTATGTACTAGCCACGCAGGCATGGTAAGTCACTTAACCTCTGCATTTCAGTATCCCCATCTATAAAATGGATGGAATAATGAGTTAGTTACCCTTTCCCAAGAAAGACGACATAACATTTAGCTCTGTGCTTGGCAATACGGTGGGCACTCAATAAATCGTGACTATCACTATTATTATTAATAGTAGTAATATCATCTGGCACTTTAAAATGCTCGAGGACCCCAAACAGAAGGCAGTCTCCCATATCTACCCACTCTCACCTGTAAGTTTCTCTGCTAACATATTGAGCTGATCTGAGTTAAGGCCACGGCCGACATACGATGAAAACTGCCAGCTCATCACTTCCAGGAGCTGACTCAAAGTGGCAGATGGAGGGTTATTAAAGAAAACCAAGTTCTGAAATAGAGTCGTAATGATGATCAAAGTCATTAATCACATTGAACACACTATAATTCAGTTATCCAAAATTCCTGTTTTAAACTCTTTAGGCCAATCTAAGTTAATATACAGAATATCACTTCATCTCTGATGTGCTTTTAAACTGACACTGATTTTGTCTTTTCCTAAAGAGTTCCTTAACCCTTGGGTCCAATAAAATATATGGCTCCATCTTATCCTTGAAAGAACCATTGGGCATTTCTTAACTTTCCTTGGATTATGGGCTATCAATCAATTCATACAAGTACTTAATACTGTCCAACAAATCACTGGGCAAATATTCTTTCCTGAAATATATCAATCTTAAGCAAAACCTATATTGAGTTATTTAATTAGTTTATTATGGATTGGTACAAGTTATACTTTGACCAAACAAAGAATCCCAAAGCACAAAAAGCTAAGCATCAGGCTAACGTAGGTGACCCTACAATGTGAATTCGTAATTAACCTGAGTCCTGTTTTGTGAACAGTATAGTAGTCTTTCTCTTCTGATCTGGACAAGAGAAACTTCTGTATGACTAACTGCAAACAAGATTGCTTGTGCCAGAAACTGGGTCAACAATAGTGAAAGAGAAGACTTCATTTTAGATTACTGGAAAGCAGAAGGTGTGAAAGCCAAGAAAGATGTTTTAAAGACAGAAGGAGGGAAGAATTGAGTAACGTAGTGCAGTATAGGGAGAAGCATAAACTACACTGGGCAGCAAGAAAAGGAACCAACCCACGAGATTTCAGACGGTGGGAATAAAAGAGGATACAGTCTCCAACAGGAAGTGGGAGATAGGAAGGGGAGGAATGGAGAGAATTTCTAGAGAAGCCATTTCCCCTGAACCAGAGAACTGTGTCTGGATAAATGACCAAACGGCATAGAACCTAATTAAGGTCTGGGGACTTAGGTCTTGAAGCAGAAGCGCGTGAAGAAGAGAAACTAGAGTTCGCTGTTATGCTGGACTCCGTGCATCTCCACTGTAAGCTGTACATGACCTGCTGCCCACGTTCCTCATCCAGGAGCAGAGCAGAGTCTGGGATGGCTCGTGTGACAACTCCGGTGGCTTTCTGACAGGAGGAGGATGCTGAGGAAAGCTAAGTGCAACAGTGCTGCACTCGGAGGACAGGGAAGTGACCCATCTTTCCTCTTCCACCTTGAAGTTGAATGAAAAGCTCTGAATATGTATGGCTCCTAATGGGAATGGCATTTAATTCCAGGGCTGTAGGATTTTCTTGGTTTTAAGGCAGGATAACTTCTCTAGTGAGCCCTGCACTCACTGCAGCCTGGAAGGAAGTGACACACCACACTCCCTACACAGCCTTCCTCTCTGCAATTAATCTGTCTCGGATGCCAGGGCAAGGGAGGATGAGAAGGAATCAGGCCAAGTCATCTTCCATGTTGTTTCCTTACTGGGCACATTTTTAAAGAAGGAAAAACACTCAGAGCTAACTCATCACATCTGTTCTTATTTTGCTAGGACCTAAGGTAAAAAAATATTTTTTTCCCTGAAGAGTGAATATTTGCTTTGAATTAAGAAGAAATGTTATTTATATTTGACCTATTTTCTCTAGGTCTTGTGTTTCCAAGACAACACACCGAGATTTTGTAAGAGGGAACAAGGGGAAGGGCTGACTCATCGTTTCTTCTGTTGCTCTCTTCCCCGGGTGTCTTTTAAGAAGAGCATCTGTTTTCAGCTAGCTTTGTAACTTGAGGCCAATTTCTGATCAATGTCTCAAATAACCACCAGATGGCATTAAAACTCAATTTGGGCCTAGAACGGATTAAATCTATAATCAACTTGAAAATTTGTCTAGTCAGAGGGTAGTTAGGCAACGTTGGATGATATTCTAGTCATTTATTTGGAAACTAATTTTCTACCTTTGTAGAAAAGTCTGTGTGGAGGTGTGCCCAGAAGTAGTTAAGGAGGTGAACACAGCAGTCAGACATTAAATTCCAGACCAAGAAGTCTCCCCACAGTCCCGTTAATAGAGCCACTGGGTGGGACTAGAACTCTCTACGAGGCACATTGCTGGGAGGGATCAGACCCACAGAAGTAACCAATACCCGCCCATCAGTTTTGCCGCCGGAATTCTTCCAGCGTCCAAGTACATCAAAACACATCACTTTAAATAGAACTAGAGAGAGTATTCATGCGACTAAATATTAAATATATTGGAGTTCTGGGAGAAAACAACCTACAAAGACATGCCAAATTTCATATATATATATGAAATTTGAAATTTGTCAAAACCCATCTGAATCAAAAGACATATATATATGATTTTTGATTCAGATGGGTTTTATATATATATATATATATATATATATATATATATATATGTGTGTGTGTGTGTCTTTTGATTCAGATGGGTTTTTTGACAATAAAACAAATCAAATAGAATTAAAGGAGGAGAAATAGGAACAGAGACTCTACCTGCGAATCACTGGTTGACACATTGTACCAAATGATGGATGCCCAAGCATTAGGTAACTGACTGACATTGGAAATCATCACCACAGGTAACGAGCTGGTCTGGTTTAAAAAAAAAAAAAAAAAGCACAGTTATTACAGGTAGTTGCACCTTGTGCTGATTTTATTTTTGATCCTGTCCCCTAAAGGGTCAGCTCAAGCCAGCTCTACTCCTTTAATCCTGGTGTCTTCCCTGCCCTGGTTACTAAAATGGCTTGTGAAGGAGCGGGAATTTTCTGAGCACATATGAATCAAGGTGTAGGGATGGAAGAAGCCATAAAAACGGGAATCCTTTCAGAGTGCTTGGTCACTTAGCTTCTCCAGTATTTTCCCTCGACATCACACAAATGTTTATACTTATATCACATACAGCAACTAATTAGAACTTGTATTGATTTTGTGGCTGTACTCTTAATAAGTTACTATAAGGAATTTAATTTTAAATTTATCTATGAAATGGATCAACATATTCAATTTATGATCTGACATCTAATTAACGTCCGTGGTAGACATGGGCGTTTTCACTGCAGAAGATGGGGAGGGAAGCAATGTCGGACGCTTTATGAGAAAGACAGCAGCCTGGTCTGCTGTGACACTCAGCTTAGCAGGGCTGAGCCTGTTGTCCTCAGCCTCGTGGAACAAACAGGCTTTCACAGACCAGGGCGCAAATGCAATCAACCTACGTTAGTCCCTTCTCGGTAACAGTGGCTAGATTTCTGTGGACAGCGAGATCCCTCAGTTAACAGCTCACGGAAACAAACAGAAGTGTGGGAAGAAGTGATGAGGAAGGCATTTACGGAAAATTTTTACATATTTGCACTCATTACAATAAAAAAGGAAAAGCAGAACTCTAAAACAATACATCCCACAAATAGTATCATATTCAGGGCATATCAACTCTTCCTTCACACACCAGCCATTCACGGATTTAACCTGTGTTGAGCATCTGCTACGGGCCAGGCACCGAGTCACGGCTAATGGAGTGACAAATCATGATGCCTTGCTTTCAAGGAGCTCATAGTCATGTTCGATTTAATCCTCAAAATGGCTTTATTCCTCCTTTGAGTACAAGGGTGACTGTTATAAGAGGATCAAAACAGTGTATCATTAATGTTCCTATCATTTGTCTTGACTCATTACATTAAAAAAGCTTTCCTTCTGAGGGATTTCATGTACAAGTGAAATTTTTGGAAAATATATCATTAAGTGACATGGTTTAAGGATACTTATTTCTCTTTAGGTTTTCCACTAACTACTCATGACTCAGAAGATCCCAGAAAATGAACCAACAAACATGCAATCTGGGCAACCCATTATTCAAGATATTCAACTGATAATGCCCATGAGATTTGATCATTGTATTTAACCAGGATAGTATACATTCTAATAGTAGAATGTTGACTAATTAGTAACTATCTGGCATATTGGTTCCTTAAACTAAAGTTTCTAAACAAAATTCTAAACAAAAATGATAAAAAGGGAATGTACTAATACCCACAAAAGACTCCGCTTTCATCTATAAATGCCAGCCAACGACTGAGTATATTATTAGTAAATACTTGATTGACGCCTACCTCCAAATCTATGGTCAGGCCATAGAGGCAAATCTGTGTTTCGAAGGTTATAGAATGAAGCTCTTCAGTCACCATGTGACAACCCTAAGGAAGAAAGAAATCAACTGTTACCTTACAGATGTACTCCTGCTATCTAGTATTAGGTCTGCTTCTATAAAAATTAACAAAGTCTTAAATACCCCAAACATTCTCTATTATGAGAATATCCTTACTATTTAAATATCTTAAATATCTTACTATTTTAAAAAGTTATTTAGAGTATATACAGAGTGAGAAATCTTATTTCCACAAATAGTTGTGCAACAGGATCAGAGGGTAATCAACCCAAATCATAGGAAGAGATGGAAGGTTCCTAGGGGGCTGTCTCCAAGAAAAAAGGAAAACACAAAAAACTCAGATTGACCTGTTTGACCATATTGCAAGATGTTTCCAAGTTTCAGTGTGCCTGGGTGGCCCAGCCAGTTAACATCTGACTCTTGATTTCAGCTCAGGTCATGATCTTAGAGTTGTGAGACGGACGGAGCGCCACACTGGGCTCCCTGCTCTGCACAGAGTCTGCTTGTTTCTCTCTCTCTCTTCCTCCCTCACTGCGCACTCTGTCTCTCTCAAATAAACAAATAAATATTTTTTAAAAATCTTCTTAAAAAGAAAGAAGAAATTTTCGAGTTTTGAAGAAAACTTTTGGGCTACATTAGTGAGAGTTACATAAAATAAATTGATCGAATAAAATGAAATTAAGGCAACTAATAAATCCAGGGAAAACTGGAAGTAATACAAGAATGGAAATGCAATTATACTATAATATAGGGTTCAGCTGTTAATGATTTTTATATATTCATACTAACATTAATGCCGAATATATTGACTAAACCAAAATATGTTCTATAATGATATTGTAAAGATGGGGGAAATTTATATGTATAGAAAGCTGGTATAAAAGAGCCACAGTTTTCTTTTATAGAAAGAATTCAGGAGCTAAATATATAAACTTTTTAAAAATCAAGAAACATTAGTGTGATATTAGCATAATATTAGCATGTAAGACTCAAAAAATGATCGTCTCTGGAAAGTAGGTTTGGGATGGGAAGGAGTGGGACAGAAATTGCTATTTTTCTCTCATGAAGTCTTACGGCACCTTGCTATGTGCCCAGGACCAGCAGCATTATCAGCATCTGAAAACTGGTTAGAAAAACAGGATCTCTGGTCTCATCCCAAGCCAGGAATGAGTCTGCATTTTAAGAAGAGCTTCAGGTGGAATTTTGAGACGATGAGTGTCCGTGTGCTTCATCCACATTGTGTTTCATCTCAAAAGAGATGTGGAAAATTTGGAGATGATGTAGAAGGATTAAACAATTTCATTTTTAAATTTATTTATATATAATTTTAAGTAGTCTCCTTGCCCAGCAGAGAGCCCAATATGGGATTTGAACTAACAACCCTGAGATCAAGATCTGAAATCAAGAGCTAGACACTTAACCAACTGAGCCACCCAGGCACCCTGAAGGCTTAGACAGTGTTAAAAAATAAGGCCTGTGGGAATCTATAAATGGAAGAAGACTTATTGAGACTAGCAATGTCAGTGTGGCGTTAGGGGCAGCAGAGTCAACCCTAGGAGAAATGATCCAATATTGAGTATGCATTAATGCCAAGTTGCAATCTACTTGTATTAAATTTCAAATGATAAAATTGGTTTTAATATGATGATGTGAAGGACAATTGCGTGAGGAAGACTTCACTGACAATGAGGAATGTTAAACTTAGGATTTGTTACTGAGAAGGAAGGAGAGAATTAATGAGTCCTCTCTCCCTTGGGTTACATCACTGTTGGCGCCTTACATTAACTTGAGGTAGCTAGAGTCACTAGAGTGGTAATGCTTTTTACTGGGTTAGTAGAAAGTTATGCTAATGGAAATTTTGCTTGAAATTCCCTTAGACCACCCCTAAAATTATTCCCAGGACATCCAACACACAAAACATCCAGCCCCCCACCCCTCCCATATTGAAATAAATAAATTGCTGTTTCTTCAGTTGCGCATGAGATGAAGTAGTCAGCTTGGGTTTAGGCACCAAGTTGAGCAAAACCCACATTTTTAAAACAGAAAATCTCACCGCCCTATAGGATGCTTCCACTATGCAAACCCTGAGACAAATGAAGAATCCATAATTTCATGTTCACTAATGAGTGTCTTTCACGTTCCCACTAAATTCAGTGGTGGACAGGATGATCTAAGTCTGCACAGAACGTTTAAGAGGCCTGAGACAAGCACAGAGACGGAAACCTACATACCACGTGTCTAAACATTTAACCATTATAAATCAAGTTAACAATTGTTAAAGTATGGTATAGTCTCCTGCCTTGACATCTAAGCTTTCATATGACCTAACTGGCCAGGTTTTAACTACTCAAAGTTCCAATGGAACATGGTAGCTTGAAGAGATCAAGGCCATTCTGGACCATTGCCCACCCCCTGTCCTCCACCTCTGTGAGGGGCCTCACTGACCGGTGTGGCCCAGAGGTTTCTGCTTGTGCCTGGAAATGTTTGCATTGATGGTGCTGTTTGTGCTTGGGACTCTGGGACACTGCCTTGACCCCACAGACATCCCCCTCTGTGGGGAAGGCCACAGCTGGAGGACAGTTGAAGGGAGTCTTTTTGAGTGTGAGGTCCCAGCCATCCCCCATACTAGCCTCTATGGTTTAATTTATACAAATAACACACATGTAATTATTCATGATGGATAATTTCCTTAGATCTTTGTGTCAGGGCACCTGTGTGTTCCCCACCAAAGTGTGAGAAACCAGGACTCCACAGACAGAGCAATGGCACTCAGAGTTGTCCCTTAGCTTTGGAAGAAGACGACATGCTTTAGTTACACGTCACTGAACTGGAATGTGGATGGTGATAGGTCTCCTCAATGACACAAACTAATTTCTTTTGTATTTTTAAGATTTTTTATTTATTTGAGAGAGAGCAGGGGAAGGGGCAGAGGGAGAGAATCTTCAAGCAAACTCCCCACTGAGTGTGAAGCCCAACATGGGGCTCAATCCCAGGACCCCGAGATCATGACCTGAGTGGAAGTCAGATGTCTGACCAACTGAGCCACCCAGGCGCCCCTCAAACTGATACCTAATGGTTATCTAAAGCCCCTGGTGCAGTTGTGAGGCACATTTAGAATGAAATCCAGCAAGGACGCGGACTATAATACTCATGCCTGGAGAAAAGCAGCTCTGACTAAAGGAAGCATCATTAACATTCAAAGCTCACATGGCCATAGGTCATGGTCTTTATTACTTTCTGAGTGTGGTCCAAGCCAGGGACAATATTCAATTTCTCATTCCCAGGATCCATTCTTTGTAGACTGGGGAAAACACCACAGATAAGATGCACCATTCATGGCTGTGTTTAAAAGCCATCATGTGAGATGATTATGGATTAAAATACCCATATTTATGATATTTTTATTATGTGCCACTGAATAATGTAACTGGATTGGCTTCATTATACTTGTAAAGAAAAACACACATGGGATGATATGCTAAGAAACTGGAAAATTGGCAGAACTACTTGACCAGGCTCCTGGAAAAAAAATATACACAGTCTTTAAAAGGTAGGTATAGATATCACCATTCTTTTTTCTTTCCTCTGCTCAATGCCTAATAAGATACCCTGGAAATCAAGAATATGTTAACAAATAGTTACGGCTTTTGACTTCAGAGGAAACCTCTGTTAAGACAATACAACTAGGGGGTGCCTGGGTGGCTCATTTGGTTAGGCAACTGCCTTCAGCTCAGGTCATGATCCCAGAGTATAGGGATCAAGCCCAGCTCCACTGGGAGTCTGCTTCTCCCTCTGACTTTCTCTCCTCTCATGCTCTCCCTTTCCCTCTCTCTCATATAAATGAATAAAACCTTACCAAAAAAGTCTGTTTCCTGGGTTATCTCTCTAAAGAAAAAAAAGAAAAGAAAAGAAAATACGACCGGGATAAGGCTAATTTTCATCTAAGTTCTTTGCTCACTTTAAAAAAAAAATTATTTATCTGAGAGAGGAGCACAAGTGGGGGGAGGAGCAGAGGGAGAGGAACAAGCAGGCTCCCCACGGGGCACAGAGCCCCGAGGAGGGCTGGTTTCCAGGACCCTGAGATCATGACCTGAGCTGGAGCCCGGAGCTGGACGCTTAATCACCGGAGCCACCCAGGCACCTCTCCTCGCTCATCTCTTAACAAGCCGGAATCTCTGCTAATGTTGCACGGAGTAGAAAACAACTAACAATAGTATCCCAGTCACTGACTGAATATCTGTTGAATACATATCACTTGCTAGACACTGGGTTAGATGCTGGGAAACAGTGATAAAAGAGGGGAATAGTGGTACAGTCCCATGAGAGAAAGACCTCAATCACAGGATCGTAGGAAATAAATGGAGATTGACAATGAATTCTCAAGCCATAGAATGAGGGGACTCCACGGGGGGTGTCCCATAAATAGTCTACATTTTTAGTGTTATTTTTGTATTGACATCTCTTCTTAAAGGTGTTGCCTTTAAAGGCATTCAGAACGAAATCAACTTTCTGCGAAAACGGCTGGGCTAGTTGGCACGTGAGTAGCGTATCTGTGTTTGAGAACAGCGGACCTGGAAAGAACATGTTTGGCTATTTTGTTCCGTGAAACCCAAGTCGCCCAGGCTTTACTAAAAGCTCCCTTGTGCTTCATGACTTCCCACCACGTAAGCAAAGCTACCCAACCCCGCGGTCTGAGGCGAGAACCGTCGCTGGTCAGTCACCACCCACACCCGAGGAGTGTACTCCAGAGGCTGCCATGCCAGTGCCTGTTCAAACAGTTTCCACATTTCAACGACGACTCTCCAGCCACCTTTCTGCCCGAGAAGGACCTCTGGGAAAGCCTGCTTCCTGCGAATGTTTATTTTATAGGGACTGCCTGACGCCTTCCAGGTTTGGCCATTTACTAGTGATGGGATTGTGTGTTCGTGGTGGCTCTTTCAAGGAAAGGACGAAGGTGGGACAAAGAGGCAGTAGTGCCTAACCTTGATTTTCTGACAGCACGGTCACAGATTTCCATGGGGGGTTGTGAAATGCCAAAGCAAATTATTAGAATTCCTTAAAATAAAAAAAAGAAGCAAAGAGCATACTCTATGTTGCACTTTCATAGATTACAGAACCTTAGTCAAAAAAGCTTCAGAAACGGTCTAAATCCATGAAACAACCTTGAAACATAGTCTTGAAAAGAAATTCATCACCTGGGTTCCAATCTGTAAAATATATAAAATAAAGCTATCTTGACTGAAACAGGGGTGAGGGGCCCAGAGCTCCACCTTTCACCAACCTCCTGCCCCCAAATCCAGAGACGGCTCCTAGGGCAGATCTGTGGCTGTTCTGGGACAGAATGCGTCTAATGCAACTTCCTCCCTTCATCTAGCCCAACAGCCAGGACCCCCTGCACATCCTAACCGACCACCTCTTTGTGGGTAATGTGAGTCAAACAGCACTGGCTGTTTGACTCATGTGCTAGGGAGTGCCAGGGAGTGCTAGGGAGATTCAGGGAGGCGCCCCCAGGGAAACTATCATTCATGAGATTTTTGTATGTTCTCAATCATCTAGTAAGTATCCAGTCCGAGCTCTGACAACCCCAAAAGCAGAACTAAGCAGGCCAATCTGTGTGTGTGTGTGTGTATCAGATGCGGGTGGGGTGGGGTGGTAGCAGGAACCCAAGACATGTGATCCTATAAAAAGGGCCTACACATACATACATGGTGTTGAGGTCTCAGGGACCTGGAGCCAGAGGAGGACGTGCTCAGGGGCCCTGGAAAGGGACCACCTCCAGCCAAGCGCTTTGGCAGGTGGGTAGAGAAGAGGAAGCGTCAGCACTTCGTCCTAAGTCAGGGACCATCTTTACCGATCTTTCCCCACCTGTGTGAATACGTTTCTTTACAAAGGGGCAGCCCTGGGAAGTGGAGCCAAAGCGGACGCCTGCACAGCGCGGCGCGGCCAACTCTCCCACGCGCCTTCTCATCGGATCCTCTAAAGGAGGCTGTAAGTGCGGGTCAACCGATCCCCATTTGGGGCGTTAGTGAGGGTAAGCGGCTTGCACGCGGCCAGCTGCCTGCAAGAGGCAGCCCCCAACACGGGGCTATTTCCAACCCCCCACTGGCGCATGGAGGAGACAAGGGAGAGGTCAACAAATTTTCCTGAGAAAGCATTATTTTCAATTTCTTTAGACTTCATAAGGATTCTGGTGTGAGAGAGTGATGGGATCTCTGAATCGGGGGCAAAGTGGTAACAGTACGAGCAGCAGCTGGAGGGCAGGAGAAAGGACGAGACGCTACCCGCACAGTCGCAAAGACCCCCCCTTCTAGGAATCCCCGCAAACCCAGGGAGCGCACTGAGGCACGGGGCAGGAGGAGGTCGGGGCCGCGCCTGCCCACCCGGGTTTTATGATCCCAGACGCAGCACCGCACAGTGGCCAAGAGCATGGATGTGGGAGCCAGACTGCCATGGCTGGAATCTTGGCCTGACCAGCCTGTGCCTCAGTTTCCCTACCTAAAATAAGGGCACGAACAGTCCCTACTTCATAGCACCGTCACAAGAATTCCATGTACCAGTGTCAGTGAAGCTCCTGGTGCCCAGCATATGGTTAATGCCACGGGGGATTTGTTAAATCCCTTCTTATTGGGCTGTGAACTCCCACTGCGGGTGCTCAGATAAGCGACGACTACCATTTGAAATCTGAAAATGAGCTATCACGTCCCAGCTTCCTGTTCTCCTGACATTTTGGTTACTACCATCTCTGGCCCTGTGACTTTATGAACTCTACCTTATCGCTAGATCTTCCCCGAGCTTCTTCCAGACTTCTTTTGATCGCTCCTACTGCCTGGCCAAGCCCCTGATTTCTTTTCTGTCTTTCTGAGCCCACTTCATATGTTTTTGACTTTTCAGTAGTTCCTCTATTACATGAAACAACTCTCCGGTCTGTGGTGTGTTTTCCATGTACCTAGGCATCATACTACGATTCTATCAGTAGGGGGAGCTCAAGGAACAGCTTAAGATAAAATCGAGCTGGCCAACTTATGGGAAAAAGGGAAGAATAAAATCATTCTGACACGACTGCACCATTTTGTTATTAATCAGAAAATAAGAGGAAATACATTCAGAGTAATATAAGTAGACACTGTCGATGAGACATTGCTTGGTTATCATATCGTGGAAGGTGATTTACAGAGAGTTCTGCTCTAGGGAAGCCCCAGTAAAGACTCTGGTTTTACATCCATAAAGACGACAACGTGTTGGAGAAGCCGAGCTCTTTACATTTATTCCCATTTGATCTATTTTACTGAGGAACAGCTCAGAAGCACCGTGTTTAGTCTGTTCAGACTTAGCAAATACTGTTCGGGGACTTGACGCTACATGAAGTGTTTGCAACTCTGGCCAAAATCGCAGTGAGATGCATGAAATGACTTTTTATTTATAATGCGCTAATGTTTCAATTAGGAAATTGGGGAAATCTTTATGGATTTCTATGAGGTGGGAACCGTAATTCCTACTTATCTGGTTTACGAGAATTTCCTTAAACTCAAAAGCTCTGCCTCCGTGATATCGGGCGGTAGAGACCTGTTTGCTGCTTGGCCCTAAACCAAGGCTGTACTCTGAAAGGAAGGCTTAGCTCATCTTTGCTGCGGCTGTGATATTTGGCAAATGCCCTTTAAGATACAATTAAGGGAATCAAGAATTCTTGGAAGGGGAAATGCAGAGCATTAAATGTTGTGGTCAATCTTTGTGGTTTTGTGGGGAGGGCTAGATTGATTGCAGCTGAATGCTGGGTTTATAAAGTGCTTTTTCCTTCCAGATAATTCAAAGAGATTTCTCTTAGCAGCGGTGACTGTAAAGCCAGGAGAATGAATCCATACCAACCACACCAGAAATAAGTCTCCTTGCTTTATAACAGCCTTGTGTAGATGACCTTACACATACCGCATCTCTGAGCAGAGCGTGTTGGGCGCTACTACCCTGATCTGTTAGAGGAAAAACATGAGATATTTCTCCATCAGATCATTTCCAAAGGATCACATTTTCAGTCACGGTCAGAATGGACTCAAACCCAGGTTTTCTAATTCCAAACAGGTCCTAGCAATCGAGGCCAATGAAACAGATGATCTCCAAGGCCACTTTCAATCCAGGATCTGACCGCTCTATCATTTACTGACTCAAATGCAAACACTTGGACCACATCCGTGTGTGCTGTTAATCAGTTCATCCAGTGGGATGCAAACCTTACGTATACGGGCAAAGTGATACCATAAATTAATAGGGCCGTTTTTCACCTGTGATATTCACATCATAGGTCATGAAGTTTGAGATGTGCCTCAAATGAGTGATTTTAAGGTATGTTGTAATAGTGGAGGACTGACTCAAGACTTATGGCACACCTGTAAAATGCAATATGAGCACCACTCTGAGTGCTGCTCTCCAAGAGTATTAAGGTTATGGAAAGCTGTTCACCTTGCATTGTTATGAGGGGAAAAGCAGGTTATGAAACAATCTGTATATATGTATATATAAAAGTAATATATACATAAAGATCTAGAATGATGTGAACCAAGATGTTAATAGTTGTTCTTTTAAGAGGGTGTTATTATTATTTTTTTCATTTATTTGAGACAGAGAGAGAGAGACAGAGCATTAAAGCGGGAGGGAGCAGAGAGGGAGGAAGAATCAGACTCCCTCCACTGCCCCCTGAAGCAGGGAGTCTGACGTGGGGCTCGATCTCAGGATCCTGAGATCATGACCCAAGCTGAAGGCAGACGTCGAACAACTGATCCACCAGGTGCTCCAAGAAGATCTTTTTATATGCAATTTCTGGTTTTCTCCTTTTTAAGACAAAATTTCTTATCCTGCCTGCAATTCTCAAGCTTTAATTTGTAACCAGAGGGCGCCTGGGTGGCTCAGTGGGTTAAAGCCTCTGCCTTCGGCTCAGGTCATGATCCCAGGGTCCTGGGATTGAGTCCCACATCGGGCTCTCTGCTCAGCAGGGAGCCTGCTTCCTCCTCTCTCTGCCTGCCTCTCTGCCTACTTGTGATCTCTGTCTGTCAAATAAATAAATAAAATCTTAAAAAAAAATAATTTGTAACCAGAGAAACACAAATGTGACTTTCTATAAAACTATAAAGGGCAGCTTTAAAGCTTTAAGAAAATAAGAGATGATAAGGCAATTTCCTTAAAACATGATCTTGTAGAAACATTCTGTACCTCATTTCCTTTGCCTCCAGCACCGGACTTCATTTCCTTCGGTTGCTTTGCAAACAAAGAAAGACACCGTTTAGACAGAGAAGCACTATCAATCAAATATCAAGTTGGTCATACCCATTATAGTGATTTTCTTGGCCACAATTTTGTCTTTTAGAACATGGAATTCTAATTCTAATTCTAATTCATGGAAACCTAACATAGTTGCCCAGATTCAACAGAAAGAAGCTCTCTGTTTCAGCTCATGGGACGCCACTGTAGAAACTTTCTCGGGGGTAAATGAACAAGTTGGAATACTCTTAAGACTGTGTTTTTCAGCCAACATTTTGGAAAGAGGAAATCATGCTGCGATGTTTATCATCTACTCAGCACTCCTTTGTACCTGGAAGGTAGCGTCTGAGCTGAGCTGTGATGATTCTCAGTCCCTGTGAAAGCGAGTCCAGCCCAGAGGACTGGGAAAACAAATGATGAGATAGTGTCCCACGGTACAGGAAGCTACTAAATGTATTAGAGACTTAGTGACACAAGACGGTTCAGGATATAGATTACTTAATTTAAAGAAAAAGGCAGACAACAAGTGTATATAGTGTGTACAGTCTGATCCCACTTAAAAAGTACATACACATATATGTATGTAAGAGAATAAAAACAAAAGTAGTTAACAGTGTTACAAGGTAGTAAGATACAGATGATTTTTAAGTTTTAAGTTTTTGCCTCCCTGATTTTCTGCATTTACTTTTGTATTAAAAATCAATTAAAGTTATTATGCAAAAGATAATACATTTAAAAATGCTTTGCAACTAGAAGAGGACTGTAAGATTTTGTTAATTTGTATATTATACCTGCTGGAAGAAAGACCTAACCACTTTTTCGTATGTCCCTTGTTCTTTTCCACATGACTTATTTTGAGAGACCGACATCTCGAAGTTAAGGGTCTCTTGCAGCTTTACTTGTTAGCAAACATTGTCCATTACTGAAATTTTCTCAAGGACAGATAGTGAATGTAAGCCGTTATTAGGATGTATAACACAGGGCCTGTCTACTACACTTTATCCGTCTCACACTGGAGGGATTCGGTTAAAAAGAAATGTACTCTTCAATACTAAAGATCAAACAAAAACAAAATCAAAACCAAAAAACCAGCATAAATTGGTATATGCAGTTACCTATTAACCTGCATTTTATCTTTTAGAAAGACCCTTTGGGGCTGATTCGGTGGTGCCCGGCACTCAGGTGGGTTAGTTCCTAAGTGCTAATAAACCAGAAGTAACATGCTTCTGGCAAGAAAGCGGTAGAGTCTTTGGAAATCTAAGAACCATGCAAAGAATTAGAAAGAAAGCAGGAAGGGAACTCTAGGTTAAGAGGAAGTGGTAAAAACAAGAGGCAACAGGGTGAGGCTGGGTTAGAAGCTTTCTAGACATGCCAAAGCAGACCGTATGCGACTGCTATACCCAGGAACATCCTACTTCCTCAAGCTACTCCTAAAATGAAAGCACTTTTGGCCAGACACATTGTTGCTGGATATCATGTCTTGAGGAGATTTTAAAAAGTAAAAAATAATTCAGGAATGCCTATCTGTTATAAGACCAATTATCTCTGTCATCTTTATCAAAATAAACAGACCAATTGTTGTCTAGATACTAGGTCAAGGTACTATATCACCAATATTGAGAACTCAGACTTCTGAGTTAAGGTTCCATGTTCTTTCTGCCATTTTTAATTCTTCAATGATGGCATGTTTTATTTCTCAGTATGGCCCTTAATCACATATAAGAAACCCCCCAGACCCCAAATACATTGAATTATAAGGCCTATTTGTAAAGATGTATCTGATTTGGGGAGGGGGAGAAGCTTGTGTAATTGGAACTCACCAAATGTCGAAATTCTACTGAGAGACTCCCATTAGAAGATTCTTCAATGGACATCGCTTTGACATGAGTTCCACAAAGGACAAATCTTCGATTGCTGGGGGAAAATCTTAGCTATTTACATGGTCTCAGATAAAACATATTTATGAGACCAGCAAAAAAATTCTAAAATAAATTTCTTACCTTAGAGTTGAAACATTCCTGTAAAACCAAGAAGATTCCTTAAAATGAGCTATTTTATAGATCTAGTAAAAACAGCCTTTGATACTTTAGAGGGTAGTATAATAAAGTCATAAATTTTTAAGACTTTATAGTAGAATTTTTTAAAGTAAGTCTTCCTTGGAGTTCTATTAAATGTTTGAACTTCAAAGTCAAATATTTGAAGTACATTGATATGTAATGTTAGAGAAATACATTGAAAAGTTCGAAATCATTCTATAAAAATGAAGTTCTTTTTAAAAAGTCTCACATTTTTATGTTTCAAAATGAAATTAGAAACTTACTTGTCAATTGATGCTTTCACCTTTACCTGATAGTTTAGTTCTGGCAATTTTATTAGTAGTCTGAAAAGACACATAAATAAAGAATCAGAAGCAAAAATGAATAGTGTTAAGAGCCTTTTTATATCTTAATATTTAAATATATTTATGTCATATATATAAATAAAATTTAGGTTATTTCTAGGTATATGTTAGTGTGTTTTAAAAATGTCCAACTCATTGTTGCATCACTATGTTGCACACCTGAAACTAATATAACACCGTATACTATCCTGGAATTAAAATACAACAAAAATAATTAAGAACAAAAATGTCCAATTCTTTTTTAGTTTGTCATGTTACTGATATTGACACCAGCCACTTAATATCATCCTGACAGACATCTGAAAAGTATTTTCAGTTGATGTGCGTTGGATAATACATGGCTAGAAAAATAGCTATACATTTTGGTTAAAGCCCACATTTGGATTAAAGGTAAAAATATAAGAAATATAAATATAATATAAAAAAATGAGAAAAATTCTTTGCAAGTTTATTAATATGGCTACATTTTATTCTCAGATCATAAAAAATTGTAAGTTTCAAAAAACTAAATATTTTGATGACCGCTGTTTTATGGTAAAAACACTGAGAAAGACCAGACCTCTTGCGGAATGTGAAAAATTCCAATTCGAATGCATTTGTAATCTTTAAATACACAATGAAAGTAACAGCAAAAATGTTCATAACTGAAAAAGATCCAACTCCAAACAAAGAAGTGACTAAAGATCAGAATAACAATCCCGTAATTTCTTCTTCTGGTGAATAAAGCTCCTCCTTTATTCTTTCGCTTTCCCAACTCGTTTGATTTGTAGCCTTTTACCCTCTTTCTGGGTTCAGTCCAGTTTCAGAGACATTAATTCAATCACTCATTCACTCATCTCAAGCCTCATTCATTCACTCAGCATGTGTTGAGCGCCTCGTCGACACCCAGTACAGCCCTAGGTACTAGGGAACTGGCATAGTGAAGAGTGGGGAATGCAGAAGTGCAGACGTGGCTATGCAGGAAAAGAAGAAGTCCAGCTCAACAGAGAAGATGCACTATGGAGAACAGTGATAAGCAACGGGTGGGCATGAGAGAGATACGATCATGGAGGAGAGCCCAAACAAAAGAGTGGGTAGAATGCGACAAAGGTTCCTTAAAAATCCTATATGAAGCACAGGATTGGTTTTAGGGTTTGGAGTATCACGTGTGCAGTTGTTAGCAGTGAGGGGTGAAGAGGTCACATGAATTAGGGCAGGAAGGATCGTACTTCAGGATCCGAGTCACCAGAAGATGCTGCTGACTAAAGGGAGATCCGTATCACCCCTCCCTCTGAAATAGGAGATGGAATGCTGTGGTAGGAAGGGGTTTTAGGGGAAAGCCTGAATACTAAGTCATCTATCAATGAATACTAAGATCATCTACCAAGACAGTGGAGAACAAGGTACGGAGAAGGAGGACAGGGACCCAACAGACAGGTGGAAGAGGAAAGCAGGAACACTAAAACGGGGACGAATGGTCAATGCCCCTGGTCATCAATTCAAAGAACATGCAAGGTAAGGCCCATTTGGGGGCCTCTTCCACTCGGAACTCCTGGCTGTGCAATCTCTGCTCATCTCCTCTTTTGTCTCGGAGAGCATCTTAGACTTATTGTGTCACCAATGGGGGTGCCTCCAGGAAAAGTAGGATGCCCACCACCCCTCTATCCTATTTCCCTTTAGTGTTACTATCTTCTGGGTTATAGAGAGATGTGGGGATAAAGAATGAACAACTCTTGAAAATCATGAAATTTTAAGAGGGAACCTGGCCTCTGCCTTTTGTTCCTGGTTCTTAAGTCTTGCTGCAGAATTCATGCAAAGGAAATGATTAAGAATTTCATGTGATGTATTTAAAATGCAAACTGAAAGAAAATGCTTTCCCTTTAAAAATGGAGTTCTGAGGTGACGGATGTTAACTAAACTTTCTGTAGTAATCATTTTGCAGTTTATGTAAGCCAAGTCATTCCGCTGTACAGCTTTAATTTCTATAGTCCTGTATGTCAATTACATCTCAATCAAATGGAGATTAATAAAATAAAATAAAATAAAATAAAAATAAAGTTCTGATAGTGATAGGGGATCAGGAACCTATCGTGGGGCCCTTAATCACTATCTACCACAGGATCATCACCTCTTGTCCTGGTCAAAGGTGACTCAGTGATTAGGAATTTAAAGCTTGAGGGCCTTAGAGACTGACGTATGATGAAAATCTTTGAAAGTTCAAGCTCAAATTCATGATTTTGAGTGTCATTAGGGAAAATGATACGTTTTGGTTACATGCTAATGAAAAGGATCAAATGCATAGACAAAGCAATAATCGCACAAAAGTCATAGATCTTTAAATCAGGTACATAGTAGGACACATGGAAGATTACAGCATTGAGAGTTTTCGTGGAAAATCCTATAAACTAGTTGCTGGGCAATCACAGGCGAAGAATGTGCCACTTTTATTTCCTGGGTAAAATATTCAAAGCCTTCCATATTCTGTCCCCTGTCTACTCAATTCTACTTCTCCCTGTTGCACATCTTGCAAAACAGACCCAGGAAGTCATTATTTCTGTAGTCTCACTCTCCTACAGTCCCACTCTCTTTGCCTCTCTGTTCCTCCCCCAAGGTCCTTCCTCCGAGAGACCACAAAGACTTCCTCAGACTCTCTAGCCTTCTCCCAAGTTAGTCTTTCCAGCAACCGAGCCCATGATGCCAGACACTGCGATTCCATCCTTTCATGCTAATATCCCTCATGTCCTCATTTTTCCTCTCATGTTCTTTCCAAGCGGGGCCCTCATATTAACATTGCTGAGGGTATCTACCATAGCTCAGTGCTGGGCATGCAGGAGGCGCTTAACACAGAAGAGCTGTGAGAAATTGGTCTTATTTATGCAGTGGCTGTGGCTCTGCAAAGGAAAAGATAGAGCACATTCTGCCTACCTTAGCTTGACAGTGAACTGAATAAGAGTTTTAAGCACCATCGGTCTCTGGGGGTGGGTCGGCATGCATGGCTGTCGTTCAACCACAAATGAGCTAGATTAAAAGGAAATAAAGCACGTCATTTGAAAGCATTGAAAATATCGACAGGCTGAAAACCACAGAGAAACAGGATGCTGTCCTCTTAAAAAATCCAAATTTTCTACACTTATAAGGTATTCAAACCTCCGTTAAGCTCAAATCTTTCCAAAGACTTCTCATAAATAATTACCAGGAGATGGAAAAAATGACTAAAGATTGTCCCTTAACAAACGACAGTAAGTAATTAGTTGTTATACTTGAGCTGAGAATAAAACCTATTTTTATCATACTAAATAGAAAGTAAAAAGTTAATTTCATGCCATCTTTGAACTGGATATTAGAATTTCTGGTATGTGGTACTGTTCTTTTTTTTTTTTTTTCTTTAGCTGAGCTTATACACATAAACATGGCCTCTACCCTTCCTTTCTTGGATATGTACTTAAGAAGAAATCACTGGAATCGTCTTTTCTAAAATGTGAAAAATGAACTTCAGCTGGATGTCGTCCTTGGCACGCAGAAAACTGAGTCAGTTTTTGAGAGAAGTGCTAAATAAATAGTGAAGAGCAGAAATGTTTCTGGAACTCTCCGAAGCTTTAGTCACTCTACCCTGAGGCTCACTGTTCAACACATCCCCACCTTCCTTCCCCTTAACACCGAAACCCCAGCCAGCGCGTCCTTGCAGCTCCACAGGACTGAGGCTGCCGTGATGCATTTAAATTGACTTACTTCTTAAAAAGGTTGTAGATCAAGAAGGTGACTCTTTCTAGCAGATGTGCTCTTTGCATGGGAATGGGGTCCCCTTCATATGTCATTTTAGTCGACTGTTCCTCTAATTTCTCCAGTTGCCTTCTGAGCTGGAACAGACTTTCTGCCAACAGTGTAAAGCTATTGAACAGCAAAGGACCATCAGTGGACAGCTTTCCCCCTTACCAATCTACCATTTTAACTGTTAACCACATTAGCAAGCAATACCTTATTAAATAATTATTCGATTAAGAGAATCATTCACTTAATTTCATTAAAGGTTAGTGGCAGTTCTTTATGTTTACTTCCCTAATCCATTTTTCCCTCTAAGATGCATGGCCCATAGGAAATGGAAAATATTTCCAATGTTTTGTCACTTATACCCGTAGTTATAGACATCATTCATAAAATTTTGTCAACATCAGGAACCGAATCCCTTTTAATGTTTGTTTAAAAGTCTGTTAAGCATATAGATGTTAACGATGTGGTACTCGTTAATTAATGTGACCCTCATTAACGGGTAAAAAAGAACAAATTTAAAACTTTAAAAGTACATGATGTGAGGAGTGTTAGGTGTGAGAATACTAGAGAAAAAAAAAAACAATAAGAAATGGACTCCCTCTTCCAATGTGTGTTTTACAAATCCTAAGTATTAACCAAAAATGATCTGTCTGGAGAAACGTATGGGCTCAGAGTCTGACTCACTATGTGGTGATATCACCTCAGAAGTGGAGGTGGGGACTTGGGCCCGAAGTCTAGGCAAGAGACAGTCTGTAACGGACACCCAAGCGACCGTCAACTGGAGAGGCGGTGGGATGTCTGGACAGACTTGGTAAGTCCATCGGGCCCCGACGGCAGCTCTTTCTACTAAAAGTTTACTCCCCACATAGTCCCGTGGGGACACCTGCCCACTGCCCACTGCCCACTGCCCACTGCTTTTGCTGTAAGCACGTTCATGGGCCAAGTTCTTGATTGCTTCCTTTGTTGTTTATTATTTTAATTATTTTATTTTTAGCATTATATTTTATTTTTATTATGTATATTACTGCTTATTATTACAGTGAGGTTAGAGAATCAAAGCATCTCCCCAAGCACCATCAGTAGGTTTTAGAAAGAGCCCAGGTCCTTACTGTTCTTGAGAAGCGGGCCCCGCAGGGCAGAGCTCACATCGCAAGCGGCCCCAGTTAGGACAGATTTCCACCATATTGACTTGTGCCCTTTGAAAGCATTTTAGATTTCAACTGAACATTTTCCTTCTTTTTCATTATTTTTTTCTAAGTGTTCCTTCAATCAAATACTTTTATTTTGCATTGATGAGGAAAACCCTACCCACATTTTCTCTTGTAATACAAGGGATAGGAACCATAGGATTGCACACGTGCACACGTAGGGAATGTCGTGGAGTAGAAGCCACTTGAGATTTTTCATTTAAATACAAAAATAAATCACTGTACTGAAAACACAAAACTAATGTTTAACTCCAACTTCTTAAGATACGCCTTTAAAGGGGCACCTGGGTGGCTCAGTGGGTTAAGCCTCTGCCTTCCGCTCAGGTCATGGTCTCAGGGTCCTGGGATCGAGCCCCGCATCGGGCTCTCTGCTCAGCAGGGAGCCTGCTTCCCCCTCTCTCTCTGCCTGCCTCTCTGCCTACTTGTGACCTCTGTCGGTTAAGTAAATAAAAAAATACTTAAAAAATTAAGATACGCCTTTAAAAACTGAGATATCTTTTCTCAAGCTTTTGAAGCTAGCGTTTATGTCCTTATAGAAAGCTGTGTTCATTTCTTGGTTTCAAAAATTCACTGGACCCTTTTAAGGTTAATATATTATGCGAGAGAATTAAGCAATTCGCATGCATGCTATAGATCTCTAGAGATGCTTTACTTTTGGCCCCAAGGGAATAAAAGTAAACATACAGATGCATCTCTTTGTTCTCAACGGCAGTTCCCAGCGGCTAATAAACCATCGATAAGCTGAATGAATGATGTTTTGGGCTCAGCCTGCCTTCTCTGGCTGAGCGACACTGAAGCTTTGTACTTCCTGTGGTTTTCACGAGAAACTAAAGTCAGTTCGTTGTACCAGTTCTGCAGCTGGTCGAGCCCGTTGTGCAGCGGCCCCCCGATGCAGGCGACCTGCTGCCGCCTCTGCCAGTCCCGCAGTTCCGCTGTCAGCGCGCTGCTCACCAACGCGTCTGTCTCCTTGACGATTTGGGTCATCTTACTGAGCGCTTCCTAAAAACAAAGGTAACTACTGAAAAGATTTTCATGAGATGCAACCAAAGTCACTCATAACCCACGAAATTATTTGTCAGACCTGGGGGATAAAGGCTAGGTTAACATTCTCAGCAAATATTTTATCAAATACTACCTTCTATTTATCAGAGCACTGCCTTTTCCAACTTTCGATTTGAAAAATCTTTTTAAAGATTTTATTTATTTATTTGATGGACAGAGATCACAAGTAGGCAGAGAGGCAGGCAGAGAGAGAGGGGGAAACAGGCTCCCTGCTGAGCAGAGAGCCCGATGCGGGGCTCGATCCCAGGACCCTGAGATCATGACCTGAGCCGAAGGCAGAGGCTTCACCCACTGAGCCACCCAGGAGCCCCTCAATTTGAAATTATTATAATTAAATAATATTATTAAAGGAAGCCGCATGATCACAGCTAACAATCTCATACTATCCCATAATATCATTTAATCTCATCTAATGTAAGTTCAAGTACATTGAATTTATAACTCTTGTGACATTATTGAATCTTCTAGTCATACAGCCATACCTCCACTTTTCAAAAAGACATAAATTAAATTTACATTCTTAGAAATATATGCATTTATTCTAAAATGTACTGATTAAAATTAAAGCCTTTCTATGTTAGTTTTTTAAGGACTTTATCTGGGGGTGCCTGGGTGACTCAGTTGTTAAGCATCTGCCTTCAGCTCGGATCATGATCCCAGGGTCCTTGATCGAGCCCCACATCGGGATCCCTACATGGCAGGAAGCCTGCTTCTCCCTCTCCTACTCCCCCTGCTTCTGTTTCCTCTCTCACTGTCTCTCTGTCAAATAAATACATAAAATCCTTAAAAAAAGTAATTTATCTGGGTTGAGGAAGGCATAGTGGAGAAGTTTAATTTTTAAAGGCCTAAGGATTAGAAGGTGTGAATTCTTATCTGGTTTTGTGACAAGCTATGTGAATTGGGATAAACCACTTAACTTTGCTGGAACTTGGTCTTCTGATCTATACAATGAGGTGACTGGACCAAATAATTTCTGAAGTTCCTTTTGTCTTAAAATCTTATTTCTAAGCATTTCTTAGCATGCACAAAACATAGAGCATAGATTTATTATGCATAAATGCATTAAGCCTATCTTGGAGTAATTATTTGCATTTTAGAAACTTGATTTCTAACTGTTGAAGTTTATAATGTGGGTGAAAGTAAATTCTACATTTATTTGTGCTCACACAAATTCCTACACAGCAAATGCAGCTGAGCTTCTAGAAATGAACTCTTGACTTACCAGTGGCCGCTCAAATTTCAGTTGCATTTATTTCACAGAGAGATAGAAAGTTGAAATAGAAATGATTCCCCTCTTTTAAAATATTTCATTGAGCCAGAAAAAGCTTTCTCTGCTCCTTGAAAGGAGGTTAGATTGAATATGTTCGGTTGTCGATGAACTATCCTGAAATCTATTCAATTATGTAGCCTCAGGTCGTTTTTCAGAGTGGAAACTGGAACACTGATTTTTCTAATAAAATTTTAGTGCCTGCCAAGCAATATTTTAATTCTACCTGTAGTAGAACCCGTACCAGCATATTAAGTACAGAAACTAAAATGGTCATGTCTGAAATAGGGGCAAGTAAAAACGGGGTAAGATGTTCGCCTTGAAATTAACGGTCGCTACAGGGAATGCACTGCATGAACTACATGAAGCAAGAAGCCCGGCTTCGAAAGCTTGGGAACGGAAGCGCGGCCAACAGTGTGGTACTCTTCCCAGAAACACCGCGGTTTATCGTTTAGCTTAAATAGGCCTGAATGAATCCAAGAGCTTGATTCTTTTCAGTGGGAGCAGATATAGGAAAAGAACAGTGGGCAAGGCCAAGTTAACGTTCTTCACTAACCTTTCTCTTGAAGTCGAGGCTGTTAAGCATTTCTTGCAGAGTTAAAACTTCCTGATTCATGAGGGCGTTGTTCTTGTCCCCCTGGTCTGTGAAGGAAAAGAGATGAGATTTTGAGCCCTCTCCAAGGTGAAGTTCTCTGCCCAAAAGCCAAGACTCCTGCAATCCCCATCCTTAAGTCCCACGATATGAGAGACGAAATGTGGCCCTTGTGGAAGAGCCTGGAACATGTCCCTCTTTACTCATCTGCCAGGAGGATCACCTCCAAGCAAGCCAGGGAGGATATCTCTATCTTACAGACCTTGACAGAAGACCAGTCTTCACACCATGCTCCTGTTTGGGGTAGGGAGAGGGCTAAAAAGTTTTTTGAAATGCATTCCTTTTTAGATACCTCTACATGGACAATAACCCTAGCTAGTTGGGCTACGTGGGAAACGGGCCTTCTTTGTGCCCATCATTAAATCATATTTGATTCCTCCGGATCCCTTTACCTACTGTTCCCGCTCTACTTTTTCACCAGGAATTATGAAAAGCTGCCTGGAAGGGTTGCAGTTGTATCCATTTACTCTCATGAACTAATAAAGACTCAATCTTTTGCTCCCCCCTTTTTTCTTTTGCAGCGTGAGCTTGCCTCACAGTAACACTAGAAGCAGGAAAGAATTGCAAAGACTCACAAAACCCCCGATGGTTTACCCTCTTAAATGGGAGATGCCGACTGACAAAACCCCCGATGGTTTACCCTCTTCAATGGGAGATGCCGACTGACAAAACCCCCGATGGTTTACCCTCTTCAATGGGAGATGCCGACTGACAAAACCCCCGATGGTTTACCCTCTTCAATGGGAGATGCCGACTGACAAAACCCCCGATGGTTTACCCTCTTCAATGGGAGATGCCGACTGACAAAACCCCCGATGGTTTACCCTCTTCAATGGGAGATGCCGACTGACAAAACCCCCGATGGTTTACCCTCTTCAATGGGAGATGCCGACTGACAAAACCCCCGATGGTTTACCCTCTTCAATGGGAGATGCCGACTGACAAAACCCCCGATGGTTTACCCTCTTCAATGGGAGATGCCGACTGACAAAACCCCCGATGGTTTACCCTCTTCAATGGGAGATGCCGACTGACAAAACCCCCGATGGTTTACCCTCTTCAATGGGAGATGCCGACTGACAAAACCCCCGATGGTTTACCCTCTTCAATGGGAGATGCCGACTGACAAAACCCCCGATGGTTTACCCTCTTAAATGGGAGATGTCGGCAAAACCCCCGATGGTTTACCCTCTTCAATGGGAGATGCCGACTGACAAAACCCCCGATGGTTTACCCTCTTCAATGGGAGATGCCGACTGACAAAACCCCCGATGGTTTACCCTCTTCAATGGGAGATGCCGACTGACAAAACCCCCGATGGTTTACCCTCTTCAATGGGAGATGCCGACTGACAAAACCCCCGATGGTTTACCCTCTTCAATGGGAGATGCCGACTGACAAAACCCCCGATGGTTTACCCTCTTCAATGGGAGATGCCGACTGACAAAACCCCCGATGGTTTACCCTCTTCAATGGGAGATGCCGACTGACAAAACCCCCGATGGTTTACCCTCTTCAATGGGAGATGCCGACTGACAAAACCCCCGATGGTTTACCCTCTTCAATGGGAGATGCCGACTGACAAAACCCCCGATGGTTTACCCTCTTCAATGGGAGATGCCGACTGACAAAACCCCCGATGGTTTACCCTCTTCAATGGGAGATGCCGACTGACAAAACCCCCG
Source organism: Lutra lutra (assembly GCF_902655055.1). NCBI lineage: Eukaryota > Metazoa > Chordata > Mammalia > Carnivora > Mustelidae > Lutra > Lutra lutra. The sequence continues at coordinate 3,942,707 of NC_062280.1, forward strand.
ATGGTTTACCCTCTTCAATGGGAGATGCCGACTGACAAAACCCCCGATGGTTTACCCTCTTCAATGGGAGATGCCGACTGACAAAACCCCCGATGGTTTACCCTCTTCAATGGGAGATGCCGACTGACAAAACCCCCGATGGTTTACCCTCTTCAATGGGAGATGCCGACTGACAAAACCCCCGATGGTTTACCCTCTTCAATGGGAGATGCCGACTGACAAAACCCCCGATGGTTTACCCTCTTCAATGGGAGATGCCGACTGACAAAACCCCCGATGGTTTACCCTCTTCAATGGGAGATGTCGACTGACAAAACCCCCGATGGTTTACCCTCTTCAATGGGAGATGTCGACTGACAAAACCCCCGATGGTTTACCCTCTTAAATGGGAGATGTCGACTGACAAAACCCCCAATGGTTTACCCTCTTAAATGGGAGATGTGGAATGAACGTTGTGTATTTTTTTTTTTAAGAATTTATTCATTTGACAGAGAGAGGTCACAAGTAGGCAGAGAGGCAGGCCGAGAGAGAGAGGGGAAGCAGGCTCCCCGCTGAGCAGAGAGCCTGATGCGGGGCTCAATCCCAGGACCCTGGGATCATGACCTGAGTCGAAGGCAGAGGCTTTAACCCACTGAGCCACCCAGGTGCCCCTATTAATTCTTATTATTAAGGATTATTATTTATTGGAGAGAGAGAGCATGGGAAGGGAGAGAGGGGAGGGGAGAGGGACAAGCTGACTCTGCTCTGAGTGCTGAGCCCAATGGGGGGCTCAGTCTCATGACCCCGAGATCATGATCTAAGCCAAAATCAAGAGTTGGTCACTTAACTGACTGAGCCACCCAGGTGTTCCACAACTATGAACATTTTAAATATCATTTCACGGGAGTCAGTACATCCTGAAGATGCCAGGAGAGCACATCACCCCTCACCTACGCCAAGCAAGATTCCTAGCCTAATATCCTTCCTTTTAAATCTGAGGTGGATGTTAAGCACTTGGTCACAATCATCCACACTTCCTTCTAGGTAAATATTAAGCTAACATTTCAGTAGTTAAAGATGCTTCTGAAAATAAAATATTTCTATCCCAATTGTTTTTAAAAATTATTTTAAAATAAGTTTAAAATTACAAAAGAGTTGCAAAAAGAGTAGAGTTCCCATCTGCCCTTTATCTGGCTTCTTCTAGTATCTTACATAAGCATAGTGCAATTATTGTACCCAGCAAATGAGCACTGGTACAATCCTATTAGCTAATCTCGATCTAATTGGAATTTCTCTGTCCCACGAATGGCAACACACTTCAAAAGATCAATCCTGTTACTTATAAATTTTAGACCTTGTAAATATTCTCATTCTTTCTTTCCATTTCTTCTCCTTTTCTTCCCATTAAAAAAAAAAAATTTACTTGTAAATGAACTCAATGTCTAATCACAAAGATATAGTCAATCAATTGCAGTTTCCTTACATTTTGACATTTATACAATTACTGAAGTTATATCTTTGGAGATTTTTTATGATATGAGAAAATACTTATAAAACTTAAGAATGCAATACACAAAACTATGTAAAGGATTATTTCAGGTTTTTTTTTGTAAATAAATAGGTATATATGTATTTAAATGTATAGGAAAAAGGATGGAAGGAGATATACTAACATTTTGACTGTTTCTCAGCAGATAGTGGAATTTTTAATGATTTTTTATTTTGTTTTATAATTCCCTTTTCTTTTTTCCAAATTTCCTATAGTGAATCACATTTCTACTTATAATTTTTAAAATCTTATTTAAAAGCAGTGTAGAGCTTGAACTCATGAACTGAGATCAAGAGTTGTGGGCTCTATCGACTGAGCCAGCCAGATGATCTTAAAAATTATATTTAAAAAATCCATGTAAGTATGATGTTAGTAATTTCCCGATTATACTAGACAACTATCATTACTTTTCTTAGTTGTGATAATGATATTTTGATTCTACAGGAGAATGTTTTTAGTTTTTGGAGATGTGTCCCCAAGTAGGAATGATTTCTCATGAGCTTTACAATTTATTTTGAATTGGTTGATAAAAAAACATACATTTATATGGGGAGAAAAGGAGGAAGCAAAACATTCCTCCCCTGCACTCTCTCTTCAGGACGAAAGCAAGAGCACTTCCCTCAGGGAAACAGATCAATTTATCAACTTGGTCAGTATGAAGGGAAATCCCAGTCATGTCGTCTTTATGTCCTAAGTGGAATTAAAAACGAAGTAAAGACTTACCCATTGTCTGAATTGTTTTGTACCTGTAGTCAAATTCATCCTGCAGGTCTTCTAAGTACTTGGTGTCTTGTTCTGTCATCTTTTTACAAAAGAAAACACACTCACTCTGTTGTTCTAATTAAGCGCGTCAGCAAAACATCATCATCAGTCTTTCAAAGGACACGGTTTGGTGCTTCTGGCCTCCAGTCATGGGCTGGCCCAAGCTTGCAGAGCCCACATTTCTAAAGGCTAATGGCCATGAAGGCTGAATAGCACCGAAGAACAAGAACTAGGCTAAATCTGCTTTTCCATTTGCTCTTCCTGATCATTTGGTAATCTTGCAGCATCTTGCCTGTTATTTCTTATTTAGTTCCAAATGATGTTACAAATGTCTTTTTTGGCTGGAGACTATGGATACCTTTTCCCTTTTAGTTCCATACAACTCTGCATGAATGTACCAATTATCTTTTCACTTAAAGTCCCTATTCTAATCTGCTGTGGTTTATGGCAATTCAGTCTACATTTTTATCCCTTCTCTGCTTCTTAGAGAAATATCTATGCTTCCTCTATATGTCCTATTTGTTTTTATTTTGAGATTTCACTTTGCTCTTCTCTCCAAACCTGGTGATGGCTCTCTGCTCATAACAGGTACTACGTGCCAAGATCTGGGCTAACGGCTTATCTTAGACTATCCCATGCAGTCCTTCCCAGCAATCCTGTGATGGTGGTCATCTTCACGTTTACAGATGAAGACGCAGAGATTTACAGTGTAAAGGTTTAGAGGCTTGGAGCTTGGTGGGTAGGCCCAGTCTCTAGTCAACTGAAGCTGAAAAGCTTCCCCCCAAGAAATCTTTTCTAATATGAACACAGTGCATGAGAGAGGGTTATTTTATTATCAGATTGTCCTGTGATTTCTGTAAGAGCTAACTTTGGGCACAGTTAGATGTCTGGGGGCCACAGTTAACCTTGCTAGGTTTCTGTGAGATCACTCACCTGTACACTATTTTTAATGGCAGCCACTTTGTGTTCCACATTCCTCTGCCTTTCTGAAACTGAAGAACTTTGTAAGGATTTCTCCAGAGGACCCTGGGGAAAGAATGCTTTGAAATTTCAGTGATGTTAATAAAACAAGCTTATGATAAATGTAGTATATATGGTACACTTTGAACTGAGGCTTGGAGTTATAGGGTATAGAATACTATACAACCATTAAAAAGAATACTTTAGAAAAAATATTTAATGACATTTAAAGTAGCATTAAGTTGTTAAGAAATAGAGCAAGGTATAAAAACACCATACATTTATGAGCCCTCTTCCTTACAGATATATATATATATATATACACATATGGGTATATGCATAGACATGTAAACTCAAGTACATATGATTGGAAGAACACACACACCAAAACATTATCAATAGGTAAGTGAAATTGCAGATGATTTTATGGCTTAAACTTTCCTAATTTTCTATAACAGACCTTTGTTACTTTTGAAATTCCCTAAAATGAATACATGTAATTTAAAAATGAGTATAGTGAAGCTACATTAAATTGGACTTAAATCCAGAATTAGGGATGTTGACTCTGCTGGGATGAGATTTACTTCTACACTGGAACAAAGGTTGTTCACTAAAGAATATCTAAAAATATTAGCCAAGTCAAATAGAAAGGCTAACCAACCTTTCCATGCACCATTTCTTGGCCATTCAAATAATCTAACATTGAGTGTTCCTTAGATATAGAGACACTGATGTGCTCCTTAGATATCAAGCCACATAGATACCGAAATGAGAGAATGTCGGCAACCCCTTTGCCTTAGAGTTGGGTGAAGAGATATGGTTTAGAAAGCCTGATGACTTGACTAAGCAAATCAGGGGTGCAACCTCAAGCAGAACCAATGTGCTTGGCTACCAGTCAAGTGTTCTTCCAACTACACCACATTCTTCAGATAGGAAAAATATATATATGCTCCCATATATTTGTATATTGGCTTGAGGTTTTAAAATTTACACACCAGTGCTTCTCTCGTGGTAGTATGTTGTACTGGCAGATTGTATGTAGTTTCTAATTTGACTGATACCTGATATTTGAAGACAACCCCCCACACACACACACTAAATTGACTGGGGAAAAGAGGGATATAGAAAAGGATAGCTGAGAATATATATGAGAAATCATATGTTAGTAGTAATAGCATCTTAATTTTTACCCAAAATGTACTGAATCAAACTAAATTTACTGTAGAAGCACTATACCTTACATTTTAAATTAAAAATATCCTTTATCTAAAAAATAAGAACAAATTATTAAAATTCCATATTTCTCCAAAAACAGCCATAATGTGAAAATAGCTAAGTCTAAATATTTTAACAGCTCAAAAAAAGATAATTTTCTGGGACCTTTAAAAATAAATATAGTATTGATATACATATATGATTTACTAAGTTATGGAGAACATCATCTAGAAATTGATTATTTACATACTCTTCCTTTTTATAAGGACTAACTGAAAAAGTATTCCCAAGGACTTAGTTGATTCCCTCTATTAGTCTTACTTTGATGGGGGCTCTGAATTCACTGAGGATAGTATGACAAAATATAATCTAAAAAGGGCAGGGCCAAGTACATTGAAACAATCAACAAGCAAGTATTTATAGAATTTCTATCAGATAAAATTTTGTGTGTATAGTTTCAGGGTGGTGGGGAGTAGGAAGTCCAGAGCCATAGAAGGGTTTTTTTTGTTTGTTTGTTTTTAAGTTTTATTTATTTATTTATTTATTTGACAGATCACAAGTAGGCAGGGAGGCAGGCAGAGAGAGACAGGAGGAGGAGGCAGGCTCCCTGCTGAGCAGAGAGCCCGATGCGGGACTCGATCCCAGGACCCTGAGATCATGACCTGAGCCGAAGGCAGAGGCTTTAATCACTGAGCCACCCAGGCGCCCGCCATAGAAGGTTTTGACTAAGATCAGTCCCTGAGGATAATCACGCTGAGGGAAGCAAAGTCCACGTGGAGCTGGGACTCCAGCCAGGGGGCAGCGAACTTCATTCCTCAACTGGTACTGTAAGGCCACGGACCAGAGTGTAACCAGCAGAAACAGAAAAGAATGTATAGATAGGATTCCAGAAACAAACTCCAGAAAGCCTTGCTAATTATCTGAGTATGAAGGCAGAGAAAAGGAATTACTCAAAGACCTGGATTCCAAGTGTACTGGAGGATAGTGGCAACATTAATATAGGTAACGGCTGGGAAGAAGATAAGAATTTGTTTCAGAAAAATTGAGTTCAAGGAGATAACAAGACCACAAGTTCAGAAAATATTACCTGAACGGGCATATTGGCTGCAGCTAATATTCTCCTCTCTTCCCTTAAACAGTGTGAAATAACCACAGCTACGTGCATTGGATTGCCATGAAATTTCCCCTAGAAAAAAGTGAGCAAAAACAAACACAAAAGCTTAAATATAAACGTCATATGAAAACATCACTACTCATAAAGAAAAAATAATCCCTCAAAAAATATGTGAAATTATTTGGGATTTGTTTCAACAATGTCTTCTAAAGCCACAGAAACCTGGATTGTGAAACTCCTGCGGAGTAAATTAAAAATAATTCTTGAACACCTCTGTAGAAAAGGCCCTGAACACACACTCGGGAGGATCCATTTATTTTAGGCTTAGGATAGGTTTTAGGTAAAAGAGTTACTTCTTTGTAAAGTATTAGGAACCAGGGTGGTCCCAGCTGTTCACTTATTAACTCTGTACTTGATGGTATACTTAAAGCATTCTTTTGGTCCCTGTTTGGTGTTGCTTATGTCGACTAGCTTATAACTATACGAATTTACTAGAGCGAGGCTACACACATTTCAGCAACAATATTTTTCTCACATCTAAGCATATACATTTTTTATTACCCATGCAAATGGCGCAGACATTGGAAACTGGCAGCCTGCGGGTTTAATTTAGGCGCTAGTTGTGCTGTGTAAGTCACATATTGTAATCCCTTCAGGAGGAGCAGGTACTGCCCATAGCTGCCATCGTGTCCAGCACTGAAAACCTCAGGCACTAATTTACCTCACCTGCCAAGACCCTGTAGTGTTTCAGTTGTCTTGGTTTATAGAGCTAATCCCAACACCACCATCCTTTTAGTCAGTAGTGTTAAATGTCTTTGTTAATTGAGCCTTTCCAAGCCGGAGTAAACAGGAAGCTTAGTAAGTGTAGACAAACACATTTATTTAGTTTCCCTCCCCTCTCCTATCCTCTTCTCTCTGAAAGACATGCTAATAACTATGAAATGGTCAAAGGGGTCAGTAAGAGAAACAATAAAATAACGACCCATAAAGCGGAAAATTAACAATGAATCGAAAGGAGGAGTATATACAGATTGACAAACTAAAGGGTCTTTCAAGGGAAGAAATGAGGTTGTAAACATTTTTATGACGTTCTGTTAATGTTCTGTTAATAAATAAATAACGTTCTGTTAATAAAACTGCTGCCACAATTTTATTCGAGGATGCACATTACTTAGGACTTCTATTCGTAAAACGAGGGAATCAACACCAAGTTTCTTCCATAGTCTACAGCCTTCAAAACTCTATTTTCCCTCTTAAATCAGAAAGCTCCAAAAAATAAAATTGAATTGACAGAAGCTCATAAGGTACAGAAATTAAAATGATCCTTTTTATTAAGCAGAGATACCAAATTTCCCATTTCTGCATGCTGACAATTTCAGATTCTCTCTGGTTAGGATTTGTTCCTGCTGTTAATTTTCCTAGCTACTGATGTTTTCCATATACCTTCTATTCAACTTCCCAAGAAAAATGAAGTCTTCTCATTTTGCCCTTATTTTGTAAATATTCCATTGTTAAAAATAAACAGTTTCTTCTGGGGCTCCTTTGGAGGCTCTGTTCCTTGTGTAAATTTGAAAACTCCTCTTCCCTCCCGTCCAAGATCTGGAGTTCGTCTAAGACCCCAAGAATCACCATTATTTGTCCTTGTTTTTCTCACCATTGTAGGAGCTTTTCCATGATCATTCAGATACCATCTTTCTATAGTTCTCAGCTCCGTTGTGCACATTTTCATTTTCCTTTTCTACTTGCACTGTTTACCTTCCCTTTCAGATTCAGCTTCCCCTCATGTCTTAGAAGGTTAAACTATTCATTTTTCTCCCTTGTCCAGAGCACACAGCACCATCGTGTTCATCTAGGCTATCTTTTTACCTTTTTTGCGCATTTTCCCTAACTTAGTCCCTCCCTTAAATGTATGAGACAAAAACTGCTTACAGAAAATTGATCCTTATATTCAAAACCAAATTAGTGCTTTTTATTTTTGTAAATATCAAAGATGTACTCATGTTCACCTTTCAATTATCACGTATATGAACCTCAAAAAAAAAAAGCTGCCAAAACCAAAACCAAACCTAAACAAAACAAAACAAAACAAAACACCCCTGAGTGTGAGTTGGTAGGAGGCGAGAACACCCGAGAGAGGAAAACTGTACATTTTCTGTTGTGTGTCTGTCTTGTCTCATGTATGTGTAGTGCTTATATCTTCTGCCCTGTGGCTTGTCTTTTCCCAAACAGCAATGAGTAGAAGTTTCTATTTTAGTGAAGTCAAATTTATTAGTTCTTCCCTTTATGTTATGGTTAGTGCTTTTTTTTTTTTTTTTTTTTTTTTTTTTTTGGTTAGTGCTTTTTATGACTTACAAAATCTTTCCCTAACCTGCAGTCATAGAGGTTTGTGTTTTTTTTCCTGCTAAGTCTTTATAGTGATGTCTTTCGCTGTACCTCACGTGGAGCTTGGGAATAATGAGTGGTCCTTTTCACATTTTCTGTATGGGTACACAGCTCTGACGATATTTATTGAACATTCTGTTTTTTCATCAGGCTCTGTTGGGCCACTTCTTTCATAAGTCAAGGTCCACATGTGGATGGGTTTGCTTCTGGACTCCATTCCATCTTAGAATTCTATCTCTGTTTTGTCAACAGCTTATTTTAATTACTAGACCTTTATAATAAATTTTGATGTCAACTAGAATAAATTTCTTTGCATTTCCACATAAACTTGAAGACAAGCTTGTCAGCCTACACACGTCTATAACTATGCTGAGAATCTGAATGGCACGCTGTCTTTAGATACGTTTGGGGGACTTGGCATGTTTATAATTGCATTTTAATCCATTTATTGGGGTCTTCTCTAATGTCTCTCTATTAAGCATTATAATTACCTATGGGGATCTTACACATTTTTTGTTAGGTTTATTTCCATATAATTGGTATTTTGACAACAGAATAAATAGTGTCTTTCTTTCTTAATTGTTTTTGCTGGCATGTAGAAATATATTTGACACCCATATATTGATTTTGAAACTAGAAAATTTGCTAAACTCTTACTGACTCTAATGTGTTTTTAATATCTCTTAACAATTCTAACAATTTATCTGTAGACTCTCTTGAATTTTCTACATACACAAATCATATCTTGTGTGCATATTGGTAACATTTTCTCCCTTATCTAACATCTAATTTCATCAGAGTTTTAAATTCATCCTGTCTTATTTAGAAATGTAATGGTTAATTTCCAAACATAGGGGTTTTCTACTTCTCTGGTTTTTTGACCAATTTTTTAAAAATGATTTTATTTATTTATTTTATTTTAGAGAGAGAGAGAGAGAGAGAGAGTGCTTGAGTGGGGCATTATGGGCAGAGGGAGAGGGAGAGAGAGAATCTTAAGCAGGCTCCATGCCCAGCACGGAGCCTGATGTAGGGCTCCATCTTAACGACCCTGAGACCATGACCTGAGCCAATACCAGAATCAGGTGCTTAGCCGACTGAGCCACCCAGACCCCCCTTAACCAATGTTTTTTAATAGATTTAAACATTCTCATCAGAATAGATGTTCTGAGTGAGTTCAACCACTGAGACTTGCTCTGTGGCCCAGGTTCCAGACCTTTCATAAGCTCATGGAGAACGCAAAGTTGAAAGAGGTATATTGAAATCTATTCCGTGGATTTTTCTCCTTGTGGTGCTGTCACACACAGACTTATATATTGCTAGTGAGTCAAACTTTCCATTTCCATGAACTGAACTTTAATGATGCTCTTAGCTTTGAAGCAAAAATATAAACTATGACATAATGCCTTTTATCACTTGGAATTTTTATCTTATACTTACTGAAAGGGTGGGATTTATTTCTATGGAGATATAAAATTTAAAATCACATAGCAGTACTATGCATATATAAAAAGGGTAAATACCTGTGAAGTAAATTGGTTAATGTATTCTTGAAACTCCTGCACATACTTAGAATTCAAATTTTCTGAAACTCTTTTCCAATTAGACTCATTGGAATTCATATTTTTCCATAAAATAATGTCTTCTGGGACATCAAGAATGTCAATGAGCTAGTATTTCTTTGAAGTGTGCAGATCTACTGTCTCCATCCTGTAAGTTTTGATATTGTCACTTTCTTGATCTTACCAGAAGTTCTTAATAGAAAATTCTCAGGCAAGAACCAGGAGTCACACTCCTTCTGCAAGTGGTCCTCAAATGGTTTGCTGACAGAAACATGGAGGGACTGTACTGGCCTAGTCATGTCATCATGATTAACAACCATATCACTATGCATTTAGAAGAAATTATTATTTAATGGCTCAGAGACAAGTCCATAAAGTCACTGAGGACTAGAAAATATGGTAGGTTCTAGATGTCTCTTCCAAAAGCCTTCTAACCAGTCCTCTATCCACTCAAACATTATCCATACCCTTTTGGTCCACTCCCAATAATATCCTTGAAGAAGTTCTTCTTCTTGGACATTGCTTAAATTAAATTAAATATGGCAGTAACTTCAGCAATTGGCAGGTATAAGATTTCAGTGACACAGTGCTTGTCATAAATCCAACTCATACTCTTAATCCCTTTAAAGATCTGTTTGCATCGACAGTGTAATTCTAAGTCTCCTCAAAGAAAGCAAATTCTCATCTCAGGCATCGCTTCTTTGATTGAACACATATTGAACTTTTTCGGCAATGGCGTCATGCTGGACGTCAAGTGCATTCTGTTCCAAGTCAGCAGGAAATTTCTGATAAATGGATATCATACCTCTTCAAGATAATTCCTTGCCATGCATGATTCATTTACTCTAGCTTCCTGCCACACTGAGATTTCGTTCACCTATTGTGAGGAATTTGGCAATTTCTCTTGCCACTGTTGCTTTGTGTGTGATAGGCAATCCTTCTGCATGAATCTCACTAATAAAATATTACACAACTTCTGCCCATGTGCATCTTTCTTCCTTTCTTACATCCTATAAAGCACTTTACTGTTATTTTCCATGAAAATATGGAATTTAGGATCATCTATCCAGTGACAAATAATTTGCTTAACAAATATCAAATTTATACCCTGCTGATCTGTTCCCACCCCGTTCTGCATACATGATAGCTGTTTGTTTCAATCCTAAAGCACTATTATATTGACAACACTTTAAACAGCAATTAAACTCAACATATGCTACGCCAACAGTGCACATCATTCAACTGAAGTGACAACAACATGAAGAGCTGTGACCCAATTTCACATCATAGGCAATGACAATGACATCGTGTTTGCCACAATAAGAGATGCTATTGATTATACGATGCAATTTCACCTCAGAGATTAAAATGCTGACAAAAAGGTGTCTTAGAATTAATAAATATGCTGTTTTGTTCTTGCTGCTGCTTTATGCTGAATTCTTTGGCTTTCCTTCAAATTCCTCTTCTCCTGCCCTTCCATCTAATTTCTAATTTTGACTCATCACTAAAGAGGGACAAGTTCATCTGCTTTTTTTCACCCAAATGGTCCAAGGAGTACCAGAATCAGAGGTAAAGGAATGAGAAGTCTTGCTCAAAAGAATCTCCTCCATCCAGGCAGCACAGAATCAGAATTCCCAACTAGACACTCACTCCTTTGAGTTCTTTCTCCAAGGATCCCCTTTAAAATGCAAACACATGAGGAAGCATTAACACTATATTTAATTAATTTCCTCTGCATTGTGCAAGAATGACCGGATGTTGTTTCCTGGCCGCAGTGACTTGGCAACTGCAGGATGAGAGCAATAGGTCCCTGGACAGATATAGGGAGAAGGTTCAGGGTAGGCTTGAATGAGAGAGACAGTAGTAATCAGTGGGATTCTAAAGAAACATGTAACCAACAACTGCCTGAGTTTGGGTTTCTCCAGAAGCTGATCCTGAAATAGGAATTCCAGTGCAAAACACAGTTATGGGAGGGAGGGTAAATGAGACAAAGAAAAAGAGGCATCTGGAAAACGGGGTGTTATCAAGTCAGTGGCTAAGATGGGCTGGGAGCCAGTAAAAAACATGTGACAGACCTATCTACATAAGGGTTTCAGGAAATGGGGTTGCTTTATTATTTTTTTAAGATTTTGTGCATTCACTTGAGAGAGAGAGAGAGCACAAAAGGGAGACATAGACTCCCCACTGAGCTGAGAGCTGGACTCGGGGCTCGATCCCAGGACCTTGAGATCAGGACCTGAGCTGAAGGCAGATGCTTAACCATCCGAGCCACTCAGGCACCCCAAGGAAATAAGTTATTTCTATACCAATTCTTGTCTTCATTAGCCCCATTAGCAAGAGAAATGTAAATGCTGACACTCCACCACACTGAACTAAAATGATGAAGCCCAAGGGGATATGGATATGGGCAGGGCATCACCTGCCTCTGCTATATCAGCTCTTCTCCCAACATCAGTGAGAGAAATCTTGACTTCTCATTGGTTTTAACTACCTACAACCACACTATGCTTAAATGTTGACATTTCTTCTTCTATAGTATCTCTCGGTTATGAAGCAGTTGTCTCCAAAAACGGAGTCAAATGTTTTCGTTCATATTTTTATTGGCAATCTGCAATCTACTACACACTTTTGGTTGCCAATTAGCTCTCATCCCTTTTATCATCCCAAATACTGCTGTTAAATCATTTTTATCCTTGCTCCATACCAGTGCCAAACACACTGGCCAATTTCTACTTGACAATATGTTCTCAGCTCCAGCCTTTTACTATTTCCTTCCCTCTATTCTGAGCACATGGTTTTTCTTCATGGCTTCTACCTAGTATTTCCTCACTGAATCGTAAGAATATGTTTATGGTTGAACCCCCCCCCCCCCACTAATTTGAACATGAGCTGATTTATTTGCCTTAAGGCTGATTTAGATGTAGGAAGATGAGTCTAACAGATTTAAAAAATAATTATCTTTCATGATAATGAAAACCACTGTGAGATACCACGATGCATCTGTTGGAAAGATTAAATCTAAAACACATTATACCAAATAAAGATGAGGAACTGGTGTAGCAGGAACTTTCACATGGTGTAGCCACTTTGGAAGATAATTTGACAGCTTCTTACAAAGTTAAATATGCTCCTACCATCTTATCCAGCAATCACGCTCCTAGGTATTTACCCAGATGAATTAGAAACTTATGCTCACACCAAAACCAGCACACAAAGTTTACAGCCACTTTATTCATAACCATCAAAACTTAGAAGCAACCAAAATATCCTTCAATAGTTGAATGGATAAAGAAACTGGTCCATCTATATGGTAGAATATTATTCAGTGATAAAATGAAATGAGCTATCAAGCTACACAAAGAGGAAACTTAAAACCATTGCTAAATGAAATAAGCCAACGTTAAAAGGCTATGTACTCTATGGCAAAACTATAGAGATAGAAAAAGGATCAGTGGTTGCCAAGAGTTGGGGGGCAGGGAGGGAAGAAGGGATGAATAGGTGGAACACAGGGGATTTTAGGGCAGAAAAACTTTTCTAAAGGAGACTGTAATGGTGGATATATGACTCTGCATGTAAGACCCACAGAACTGTGTAATACAAAGAGTGAACCCTAATGTACTCTATAGACTTTAATGATAAGGTATTATTGATTCATCAGCTGTAACAAACGTGCCACTCTGAATGCAAGATACTAATGACAGGGGAAACTCTCTGGCAGAGGTGAGGGGAGGCTAAGGGAGTAGATGGGAACTCTCTGTACTTTCCGCTCAGTTTTTTGGTAAACTTAAGACCGCTCTAAAAAAAAAAAAAATCTAGCCTATTTCTTAATCATCTTATTGAAGTCACAGTTCTCACATATCCTTATGCTATTTCTCTTACCAGGAATGAAAAAATTCAAATGAATAGAGTTGCTGCCTTTCCTGTTCAGTTAGTTTTGAATCCACTCATCACCACAAAGATTGTCTTGATAAAAGAGTAGTGAGGTATACAGTCTCCATGGATAGAAATGATCGCCTTTTTTCTATTTATGCTGATAATTATACATCCATCTTTAAAAAAACTAGCTAAAAATTAGCTGCAGGTATATATAGCTTGTCTTAGCTTATTTTTTCAATGAAAAGAAAACACTTAAAGGAATCATTAAAGGAATCAAGAATGTCCTCTATAAATTCTGAGTATATTTCTTGAGCCATGTCCTATGTCTGTGAAGGCTCAACTCATTCTGGACAATTGCTCTGCGAAGGAGCCAGAGAGCTCTCTAATAAACTGAGGGACCTGGGTTTGTGGTTGTACAAGCTGTGTGACCTGTACTAGCTGTGTGACCTGAGGCAAGTCACTTTTTAACCTTCATTACTTTAATTGTCCTATTAGTCACTTGGGATAATAATGCTTAACCCTCATCATAGAGTCACCAGAAGAGCCTGGCACATGTTTGAGGAAGAGCTTTGTAACTTATAAAGCACTCTACAAACATAAGGAGTTTTCTTTGTTGCCTCTTGGGGGTATTAGGAAAGTTTAAAGCTCACAAAAGGTAAGTCAAATAGAAGATAAAAATCTTTCTATTGGTTTCATAGAAATGAACAAAAATTCTGATTATAAAGACAATGAGGACTGTGTTATGCTTGAGAAAATATATTTACATGAATAAAAAACTCCAGAAAAAGGAAGACTATGTATTTGGGGCTTTCAGAACGTTAAAGAGTAGGGACTTTCTTGTCATTTCTTTAGGACTAACTTGTGCATGAACATAAATACACTAAAAGCTGCTTTGAATAAAAAAAAAACCCCACGAGCTAGCGATTAGAAATAATAATATAGTGCTTTCACCTGAGCATAATTCATGCAATCTTTGGAAGGAAATAATTAACACTACATTCTCTATGCATAGGAAAAACCAGGAGGAACGCATCAAACTCTAATGATTATCCTCAGGGAAATAGGATTGGGGGGAATGGAAATTTTCACTTTTACCTCAATTCTTTGGCATTATTAGAATTTTTTAAAATTTTGAGCATGTGTTACTTTTATGATTAAAACTAAATAAGAAGTGATAAATTACACATACATCTTCATACCAGATCTTTCTCTTTGCTTGACTTATGGAAAGGTTTTTTAAAACATTGTTGGCTTTGAAACTTTGAAAGGAGGAAAAAAAGAGTTAGGCACTTAGATAATTATGATGACTAAAATTCAATGCTCCTCGGGAATTCACAGCCTTGTAATTAAGAGATAAATGAACTGCTTAACTCAAAATGACAGGAAGAACACAAGATAGATGTTAACAAACTACTTACCATTTATATGTTTGAACATAACAATAGTAGAACCTGCCATTTACTGAATACCCGTTGTATTCAGGGGACTTCATGAGCTTTGTTTTTAATGCTGACAATAACCTGAAAGGTACATAGGAAGCCCAGGGGTTATGTCATTTGTGGAAAGTCATAGAACTGGGAAGTTAGGTAGAAGAAACCCTTCAAATCTAGGTGTATTTATTCTATAAACGATGACCTCGCCAAATCATTACTGCCTTTCAAAAATGCGTTCCTCCTTTATTTAACCAAACCACTTGAGCCACAGCTGCATTTAATTTTTTTCCCCTGGAAATTATAATAGCTTCAATGATAAATCTCTTCAAGGACTAACCATGCTTTATTGAAACCTCAAGGTAGCTAGCCACAGGGGAAAAGTAAACAAACCAATAGAAAGTGAGCATATATTCGATTAGAAATTATTAAATTGCTTCCTGAAACTATGGGGGTCTTAATACCTCTGGCAGTTATGCTACATGGACCCTGGGTGTCCCTGCATGATCTTGCTGGAAATGGCAAGATGGCAAGACCCCGGCCATTCTTTACTCATCTTTCAGGGTTGTATTTCCAGCAAGCAACCTTAGACGAGGTCAAGTCTCTCCCCAGGTAAAGAGTGGGCTTGCTTTGCTTACCTATAAAAACAGGGAATTCCTCAAGTTGGGTGTTCTCCTGTAATACAATCCACTGAGTGTGCAGACAACCACAATGGGCCCAGGGCTTCACCCCAGGACTCGGGGCAGGTGAGGGAACCAACGCAAATGAGCATGAAGCTCAGAGCCCTGCTTTTGCTGTCAATAATCAAGTTGCTGTCTCTGGTCCAGAGACATGTCTTTTTTTAGCACCTATGAAAACAACAAGCTCACTTGTTAGCTTGAAAGGAGGATAAAATTCCAGACCCTGCACACATCTTGACACCTACTTGTGTTGTAAAGCCTCTCACAAGGCAGCTCCGTTATTTAGTTCTGTATCTGATTCCCCATCTAGACTCCGTATCTTTCCAAAGTAGGGATTGGTCTTCTTCAAGACTAATCCTGAAAGAGGTGTCCGTTTCCAGGAACTTTGTAAATGTATGTTGAATGATCAAATGATGCAGTGAATAAATTAAACTCCTAACTGAGATGATAATAGAAAAAGCCTATTACTCAATCTCTGTGTTGGTAAAGACCTCTTTCTTTTTTTTAAACTCTATTTTAATTTTATTTTATTCATATATTTATTTTTTTGAAGGGGTGTGAGGGGCAGAGGGAGAGGGAGAGCACGCCTTAAGCAGACTCCCTACTGAGCACAAAGCCTGAGGTGGGGCTGGATTTCACGACCCTGAGATCATGACCTGAGCTGAAAGGTCAGCTGAAACGTTCAACTGGCTGAGCCACCCAGGCGCCCCTAAACCTCTGTCTTTAAATCCTCCTGGAGTTTATTAGTCATGTGTCCCCAGTAGCCAGGAAGATGAAACCAGAGTCTTGAGAGTACTTGGAAGAGGACAGCAGGTATGAAATACTTCAGGAGATGGCAACTTTGCTTCTCAAAGGTCTGATGGGATCCCCACCCTGGTTGGCCAGTATCATTGGTAGTGAGGCTGCTCTGGGAAGACGTGAACCATGAGGATTTTCCATGAGTGGGTTCATACCTAAGCTGAATCTCCTGCTTTCTGTATGGTAAGACACATCTTTTATTGATGGTAAAGGAATCAGTGTCCTGGGCTTATGTCTGGTGAGATCCTTCGGTCACCCTGCCACTTCTTCTCTTGTGATAACAAGGATACATCATTGTCACCATTACAGAGTATTAAGACAAGACTATAAAGATAGGAAAATGGAATATTAAATGTCAATCTTGGTAAAGAAGGTATACACACATCTCCGTGCTGATGGTATAACTATATGTACAGCAAAAACAAGAGACTGTTAAAATATTCTAGAATGAATAAACAAGCTGACATGTTTTTTTCCTCCACTGGCAATAACCCTTTAGAACTGGAAATGGGGGAAATGTTACAATCAGAATAATAAGAAAAATAATTTTTAAAACTTAGGAATAAACTTAACAAGAAATGTTCAAGTCATCTGAAATAAACTAGCATCATATTGAAGACTTTAAATGAGATCTAAGGGGTGCCTGGATGGCTCAGTCAGTTAAATGTCTGCCTTTGACTCAGGTCATGATCCCAGGGTCCTGGAATCAAGACCAGGTCAGGCTCCTTGCTCAGCAGGGAGCCTGCTTCTCCCTCTCCCTCTGCTGGCTGTTCCCCCTGCTTGTGTATGCATTCTCTTGAATAACTAAAATCTTTAAAAAATAAAAATGAAAAAAGATTAATGAGATCTAAGAGTGCATAAATTAAAAACATAACATAGGATAAACATACCAGAATTCTAGGATGTGATACATAGTATCTTAAAAATGTTAATTGTCCCAAAATGTTAGATGTCCCCAAATACATTTAATGCAACTGAAGTTAGACTCACAAGAGTCGCTTTCAGAGGGTTTGGGTTGAAGGGAAGGGTCAATAACGTTCATACAAAAGAAATGTTGCACAACAGTTAAGAAACTGCAAAGGCTAATTTTTTAGTGCTTAAAATATGTCAGGAAGTTTTCTAAGTGTTTTTTTGTTTTGCTTCCTCATGACAACTGTTTGTAATAAATATTATCATCCCAGTTTACAGATAGGTTAACTGAGAGATGTGAAGTAACTTGAAGCCAGAATTCAATCTGACACCAGTGTGTGCTTCCAATCAATTAACCACCAGGTCATTGTCTCCAAGTTGGGAGGAGGAGAACTTCCCATATACTAGGAAGTGTACTGTATTTCTAAATCATAAATATTCATTACAGTCAATAGTATTGACATATAACTAATTAGTAGAACATACCAGAGAGTGGTGGAAAATAATCATGAGAAAATTAATATATGAAAGGTGGTATTTCAGTTCAGTGGGAGAAAAATGATTATTTAAAAAAATCTGTCTGGTATACCTGCCTGTATCGATCCAGAAGAGAAAGCTGGATCTCTCTGAGAAGAATTCTATCTAGATTGAAGACTTAATTTTTTTTAAATGCTAGAATAAAATTTAGGAAAACATATATAATTGAAGAGTTGGGAGACTTTTAACCACAGTAGGATCCCCAGAACTATATTTAAAAAGATGGGTTTTTCAGTACATTTGAATACTTTTTGTATGGAAAAAGATATCATAAAGCCAAAAGACATATGATAGACTGAGGAAAATATCAGTAACTCATATGAAAGAGCTATTTACCCTGAAAGATACTTTTAAAAATACTAAACATTTTTTATTGACATATAATTAGCATAATGTTATATTAGTTTCAAGTGTACAGTATAATGTTTCAATGATTCTATGCATTTTTCAGCACTCATCACAATAGTATGTATGTATGTACGTATCCATCTATCTATTTCAACCCTATCCCACCCACACACACACCTTTGGCAACCACCAGTTTATTCTCCATTTAACAGTCTGAGGTTTTTTGTCTTTTTTTCTTTACTTTGTTCATTTGTTTTGTTTCTTAAATTCCGCACGTGACTGAATGTGGTATTCTGCACGTGGTATTTATCTTTCTTTCTCTGACTTGTTTCACTTAGCATTATAACCTCTAGGTCCATCCACGTTGTGGCAGATGGCAAGATCTCATTCTTTCCTAATGGCTGCATAATATTCCATTGTCTATACCACATCTTCTTTATCTGTTCATCTATGGATGGACACTCCGGTTGCTTCTATATCTTGGCATTTATGACCAATGCTGCAGTACACAGAGGTGCATGCATCCTTTTGAATTAGTGTTCTCATTCTCTTTGTAGTGAAATTACTGGATTGTATTGTACTTCTCATTTTCATTTTTTGAAGAACCTCCACACTGTTTCCCATTGTGGCTGCACCAAATCACATTCCCACAACACCGCACAAGGCTTCCTTTTTCTCCACATCTTCACCAACACTTGTTTCTTGACTGGTATGAGGTGATACCTCATTGTGGTTTTGATTTCCATTTCCCTGAAAACTAGTGATGTTGAGCATCTTTTCATGTGTCTGTTGGCCTTCTCTATGTCTTGTTTGGAAACATGTCTACTAGGGTCCTCTGCCCATTTTCAAACTGGATTTATTTGTTTCAGTGTTGAATTCTGTAAGCCCTTTATGTGTTTTGGCTGCTAACCTAGTATCAGATTTATCATTTGCAAGTATCTTCTTCCATTCAGTACATTGTCCTGTTGAAGGTTTCCTTTGCTGCGAAAAAGCTTTTTATTGTGATGTAGTCCCAATAGTTTAGTTTTGCTTTTGTTTCCCTCACCTCAGGAGACATAACTAAAAAATTTTTTTACAGTTGATGTCAAAGAAATTACTGCCTATGTTTTCTTCTCAGAATTTTATGGTTTCAGGTCTCACATTTAGGTCTTTCATACGTTTTGTATTTTTCTGTATGGTGTAAGAAAGTGGTTCAGTTTCATTCTTTTGTATGCAGCTGTCCAGTTTTCCCAACACTTATTGAAAATACTGTCTTTTCTCCACTGTATATTTTTGCCTCCTTTGTCATAGATGAATTGACCATATAAGCATGGGTTTATTCCTAATATATCAAGAATCCTTTGAAATTGATGAGAAAGCCCAAGAGAACAAAGTAAATAGGAGAATAACAGGAAAGCACATCCAAATAACCAATAAATGTGAGAAAGAATGCCCAGCCCCAGTCAGAGAGAAGCAAATTTAAGATAGAAAGATAGAAAGCAAGTTTAAGATAGAAACATTTGCAACCATCAGGTAGGCAAAAATAAAAAATAAAAAAAAAGGAAATACCTACTGTTAATGGAGATACGGAGCAGAGGGGCCTCATACACTGTACTGAAGGAAATGTAAATTTTACAACCTATTTGGAAAGCAATCTCATGCTACGTCCTGCAATTTAAAATACTTATGCCTTTCACTAGCAAGCCCATTTCTAGAAATCTAGCCCACAAAAAGAAGAGCATTAGCCCATAACAATGCATGCACAAGGTTATTTGTTACAACACTGTTTATGATCGAGAAAACCTGGAGGTAAAGTGTCTGCCCACCTAACAGGAATGGTTCAATAAACTGGGGCACATCCACACCACGGAAAATTTGTTACCATTAAAATGTAGAGATTTCTTAATGTAAACTTTGGAAAGCAGAGAAATGAGTAATAAAACTTCATTTTTGTAAATGACAAAATCTCAACTTCCCCATTTACAAAATTCCATAGACATACACATGATACAAATGGGGATAAATTGTACATTTTCCTGTTTTATTTAAGTAATCAGGGATAGGTATGGAGGAACACCCATTGGTTATCAATGATATCTTTGGAGGTGATGGCATGGATGGAGAAAAGGGGAAAAAAAGAAAAAAGTTTACAATAAAAAAGCAGCATATATATAATACCTAATTTATGGTAAATTATATGAGTGTGTACTCAGTAAACTTATGAGAAGGCAATGACCAAAATGTTCATTGTGGTTATCTTATTTTGATGGAATTTCAGGGGATTTTTAGCGTCAGACTTTTCATTGTTTGAATATTTACAAAGATTTGTATTAAGCAGTTGGAAAAAAATGTAAAAACCATTCTCACAACAAAAATTCCATTAGTAAAAACTTTCATTAATTTACATATTGGGTGAAAATTAGAACTCCTAAAGCAAAAGCGGAAAAATCATTCCAATATAAAGAAATGTGACCATTCTCTGAAGATTGTTGACATGTACAAAGCAACCCTCAAAGTGTCCCTGTAAGGTGTACATTGAAAAAAATCTGCAATCTATTTTGAACTGCAGCAGAAGTATCAATACAACCTATCCAGCGACTGAGAGAAAGGGAAATTGAGAAATTGCTAGTTGTCCGTAAATAACGGAAAGTGACAAAAATGACCTATCACTCAACCGTGAACAGGAAGCACGGTCGCAGACCCAGTTCTATAACAATGAATCCTACTTTTGGCTTCCAGGTACCCAGGGTGACACTTCAAATTGGTCTTTAGAGTGGCCTAAAATGCAAGCCACACTAACATCTTTATGTCTAGAGTACCTTTCTCTATCAGGGCACCTCTAGAAAAGATGCTAGCCAGGTGAAATTTGTCCCTTGGTGACAAAGACTGTGAAGCTGACCAGCTCTGGCTTCCATGACTATTTCCACTTTCGGCTTCCATCAATACGTAGGATCTCATTCCCTTAGTTTCTTGCTCACATAGAACTAATTAAATACAGCCACTCTCTCCTATCAACTTGGATGCAAAATCCTATTAAGCTGTATAGGTTTCTCTATTTTATTACCTCAGGATCTCAGTCATTTGACATGCTGAACCAGCAGCATTTGTACAAGGCCTTTGTGGAGACATGGTTTACCCAGAAGAATGTCCTGGAAAGTCCTCAGAATTTGAGGTCAGAAGTCAGGGTTTTACCCCAGTCCAGCCACTTACTATGACATTAAAAAAAAAAAAAAAAGCTACATTACCTTTCTGAGCCTTGATTTCATCCCCTGTAAAATCTGTACCCTCTCTCTTCTAAGTTGTGGAAATCAAGTGGGATGTTTGTAAGATCACACTCAATCATTAAACAAAGATCATTTATGTTTTTCTCTGATTGCAGAGGCAAAATACCCTTTGAAGAAAATTTTCAAGTGGGAAAAACCAGTGAGAAAATACAATCACCCATAATCACATCTGGAGATAACTGATGTCAATATTTTGATGTACCCATTTAGTTTATTTTCTCTGTGTGTACATTTACATATGTTTACACACACTTAAAAAAAATAAAATTCAGAGCACAGCCCATTATGTATCTGCTTTACCATTTAATTGATAATAATGTCATTAAACATCTATAATGTCATTTTTTTAGCATTTTAACTGTGTAATAACCATCTATAATATCATTTTAATAGCTGTTAAATGGTTATCCTAGTTCTAGTCTGATTCTTTTAATAAATTCTCCACTGTTGGCATTTAGATTATTTGCAATTTTCACCATTAAAATGCTGTGATATATCGTTAAACTGACTTCATTAAATAATAGCACTTAGATCTTGTTCATTTGTTTTTACCTACTTGGTAAGTCAGAAGTGGAGAAAATTGTCTTAAAGTGTCCCATGACTACTTGACTTATCTCATATCTTGCGTTTATTATAACTTCTGCTTCACGTGTTGATTCAAAATGCTTTGTTGCATACTGATCTGTGAATGGTAGATGCTCATTTAAAATGGTCTCTTACAGTCATATCATATTTGTCCTGATGACTGCTTTTGGACTGGAATTTGACACTGCCTAACAACCTCCTAACCATCGTGATGATTAAATGAGATGTAATATGTCCTTAATGCTAAAGAAATGTCAGCTATTTGACCTCATTTCTATTTTATAATGTTATTATCACATCATACATAGTGACCGTGCTTTCCTTTTGTCTGCATTTGCTGGATAGATCTTTGCCTTGCCTTTTACTTTTAACTCTTCTGGAGCCTCATTTTAGGGGTTGCTTGTAAATAGTATGTTATTGAATTTTCTGTTTGGATTCGAAGTGAAAATCTTCTTGTTTTTAAAGAGAGCTTAACCCAGTTGGATTCATTGCTGCATTTAATAGATTTCATTTTACTTTGCCACCTGCCTTTCTACTTCCTTTGCCTGTCTTGCGCTATGCAATCCATACTTCTCTCCTTTCACCTTCTCCACTATTTTTGGAGGGTGACAAGACAGTCTGACATGCTTCTAGCAATAACCTTTGATTTTATCAGAAGTTATTTTTGCACATAGTGGTTCTCCACTGTGTTTCTACTGTAGCCACCTGGTGGGTGGGTTCACCTTCAGATCTGCTCTCTCCCTGTGCACTGTGGCGTCGAGAGCGTGGGCTGGGTTATGCACAATTCCCAGGGGCTCCTTCTCTAATTCTGCCATTTTCACTTGTACTCATCACAAGTCACCACGGCTGCATGACATTGTGATTGAGACCTCATTTCTAGTTCTGGAGTAAAAGGCAAGCTTTTGAAATTCCATGTCAGAATAGGGAATGTAGCATAACTTCATTAAATCTCCCAACTCTACCTCCAGATGTTTTTTCTTTTTTTTTTTTTTTGGCAACCCAGAAAAGTATTCTTCTGTGTATATATATGCACATATATATACACACACACATACTACATCCTATATATATATTTATATGCTATATTCCATATATTTTGTTTTGTTTTGTTTTAAGTAGTCCCTCTAATCATAGTCCCTCTAAACTCATAGCCCTGAGATCAAGATATCAAGAGTTGCACGCCCGACCGACTGAGCCAGCCAGATGCCTCCAGAATATATTTTTGATTGTTATTTTTGTTCCATTTGTTTTGGTCTCTTTATATGTGTGTTGGGCCTTCTGCCTCTGATTTTCATATACTATTTTCCTGCACTTCTCTACATTGTGTGCTTCAAGTGTGCCTTCCATGTTGCCCATTTATTATTTGTGGTATCAATTCTATCCTTTCCTGTGTCCAACAAAAATTTAATTCTACCCCAGTTTCTCTTTTTCTCTCCTGAGAAACACTTCTGATCTTAGGTACCACCTCCTTCTTTTCATATTATGCTTTTGAATTTTTAATTTCAATCTATTTGCCTTGATGAATCTTTGAAATTCATAGTCTGAAACCTTGCTTACTCTCCATAGAGACAGAGCAACTGTTAGTAGGGAGCAGGTGTTGGAAAAGGAAAGGTAAAATAGAGTTGGTTTATAATATATATATATATATATATATATAAGACATATTTAAATTGCCACATAATAAAGAGTAGTTGTGGGAAAACACTTTAAAATCTAAGATCTAACACTGTAATGTATAACTAGCTGAAATCCCACTCCTCTCACTACCTTGTCTACCACTACCATCCTTGGTTGGCCTGGCTAAGCACGGCCACCGGAGCAATCTTGTTAAAATCTAAGTTGGGTCAAGCCACTCATCTACCAAAGCTGTCCAGTGGTTCTCATTTCAAAATAAAAGCCAAAGCCATCACACTTTCCTACCCAAGCCAAAGTTATGAGTGGATGGCACATAGATTATACATCGTGTTCATGCTGACATATTCTTTAAAAGAAAAAAGTGTAGTTTGTACAGCTCCCTTCTTCCAGTTGATTATGAATACACTGGATTGCTTGAGATAGCATTCTTCATCTTCCAGATTATAAATATAACCATATCCAATGAATAAAATATATAAAACACAGGAAAAGTATACATAGAGATATAAAAATCATCCCAAATTTTACCCACTAAAGATAAGCATCATTAACATTTTTATGTTTTTCCTTCCAGATTTTTAAAATTATTTAAAAAATATGTATAGTATGATGTAAAATTGAGATGTAAGTGTGTATTCTACAGTTTTCACTTAGTAAATAACACACCAGGATTATTTTTCCATGTCATTAAATAGTCTTCAAAAACATGGTGTTAAATAACGTTAAACTACTAGATCATCTCCCCAGGCGAAATCTG
This sequence comes from Lutra lutra, assembly GCF_902655055.1. Lineage (NCBI taxonomy): Eukaryota > Metazoa > Chordata > Mammalia > Carnivora > Mustelidae > Lutra > Lutra lutra. The sequence goes on from NC_062280.1 coordinate 3,967,045, forward strand.
TGGAACCATTTCCCTCTTATAGACATTTAGGTTGTTCCTTGTCTCTAAATATAGTATTTAATGAACCTCGCTAGTAGACATGAACGGACAATAAATCTCTGCTAACTTCTGGAGAGGGGTAGGGCTGGCCTCAGCATGGGGGGCTTGTGACGTCTGAGTCTGTGGGCATGTCATTAGTGTTTCCTGTGAAAATTGTGTGAGAAAGAGCAGGAGGAAGATGGTCGGTTGATCGGCTTTCTGTTACTGGGAGAGGATTCAGTCAGGTCACTGTGGCCTCAATGGAATCATTGGTAAGATTCGGAGCTGGATTAAATGGCGTTAGAATGCTAGCTCTCTTAATTTTTGTTTTGCTATCAACCTGTCTCAAGCCAAAAGTAATTAGCCATCCATCAGAACACAGATATTACAAAAGAACTCATAACCCCTGGGGTCTCATTTGTGCTTTTGTGGTTTTGTTGGCAAATAAATCACTTGGTACTGGGAACTCTTCCAACTTTGGCAGAGCAGAAGACAAATCAAAACACATGCCTAATTCTGTTTAAGTTTCATGGTTTACTGGCTGCTCAGAAAAAAAATTAAAATGTGTCCAATTCAAGGAGCTTTCTGAAGAAAAGTACACACGAGTCAACAAATCATTTTAGGCAAAGCACACACACATCCTTCAAGACCAGCGCGAAACTGCACCCCTGTGACGGTGCACCTGCGCCCCACATTCAAATGAGGCCAGATCCCGTGAAGCACAGCATGGTATGTGGGAAACTCTCTTTTTTCTGTGGGGGCACTCCTGGAACCCTCCGGGTGAGAAAGATCTAGAGAACTGAACTGCGCAAGGATGCTGCTGTCTGAAAAGGTGACATGTCAGTGCTCGGGGACATACCCAGCGTGTCGGCCAAGCGATCCTGGAATTGATACTGAGTGGTGTATTTACTGAATTCAAATACTTCTCTACATTTAACCTCATCAGTAGAAACTTGCGATTGGACAAAATATACTTTTTTAATGTAGTGTCCAGGGAGGTCACTAAGATGAAAAATGTTTAAAAGCTTCAGAGATTTACCTTCTTGTTCTTGTGATCTCTTTGGTGTGATGGTCATCCTCTTATCCCCAGGGCCAAACCTGGTGTGTTGGCCTCAATATATGCTGAAAACCAGTTTATGGGCTGAAACCCATCAAATCATCCTTATTCTTTGTAATTTTCCTGCCTGCTACCAATCTTTTTTTTTTTAATTTATTTATATGAGAGAGAGAGAGAGAGAGCATGGGAGGAGAGAGGTAAGCGGGAGAAGCAGACTCCCTGCTGAGCAGGGAGCCCGATGGGACTCCATCCTGGGACTCTATCCTGGGACTCCAGGATCATGACCTGAGCCGAAGGCAGTCGCTTAACCAACTGAGCCACATAGGTGCCTGCCTGCTCCCAATCTTAAAGAAACATGTCACTTATCCTCAGGTCTAGATGCTGTATATGAAGGAATATATACTGAGGGCTTTCTGAATGCCGGGAACCGTGCTCTACAGGCATTTTGTCCTCTAGCTCTCCAAAAGCCCAGTGATGAAGGCACAGCACTTCGCTCTCCCATTTGATGGGGAAGATAAGGACAGCAAGGAGCAGAGGGACTAAGAGGGACTTAGCTGGTCAACCAGAGCCAGGAGGCAACCTAGGGAATCTGACTCATGAACGCATGTTCACGTAAACAGTATGCTATTGCTTTTAAATTCTTTTTCCACATTGTGGTCTTGATGTGGTATTTTTTCTCAAGGTCACTGTGTGTGGCTTCAGTTTACCCAGCCTAAGTGGAAGCATTCAAAACATGATTTCTTCATTTTTCAAGGTTTCAATCCAGGTGTTACCATCCCTTCCTGCTGTTCTACTGTATGGTCACAGGAAGAGAATTACAACAACAGCTCTGGTTTTCCAGCAAGTGTTTATTATGTGGGGAAATCCCCAAAATTTCTATAGGCTGAAGAGCCCCAGTTTCTATAGAATGCTTCTTTGTTAATGACCATACTTTACAAAAAGAGGTCATTTCCATGTTCCCTGAAAAATAATCCTTCAATTTATGCAGCCATACCAAGGATGAAATAAAGAGATTGTTCATTGCTGAACTTACAGAGACACGAGACATCAGGGAACTTATTTGGGAAGACGGAGAACACATAGCCAAAAATGTAATGGTGGTTACAATATTGTTCTAGATGAATATCCTTTGGGAAATGTATGTTTTTCACTCACATGTTACTTTGAGAAACAGGCGCAGAGACTGATTTTGGAGTGGGAGGACAAGTCAGTCATTGTGGAATGAAAAGCAGGAGGCAGTGGGGGAAGAAGACGAGGAGCAGGTGAATTATGGTTTGTTTCACTTAAATTCATGCGTGCAAGTTATTTAAAGCTAAGCAGATGAATTTTTCTCACTTTAAAAAAAAGGAAATCTTTTGGGCAGCATCAGCAAAATACGGGTGATGAATAGGTTAGAGGGAGAAAACATGTGCCCTGGGACCATGATTCTGTGGTCAGACCTGACAGGTTTCAACCAGCCAAAAGGTCACAGCCAAAACAAGCACGATTCACTGATGGAAACTCCCCTAAAATTCTAAAACAGGGGGTAGTTGCCCTTAAAAATTTGATACAGACTCGCTAACAAAACCATTTTTCTTAATTGAATTTTCCATGTCTACTAAACTATGTGGAAAAATACAATTGCATGCATGACACATCTTTTTCCATTTGGCAAAAACAGAAACCTCTGGGTTTCAAATGGAAAATCACAAAAATATTAGCTTTGTTTACTTTCCTATTTATCAAAGGCACTCTACCCATCTGAATTATTCACACACTGACAAGTATCAGCAATGTGAGAACGTGTTTCTGTCGCTGAGAAAAGGAGTGTTCTTAGTTGAGCACCGGAGCACCCGATGGTTGCCGAGTCCCTCCACGGACTTCCCAGGGTTCTCTCGGCCTGGGGAGGTGTTCCAGGGTGGCAGGGGGAACTGTCTCCATCTTATGAATAAAGAACAGAGGCTGGAAGGGAATTCTAGTAGCTTTGATGAAAATTTTTCGAGCTTTTCATAGAAACATGAAGTACGATTAAATATTTTTTTAAAGAGAAGGGGGGAAGCCAGAATATTTTCCCTTTGCATGTCAAAGAGGAAGAGTCCTCCTTCAGGCGTTCACGCCACAAAGATCTACTGAAAACTATCTTTGTGTGAAGTTCTGGGTTTGGTGTGTCTGTCCTCACTGATCCCAGTTAGTTCTCTTCCAAGCAGTTTTGGGTCCGACAGGTACTGTGAAGCACGAGCTCACAGATAGGAGAACTGCGCGTTCTCGAGGCAGAGGGCCTCCCTGGGTCGCCTGGGTCATTTACCTTGTCAGAGCCCGACCTGGAACTCAAACCAGAGGCTTCCGTGCCCCTCCAGAAGTCACTCTGTAACAGTGGAGGGAGACATTTAAACACATTCTCTGTTGTTTAACTTTTCTTTCTTTTTTTTTTTTTTTAAGATTTTTTTTTTTTAATCTATCTGACAGAGAGAGATCACAAGAAGGCAGAGAGAGAGAGAGAGGGAGAAGCAGGCTCCCCGCTGAGCAGAGAGCCCGATGTGGGGCTCGATCCCAGGACCCTGAGATCATGACCCGAGCCGAAGGCAGAGGCCCAACCCGCTGAGCCACCCAGGTGCCCCTGTTGTTTAACTTTTCGATGGCACTGGATTCCTCTTCTTCCAGTGGTTCTTAAAATGTTTCCGTCCTGTTCTTTCCCACGTCTCACTCCATCTCTCAAAAACAACCCCACTGTTGGCCTTACGGGGTCACTGAGAATTCCCACTCTGGCTTTTGTTTTTGGCCCCCACCTCTGTGAGGGGAGGAGGAGTGGGAGAGAGTACAGACAGTGGAGGCCCAGGGCACACAGCGCATGGCTGCCACTCACAGAACAAACCACTGGTGGAAAATGGCCCCAGTGCAGACTCAGGAACGGTGCCAAAGCGAACCTGCTGATGTTGGAAACAACTTTGCCATTTTCTCTTTCTCACTCAATATGGCCAAGTTTCTGTGCATTTCAAGTCTCACAGGGTCTCTTGATGGACTCCCTGGAAACTCCCTTGGGCTTCTCACAGTGGCAAGGTATTGGGTTTACTAACTGAGGGTGTGCCAATACTCTAGCTACTAAGTGGTCCTTAATAACATGTTATATTCCCCAAGGGGTCCCATTCACAAAGCCCACAATCATCAAACCCTCGGTTTCCAATCTGTGCTGTCACCTCCCACAGAGGATCTAACCACTGCACCGTCTAACACCAGCCACACCTCAGCCTGGGGCCCCCAGGGAGACACTCCTTCATCTTCTCATGGGAACAAGGCCGTGACACGATCCCTTGTCTTCCTCAGTCTGCACAGCCATGGATTTGGTTCGATACCAGTGCTAGGAAGAAAAAGCCCCTCCGGGCATTTATTTAACAAACGTCCGAGGGCCCACTACGTGCCTGACTCTGGGATAGATGCTGGGGAGAAAGTGTATGAAAAGTGCTAAAGCAAACAAACAAAAGCCACACACACATAAAACAAAAACAAAAAGGAAAGTGTTAAAACAGGAATGGGTAAAAGCCCTTATACTTCCTGGAAGCCTAAAAAAGTGTTAAGGAAAAAGGACTTGGAAGGGGCAGGGAGAGAAAATACCATTTATAAATATCTTCTCTGTGCCATGTGCTCTCAAATGCTTTCTTACTTAAAAGCCCAACACAGCCCTCCTCCTTGTTCTCATTCGACAAACAGGGAGTGTGAGGCTGGGGGAGCCAGACCCCAGCTCACGTGACATTCATGGGTCTTTCTGCCATATCATCTGGAGCCGAGGGTCCTATGGATTTGCAATCTGCAAGCCTGAAAAAAGAGTCGTCTGTCTTTAAAGTATTTTTCCTGGTCTACATGTACCTAAGCTGCAAGAGTTTACCGACCCTTAAAACGGTGCCGCTGAAGACAAGACACATGAGTACCACTGGACACAACTCTGAAGCCCCACATCACCGGGTGAGCTTTTGTAGTTTGTAGCACCAGACTGGGTTACTTTAATGTTAAATATAATATTTCACTTACAGAACTTTACACACAGAATGCAAAAATACAGATTTTATATGCATTCATATAAGAGGAAAATTATAAAACTAACCTATGGTTTTAAAAAAACCTGCAGTGAGGGGCGCCTGGGTGGCTCAGTCAGTTAAGCGTCTGCCTTCAGCTCAGGTCCTGATCGCAGGGTCCTGGGATGGAGCCCCGCAGTCGGATGTCCTGCTCAGGTGGGGAGCCTGCTTCTCCCTCTGCCTCTGCCGGCTGCTTCCCACCCACTCATGCACTCTCTCTCTCTCTGTCAAATAAATAAAATCTTTATATAGAGATCTATCTATCTATCTCTCTCTATATAAAGACTGCAGTGATATTACAACTGGGATATACTTTTTTAATATTTTTTATTTATGTGACAGGGAGAGAGATCACAAGTAGGCAGAGAGGCAGGCAGAGAGGGGGGGGGAAGCAGACACCCCGTTGAGCAGAGACCCTGACTCGGGGCTCGATCCCAGGACCCTGAGATCATGACTTGAGCCAAAGGCAGAGGCTTAACCCACTGAGCCACCCAGGCACCCCTGGGATATATTTTTTATCCCATCTCTCCTATCTTAACTGCCTATCTCATTCGTTTTCCATTCAGATACTTACTTAATATTCAGGAAAACATGTATAGTAAGTATTAAAATAAATATAAACAAAGTAACAGAATACTGTTTAAGGAAGTAATTGGTATTTTTACTTCTTGCATATTCTAGGGTATAGAGAATTAATAAAAATTTTCATAAACAAACAAGTTTCAGTACATCCATACAAAGGAACACTACTCAGTAACAAAAAGGAATGAACTGTTAATACATGAAGAAATATGGATAAATCTCCAAAAAATAATGAGTGAAGGAGCCTGTTATAAAGGTTCCAAAAATGTGGGCTTCTATTTATATTAAAATTCTAGAAAATACGAACTCATCTTTAATGAGCAAAATGGTGGCCTGGGGGTGGGACACAGGGCTAGGAGGAACAGGAGGGACAGATTACAAAGGGGTCCAAGGAAACTTTTAGGAGCGATGGATATGTTCATTATCTTGATTGTCATAATGGTTTCACGGGTGGATACTTATATCAAAACTTGTCAACTTGCACACTTTAAATAAGTGTTTATCGTAGATCATTATATCTTGATAAAGTCATTAAAATGATCATAGACTGTATTTTTTCAGAGAAATATAAAGACAAAATTTGGAGAAATCATCTACATGTGTAATTCTTGACTTGAGTCAAGACTCAAGACAGAGTCTAGGTTCAGAAAAACTGAGATTGTATCTTATCTCACCTCTTAGCTACATGACCAAAAGCCTCAATTTTCTCACCTGTAAAATGGAGGAAACAGCAGTAATGACCTCACAGAGTTGTGAGGATTGAATGACCTAAAGAAAGTACTGAGCACAGCAAGCCCTGCATACACTAAGTGCTCACCATTATTCTGAGACACACACGTGCACATGTACGGAGATATGTTTTTTTCATAAACAGATCATGCGGCTCAATGCATGTACATGCAGGATAATGAACTCAAAAGAAACAATGCATCCATCTATGAAAAATGAAACATGTTATTACTGTTGTCACTTTTCCATCTTATTTTTGACAACCAGGTGAGGTAAGTCTTATTACCCCCATTGTCCAGCTAAGAGAACTGAGGCAGAGGGAGAACAAGGTCAACAGCTAATGAAGGTGGCACTGTAAGTGGAATAAAGACACTTGGCTTCAGACCTAGGGCTCTTTGCACAGACCACAGAAGGAAAATTTAAGGACATTTCTTAAGAGTAGTTAATAATTACTCTGTAACCCCAATTCAACACACAATTTCTAGTCCCGTAGCAGAACGAAGAGTAAGGAAAACAATCTTTTGCCCTGCGCCCCACCGCCAGCTCCCACAATTCTCCATTGCTCGGGCCCATCTTCTCACAACTCTAGGGAGTGGGCCAAGGATGCCCACAATCACCCGACCCAGGCTTTTATGTGTCCAACTGCTTTTCCCACCTCTGTGCCTTTGCATACAAGGGTTTGCCCACGGGCAACACTTGCCCACACCTATGTTTCTGGGGATCCTACCCAAACACTCAGAGCCACCGCTGTCAGACATTACTGATGCTGCTCCTTCATTCATTCGCTTAGTCCGTCAGTTTGTCCTGGACAGCAACTATTGCCAGGCGCTGACCTGGGTGCTGAGAAACAAACAAGCACCATCTCCTCCATCTTTCCGTTTTTTGAACCTGAGCTTCTTTTGGAGAACCTATATTGTAGTTGTTCCTTTACCCTTGAGAACTATGGTAGGGGCCTGAGGCATGGGAGACAAAAACTTACTCAAAATTTATTGAACTTAAGGGAAAGTGTTGAATTTGTACAATAAAGAAGGTTTTTAAATATAAACAATACGCAGAAGCTTGCCCAAGGTAGCCAGATCTGAGTGAGACTGAACTGGTTTAAGAAAAGCTAGGAAACTTTTCGCTCCACAGGGAGATGGAGGAAGGCAAGAGGTGCCACGTTTGGTATTTTGTTGTTTGCAAAGAGATCAAATAAGTTATAGATAAAATTTACAGAGTGCCCCCAAATTGGAATTTCAGCAAAATGACCAGAGAAATAGTATAGAGAACAATAATCACAAAAACCTGTATCATGAAAAATCTGTGGAAATTTTTAAATTTTTTAGAAAGTAACTTTTTCACAGAGGAAGTTTACTCAAGAGCAGCAGAGAATGTTACAGGTCTTTTAAAATAAAGAAAGTGATTTATATAGAGAAAATGTTGTCATGCATATCATTTCTAACATGCTTCTCCCTTCTGCTCAAAACTACCATAGACAGGAGGAGGTTCCTCTAGAGGTTCTAGTTATCAAATCTGGTGTTTAAAATACATCATTTCTTAAGAAAGCTGTGGTCTGGGTAAAGGTGTGATATACAGAGAGGAAGCTGCTGTTACTGATTTAGTTTGGGCCACAGTTGTTTTACAACTTAGTGCTTCAGACTTAGTTTACCCAACAGAATTACAACAGACATGGGGGAATATTTCTCAGTGAAAGTCATGAAAACCTCAAGCCTTAAGTGGTGTTGTGCTCAATGCTGAGCTGCTAGTACAATTTTTAAAGCTGAGTAAGACATAAAACTTAGAAAAATGTATAGCCTGAAGTCTTAATCAAAGTTATGGTAATGAGACTATATACTAAGAAGACGTGCCTTTCCCTAAACACAACACACACACACACACACACACACACACACACACACACACACACACACACATTTTGTTTAAGATCCTTTCCATATCTAAAGTGTTGCTTCTCTAAGATGCTTAAACACACAATGTAACAAACAGACCATGTAGTAGACTCTGTGGACAGTAGAGATAGTGGGGAGACTAAAAGAAGAAACAATACATCAAAAAAGAAGCATTTAAGAGTAGTTTCTCTCTTACTGTTCTATTCTCACCTCCTCCGTAAAGTTGCACAGGAAATCACAACTTTCAGTTGCATAATTTGTGTTTTCCATTCTCTGTATATTTTTCAGCTGAACATTTATTAGAAATATTAAGTCAGTTCTAGTGAGAACGCCATCCTGACATACCTCATCACATGTGACATCATTTCCGTTTGCAGTCAAAGCCCCAGTGCTCTCCCGCCACAATCTTTCACCTGCCATAGGGTCACTGGCATTAAGGAATAGAGAGATTAGGGGATTTCTTGGGGAGACAGCAAATACAAAAATGGAAGAGGATGCAATTCTCTTTCCAATTCAGTTGGGAAGCCATACTGTTTTGTTGGGTGGTTGAAATGTAGGTTCCCACCCTCATGGGCTAAATTTCCTGTGTCTTGGTTTCTGTGTTGTCATAGTTGCTACTGTTACTTTGTTACTTTTTTGTTCTCAGAACTGATATGCTGATATACATTAGTCTGTGTGCTTGAAAGGTAAATTTATTGATTTTTCCCCCTCTAGACTCCATACTTTGATTTTATTTTTGTCAACAAACATGGAAATGCATTACTTTTATAAAGAGAAAAATATTTATCTGTTTTTCAATTCCACCAACACTTATGGAGCCTCTGCTGTAGGCCAGAGATTATGTTAGGTATTAGGGAGCCGAAGTTGAATGAAATAAAATTCTACCTGCAGGTGAATTCATCAAAAATCGGTTCACAAAGAGCCCATTTGTCAAAGTGATTCCTGGCTGCTGGCTCTCAAAAACTCGCAGTCTAATACAAAACGGAGATGTGTAAGCAGCCATGAGATGTCTGCTTTATGAGCGGTGTGAACAAAACTTCTGTTCAAAGCTCAGGGAAGAAAATGATTCTTCTTCGAGGTTAGGAATTGATTCAATGAGAAAGTGTGATTTGATCTGGGCTCTGAAGGTGGAGTCCGATTTAATCTGTGTTGTGTCCTTCGTTTGGTTTGTTTTGTTTTTTTCATGACTTCAAGCAGGATGACAGAAGGGTTTTTTTTTTTTTAAAGGTCAGATTGAACTCTAGATTTCCTGCCAAACCAAGCACAAAGGAGGTCTTCCTTTTACTTATGTGTTTTCACCTAGTGGTTATTTGAATTCCTAAAAGCATTTGAACACAGCTTCCTCCTCCACCTGAGGCAAAAACGGCATCTCCATCCTGCCAGCTTTCAGTCTGTTGGTGAAGCCATTTCGGAGAGATGCATACACAGGCCATAAGTCGGATGGGCTTACAAGTGCTGACCTCAGTGATGCCCTCCGACGGCCTCTGGAGTAGCTGCTGGTACACTGGACTCTCCCTTCTTCCTAGCTTCCTAGCTGGTGGCCATGTTGTGCCTCACGATGGCGGTCAGGTTTATAAACAATCCTGAGCAAGCGATCAAGAAACTGGATGTATCTCAGCTGAGGAAGAGAGCTTGTTGGGCTCACAGGCAGACAGGAAGTTAAAGAAAACCAAGGCAGCCGTTAGTCCGTGTAACGACGCAGTGTGACTCCCGGAAAGCAACCTAGGCAGTCTAGCGGCCGGACACACAGTTTTCTAAGAGGCAGGTCCCCCACACGTCCCTCCGCCTGGTGCGTTTGTGCAGGCTGGAACCTGTCCACCCTGCTTCAACACCTTGGAAGTTCTACTGTTTTTGAAACACCTGCTTTGGATTTGGGCTCGATGACACTTTATCGGACTCCCCAGAAACCTACAGGCCATTTCTATCGTGTCTCATTCATCTGTGCATGGAATGGTGTTCCCAGTGCAGCAGCGGTTCAGTGGCTTCCAGCTCCGTGTTTCCAAAAACAATTTTAGCCCGCATTTAGTATTTTAGTGTCTGGGTGAGTACATGATCTCAGTCCTCAGAAATAACAATGTTCTACCAATGCACAGAGAGCAAAGAAGCTCTTGATGAATTTGGTGTTTTCTTATATATGTTATGCCAGAAATATAGTCAGCAATATACACCAGTTCTTGGGGTGGGGGTGGGGGGGCCTAAAAACGTCCTCTAATTTTATGCCAGGTTCTGTATTGCTAAGTGAAGCAGCGCTACATGAAAAGGTCAGATAAGATTGCGTCCATTCTCCAGGGCTGCCTAATTCCTACAGGAGTAAGGGATTAGTCGAATGGGACTAATGAACCTGTGTTCATGAAACCTGTGGTTCAAATGAATGTATGGTCATGGAAAAGAGTTTGAATGTTGTTGGAGCATCAGAAAAACCTCATGTGCTTGGAATGTACTCTGCTCCTAACCCTTCGGTAAGGGCCGTAACTGACAGAATGGAAATCTTTATGTTTTCCTTTCACTGATTTCATTCCCGAGGTGAAGATGACAGATGCCCATGGTCCAATGGTGCTGACAAAAAGGAGACAGTTTGATGACGCAACGCTTTTAGACCTATGACCTGGCACCACCCTTCTCTACAGGATCATAGCACCCATTCTATTCCAAATTGGATTCACAACCCCCTCAGGAGTCGGTCTTGTTGCCATACAATTACTCTGAGATCTAAAGCTTACATAAAGAAGAATCAGCTCAGTCTTTATAAAAAATAGCCCGATAAATTCAGAAATGTTACTTCAGGTTCAAAACAAATACCCCTGAGTAGCCTAGAAAATTATCTTCTAATAAAATGATTGCAGATTTACATTAAATTAGAAGGAATATCCTCATAGGAAAGTTTTTTTTCAAGCTCATGGTATTCAACTTAGACAAAGGTGGCATGTTTTAAAAATGGTCCATGATGGTTAACTTTTGTGCTGAAAGCAGGACACCATGGGCGCCTACTCACAGAGTGGGCTCCAGTGTAATTACTTGCAATTACTGAATTTCCACTTGGGTAGATCACACACATCATGAGGGCAGTATCCCCAACATCAGCAGTGCTCCTGGCAGAGAAATTCCTCAATGCACACTTGCTGAGTGACTGAATGACTGAATAAATGAAAATAAATCTACTCAAACTTCTTACAAACAACAAGAGATTTGAGGGAGATAGTAAATAAGTCTTTGGCAATCTGTTATTTCCTCTAGAAAAGCAACTCCTATATCCCCTCCTCTTAAAGTGGCAAAGAATAATGAACTCGATGTGAGATCTACACAAGATTTTTTTTTTTTTTGCATTATTTTGGACAATGAGACTCAGTCTTAGCTACACATTATAATCACCAGAGAAGCTTTAAAAAAAAAAATCCCAATTGAAACAGAATCTCTGGGATGGGGCTGAGCATGGCTGATTTTTCAATGTGTGTCTCATTATTTTATTTATTTGACAGAGAGAAAGAGAGATCACAAGTAGGCAAAGAAGCAGGCTCCCTCTAAGTAGAGGGCCCAATTCGGGGCTCGATCCCAGGATCCTGAGATCATGACCTGAGCTGAAGGCAGAGGCTTAACCCACTGAGCCACCCAGGAGCCCCTGTGTCTCATGATTCTAATAAGCAGACAAAGCTGAGAACACTGGCGGAGGGGTATTCGTTCCCAAACTGGTATGATCACAAGAATCACCTGGGTTGCTCAATCCACAACCATCCCTGAGTGGTATCAAAGGTTTTTAATCTCTGCCAGTTTGGAAGATAAAAAGTGGCCTCTGCTTCGTTTGACAGAGAAGCACTTGTTTCTAATTCTTTCAGGCTTTGCGACTTCAACGACAACTTCTATAGAGTTGCTATTGCTTCTAATTTAGTGTCAACACAAAAGTAATTTATTGTAAGATTATTTTCCAGCCTATCCTGGGGCATTTCTTTCTGTCTTGAAATAAATACTTCTCCGGCTTTCATTGGACTGTATCTTTATTACTGTAAGTCGATTCTCACCTATCGAAAGTAACTGCAGCCTGTGATTAAGTGTCAGGATGAGCTGTTTGGACACTCAGGGCTGGGGGAGTGCAAAGGCAGAGAAATCGATGTGAATTTTAATGACACATAGAGAGAATAGGGCTGGAGCGTGGTGGATGTGGGGAAGTCAGGGGAGCCTAGTCCTGGGCGGAGGGCAGGGCAAGCCATGAGTGAAGGGTTGAATCTAGGGATATGAATCACCCATATTCTAAGTGCGCCATTATTCCCTTGTCTTCCGATATTCCTGCTTGGGGTGCATCTCTCCTTTGTAAACTTTCCGATCCAAAGTCTCCTGCCCATATTCACAAACCTTATCCTTGACCTGCTCTGTCAGAACTGGAAGTAGGGAGCTCAAAATCTACATTTGTACCAGTTCCCTAAATGATTGTTATAATGAAACATTAACTTATTTATAATGAAACATTAAGACATTAACTTGTGTTAACATTAACACAATTCAAGAGGAAGACAGATGGGATAGCATGTCCCCCAAAGAGAACCAAATGCATAAACTAGTGCTTATGTCTAAATAAATCAGATAAACCATTTTTCATTTATCAAACTGGCAAGGATTAAAACACTTTGTACCACTCAATGTTGATGATGGAATGAGCTTTTATACACTGCTGGTGGGAATATGAATCGGTACATTACTAAAGGACAATTTGGCAATTCTTATCAAAGCCTTCACATTTTTCATATCCTTTGACATAGTAATTCCACTTTTAGAAATCTATCCTAAGGCTGTGATCTGAACCCTGGCAATTGATCAGAATTGCTTGTGAGGTTTTTATGAACTACACACACATTTCTGGGTCCCACTCCTTGGAGATGCTGATTCTGTAGATTTGGGTAAGGTCTGGGAATCTGGGTTTTGAAAATGCTGATGTAATTTGGGCTTTTTTTTTTTTAATTTCAAGTAATAAAAAAGTTTTAAAAAATTGGTGAGAGCTCCCATCCTCCACTTTCTTCCCTCACTCCCCGTGGGCAATCACACCGGACATATTTTTTGTTTTTCCACTCAATAACATACATTATTGTCAACCTTCCATTTCAGGATATACAGATCTAATGTTTTAATAGTTATTGCATGCATGGAAATAATTCAATACATTTAACCGTGTGGACATTTCAAGATGGACATCTGAGATAATTTTCTCATTTTTCTTATTATAAATAACATTCTTGTATGGATATCTTTCTCTTTGCCTGTGTGAGAATTTCTGTAGGATAAACATTCAGAAATGAAACTGTTGAGTCCCATCAAACTTTGATATTAACAAATTGCTTTCCAAAATTGTTTTTACCAAATGTAGCAGACAAACCTAACTGTCCACTAAAACTCCTCCTTCTGACAGGATGCAGTAAGCCCCTGGACGTGAGAAATGTCAGCCTGTTCAGAAATTACATTTTTTACCATTCCTTGCATGTGACAGGAGGCACACATCTAGTTCATCCTAATGGAAAGCAGATAGAGCCTGTCATTCCTAGGCCAAGGAACCCCAGATATGGCTGTGACTTCATGCTCTTTCTCTTTATCTCCTGTCTACCTACAAAGACAGCCAGTCCCCTTTGGAAAAGCCGAGCTACACTATGGAAGGAACTTGGATCCTTGAATCTCAACGAAAAGGGAAAGAATAAGATATTCTTATTCACACAATAATCAAATATTAGACTGTAATCTGGATGATAAATAAAATCCTGTTGTCTGTTCTTTAATCCGGTAACCAGTGTTCTCCTCACTAACACATCAGTTTACACGCATGTCGACAGCGGATACCAGTACTGAAAGAAGTCTACAGGGTCCCCTCGGTGGCTGAGTCAGTTAGGCGTCCGACTTCAGCTCCAGTCGTGGTCTCAGGGTCCTGGGATACGGCCCCAAGGGGGAGCCCCGTGCTGGGCTCCACATTCAGCGGGGAGCCTGCTCCTCCCTCTACCCCTCTCCCAGCTCACGCTCTCTCTCTGGCTCTCTCTCAAATAAGTAAATAAATAAATAAAATCTCAAACAAATAAAAACAACTCTATAGGTGATTTTGATGCATGGAGTTAAGACCCAGTGTCCTAAAAAAAAAAAAAAAAGACCCACTGTCTAACAGAATACTCATAAACATGAATGGGCTTTTGACAAGAGGTAGGTGTCCTTCCATTGTTTATATTAGTGAAAAACTGGAAAAAATAAGTGTCCAATTAATAGGGGAATACAAATGATGTTGAAAAAGAGTATTTAATGGCATAGAATGCCATTCCATGGTTGTCTGGTCATTCAAGTGAATGCATTAAGCTTCCTAAGGAGGTGAGTAAAACAATATTAATTTTTAAAATATATATGTAGGTAGAAATATCAGCAGGAAATACAGTGTTAACAGTGGTTAGCAGTTAAAGATGGGATTGCAGATGAATTTTTTTTCCTTTTTATTTATCTTTGTTTTTCTAAACTTTATTAGATCACCTTTGTGGTAAGAAATAAAGTTCTTTAAAAATTGGTTAGTATGGGGCAGCTGGGTGGCTCAATGGGTGGAGCGTCTGAGTCTTGGTTTCGGCTCAGGTCAGGATCTCAGGGTCAGGATCTCAGGGTCACGAGGCCCAGCCCCAGAGTCAGTCTCCGGCCTCAGTGGGGGTCTGCTTGAGATTCTTTCCCTTTGCCCCTCCCGACGTGCACTTTCTCTCCCTCCAGTAAATAAATAAATCTTTTAAAAAAATGGGTTGGTATGATATTAACCTGCATTAGCAAAAAGACAACCTAAGGAACTCAGAGATAACGATCTGCATGGCTCTGGATTTGTGTGGTTTGAGGTCGACAGCTTACGAAAGTTGGCTCTGAGAGAAGATCTGAAACAACACTTATTACAAGGTCTTGTACAGAGCAGTTTACCACCAATATACGCTTATTAATTGATTGGCAAGGTTGGAGACTAGGACCTGTATGTAGAGCTAAAAAGAGTTATAAACAGCCGCAGACATAGGATATTAATAGTCTCCCAAATACAGATTTTCTCTTCTAATTCAGGAAGAACTAGTTTTTAAAAATGAGAACCAGATATTCTTCCATTCACTGCGAAGTTTCTCCGTTGGCTGGTAAGTGAACAAAGGGAAAATGGGTGTGTAATTAACACCAGAGTGATAAAAGGAGCCCTTTCCTGATGACCACGTTGTTAAGGCTTTGGAAAGACTGAAGTCTGTGCATATAATACCCTTCCCTGGAGATTTTAAATAACAGGAAACAGATTGAGGTGGTTCATCTGTGGTTTCAAAACCCAAAAGATGGGACACTCTGGGGGCCCTTCTTTGCTCTTTGATTTCTTGCTTGTAGATGAGACTGTAGGAGGGGAGAATGAGTGGTGTTAGATTCCAGTTATAGCACTTAAACATGAAAACAGAAGTTAGATGTGGGGTTTTGAATTTCATTGCGCTTATAAGATGAAATGGAGTAAGCATTGGAAACTAAAGGCCCATGGCTACAGGACTGGTTAAATTATGGTATGCCTCTAAGAAGTGAAAGATCTACGTAAGAACACTGTAAAACATGCCAACAGAAATTAAAGACCTAAATAAATGGATGTTTCATGTGGTTACCAGAGACTGGGGCATGGCTAACAGGGAATGAGAGATGCTGGTGACGGGTGCGAACTTGCAGCCGTGGGGGATGAACAAGGCTAGAGATCTAATGCGCGGCAGGAGGACTAGAGCTAGTAATACTGTACTGAATCTTGGAAATATACTAAGAGTAGATTTCAGGAGCTCTTGTCACACACGCAAAAATGTTAACTATGTAAGGAAATGATACATTAATTAGCTTGACATCGAATTTCATTCCATTATGTGCAGGTATATCAAATCATCAGGCTGTACACCTTAAATGTACATAATTTAAAATGTATCTACATTTCTTACAATATATGAAGAAAAAAACTAGGTTGTGTTTTGTATCCCATCTGGTAACTTGGCTTTGGAGAACAAAAGAGGTAATACTTCCAACTCATTTTATAAGGTAAGTGTAACCTTGAAAGCAAAACCAGACAAGGACAGGAAAAAAAAAAAAAGGATGTATCTGCAATTAGATATGAATCCGATATAAAATATTAACAAGTCATTTGACAGTATATAAAAGCCAAAGAGTTTATCTCAGGAACAGAACAATGGTTCAATAGAAGAAAATCTATGTCACAGACATTAAATGTAGATTAAAAGAGATAAGTATGTAATTATCTTAATAGATACAGGAAAATCACTGGATAAAATGTGATATTCATCAAGAGTTCTAAAAATCTCTGTAAACCAGGATTATAAGGGAATTTCTGTAAGATCACAAGCCTAGAGCAAGCATTACCTTAGTAAAACATTTCACCTGTTGACTGTCACACTTGAATATTGTAATGGAATTCTTTTTTTTTTCCTAAAGATTTTATTTATTTATTTGACAGAGAGAGACCACAAGTAGGCAGAGAGGCAGGCAGAGAGAGAGGAGGAGGCAGGCTCCCCGCAGAGCAGAGAGCCCGATGCGGGGCTCCATCCCAGGACCCCGGGACCATGACCTGAGTTGAAGGCAGAGGCTTAACCCACTGAGCCACCCAGGTGCCCCTGTAATGGAATCCTTAATTGGTAAGAGAAGAAAAAGAAATAAGCATGAAGCTTGGAAGAGAATAAATCTCTTCTTATTGCAGATATGATAGTCTGGAGAAAATAAAAGAGAGTCTGCATGACGCTGGAATCAATAAGAGAGTTCAGAAAGATCTGTATTCAGATGTCAGTAGTATTCCTATTGACAAGCAATAACCATATCGTAAACGTAATAGAAAAAATAGCTCTCAAAACAGTACAATGCAAAAAGCTTTTTTACATTACCATGGCTTAATTTATAAGAATTCACATTTATTCATTTATTTTGTAGGAAGTTTCTATCTTTGGACCCCCATTATTGATTTTTAAAAAAATTCCAGGATAGTTAACATACAGGGCTATATGTGTCAGGTGTACAATGTAGCGATTCAGCAGTTCCATATGTCACCCAGTGCCCACCGCAAGTGTCCTCCTAATCCCATTCACCTCTTTCATCCACTCCCCCTCACCTCCTCTCTGGTAACCATCTGTTTGTTCTCTACAGTTAAGACTGTGTTTCTGATACGTCTTTCCCTTTGTTTCCCCTTTGTTTTGTTTTTTAAGTTCCACATACGAGTGATAATCATATGGTTTTCTTTCTCTGACTGGCTTATCTGGCTTAGCATTATACTCTCTAGCTTCATCTATCATGTTGCAAATGGCAAGATTTCATTCTTTTTTATGGCTGCATAATATTTCATTGTGTGTATATAGTATATATTTATACATAATTTATGTAGTGTATATGGTATATATATTATATAAATTTATATTTATATATTATGTATGTTACATATAACACGTAACATAATATAAATTATATTTAATAAATTATATATAAATTATAAAACCATAGCACATATTTATATAATTTATATATATTTGCCACATCTTCTTTATTCATTCATCTATCAGTGGACACTGGCACTGCTTCCATAGTTAGGCTATATAAAAAATGCTGCAATAAACACAGGGATGCATATATCTCCAGGGATGAATTTAGGGAAAGATATGCTATAATTTTATGGGAAGCTTAAAAGCAGCATTGAAGAACATGGAAGACCAAATAAATATATCATTGGCCCTTGAAAAACATGAGTTTGAGCTGCATGGGCCCACTTACATGAATTTTTTTCTATAAATATATTGGAAAATTTTTTGGAGATTTGCAGCAATTTGAAAAAACTCACAGATGAACCACATAACCTAAAAGTATGTGAATAATTAAGATAAAGTACTTTTAGAAAGTGCTGATTTCAACAAAAAAATCTTATCTAAATTTCACGTATGGGCTCTAAATTACATTTCCAATAATGATATGACATTTGCGACATTTCGTTAAGGATACTCATTGCAACAGGCAATAATCATTTTTCAACGTCAGCTCAACTCTTCATTTATTAAATGAGACATTGAGCCCTACGATGTCTTGGGCTCTGTGTTAAGCACTAGAGATGAGAAGATGGATGTGCTTAAGTAGCTCTCAGTCTTGTGGAAGAGGCAGTTAAGGAGGTAGATGCATTACTTCCAGTCACTTCCCATTAACTTCCTACTGCACTCCACTTAGAATTGACCAAACTTATCTTGCTCTCCCAAATCCCTTCCCAAACCCAATCTTCATTACACATCAATATCCACATAATAACCCAAACTAACACCCCCAGTCATCTCTTATTTCTCACTTATTTTAATCTGTTTCAAATCTGTTCACTCATTACCTGTCAGTTCTTCGGTCAAATGACCTCACAACTCCAGCCCATTTTCTTTCTGTCACAGCCCAGCAGCCTGTTTCACTGGCTGCAATAATGTCTAAATGTCCCCATGCCCCTGTTTCCACCTCTCCCACACTATCCTCCACCTTGTTCCCATCAAGTCTCTCTCTCTCTCTGTCTCTCTCTACCTCTTTCTCTGGAAAGACTTTTTATTGTCCAGGGAAAGAAATACAAGGATCTAAAGGAGATGATGTGATGAGCTGATGGTGTGTTGAGCCACAGAGAACCAATGAGATATTAATTTTTTTCCGAAGTAAACCCCACAGATATGAGGCAAGTTATAAGGACCTGGTAAGTATGAAAGGCTGCTAACTATTTCTGTTTCTCACTCCCATATCTTTCTACTGAGGCAGAGATCACAGATTAGATGAAAGAAAATAGGAACTTTCTTGAAACCAGACAAAGACTCTTCTCATTTTTTAGCCACCAACATACTTCTTGGCTATCCGTGCCACATTAGTTCTTCATGGTACACTTAGGAGCCCACTCAGCAGCTGAGAGTAAGATCTATGTTCTTGTTGAAAGTAGCCAACCAGAAGATTATGGTAAGAGAGTGCTGAAGACCAACCCTGTGCTAGTACTTGGCTCTGGATCCTCATTTTGGGGAAAAAAATAGAGGGAGAGATAGGTATCATTTGGGCAAATCTTTTGCCTTTCAGTCATCTCTGGAAAAGGTAGTAATGGAAGCCTGGACAGTGTGTGGTGGTTAGTGTGAAAACCAACTTCTTTTCCAATTATGAACATTTCATTGGTAAGTTAAAATGGATACCTGTGAGGTGGCTTGGATCAGTTAAAGGCAATCACTCGATGTCTATGAACTAAAATGAGTTATCTACTAAGTTTAGATATCTACTTGATCATTACTCAAACCACAATTTAAAATACAAACATGAATTTGTTTCAAGCTGACAATTGGTGTCTAACTGCTGACAAGTGGATTTGTTTTGTCCCAATCTGCATGCTTTTGTTTATTACACCATCTTCCGCAGAATGTACGTAAAAGTGTTTCAAAAAGCAAATGTTTGCAGTAACAAGTTTTATGAACTGTCTTGGTTTGGGTTAAGTATCTTTTTGGAAAGCTTCTAGATCACAACGGATTTAGACCAGAAGAGACGGCTTTCCTGTGGGCATTCATCTTCATGTGATAGGGACAACTAACTAAAATAGAAAACTTAAAAAAACCAAAACAAAACAAAAACACAAAACCTGTTGGCAGAATGACACAATTCTCCTACTTTTAAAATGAATATCTGCCCAATTTTTTCTTCACAACCATGACGACACTCCCAGCAAACCACGGGATAATAAAAGTCAACATGTGACTCAAGACATCCTGATATCCTCTTTCTCAGCTAACGTCTGTGTCCCCACCACTTTCCCAGTGGCATGGTTAGTCATCACACTACAGGCTGTAGGAATCCATTTTCCTTCCTGGTCGCGGCTGCTTGCTCTGGGGTTGGCAGCTCCTCTCTCAACTTCTGCTATCGTCCATCAGGCCAGTGGAGTCACAAGCCACATGGAGTTCCCAGGCAGCTCCTGGACATGGATGATTATGTGGACTTCCCGTTTCCCAAACCAAGCATTGGACTTGACCTCTCATTGTCCAAACACTTTAGCTTTTGTTTACCTTTGGCACATGACAGCTAGTTTGTGTGTTAAGAAAAATAAAATGTTTCCAGTCTCTGGCTCAGTTCTCTAAATTCAAATGATTTGAGGAAAGGAAATATAGGGGCAGGAATGAGAAAAGAAATACTTTCAACCTTAGGAGAATTATCTAATATTTCTTTGCCTATATTAGATAAGGGGCAGGTCGTCCTAGACCAAAAACTAGCTCTGGATATGTTTTCAGTGAAAACATATACTTACACCACATTTTGGCTTAAAAACCTTGGATTGCTCCCCATTGCAGAAGTCCAAAAAGATCAGCATGGCTCTCAAGACCCTCATATAACGTCCTCTTAATGCTTTGAATGCCTAGCTAGTTTGAAAATAGGCATTCTCTCATGTTCCTACGTGGGTTTTTTTTTCCTTCTCCATATATGATTCCCTTTCTTCCATTCTCTTCTCTTCACAGTCCTGAATCATCCTTCTAGAAACAGCTTAAATATTCCCAACTTTGCCAATTATGATTGCAGATACTCCTCTCATGGTGCTTACCCCACTGAATTATAAATATTTATTTGTACTTTTGTCCCCACTCTAAATTGCAAGCTTTTTGAACATCTATACCCTCCTCACCTTGTATGTTCAGCAATCAATAGAGCCTGATGTTAAAATTCATAGGATGAAGCCAATATTCAGTCAACAAACATCTATGGACCAGATACAGTATACCCCAAAGCAAATTATATGAACCTCACTCTCAAAAACCCAAATTGTCATTCGGAATAAAAAAAAACAAACCATATGTGCACTAGACACAAAGTCATTATTACATAAAGAAACTGGAATACACTTCAAAGAGAAGTAGAATTCAGAGAAAGGACGAATCACTATGGACTCAAGTAATAAACTGGTAGAGAAGACGGTAAGGAGGGAGACCAATCCGGGCAGCCTTGGATAAGAGAAGAGAAAGGCTTGGAGGAACACACACAAAAGGATTCATGAATGGACTTTCGGCGGGTGGGATCTTGGGCTAATCATGCTGGATTCCATTTTAGTGTCAAGCACACGGGACAAGGGATGGCGATGCACACCGTCCACCTTCTGTTGTCTATTCCAACTTCCACAAACAACAAAACCTCGACAAATAATTCCCTCTCCATCTTCAACAGCACAATCTGCAGGTCTCCAAGTTTCTGAGATAGAAGCATTGTGACACTGGCACGCGGTCATTAGCTCAGATGAAAACAGAGCTGGGGTGTGTGTGCAGGGGGCTTGGGGAAAGAACGGTGAGTGAATGCCAAACTGGCTCCCGCCATGGGCAGCAGATGACGTGCATAGTTGAACCCTCCACTCAGCTCTTTCAGAGTTAGCACCAACTGGCGACACCGGGTTGTTTTCAGGTCAGAGGTCGAGGTCACCCCTTCACGTTTCTTTACGTGTGGTATACAGAGGGGAAGGAAGAGGAGTAAACTGAGAAAGTAGCAGGAGTGAGAAGGTAAGATCTGGCAAATTCAGAGCAGATCAGCAGTTAAAGCTTTTTTTTTTTTTTTCCCCTCTCTCCGTACTGCAAAAACTTTTCTAATCCTCTACCTTGTCATGTCAAAAATCTCACTTCACCTGATACTCGGGGCCAACTACAGGATTTTTGCAGCCCAGGTGAGAAGGAACTCACCATCCTCTCAACTTTCAAGGAGCTTTCAGCTCTAGCCCATATTTTTGCTCAGGCAAACCCAAACGAGAAACCCTTTGAGGAGGAGGCCATGGCGAAGCAGAGAGCAGAACTTGTGAGATGTGGCTACACTTGCAAGCGCCCCCTCACCCGCGGGGCCTAAAACACTTATTAACAGAATAGTTACCGTGGTCGGTGAAAAATGCCTCGTGGGTTGTGGGATTGTTAACCACAGAGTTAACGCCAAAACCCTGAACACAGCCTTCTAATTGATGGAGAATTTTTTTCTATTATCAGACAAGCTTGCTGATGCCTGCTTCCCCTTACTTCCCAAACACTAGTTTTTGAGGAATGGCCACAGAAGTTCCTCTAAGTTAAAAACCAGAACATAGGAGGTGTGAATTGTATAGACTCTAGGCTTCATGACTTCCTCCAATAACATCACTAGTACTTAAAATGTGACCAGTAACAGAGCAAGGACTTATTCAATATTTGCTGACCGAATAATAAGATTGCTATGTAATATTTATAAAAGACAAGCCCAGCACAAAGTGACACAGAAAGTATGAAAATGAATAGATGAATTCATTTACCACTTGGAAAATGGTAACAAAAGAAAACCACACCACAAATTTCAAGATGAAAAACAGTAAGTGGATTGAAGAAGGATATTTTAAATTGTTTTTTTAAAATTTGGTTCACCAACATTGTCTTGCATCCATACTCTCCTCGACATAGTAAATATTTATTTATTTATTTATTTGACAGACATAGAAATCACAAGTAGGCAGAAGTAGGCAGAGAGGCAGGCAGAGAGAGAGGGAGAAGCAGGCTCCCCGCCAAGCAGAGTGCCCAATGCGGGGCTTGATTCCAGCACCCCAGGATCATGACCCGAGCCAAGGCAGAGGCCCAACCCACTGAGACACCCAGGCGCCCCTGGAGTGAGCTTTTTAAGTCAGAGAGAAGTTGATGTTATACCCTTGCTCAAACCTGTCAATGGCTTCTGTTACACTCAGAATAAGATTTGGATTCCTTACCAAGGCTCACCTGAGCTTCTCTACAAGACAGCTCTCACACACCTCTTTGATCTCATCATGTCTTGTTATTTCATATTTTAGATGCAATCCGCAATTTGTCTAATAACTGTTGAGTTTTGTCCACTTAGGAGACATTATTTGGATTTTTTTTCTGATACCTCATTTTATGCTTTCAACTTTTTTTACAGATTCTAATTTTTTTTAATTCTTTTGATTTCTTCTGCACTCTATTTTCACTTGTAGGGGTACTTTTGAAATTTTACCATGCATGCATAATATCTGTGTTCAATTTCCTTCAGTAGCATCTATGTGGTGAATTTTTAATTTTGCATAATAGTTTAGCTGGGTATAGAATTTTAAGTTGAGGGATATTTTATGCCAGCTCTGTGAAGACATTTATTCTACTCTTTTCTCGTTTCTGTTTTAAATTTGGCTTTGTTTGCCTCTCATTTCTGTGTAGGTAATAAATTTGTTCTCTCTTGTTACTTTTTGGATCTTTTCTTTCCTTCTGGTGTCCTTCATGCTTGAGATCTATATTTCTAGAATCCAAGAATGTATGACAGTCCCCAGTGCAGCTCCTACTTGCAGTTAAAAAATTTTTTGTGATTCTATAATTTCTTCTAATGTGATGAGCTTACCTATGCAATTAAAAGTCTGTTCCATTTTACCTAGCATTTCTATGCATTTTTGTTTGTACAGTTTTTAAATTTATCTAGAAATTATAAGTCAATACTGAAATTATGGACTATTTCAAAATGAACAGTAAAAAGACTACATATTAAGTCTGTTCTATTTTATCTAGCATTTCTATGCATTTTTGTTTGAATAATTTTTAAATTTATCTAGAAATTATAAGTCAATACTGAAATTATGGACTATTTCAAAATGAACAGTAAAAAGACTACATATTAAAGTACATTACGTACTTCTCAAAAGTATATAAATTCATTTATAAGAAAAAAGAGAAAGGCTCAAAATAAATAAAGCATTGAATAAAGTAGTTAGAAAAAGAAGAAAAAATTAAACTGAAGAAGTAAGACAGATACACCCCCAGATTGGTATGTGATATATGACCACTACAAGTATGTACAAAGATATGGAGCCAGGGCTCTTACCCAAATAGGAGAGTGTAAACTGGTATCACCATTTTGGAAAACAATCTTGGCATTACCTAGCACAAGTAGAGATGTACATACTCCATGATTCAGCAATTCCACTCCTAGGTATTGATCCTAGAGAATTTCATGCATGTTTCATGCACCACACAGCACACACAAGAACATTCAGTCCAACATCAGTCCAACATTGTTTCAAATAGTGAATGAATACTAGAAGTAACCCACATGCACATTGACAGTACAATGGATAAGTCACGATATCTTCACACAATGGAATACTATGTAACAATGAAAATGAATAAACTACAGCTGTACACATCAACCCGGATCAATATTAGGAACAAGATTAAGTGAAGAAAGAAAATTATCAAGAATAAATATACTTTGATTCCATTTATGTAAGATTCAGTAACTTGCAAATGTATACACTGTGTTTACTAAGGATACCCACATATGTGGTAAAACTATAACAAAAACGAAGAGATGGAGAAATGCAAAAATTAGATTCGTGGTTACTCTGGATGGGAAGAAAGCAGAATGGAGTTGGAGAGGGGGCACAGGAGACTCTAAGATTCTGGTAACCACTGGGTACGAAGTGTCAACAGCCAGTCTTCCATTTGCATATGTATGTATAGATATCTGGAATGGCACTCACCAAATATTAATGTTGTTATATGTAGGCAGTAGATTTTGGATTATCTTATATGGTCTTTGCCTTTTTTTCTGTATTACTTTAATTTTTTATTATGAATATGTGCCATTTTAATTATTATTATTATTATTTTTTAGAGAGAGTGCCCACATACATACACGGGGAGGGAGGAACAAAGAGAGAAGAGAGAAAATTTTAAGCAGACTCCACAACACAGAACTCAAGCCCCTGACCCTGAGCTCATGACCTGAGCCAAAATCAAGAGTCAGACGCTTAACCAGCTGAGCCACCCAGGTGCCCCCATTTTAATTTTTTAAATGTCATTCTGAGGGAGAAAGAAGAAAGTTCTTATAAACTGCATATTTGTGTCTCCTTAATTCATATGTTGAAGTCCTTACCCCTAATGTGATGCTATTAGGAGGTGAAACCTCTGGGAGGTGATTAAGTCATAAGGGTAGAGCCCTCATGAATGGGATTAGCATCTTTATAGAAGATAACCTAGAGAGTTCCCTCCCCACTGTGCCAACCTGAGGTCCTGTGAAAAGACAGCTGTCTCTGAACCAGAAAGCTGAATCAGACACCGAATCTGCCAGCACCTTGAACTTCCTTGCCTCCAGAATTGTGAGAAGTAAATGTCTCTTATTTCAAATCTACCTAATCAATTGTATTTACAGCAGCCTCAGCAGGGAAAGATACAGTGAGGAAGATGAATAAGGAGGAGTCTTGTGATAGAAAGCCCAAGAACAAAGATCTAGCAATCAAGCTCCTACGTATTTACCCAAATGGGTTGAAAACTCATGCCCATCCAAAAATCTGCACATGAATGTTAATATCAGTTTTATTCATAATTGCTAAAAATGGATCAACAACAAACTATAGTACATACATACAGGAGAATATTGTTCAGTGATAATAAGAAATGAGCTCTCAAGTTACAAAGAGACATGCTTAAAAGCATATTATTAAGTGAAAAAAGCCAATCTGAAAAGTCCCCAGACTGTATGGTTCCAACTATATGACAGTCTGGAAAAAGCAGAATAGAGAAAAACTAAAAAGATCAGTGGTTGCCAGGAGTTTGGGGTAAGGAAGGGAAGGATGAACTAGTAGAGCAGAGGAGATTTTAGGGCAGTAAACCTGAAATGGTGGATATATGACATCATGCATTTGTCAAAACCCATATAAGTGGACAGTACCAAGAGAAAGCCTTCATGTAATAAGTTAATAATAATGAATCACAACAGGTTCATCGATTGTAACAGATGTACTACAGTAATGCAAGATGTTTCTAATAGGGGGCACTGGGGAGAGGCAGGTAGAGTGGGAGTATAAGGAAACTTTCTGTACCTTTGCTCAACTTTTCTATAAATCCAAAACTACTCTAAAAAAATAGTCTATTGGTTTAGGGGCGCCTGGGTGGCTCACTTGGTAAGCATCTGCCTTCAGCTCAGGTCATGATCCCAGGATCCTGGGAACGAGCCCCACATTGGGCTCCCTGCTCGGCAGGAAGCCTGCTTCTCCCTCTCCCACTCTCCCTACTTGTGTTTCCTCCCTCTCTGTGTCTCTCTCTGTCTTAAAAAACAACAACAACAACAAAACAACAAAAAAAACAACTTAAAAAAAAAGAAAAATAGTCTATTGGTTTAAAAAAGAAAAAAAAGCCCAAGAATAAGGCATAGCATTCTTGCAATATCTAGGGCAGGTGTTTCTTTTTAGTAAATCCTAAGCTTACCACATTCTTTAGAATTTTTTAATGCTTCTAACACCCCTGGGGTAATATACGAGTGTGGTTCTCCTCCCACTGCTGAGGAAACTGAGACAAGAGAGTGTCCACATCTTGCCCTGGGCTGTACAGCAAGTGCTTCCGAGAGTCAGGATTCAGCCTGAAGTAGTCCTTGCTCTTGGCCTTGACCTGACCCTGACTCCTCTTAAAAGGGCAAAGGTGAGCTGGACATCAGTGTTCAACTGGATGTTGAAACTGAAGACCTCAGCTGCTTTGTAAAGAACTAAAACAAATCTGCTTTACGCTGGTTTAATTCCCCTAGAACTTTATTGTTTGCTCTTTTGTGCTATAATAGTTAACACGGATTGCATTTAAAATCTCAGAGGATGGAAATGTTCAAACCAGACAAGCACAGTGTCAACGGTCTTTTGATAGGAGGTTTTTTTCTCTTTTAATTCTTGGGGAAGCGGGAGATATTGTTTTATCAAAAAGACATTAAAAAAAAAAACAAACAAGAGTGGGAATATGATATATTAAAAAGAAACATAAAATGCAGGTTTGTGTCTACAACCATAGTTGATAATGTTCTCTATTACTATTTTTTATTGTATTCTGAATTAATACAAACACCCGAGAAATATAGCTTATAAAATGAAGGAAAGGGCAACTCTTTGGTCAGTTCAAAATATCTTAAGCAACCAAACTGTTTTTTGAGTTCCTTGTTTGCAGGAGAACCACAGTGGGTATCGGAGGGTGTAGGGAGGTCAAAAAAGGAGGTCAGGCTTTCACTTCAAAGAGCTTGTGACCTGCTTAGATATATCCAGCACAAAGGAGATGCTGGATATCTTGCGACCCACGCCCCGTGAAGGAGGATGAAGATTTCCTTGAGCCACTGGGACATCCACAGGTCCTCCAGGAAAGACTGGAAGCTGGGCTGGCGTGAAAGGGATGGCATTACATCCTTAGCCATGGAGGCAGGCTCAGAGCCTTTGAAGAGTGAGTTTGGTAGTTTGGGACTAGGAGGTCTATTCTTCTGGGCAAGGATGTCGAGGAGCTTGGGGCAGTTTGTTGGGAAGGGTCTACAGAGGTAAGATGCTGGAGGGCCAGTGACAAACACAGAAGAGCTTTTACTTGAGCCAAAATGTGAATGCAGGTTCTTGAACTCCCTCAAAATCTTATCTCCAACCCCCCCAACCAAAATAGGCTGTAAGTTTACCCTTGATTTCACCTAAGAAAATCCTGTTCTTTTACCCATCAACAACAAAAACCATTTATTGGAAGCCTACTTTTTTTTTTTTGCCAGAATAAAAACTCCAGCCTTCCTCAGAATCCCCAAAAATAAATAAGGTTCATTCCCACTTACACGAAAAGATGTGACATTGAGAAAGATTTAGTGATTGCCCAAGGTCACATTTGAGAATTTTAAACTTCAGAATTTCCAGATACCATGCGTCATTCATTTTACCCATCTGTGTCCCTCCAGCCAAGTGACCTTAGGACCTTTGCTTCTAGGCCAGATAACTATGACTGATACGCGCGCACGCGCGCGCGCACACACACACACACACACACACACACACACGTTTTTATTTTAGGCTTTGGGGGCCAATCTCTGCCGCCAAAGCGCAAAAGCAGCCCGAGTCAGTATGTAAATGAAGGGGCGTGGCTGTGTTCCGCTAAAATACGAAAACTTGAATTTCGTGGAATTTTCATGTCACAAACTTATTTATTTTATTTTTATTCTTTGTCAACCAGGTAAAACTGTAACAACCATTCTCAGTAATGGGCCCTCAAACAGGCAGGGACTTACGCACTTACTCATTTGACCTGTGAGGAGCAAGAGCCCACCGTTGTTTTAAGTTCATTGATCGGAGCCCTAAGCTAATGAAGCCAAGGTTAAATGTCCTATCTGTGTAAGAGATGCTTGCTTTATGCTGTGAAAAATCCTGTTTTGTTGGCAACAAGCTATTCTCCTACCTGGGCCACGTGTTTTGCAAATCTGTAGGGGATTACAAGGGCAAAGACAGCTCAGTACAATTCATACGGTAGGAAAAACAACATATATTTCCCTCCCACAAATGCTAGTAACTTCCAGCACACTTCTATGATATTCTAGGTAAAATTTTCTAAAAATGTGTTCATTATAGCTTTGGGGTTTTAAGAATGCCTCACTGAGAGATGGCACCTGCACTTTCCATGTTGTCTAATACATTGGATAGACACTCAGGAAATAACACAGCAATTCACGTTCGGACTTCAGTATGTATATTAGTGCCTCTGAGTTTAACTCAGTATTAGCCTGCCCTTAATTCTCTAGATCCTTGTTTCACTCCCATTCATTCATACATCCCTGTAATCCATGAATATTACACTCTGCTACATATCCAGTCTTGGGGTGGGCGCTGGGAATTCAAAGCTGAATATTAAAGTCCCCAGTTTGGGGGAGAAGACAAACACATAGAAATTCCACCCATAAAGGCTATACTAAGTGCCACGGTACAGATGTGTTGCAGATGTTGAGAGAACACAGACCGCAGATGGAAGAGCTTTGCCTGGGCAAACTTTTGGGGAGCTAGAGGCTGGAGAGCTAGAGAGCTAGAGCTAGAGCTAGAGCTAGAGGCCAGAGAGTACCAAGGAATCTTTTGGAGGAGGTAAGATGTGAGCCAAATCCGGAAGGATACATACAACAGTGAGGTCTCCGTCTAAGATGGGGCAATACCAACTAAGTTGTTACTCAAGAGAGGAAGGCAAGAGAGGACGAGCCGTGAACATATAATCTTTGAAATCCTTATTCCAGCATTGTCAAATTTGAACACAACTAGTCAACGGTCACAAGAAAATCACACACGTCCTCCCATTTCTCCCATGTACAGTGTATTTTGGTTCAAAATTTCATGAAAAACAAACATGAATTAATAAGGTAAAATAGAGCATGAAATGATAAGAGAATTCACATTTTCCCTCTTAAATCTGAACTGAAAATAATAGAAGGGTACATATTTGATTTTTTAGCTGAGTTTAAGACACATAAATCAAAACATTTTTGAAAAAATAGAATGCATTCTCACCTGAAGAACTTTCCTAATTCTTTTCAGATTGTGTATCAAGAGCAGGTTTTTCTCTTTGGAAACGCGACCTAACTGTTCATCCAGTTGTATTAGCAAGTTTTGAAGAAGAATTGTTGCCATGGTTTCATTGTTGGAAGCCGCCTCCCTAAAAACAAAAGTGTTATTGCACAGCAGGAAACAACTTGGTAAAATGTCTACTATTTTACCATACAAATTTTAAAAGAGATCGATCTATTCCACAGTGACAAGCATTTAAAGGCTTTTACAAATTAAATTGTATACATCAAAGTAGACTCAGCATCACTGATCATTGGGGAAATGCAAGTCAAAACGTGAGCTACCACTTCATACCCCTTCAAATGGCTTTTACTGAAAACCCTACACGACAAGTGTTGGTGAGGTTGTGGAGAGACTGGGACCCCTTCCACAGCCACTGCAGAAAACAGGATGGAGATTTTTCAAAATATAAACAGAAAATTACACACAGCAATTCCCCTTCTGGGTAGATCCTCGAAAGAATTAAAGGCAAGACCTTGAACGGATATTTGTACATCAGCGTTCATATCAGCTTTATTCACAATAGCCACAAGGTAGGAACGATTCCAACGTTCATCGGCAGATGAACAAAGAAAATGTGGCACATCTATAATAGAATATCATTCGGCCTTAAAAAGAGAAGGAAATTCTGATTCACACTACATGAATGAATCTTGAAAAAACATGGTAAGTGAAATACTTCAGCCACAGAAGCGCACATATTGTGTGATTACATTGACGTGAAGTGCCTAGAGAGGCAGAGAGAAGGAAAAGAGAAGGGGGGTTGCCAGGCCTGGGGTAGAGAGAGTGAAGATCTCTTGGCTAACGAGGGCAGAGTTTCAGCTTGAGGAGGTGAAAGTTCTGGAGACAGACGGTGTTGATGGGTGTGCGGCAAGGGAAATGTGCATGATGCCCCAAAACTGTACACAGTTTATAACAAATGGTTAAAATGGTAACTGTTATGTACATTTTATCACAGTAAGAGAGAGGACCACTCAAAACAAAAAAAAAATAATTGTAAAAGATAAACAGAGCTTTAAAGAATGATTTTAAAACATAGTAAGAAAAAATATTTACATTGAGACTATAAATTGAAAATTGAGATAAACCATAGGTTCATTTTGTGGCTTTTTTTTTTAAGATTGTATTTATTTATTTGAGAGAGATCACAAATAGGCAGAGAGGCAGGCAGAGAAAGAGGGGGAAGCAGGCTCCCTGCTGAGCAGAGAGCCCGATGTGGGGCTTGATCCTAGGACCCTGAGATCATGACCTGAGCTGAAGGCAGAGGCTTAACCCACTGAGCCACCCAGGTACCTCATGGCTTTTTAATATTTAGAAATTACTGGGATTTGAGCTTACCAAAAAACCAAGGCCCTAGCAGCATTTAGTTTTCACCTACAACAGATGAAACCAGAAAGAACAATGATTCTCTTCCTTTGAGGAAGTTTTCCAAATGCTTGAAGAAAATTCTTTATCCGAAAGAACGCATCTCCGGAGTCAAAAGCAGATGAAAGAATGAATTCACAAAGAGAGAGCATAAAGCATTTGTACATCAACCTCTAGGGAAAATACAATAATGTTTGATCCTACCAGTCTTGATTTTCAATCCATTGAGCCAAAAGATGTCGAATTTCCATAGGAAAGTTGTCATCATAGAATTGATCTACTTGCTCCAAAAATTTGATTTCTAATTGTTGGACTTGATTCCACTGAGACATGCTATAAATGAAGAGGTAGAATTAGAGTTTTAAAATAATGTTAATAACGGTGGTACATGTTTTTCTCCCAAAGATTTTTTTTTTTGAAAGATTTTATTTATTTGACAGAGAGTGAGGGAAGGAGGGAGATAGAGAGAGAGACAGAGACAGAGACAGGGCAAGAGTGAGCACAAGCGGGGAGAGGCAGAGGGAGAGGGAGAACCAGACTCCCCACTGAGCAGGGAGCCAGATGTGGGGTTTGATCCCAGGAACCTGGGATCATGATCTGAGCCTGAGGCAGATGCTTGACTGACTAAGCCACCAAGGCACCCCTCCCTTAGGTTTCAAACAAAGACAGTGTTGTCCATTAGTTAAATAACTAAAAAAAAATTTTCTTTTATAGTCACCTTATATAAGAAAACAGTAAAGAGAAGATGTTTTCAATACAAAGATAAAGCATCCTCAGCTTTTTCCTAAGTCATAACTAATCAAGGGGAAAAAAGTTCTCTATCCCTAAAGCATGTCCTGCTTTGCTCTAACAGAAACTCCAGAACTCTCTCCAGAAAGCGTTCATCCCCCCAACACCTCCAATCTGTCACGCGAATCTCTGTTCTCAACAAACTCCTTTCTTACCCCTTGTTCCCTCTGCACTCTTGACTTTGAGCAACCTGAAGGCAAACTGTGCCTTCTCAGACCCGCAGTAGATTTTCTGTGTGAGGAGCACCTCATCCATCCAACTGCCCATCGTTTTTTCTCTGTTTCAGAGTTGCCTGGCTTCCCGAGTCATACTTATATTCCTAGACCTCCAGTCAAATTTGGTCTTAGATTTATGAAGAGTTTCATGTATGCATTTCTGTGGGCTCTAATTCTTTCAGCTTGAAATCTCTCTGAATCCATACATATTTATGTTTCTCCATGTGATGATCCACTATGACTGGGCAGAGCTTTTAAGGTCAACTTTTAATTAGTCTCTGGTGTGTGACTGACAGTGGTTGAACCCTCAGGTTAACTGAGGAGGAAACCACACTAGGTACGTGTTTGGCAGAGGCACTCACAAAAAAAAACAAAAGTATGTGTTTCCCCACCTTATCCTTCTCTCACCAGTCAGAAGCTTTAGACATTTCCGAACTCAGGGAGATGAATACGACATCTTGAAGTTAAAGTATTTTACCTTTTCCAAAGTCAAAGGTCTGATAGTTTTATCAGCAGTTTTAGATAAAAGGACAAAACTTTTACATGATGAATCACCATAATACCTCAGCCTGTCTTATAGGTAAGTTAAGATTTCCCTTTGCCTATAGAAGGGCATGATAACTGATTTCATGTAGTTCATATCCTTAGGTTTCAAATGGAACCACTCTGGGGCACAGTCTCCCTGATCGAAATCTATAGAGGAACGTTTCGTTAAAAGAAAGAAACTGGGAAAAGAAAGTTTTATTTTCATTTCACTTTATATCCTGAAGACCTGTACACGCCGCATTCTCGGCGTATTGTTTCTCTCTCAGCAAGTGCTTGTTAAATGAGTGGCCATTCTGATGTGGCTGTGCGCACGGCAGGTGGAGAGTTAGTTTTACTCCAACTTTAAAAATGAGAAAAAATCCGAGGGACAAGTAAGCAAAATGACTCGTACCCAAGATGCATCGCTCCTAAGGACCCATTTGAAGTCTCCCGAAACCAGACATAGCTGTCTTTGCAGATGCTGGATATCTGTATCCACCTGTCTACATGGGTATCTGCCTGTACCTGTAGATCACACAGAATTGGACCATTTGCTCCCATGCTACCATGACATTGTCCTGCTGTATCCCTGCCCACTTGTTCTCCACAACGGTGAGAGCCCATGAGCTGAAAACACCATTACAATCATTATCGCTATTTTTCTTAAATCCTTGCTGTGATTCGGATGAAAATCTATTTTCCCACTGAGAAGTAACTGGACAGAACCTGTCCCAGAGCTCGGTTCATTACTCCCAGGACCTGGGTCCACCTCCCAGAGAGCGGAACTTGAGGCTGAAGACGGGAAGGGGTAAGGGGTGCGGCCCAGGGCCCTCCTCTCTGTTGAAGCCTCTAGAAAGGCCTTTATTCCTTCCTCTCCCTTCCTTGCGCTCTACGGGGCCCGCCCTCCGGGGCCACTTCTCCCACCACAGGAAGACGACAGCGCGTGTCTTTGGACATCGGGTCCTGCCTGTCGTCGTTGAACGTCCGGCCTAGGTAAAGAGGCATTTCATCCTGTCGTCTGGGAGCTGACAGGGCCACGCGGGCTCTGTGACTTGCACAGGAGAGGACATGCCCTCAGTGTCCCTCCTCCTCATCCAAGCCGCAGCCACCGGCGACTCCAGCTCCGGGTTTCCCCGGACCCAGGCGCCCCGTCCTCTGCCCGGCCCGCGGCTCCGAGGAGCCGCCTGAGACGCGGGGGTCCCTTACCGGGGACACGCGTCCGCATCGCCACCGGCGTCCCTCCCGCCGCGGATCCGGGGGCTGAGCGCCAAGTGTCCCCGACACCTGCGCCACCTGCGCCGCCTGCGCCGGGGCGTCCGTGACCTCGTGCCCTCGGGGCCGCGGAGGACCCGCGGGGCGCAGCGACCCAGGGCGCAGCGACCGTCCCGGCCCAGCCCCGCGGCCCGCACAGCGCGTCCGGCCCGCGGCCCGGGAAGCGACGCCAGGCGGGGGCCGCCCCTTACCTGGCTCCGCGGCCGTCCCGTCGGCGTCCGGCCCCGAGTCGGCGTCGCCCTCACCGTCCCCGGGATGGAGCCGCTGACGCCATTGTCGTGGCGGCATTTGCATGTCCCCTCCCACGGGAGGCTTTCCTGTGCGTCAGAGCCAGAGTCCCGGGACTTCACGGGGTCGGTCCCGCCCACTCCCCGAGCCGGACGCGCGGGCCGCGGGCGGTGGGCCACGGGGGGACACACGCCCCTTTCCTCCGGGAGCCGCCGCTGAGACCACCCCTGGGACTTACGTGCCCGGAGCTTCCCGCCTCCCAAGCCCAGGCCTCTCCCCCCTGGAGGGACGGGGCGCCGGGACCCAAATACCAAACTCTCCGACCTCCCGGGGCTCCCGGTCCTGCAGGGGCGGCTCGCGGGGAGCAGGACAGCCTCGCGGAGGTCCGGGCCGGCTGCGGGCGTCACGCCGGCCCCCGCGCACCCCGCACGCTCCGTCCCACGCGCCCGCCGCCGCGTACCTGGTTGCCGCGGGCCGCTCTTCCCCTGTGACGCGCCTGTTCTAGAACCCCAGAGCCGGGGGAGCCTCCGTCTCAGCTGGTTCTGGCGCCTCTGTCAGACCTGAGGACGCGGAGGCCCGGCGAGGTGGCCGGAGTCAGCCGGGAGTCAGCGCCTCAGCGCGGGTCGCAGACCGGGGTTCGCACGCCCTCCCCAGTGGTCTTTCTGTTGCATCTCCTCCGAGCTCGACCCTAACCCGCGACACACGAGTTCTACTGAATGTTCGGGAACATAAAGATAAAAACAAAGGACGATAGACTGAGCGGGGCAGAGACAATGACCCGACCTGCTCTTGCGTGAGTCCACAGCCAGCCCCTGGTGAAGGCCTGCTTCCCGGCTTTCAGCCCGGCCGCCCTGCCCTGCACTTCCCCGGGGTCTCGTCCCGCTCCCCACATCGGTATCAGGATCACCTGCTTACGTTCATCGCCCCTGTCCCTCCAGTGCACAGGAAAAGTCTGTCCACTCCAGAGTCACACTCGGCATCACTCTCCCCCCGGGTCAGGCAGGCCTGGTCTCAGCTGCTTTCTGGGCAGTTTCCAGGAGCTTCTGCTGCTCTGTCCCTACCTAAAGAAAACTGAGTCTGGTTTTCTCTGGGGAAGCATTCTGTCCTGAAAAAGTCCAAATTCTCGGCACTCAAACTTGTGTACAATCTGGCCCCAACCTATCCTGAAATCTCTCCTCACAAGCCCCTCCGGCCACCCCCACTCCCTGCCCAGGAGCCCCATCCCAGGCAGACCCACTTGTCCTGCTCCCTGGAGGAACCTCTCCTATTTTAGTATTGATGCTCTCTTCAACTGCAGTGCCCCCCGCCATTGTCTATTTACTGAAATCCTATCTCTCTTTTTTTCTAAATTGAATTTAATTTCAACTCCAGTGTGGTTAACATACAGCATTACCCTGGTTTCAGGTACAGAATATAGTGAGTGATTCAACAAGGCAACAAGTCTGTATATCACTGGGTGCTCAGTGAGATGACTGCACTCTGAATCCCCTTCCTCAGATTCACACCCCACCCCCCACCTTCCTTCTGGCTACTCTGTTTGTTCTCTATAGTTAAGACTCTGTTTTCCAATTTGTCTTTATTTTTTTGAATTCCTTATCCTTGGTGAAGATTTCACTGATGACCCCAACCCACAGCAAATTTTCCCTGCTCTGAATTCTCATGACACTTCCCATCCAAACTAGAGCTAAGAAAAATAGAATGCAAGCCCCAGGTTTAAATTTTCCGGCAGCTACATCAAAAAAGGTAAAGGGATGGGGCACCTGGGTGGCTCAGTGGGTTAAAGCCTCTGCCTTCAGCTCAGGTCATGATCCCAGGGTCCTGGGATTGAGCCCTGCGTGGGGCTCTCTGCTCCCCAGGGAGCTGCTTCCTCCCCTCTCTCTCTCTGCCTGCCTCTCTGCCTACTTGTGATCTCTCTCTCTCTGTCAAATAAATAAAATCTTTAAAAAAAAAAAAGGTAAAGGGAACGGGTAAAATTAATTTCAATACTATCAATAACCCAATAATATAGAATATTAACATTTCGGCATATAATCAATATAAAATTCTTAATGAGATGCTTTGCTTTCCTTATTTCATACATAATCTCTGAAGTCTGGTGGCACTTTCAGGAAATCTCCATTTGGACTAGCCGCATTTCAGATGCCCAGCAGCCTCATGTGTCCGGTGGCTACCCTACTAGCGTAGATCTAGACCACTCATTTAGCACTTTTCACTTCCTGCCTTCTAGTGTTAGTTATACTGGTTTTGCCTGTCTTTATCATCATCGTACTCAACTGTTGAGAGCCCGCTGTACAAAGTAGAGACTTCCTTCACTTCTTCCTTTTAAGGCCCTCACCTCGGAACTCCCTCAGCAGTGTTCAAACTGATCTCATGACACCTTTATCCTCTTAAAAATTGTTGAAAACTCAAAAGAATTTTTGTGTATTATTATTCTATATTAAATTCGTATTTACTGTATTAAAACTAAATCTGAAGAGAAGAATGGAAATATTTATTCATTAAAAATTATAATCATAAACCCATTATGTGTGTAAATAAACCTTTTTAAATAAAAAAAACATTTCTAGGGGCGCCTGGGTGGCTCAGTGGGTTAAGCCGCTGCCTTCGGCTCAGGTCATGATCTCAGGGTCCTGGGATCAAGTCCCGCATCGGGCTCTCTGCTCAGCAAGAAGCCTGCTTCCCTCTCTCTCTCTCTCTCTGCCTTCCTCTCCGTCTACTTGTGATCTCTCTCTGTCAAATAAATAAATAAAATCTTTAAAAAAAAAAAAACATTTCTAACTTAAAAAATTAGTGAAGGGGCACCTAGCCCCTGCTCTGTTGGTGGAGCACGTGACTTTTGACCTCAGAGTTGTGAGTTTGAGCCCCCTGTTGGGTGTAGAGACAACTTAAGTAAATAAATCTTAAACAATTTTTTTGTTAAATTTTTTTAAAAATTTAAAAAGTCAGAACAAGTGGCATAGATTTACATTTTTAAAAACCTCTAATGAATACGTTGAGAAAAGACAGCTGGATTCTTATATCTGCTTCTGCATTTATCTTTTGCAATTATTTGGTTTTTGAAGAAATATTTGAAGTATTTGAAGAATATCTGGACTCACACAGATACATAATTGGAAAAGGAGGAGCATTTTAATAGCCTCTAAAGGTAATGTGGATATCCTTCTTCAACACGACAGCAAAATTCAACAAGTGGTAGTTTTTTAAGGATTGGTGCACTGTGGAATGTGAAATTCCATCGGCAAACTTTACAGTGTTACATTAAAATCTGTTGGCATATCTTGTATGGAAATGTTACCCACACATCTATTTTATAATATCACGCATTGGTCATTTGGAAAACATGAATCCACTAGATTATGTAGATCTTCTAAATGCTGACACCCTTCATCATACAAATCAGAAAATCCTATCAGCTAATATCACCATGGATCTCATTAGAAAAGTATTTTTAAGTATTGGGAAATTGTTAAGCTCAGAAGGAGGATGCAAGTTTTGCAAATTCTGATTTTTTTTTATTTTATTTTTTATAAACATGTAATATATTTTTATCCCAGGGGTATAGGTCTGTGAATTGCCCGCTTTACACACTTCACAGCACTCACCATAGCACATACCCTCCCCAATGTCCATAACCCCACCCGCCTCTCCCAACCCCCCTCCCCCCATCAACCCTCAGTTTGTTTTGTGACATCAAGAGTCACTTATGGTTTGTCTCCCTCCCAATCCCATCTTGTTTCATTTACTCTTCTCCTACCCCCTTAACCCCCCATGTTGCATCTCCTCTCCCTCATATCAGGGAGATCATATGATAGTTGTCTTTCTCCGATTGACTTATTTCGCTAAGCATGATACCCTCTAGTTCCATCCACGTCGTCGCAAATGGCAAGATTTCATTTCTTTTGATGGCTGCATAGTATTCCATTGTGTATATATACCACATCTTCTTTATCCATTCGTCTGTAGATGGACATCTAGGTTCTTTCCATAGTTTGGCTATTGTGGACATTGCTGCTATAAACATTCGGGTGCACGTGCCCCTTCGGATCACTACGTTTGTATCTTTAGGGTAAATACCCAGCAGTGCAATTGCTGGGTCATAGGGTAGTTCTATTTTTGACATTTTGAGGAACCTCCATGCTGTTTTCCAGAGTGGTTGCACCAGCTTGCATTCCCACCAACAGTGTAGGAGGATTCCCCTTTCTCCGCATCCTCACCAGCATCTGTCATTTCCTGACTTGTTAATTTTAGCCATTCTGACTGGTGTGAGGTGATATCTCATTGTGGTTTTGATTTGTATTTCCCTGATGCCGAGTGATATGGAGCACTTTTTCATGTGTCTGTTGGCCATCTGGATGTCTTCTTTGCAGAAATGTCTGTTCATGTCTTCTGCCCATTTCTTGATTAGATTATTTGTTCTTTGGGTGTTGAGTTTGCTAAGTTCTTTATAGATTTTGGACACTAGCCCTTTATCTGATATGTCATTTGCAAATATCTTCTCCCATTCTGTCAGTTGTCTTTTGGTTTTGTTCACTGTTTCCTTTGCTGTGCAAAAGCTTTTGATCTTGATAAAATCCCAATAGTTCATTTTTGCCCTTGCTTCCCTTGCCTTTGGCGATGTTCCTAGGAAGATGTTGCTGCGGCTGAGGTCGAAGGGGTTGCTGCCTGTGTTCTTCTCAAGGATTTTGATGGATTCCTTTCTCACATTGAGGTCCTTCATCCATTTTGAGTCTATTTTCGTGTGTGGTGTAAGGAAATGATCCAATTTCATTTTTTTGCATACGGCTGTCCAATTTTCCCAACACCATTTATTGAAGAGGCTGTCTTTTTTCCATTGGACATTCTTTCCTGCTTTGTCGAAGATTAGTTGACCATAGAGTTGAGGGTCTATTTCTGGGCTCTCTATTCTGTTCCATTGATCTATGTGTCTGTTTTTGTGCCAGTACCATGCTGTCTTGATGATGACAGCTTTGTAATAGAGCTTGAGGTCCGGAATTGTGATGCCACCAACTTTGGCTTTCTTTTTCAATATTCCTTTGGCTATTCGAGGTCTTTTCTGGTTCCATATAAATTTTAGGATTATTTGTTCCATTTCTTTGAAAAAAATGGATGGTACTTTGATAGGAATTGCATTAAATGTGTAGATTGCTTTAGGTAGCATAGACATTTTCACAATATTTATTCTTCTAATCCAGGAGCATGGAACATTTTTCCATTTCTTTGTGTCTTCCTCAATTTCTTTCATGAGTACTTTATAGTTTCTGTGTATAGATTCTTAGGTTTATTCCTAAGGATCTTATAGTTTTGGGTGCAATTGTAAATGGGATTGACTCCTTAATTTCTCTTTCTTCTGTCTTGTTGTTGGTGTAGAGAAATGCAACTGATTTCTGTGCATTGATTTTATATCCTGACACTTTACTGAATTCCTGTACAAGTTCTAGCAGTTTTGGAGTGGAGGCTTTTGGGTTTTCCACATATAGTATCATATCATCTGCGAAGAGTGATAGTTTGACTTCTTCTTTGCCGATCTGGATGCCTTTAATTTCCTTTTGTTGTCTGATTGCTGAGGCTAGGACTTCTAGTACTGTGTTGAATAGCAGTGGTGATAACGGACATCCCTGCCGTGTTCCTGACCTTAGTGGAAAAGCTTTCAGTTTTTCTCCATTGAGAATGATATTTGAGGTGGGTTTTTCATAGATGGCTTTGATGATATTGAGGTATGTGCCCTCTATCCCTACACTTTGAAGAGTTTTGATCAGGAAGGGATGCTGTACTTTGTCAAATGCTTTTTCAGCAATTATTGAGAGTATCATATGGTTCTTGTTCTTTCTTTTATTAATGTATCACATTGATTGATTTGTGGATGTTGAACCAAACTTGCAGCCCTGGAATAAATCCCACTTGGTCGTGGTGAATAATCCTTTTAATGTACTGTTGAATCCTATTGGCTAGTATTTTGGTGAGAATTTTTGCATCTCTGTTCATCAAGGATATTGGTCTGTAATTCTCTTTTTTGATGGGATCCTTGTCTGGTTTTGGGATCAAGGTGATGCTGGCCTCATAAAATGAGTTTGGAAGTTTTCCTTCCATTTCTATTTTTTGGAACAATTTCAGGAGAATAGGAATTAGTTCTTCTTTAAATGTTTGGTAGAATTCCCCCGGGAAGCCGTCTGGCCCTGGGCTTTTGTTTGTTTGGAGATTTTTGATGACTGTTTCAATCTCCTTACTGGTTATGGGTCTGTTCAGGCTTTCTATTTCTTCCTGGTTCAGTTGTGGTAGTTTATATGTCTCTAGGAATGCATCCATTTCTTCCAGATTGTCAAATTTGTTGGCGTAGAGTTGCTCATAGTATGTTCTTCTAATTGTTTGTATTTATTTGGTGTTAGTTGTGATCTCTCCTCTCTCATTCATGATTTTATTTATTTGGGTCCTTTCTCTTTTCTTTTTGATAAGTCTGGCCAGGGGTTTATCGATCTTATTAATTCTTTCAAAGAACCAGCTCCTAGTTTCGTTGATTTGTTCTATTGTTTTTTTGGTTTCTATTTCATTGATTTCTGCTCTGATCTTTATGATTTCTCTACTCCTGCTGGGTTTAGGGTTTCTTTCTTGTTCTTTCTGCAGCTCCTTTAGGTGTAGGGTTAGGTTGTGTACCTGAGACCTTTCTTGTTTCTTGAGGAAGGCTTGTACCGCTATATATTTTCCTCTGAGGACTGCCTTTGCTGTGTCCCACAGATTTTGAACCGTTGTGTTTTCATTATCATTTGTTTCCATGAATTTTTTCAATTCTTCTTTAATTTCCTGGTTGACCCATTCATTCTTTAGAAGGATGCTGGTTAGTCTCCATGTATTTGGGTTCTTTCCAAATTTCCTCTTGTGATTGAATTCTAGCTTCAGAGCATTGTGGTCTGAAAATATGCAGGGAATGATCCCAATCTTTTGATATCGGTTGAGACCTGATTTAGGACCCAGGATGTGATCTATTCTGGAGAATGTTCCACGTGCACTAGAGAAGAATGTGTATTCTGTTGCTTTGGGATGAAATGTTCTGAATATATCTGTGATGTCCATCTGGTCCAGTGTGTCATTTAAGGCCTTTATTTCCTTGTTGATCTTTTACTTGGATGATCTGTCCATTTCAGTGAGGGGAGTGTTAAAGTCCCCTACTATTATTGTATTATTGTTGATGTGTTTCTTTGATTTTGTTATTAATTGGTTTATATAGTTGGCTGCTCCCATGTTAGGGGCATAGATATTTAAAATTGTTAGATCTTCTTGTTGGACAGATCCTTTGAGTATGATATAGTGTCCTTCCTCATCTCTTATTATAGTCTTTGGCTTAAAATCTAATTGATCTGATATAAGGATTTCCACCCCAGCTTTCTTCTGATGTCCATTAGCATGGTACATTGTTTTCCACCCCCTCACTTTAAATCTGGTGGTGTCTTCGGGTTTAAAATGAGTTTCTTGTAGGCAACATATAGATGGGTTTTGTTTTTTTATCCATTCTGATACCCTGTGTCTTTTGATTGGGGCATTTAGCCCATTAACATTCAGGGTAACTATTGAGAGATATGAATTTAGTGCCATTGTATTGCCTGTAAGCTGACTATTATTGTATATTGTTTCTGTTCCTTTCTGATCTACTACTTTTAGGGTCTCTCTTTGCTTAGAGGACCCCTTTCAATATTTCCTGTAGAGCTGGTTTGATGTTTGCAAATTCTTTCAGTTTTTGTTTGTCCTGGAAGCTTTTAATCTCTCCGTCTATTTTCAATGATAGCCTAGCTGGACATAGTATTCTTGGCTGCATGTTTTTCTCGTTTAGTGCTCTGAATATATCATGCCAGCTCTTTCTGGCCTGCCAGGTCTCTGTGGATAAGTCTGCTGCCAATCTAATATTTTTACCATTGTATGTTACAGACTTCTTTTCCCAGGCTGCTTTCAGGATTTTCTCTTTGTCACTAAGACTTGTAAATTTTACTATTAGGTGACAGGGTGTGGACCTATTCTTATTGATTTTGAGGGGGGTTCTCTGAACCTCCTGGATTTTGATGCTTGTTCCCTTTTCCATATTGGTGAAATTCTCTCCAATAATTCTCTCCAATATACCTTCTGCTCCCCTCTCTCTTTCTTCTTCTTCTGGAATCCCAATTATTCTAATGTTGTTTCGTCTTATGGTGTCACTTATCTCTCAAATTCTCCCCTCGTGGTCCAGTAACTGTTTGTCCCTCTTTTGCTCAGCTTCTTTATTCTCTGTCATTTGGTCTTCTATATCGCTGATTCTTTCTTCTGCCTCATTTATCCTAGCAGTGAGAGCCTCCATTTTTAATTGCACCTCATTAATAGCTTTTTTGATTTCAACTTGGTTAGATTTTAGTTCTTTTATTTCTCCAGAAAGGGCTTTTGTATCTCCCGAGAGGGTTTCTCTAATATCTTCCA
Source organism: Lutra lutra (assembly GCF_902655055.1). Classification (NCBI taxonomy): domain Eukaryota; kingdom Metazoa; phylum Chordata; class Mammalia; order Carnivora; family Mustelidae; genus Lutra; species Lutra lutra. The sequence goes on from NC_062280.1 coordinate 4,009,521, forward strand.
TGCCTTTTTCGAGCCCGGCTAGAACCTTGAGAATCATCATTCTGAACTCTAGATCTGACATATTACCAATGTCTGTATTGATTAGGTCCCTAGCCTTTGGTACTGCCTCTTGTTCTTTTTTTTTTTTGTGGTGAATTTTTCTGCCTTGTCATTTTGTCCAGATAAGAGTATATGAAGGAGCAAGTAAAACACTAAAAAGGTGGCAACAACCCCAGGAAAATATGCTTTAGCCAAATCAGAAGAGATCCCAAATCGTGAGGGGGGGAGAAAGGGGATAAAAAGGTTCAGAAAGAAAAAAAAAAAGAAACAATTAAATAAAGAAAACCAATAAAGAAAAATATAAAAAGGAAAATATATATATATATTAGATAAACTAGTTAAAAAAATGTTTAAAAAGAAAAGGGTAAAAGTTAAAAAAAATTAGCAGAAGAAGAGAAAAACAAATTGAAAAAGAAAAAAATTTAAATTAACTGCAAGGCTAAAGAGTCATGGGGAGAAAGCCATGAGTTCCGTGCTTTGCTTTCTCCTCCTCTGGAATTCCGCTGCTCTCCTTGGTATTGAACCTGCACTCCTTGGTAGGTGAACTTGGTCCTGGCTGGGTTTCTTGTTGCTCTTCTGGGGGAGGGGCCTGTTGTAGTGATTCTCAAGTGTCTTTGCCCCAGGCGGAGTTGCACCGCCCTTACCCGGGGCGGGGCTGAGTAATCCGCTCGGGTTTGCTTTCGGGAGCTTTTGTTCCCTGAGCGCTTTCCGTAGAGTCCGGAGGACGGGAATGAAGATGGCAGCCTCCCGGTGTCCGGCCCGGAGGAGCCGAGAGCCCGGGGCCCCACTCCTCAGTGTGCCCTCAGAGAACAGCGCCCAATTACTCCCATCACCCTGGCCTCCGGCCGTGCTCCGAGCTGACTGAGCCTGCGACCGGTTCAAGGTAACCCCGAGCTGAGAACTCACTCCTCGGCTCTGTCTCTGTAGCCGTTCTAATACCTGTGAGCTCTGCGACACTCAAACACCCCCAATCCTTCTGTGACCCTGCGGGACCTGACCATGCTGACCCTGTTTGGGCTTCACCCCAGTTAAGCCTCTGGAGCGATGTCCCTCAGCGGAACAGACTTTTAAAAGTCCCGATTTTGTGCTCTGTTGCTCCGCCACTTGCCGGGAGCCGGCCCCTCCCCCCGCGGTCTATCTTCCAGTCGCTTTGGATTCACTTCTCCGCCAGTCCTACCTTTCAGAAAGTGGTTGATTTTCTGTTTCTAGAATTGCTGTTCTTCTTCTCTTCGATCTCCCGTTGGATTTGTAGGTGTTTGCAATCTTTAGCTAAGCTATCTAGCTGATCTCCCGCTACCTGAAGTAGTCTCAGCTGCTACTTCTCCACCATCTTGACTCCACAAATTCTGATTTTTGCTTGAAAACACCATTATTAGAAACAGACATTGCCAAGTGTTTTCCCTGAAATTACAGTCATACCCTGTTCCTTTTTAGGAAAATGTCTTCCAGATATCCAGACTTGGATAACCACAGTTTGTCAAATCATTCAAGAAAGAAGATGTTCTGTGACACTCGATCACACAAGGGTTTTTCTTTGAGACAGTCATCATACCTCAGTGTTCTCATTTTCTTCTCATATACTTCTCATTCTCATGACAGAATATTACGGGGACATTAATTTAAATTTTAATAAAATTAATTTCCCTGCTTCATTGAGAACATTATTAAGTTAAACTGGCATTTAAACAGTTTAATGTGTGTGGTGGTGAACAGTACAATGACTTCTAGAATAATCTGGCATCACTGCCTTGGTTCACACTGAGGCACCAACATTACCCATCATGGCTTTGGTACCATCAGTGCAAATGTCAACAGAGTGAAAAGGCAAAACAGTATTATAAAAATAGTTTTATTTTCACAGACAGAGGGCCTTTCCTTAAAACAGTCTTGGAGACTACCCCCCAGAATCTGCAGACATTTTTGTAACCTCTGCTTTGTCTACCATATCCTATCCACCATAATCAGTTTATGCCATGGTATATCATGAGGGATTTTGTGCCCAAATGAACACTTTTTCCTTGGTTGAAGCATCTCCCTTAAACCTCTGCCCACCTTCCTGATTCTTGAACTAAGTCAGGCTTCTAAGAACAGGTATCTCTATGTCCACTTTACTTTTCTTTTTTAGAATCAAGTCTAAATAGCCAGGTTCCCAATTTCTTGGCCCTACATTGACCTTGGCTTCATGAGTCCCTTAGAGTCAAAAACAAAGAAGAAGGGTTGGGGAAAGAGAAGAAGGAAGAGGAAGGAGACGGGAAGGTAGAGGGAGAAAACCAGAGAAAGCATACTGAGGCAAAATCCCCAGTTTGCCAAACTCAAAAGTCTACAACAGATTCTTCTCCTCCTGTAATTGATGTCCCATTTGCCCTAGTTAAATCCTTATTTCTAATTTTTTTTTGCTTCATCTTAACAGAGAAATACCAGATTATAGACTGGCAGAAATATAGATTCTAAGTCTAATCATGCCATTTTCTAGCTGTACAAAGTTGGATCAGCTACTTAACCTCTCTGAGCCCCCAATTCTGTCAAAATGGGATATTACATCCCACATGAAACTGCTGGGAAGATTCCAAGAGCTAAATTAAGGAATGAGATAAAGGAAAACATTCAGTAATAGCTGCTATTAATAGAATAATAATAACCAGTTGTGAGGAGCTTTGAAAGTGACCTTCTCTCCTCACTGTACACAGATGGGGCTTCAAGTGGAGACGAAGTGAGTCAAGTGAGATAGGCAGGTTCACGTCTGTGTATCAGAGGCAGTGAGGATTCGGGCATATCTTGACTGCTTTTTCTACCATGTCTAAGCCCAGCTGCTTGTGTGGGAGTCAGCGAGAGAAGAGAAGGGGCTATCACTTTCCTTGATGCCTGTTGTAAGCCAGATCCATTTTCTCCCAACTCTTGTACAAAGAGTGTAAACTTTTGTTCGTTTTCATTTTTGTGGAAGCACCTTACCTATCCCATCTGAGCTTCCTCTCTAATGTGTCCTACGGAAACTAGGGGGAGTTAAGAGTTTGGTACTAGACAGAGGGAACCTGTCCATACAGAAAGACACACTGACTTTTACAGCAGTGTATGTTAGTTTCTATACTAGAAAGGATAATTGGGACAAGACAGTCTGGTGTGGGTCTTAGCTCATCTGAGTGCGGGTCCCTCCAGCCCAGCAGAACAGGATCAACGTCTTCTACAAATGGCTTTAAGAATCCTCTTGTTAGTATCCTCAGGTCCAGTTCCCAATGACCATGCTCCCTCTACTGCCACCTCAGGATAATTGCAACTTATAAAACAACATTCTTCCCAATAACCATAGCACTTTTCCCCTCTAGCTCCATGCCAAAGTGCTGGGATCTACTCTTCACCATGCTCCATAGCATTCAGTATCATTCTTATTTCTAACTGACAGAAAAGAGATTGGGCTTAATGAGGCTACAGGGGCTTGTCGACAGCAATCAGATGGTAAGGAGCAGGTTCAGAGTCAAATTCAGGACCGTCTGGCTCAGAAACACTTGGAACCTTTTGACTTTACTAAAAATCTTATCTGCTTATATAAGAAAAGCAATAAATATCTCAAGAGAGCTATGGAATAAGTAAGTTTAATGATCTAAACATGAATTCCAAAATGGAGAGACTCATTGTATAGTCTATTAATTCAAGATGATGATATACTCCCATTTTCCAGCTTTCCCTTGAGACATATGGACAGTCAGCCATGAATTTAGAAGTCTGGCATGTGTTGTGATGGTGGCCACATGGCCAACAGAGTTCCAGACCATTTAGCAAATTCTGTGGTTTATAGCATCTTGCTTATACTGTGTATAAGATGACTGTTTCTGCTGAGCCACAAATTAGGAAATGAGGTTCAACAGCAGGCTAGGATATTTGAATTGTAGACTCTTCCAAAAAAATTCCATGTTTCTGGTCAGTTAACCACCCTGTTACATTTATGTATTTTTCATATGTTGGTCTCTTTCAGAATTGAATCTTTAGTGGATCAGAACTGAATGTTATTTTTCTTTGTATTTCAGTACAATAGCCATTCAAGAAATGTTTGTGGAGAGGGGGAGGAGCAAGATGGCATAGGAGTAGGAGACCTAAATATTGCGGGGTCCCAGGAGTTCAGCTAGATAGTTCTCAAACCATTTTGAACACCTACAAACACAACAGGAGATCCAAGAGAAGAAGAGCAGCCATTCTAGGAACAGATAAGCGACCACTTTCTGGAAGGTCAGACGTGCAGAGAGGTGAATCCAAGGGCATAGATGGGAAGAGAGATGGTTAGGGGGAGGGGCCAGCTTCCGGCAAGCAGTGGAGCAGCGGCACACAAAATTGGAACTTATAGAAGTCTGCCCCACTGAGGGACATCCTTCTAGAGGCTAAGTGGGGGGTGGAGCCTTCGCAGGGACAGTGCGGTCTCAGGTCCCTTGGGGTTACAGAAGGACTGGAGGTTTCTGAGTGTGGCAGAGCTCCCAGGTAGCAGAGTGGGAAGCTGGCTCTAAAGACAGAGCCGAGGAGTGGGCTCTCAAGTCAGGGCTGCCATAAACAGTGATCCCCTGCACAGTTGGGTCACTGATCTTCAAACAGGGACCCCACAAGTGGCAGATCTGGGGAGACTCATCTTCTTCCCCTAGGAGGGTGGGGGCAGCACAGGAGCATACTGCAGGAAACTGCTGGGTTAGGAGACTCAAAACAGGGTCATGCACCAGATATAGAAACACTAGGTCACAGGCTGGGTGAGCTCGGAGCATGGCCAGAGACCAGGGAGAGGGGAGGGATTGACTACTGCTCTGAGGCTGCGCTGAGGAGTGAGGCTCCGAGCTCTCAGCTCCTCTAGGGCTGGACACTGGGAGGTCGCCATCTTCATTCCTATCCTCCAAAGCTGTATGGAAAGCGTTCAGGGAACAAAAGTTCTCAATACCCAAACCGAGCAGATTACTTAGCCTGGCCCCTGGCAAGGGTGGTGCAATTCCGCCTCGGGCAAAGACATTTGAGAATCACTGCAACAGGCCCTTTCCCCAGAAAATCAGCAAGAACAGCCAGCCAAGACCAAGCTCCCCAATCAATAAGAACTGCAAAACTTCAGAGCTAGGGGAATATAGCACATAGAGTTCATGGATTTTTCCCCATGATTCTGTATTCTTTCAAAATTAATTTTTTTAATTTTATTTTTTCTTATTCTATTTTTAAAATTTTTTCCTATTTCCTATTTTAACCTTTTTAAAGCTATTTTATCTTATCAATGCCTTTTTAAAAATCTTTTTTAAAATTTTCATTGTTATAGTCATATTCTATCCCTTCATTGTATTTAACCTTATTTTTTTGTATACCTATAAGTTTTCTTTGTTTAAAATTTTGGGATAGAGTTTCTTCTGACAGATCAAAATATGCCCTAAATCTAGCGTATGGCTTTGGTCTAGTCTCCAACCTGATCAAAGTCTCTCCTTTTTTTCCTTTTTCTTTTTTCAACCAACTTCTTATCAATTTTTTTTAGAAAATCTTTTTAAATTTTAATCTTTACAGTCATATTCCATCCCCCATTGTGGTTACCCTTATTTTTTAATATATTTAAGTTTTTCTTTTTTTTAAATTTTGGGAGGCAGTTTCTTTTAATGGAACAAAATAGACCCCAAATCAACTGTGTGTCTCTGTTCTATTCACCAGTCTAATCATCTATCTATCTATATTTTTCCCCTTTCTTCTCCCCCCAATTTTGGGTTTCTTCTGATTTGGTTACTGTATATTTTTCTGGGGTCATTGCTACATTGTCAATATTTTCTCCTCTCATTCATCAGTTCTTCTCTGGATAAAATGACATGGCTAAAAAACTCACCTCAAAAGAAAAGAACAAGACCTAAGCAATATGGACATTAGTAAGATGTCAGAACTAGAGTTCAGAATTGGGATCCCAGAATAAAAACGAGAGAGGGGGGCAGAAGGTATATTGGAACAAATTATAGTAGAGAACTTTCCTATTTTGGGGAAGGGAACAAGTATCAAAATCCAGGAGGCACAGAGAATCCTCTTCAAAATCAATAAAAATAGGTCAACACCCTGTCATCTAATAGTAAAACTTACAAGTCTCAGTGAGAAAGAGAAAATCTTGAAAGCAGCTCAGGACAAGAGCTCTGTAACATACAACGGTAGAAATATTAGATTGTCAGCAGACCTATCCACAGAGACCTGGTAGGCTAGAAAGGACTGGCAAGATATATTCAGAGTACTAAAAGAGAAAAACATGCAGCCATGAATACTATATCCAGCTGGGCTATCACTGAAAATAGAAGGAGAGATAAAAAGCTTCCAGGACAAACAAAAAATAAAAGAATTTGCAAACACCAAACCAGCCCTACAGGAAATATTGAAAGGGGTCCTTTAAGTGAAGAGAAAACCTAAAGGCAACATAGACAAGAAAGGAATAGAGTCAATATACAGTAACAGTCACCTTACAGGCAATACAATGGCACTAAATTCATATCTTTCAGTAGTTACCCTGAATGTAAATAGGCTAAATGCCCCAATCAAAAAACACAGGGTATCAGAATGGATAAAAAAACAAGACCCTTCGATATGCTGTCTGCAAGAAATTCATTTTAGACCCAAAGACACCTCCAGATTTAAAGTGAGGGGGTGGAAAAATATTTACCATGCTAATGGACGTCAAAAGAAACCTGGGGTGGCAATCCTTATATCAGATAAATTAGATTTTAAGCCAAAAACTGTAATAGATGAGGAATGACACTGTATCATACTTAAAGGGACTGTCTAACAAGAAGATATAAGAATTTTAAATATCTATGCTCCTAACATGGGAGCAGCCAACTATAAACCAATTAATAACAAAGAAACACATAGACAATAATACAATAATAGTAGGGGACTTTAACATACGCCTCACTAAAATGGACAGATCATCCAACACAAGATCAACAAGGAAATAAAGACCTTAAATGACACACTGGACCAGATGAACATCACAGATATATTCAGAATATTCCATCCCAAAGCAACAGAATACACATTCTTCTCTAGTGCTTATGAAACATCCTCCAGAATAAATCACATCCTGGGTCACAGATCAGGTCTCAGCCAGTACCAAAAGATTGGGATCATTCCATGCATATTTTCAGACCACAGTGCTTTGAAAATAGACCTCAACCACAAGAGGAAAGTTGGAAAGAACTCAAATACATGGAGACTAAAGAACATCTTACTGAAGAATGAATGGGTCAACCAGAAATTAAAGAAGACTTTAAAAAATTCATGAAACAAATGAAAATGAAGACACAACTGTTCAAAATCCTTGGGACACAGCAAAGGCAGTCCTGAGAGGAAACTATATAGCAATACAAGCTTTCTCAAGAAACAAGAAAGGTCAATACACAACCTAACCCTATACCTAGAGGAGCTGGAGAAAGAACAGCAATGAAAGCCTAAACCCAGAAGGAGAAGAGAATAAAGATCAGAGCAGAAATCAATGAAATAGAAACCAAAAGAACAGTAGAACAGATCAACGAAACTAGGAGCTGGTTCTTTGAAAGAATTAATAAGATCGATAAACCCCTGACCAGACTTATCAAAAAGAAAAGAGGAAGGACCCAAATAAATATATTCATGAATGCAAGAGGAGAGATCACAACACCAAAGAAATACAAACAATTTTAAGAACATATTATGAGCAACTATATGCCAGCAAATTTGACAATCTGGAAGAAATGGATGCATTTCTAGAGACATATAAACTACCAAAACTGAACCAGGAAGAAATAGAAAACATGAACAGACCCGAAACTGGTATGGAGATTGAAGCAGTCGTTTAAAATCTCCCAACAAACAAGAATCCAGGGCCAGACGGCTTCCCAGGGGAATTCTACCAAACATCTGAAGAAGAATTAATACCTGTTCTTCTGAAACTGTTCCAAAAAATGGAAATGGAAGAAAAACTTCCAAATTCATTTTATGAGGCCAGCATTACTTTGATCCCAAAACCAAAGACCCCATCAAAAAAAAAAAAAAAAAAAAAAAGAAAAGAAAAAAGACAGACCAATATCCCTGATGAACATGGATGCAAAAACTTTCACCAAAATACTAGCCAATAGGATCCAACAATACATTAAGAAGATTATTCATCATGACCAAGTGGGATTTATTCCTGGGCTGCAAGGTTGGTTCAACATCTGCAAATCAATCAATGTGATACAATAATTAATAAAAGAACAAGAACCATATGATACTCTCAATAGTCACTGAAAAACATTTGACAAAGTACAGCATCCTTTCTTGATCAAAACTCTCCAAAGTATAGGGATAGAGGGTACATACCTCAATATCATTAAAACCACCTATGAAAAACCCACAGCGAATATCATTCTCAATGAGGAAAAACTGAGAGCTTTCCCCCTAAGGTCAGGAACACGGCAGGGATGTCTACGATCACCACTGCTATTCAACATAGTACTAGAAGTCCTAGCCTCAGCAATCAGACAACAAAAAGAAATAAAGAGCATCTGAATAGACAAAAAAGAAGTCAACTCTCACTCTTTGCAGATGATATGGTACTTTATGTGGAAAACCCAAAGACCACACCAAAACTACAAGAACTCATACAGAAATTCAGTAAAGCATCAGAATATAAAATCAATGCACAGAACTCAGTTGCATTTCTATACACCAACAGCAAGACAGAAGAAAGAGAAACTAAGGAGTCTATCCCATTTACAATTGCCCTCAAAACCATAAGATACCCTAGGAATAAAACTAACCAAAGAGGCAAAGAATCAGTACTCAGAAAACTATAAAGTACTCATGAAAGAAACTGAGGAAGACACAAAGAAATGGAAAAACGTTCCATGCTCGTGGATTAGAAGAACAAATACTGTGAAAATGTCTATGCTACCTACAGAGATCTATGCATTTAATGTAATCCCTATCAAAATACCATCAATTCTTTTCAAGGAAATGGAACAAATAGTCCTAAAATTTATATGGAACCAGAAAAGACCCCAAATAGCCAGAAGAATGTTGAAAAAGAAAACTAAAGTTGGTGACATTACAATTCCAGACTTCAAGCTCTATTACAAAGCTGTCATCATCAAGACATTATGGTACTGGCACAAAACAGACACATAGATCAATGGAACAGAATAGAGAGCCCAGAAAGAGACCCTCAACTCTATGATCAACTAATCTTCATCAAAGCAGAAAAGAATGTCCAATGGAAAAAAGACAGCCTCTTCAACAAATGGTGTTGGGAAAATTGGACAGTCACATGAAGAAGAATGAAACTGGACCAATTCCTTATACCACATACAAAAATAGACTCAAAAAGAATGATAGACCCCAATGTGAGACAGGAATCCATCAAAATCCTTGAGAAGAACACAGGCAGCAACCTCTTTGACCTTAGTGGGAGCAACTTCTGCCTAGAAACGTCATCAAAAGCAAGGGAAGCAAAGGCAAAAATGAACTATTGGGACTTCATCAAGATCAAAAGCTTTTGCACAGCAAAGGAAACAGTCAACAAAACCAAAAGATAACAGACAGAATGGGAGAAGATATTTGCAAACGACATATCAGATAAAGGGCTAGTATCCAAAATCTTTAAAGAACTTACCAAACTCAACACCTAAAAACAAATAATCCAATCAATAAATGGGCAGGACACATGAATGACATTTCTACAAAGAAGACATCCAGATGGCCAACAGACACATGAAAAAGTGCTCCACGTCACTTGGCATCAGGGAGATACAAATCAAAACCACAGTGACATACCACCTCACACCAGTCAGAATGGCTAAAATTAACCAGTCAAAATGACAGTGGTTGACAAGGATGTGGAGAAAGCAAAACCCTCCTACACTGTTGGTGAGAATGCAAGCTGGTGCAGCCACTCTAGAAAATTGTATGGAGGTTCCTCAAAAAGGTGAAAACAGAGCTACCCTATTACCCAGCAATCGCACTACTGGGTGTCTACCCTAATGATAAAAATGTAGTGATCTGAAAGGGCACATGCACCCGAATGTTTATAGCAGCAATGTCCACAACAGCCAAACTATGGAAAGAACCTAGATGTACATCAACAGATGAATGGCTAAGAAGATGTGGCATATATATAATGGAATACTATGCAGCCATAAAAAATGAAATCTTGCCATTTGCAACAATGTGGATGGAACTAGAGGTTATTATGCTAAGCGAAATAAGTCAATCAGAGAAAGAGAACGATCATATGATCTCTCTGATTTGAGGAACTTAAGAGGCAGGGCAGGGGGCTGTGTGGGGAAGGGAGGGAATAGTGAAACAAGATGGGACTGAGGAGGGAGACAAACCATAAGAGAATCTTAATCTCAGGAAACAAACTGAGGGTTGCTGGAGGAGAGGCAGGTGGGAGGGACAGCATGGCTGGGTGATGGACACTGAGGAGGGTACCTGCTTTGGTGAGTGCTGTGAACTGTGTAAGAGTGATGAATCACAGACCTGGACCCCTGAACAAATAATACATCATATATTAACTAAAAAATGTTTATGGAACTGACAGAGGGCTGACAGAGTGCCTCATTACCATATTCAGTACTGAGGAGGGCTCTTTTAGATGACTTGCCTTGTCCAGGCACTTCATATTGTCACTACCCTTGATAATTATAATAATATCTCACATTTATAGGTTATAAATGGTTATATAAAGTCGATATAATGATTTAATGTACATCAACTCTATCTGAACACCAAGTTGAAGAGGGTAAAAGAGATTTTCTTTCCATCTTTCTCCCTTTCTGTCTCTCTCTGTCTCACATATTTTAGGGAAAGAACTATCTTTGCTTAGGAAAAAACCTTGGTTAAGCTGTTTGAGGTAGTAAGAGAAAGCAAAAAAGACAGCTAAAGGGCTCCATTTAAAGACATATATAGAAACCAGGAATGTGGAGCAGATAGCAGAGAAAAGAAGAATGGAAGCGAAAGAGAAATCTACAAAGGGAACTAAAGAGGAGGAGAAAATGGGAGATAGAAAAAAACATGGCACAAAACTTGTGAAGAACAACGGGGCTCAGTAAAAAATTTCTACTGGTGGACTCAAATGGCCCATGTTTAATGATCTGTATCAAATTATCTTTTGTCTCTGTTGTATACCTCCTCTTTCTCAGGCTTCAGAATGAAAGGTATGGTTTTTATTGTGGTCATATTGAAGGAAATGAAAGAAAGAGGTGTGGTATATCTTTCCATTTACCTAGGTCTTTGGTTTCTTTCATTAATATTTTGTATATAAGTCCTAAACATTTTTGTTAGATCCATATCAAATTACTTTTTGTGTTTTTTTTTTAAACTGCAAATTCTAATTGTTCATTGCAATGAACTTTTGTATGTTGATAATATATTTTGTGACCTTGCTAAACTCCCCTCTTAGTTCCAGAGGATTTTAGTAGATTCTTTGGGATTATCAGCATACATCTCTGAACATGTTTTATTTTTGTGAAACTGTTTTATTTCTTCCTTTCCAGTCTGTATACCCTTTATTTCTATTTCTTGTCTTATTACACTAGCTAGATCTTCCAGTGCAATGTTGAATAGGAGTGATGAGAGAAGACATCTTTGCCTTGTTCTAGATCTTGGGAAGAAAGCATTCAGTCTCTCACCATTAAGTACATTAACTATAAGTTTTTCAAAGTTACCCTTTATTAGGTAAAGGAAGGTCACTTCTATTCCTTACTTTTTGTTTGTTTGTGGGTTTTTTTTAGAATTTTCATCATGAACAAGTATGGAAATACAGGGGTTTTTTTGTTTTGTTTTTTGGTTTTTTACATCTGTTGATATAACCATATGTTTTTTCTTATTTAGCCTAGTAATATAATTAATTACATTGATTTTCAAGTGTTAAACTAGTCTTAGATCCTTGGAATAAACCCCATTTTGTTGTGATGTATATTCCTTTGTATGTATTGCCAGATTTAATTTGCTATTATTTTAAAAGGATTTTCAGCTCTATTTTTATGAGAGATACTGGTCTATAGCTTTCTTTTCCTATAATGTCTGTTTCATTTTGTTATTAGAGCAATGCTGGTCTCAGAATATGTTGCGAAGTGTTTCTTCCTCTTCAATTTTTTTTTTGAAATCTCTTCAATTTTCTAGAAGAGATCGTGTAGAATTAGTATTACTTCTCCCTTAAATTTGGAAGAATTCACCAATAAAGCTATCTCTGCTTGAAATTTTCTTAATAGGGAATTTTATCCTTGCAAATTCAATTTCTTTTTTCTTACTGAGTTATAATTGACATATAACATTATCTTAGTGTCAGGTATATAACATAATGATTTTATATTTGTATGTATTGCTAAAATGATCTTCATAATAAGTCTAGTTAACATCCATCCCCATGCATAGTTATAATTTTTTTTCTTGCAATGAGAACTTCTAGGATCTACTTTCTTAATTTCTTTATTTGACAGAAAACTATTTTGGTTACCCATTTCCCCTTGAGTGAGCTTGATGGTTTGTTTCATTCAAAGAATTTATCCACTTCATCTAAGTAGTTATATTTGTAGGCATAAAGTTGATAATAATATTCTATTTTTATTATTGTAATTCTTCTTATTCTTTTAATTATCTGTAGTAATGTCAACCCTCTCAGTCTGATACTGGTAATTTGTGGCTTTCTTTTTTCCAGGACAATCTGACTAGAAGTTTATCAATTTTATTGATCTTCTGAAAGAACAAGCTTTTGGTTTCATTGATTTTCTCTATTGTTTTTCTGCTTTTTGTGTCATTGATTTCTGCTCTTGCCTTTATTATTTCCTTCTGCTAACTTTGGTTTCAATTTGTTTTTCTTTTTCATGTGGTTTAAGATAGAAGCTTAGGTCATTGATTTTTCTAACATAAGCATGTCTATATTTCCTCTTTAGCATAGAGTTAGCTATATCCCACAAATTTTGATATATTAGAGTTTAATTTTCATTCATTTTCTTCAAAATCTTTTCGGATTTCCCTTGTGATTCCTTCTATGATGTATGGGTATGGCTTTGTTTTAGAAGTGTGTCAATTAGTGTCCAAGTATTTGGAGACTTTTCTAGCTATCTTTTTATTATTTATTTTAACTTAACTCTACTGTGGTTGGAAAATATACTTTTTTTATTATTTGAATTCCTTTAAATTTATTGAGTCTTGTTTTATGGTACAGAATATGGCCTATCTTGGTCAATGTTTATGATGCACCTAAAAGAATATGTTCTCTCTGGCAGTTGGTTAGTGTGTTCTGTCAATATTATTTAGATAAAGTTGGTTGAAAGTGTTATTCAGGTTTTTTGTTTCACTCTGGATTTTTAGGTTATTTATTCAATTATTATGATCAAAGGAGTATTGAAATCTTCAGCTATAATTCTGAATTTTTCTTCACTTCCATCACATTTTGTTTCATGTATTTTGAGGCTTTATGTTTAAGTGCATAAACATTAGGATTCTTTTGTCCAATTGATGATTTTTTATCAATGTGTGTGATTATGAAATGACCCTTTTTAACTATAATTTTTTTTGTTCTAAAGTCAATTTTGTTTTACACTTACATATCCATTTCAGCTTTCTTTGATTTATGTTAGAATGGTATATCATTTTCCCAATATTTTACTTTCCACTTTATTTATTTTATATTTGATGTGGGCTTCCCATAGGCGCATATAATTGGGTCTTACTTTTTCACCCAATTTGATGATTTCTGCCTTCCTTGTGTGTAATAAGCTTCCTGTACTCTGGTTGTTGAAAATATGTACTGTATTTAGGTCTACATGGGCTCTAGATGTTCTACCCACTCCTTTCTAGTGGTTTTATCCCCCTAACTTTGGATAGTTCCCTCACACACATGCACTCATCAATACTCAGCAGAAGAATCAAGGGACTCCCCTCGTCCTCCTCTCTTCTCTGGTGCTCTGCCCTGTGAATTTTAGCCAACGTGGCTTCCCCAAACTTTCAACTCTGTCTTCTCATCTTGGGACACTGCCAGGCAATGCTTGAGTTCCCTCCTTCTGTGCTGAATCATGGAAACTTTCTCTAGAACGTAAGATGGAGCAGAAAGATGGACTGATTTCTTTACTTCTCTCAGAGATCATTCTCTTACACTACCTCTGTTTGCCAATGCCTGAAAACCATTGTTTCATATATTTTTATGTTTTCTTTTTTTAACTTGTTTAATATAGAAGGGTAAATCCACCCCTGGGAGGGCTGCCAGATTTCAAGAAATAAAACAAGACACCCAGTTAAATCTGAACATCGAATCAATGGCAAGTATTTATTAGTATGCGGATGACCCATACAGCATAAATGTGTCTGACATTCAAATTGAATGGGGCTTCTTGGATTGTATCTGGCAACTCCAATCCCTGTTAAATCCATCATGTTCAAAGCAGAAGTCCCCAGACATTCTTTTAAGTGCCAGAGCTACATATTTGTTTGGAAATCTACTCAATCCAGGATGAAATATTTACCAAGCTCCTACCGTGTGCTGATCACAATAAAGATTTAGGGAAGAATCTTCCTGAGGATATACCAAATTGGCAGGGAAGATAAAATAAGCATATGAAACTGTACGAGCTCAGCTGACCTACAGTACTAAGTGTAAAAGTCACAGGAATTCAGAAATGTTAAAGGCCAAAATGAGTTGAAGTCAGAAAATAAAGGCAATATGGTTCACAGAAGAGTGAAGGGTGAAGGAATTGTTTTGGGTGAGGAGAACAGTAAGGATGTTCTGCCTGCCTAAAGTAGCTAAGAAACTGATAGAGAACTAAGACTGGCATCCTTCCAGACAGGTAGGAAAATAACCTGAACAAGAGATAAGATGCCTTGGGCAGGTCATGATAAACAAGGTTAGTTGGTACCAGGACATCAGGGAACAGTTGTTCAGTTTGTTCACTGCACAAAGGTGCCTGGTTGGGAGGATGAGTGAGGAGGGACGTTTAAACCACTCCCGTTGAAAGGACATGAGCTCTATGCAGGGCCTCATCCAACTGGAGGAAGAGATGCTTTCTCCTAATTCTAAGTCGCTTTGTGGGACATTTGAGGTCCTGGGTGGGAGCTTCGTATCTCCCTTCTGAGGAGTCACGATACAATTACTTCTATACCTCTGACTCAGATTCTGCAGTGTTGGCGTCACTAGGGGAAAAAATCGGGGGAGATCTTAGAAGGTGCAGCATCTGAGCCACAAACATTGCTCTACTGGGCTGCTGTGGGATAAAGGACTGGGGAGAGACAGAATGAAATTTAATTTTATGGTTTGGGGGAGCAAAGCAGGTGAGAAAGCCAGAGCAGATAGGGCTGTGGATAGAACCTCTCTGAAGTTCAACATCAGCATCGTCATCTCTTTGTTAACAGACACCGTCCAATGAAGGACGACTTAAGCCGGTGCTGGCGACGAGAGGCCTCCTGGAACAGGCAGACAAGGGGCTTGTGGAGAACTTTTCTAACAGTTACCTGAAAATCTTTTTCCTCTGGAAAATCTTTCAGGAGAAGCTGCAAATCAAGATTTTTAAGGAAAAACTGAATCTCAATTGTTGGCATAATTTAAAAAATTTAACTCACATCTCCATCTACATCTCACAAAACACAGTGTCAACTTACACTGCCCTAAGCAAATAATGACCATCTGTAGACATGAATGGGCCTCATGTGCCATCTCATTCTAAAGCACTACTTCCCAGCCCTAAACCCTGGTACGCGCTAGCTACATGATCTCTCAGGGACCCCCAAAAAAGGAGAGAAAGAGAAGGGGGAGTCCGAGGGGAATGAAGGCAAACATTGCTCTATATAGCAAGAGAAGATGAACACAAGTCTTTTGGAAGGTGTGAACGAAAACAGCTACTTTCTCTCTTCTCATTCATCACTTTGATCTTCCTAAAGGAATGAGGGAACCAGATGCAGACTTAATTGGTTGGAATTTTGGCGTCATGTTTAGTTTTATCACCAACATTTCATACTAGTGTCCTTACCTGAAAACTGGGGGAAGGAGGGACTCTTAGGACTCATCTTTCCAGAAAAAGTCTCTAGCAGAACGTCCCCAGCTTGGAATTCCTTGTTATGAGAAAAAAAAAAAAAAATCCCCAAAGCAAATAACCACCTGTAACAAACAAGTGATTTGTGCAAAAACTGTCATGAGAAGGATAAATCCTCCTTACTTCCGTAGATTGAAATTACTGAGGACTGTGCAGCCCAAAAGCCACTAAAATAAGCTAAACTAAGTGAGGCATCTGCATAGATCCACGGAAGGCGAACCTATGTCGCTCCACTAAGCGAAAATAATGAGCTAAGTCTTAAAAATGAAGGGTTTGCCATTTTCTGTTAAGAATTGTTTGACTTCTTTAATCATTGCTGATGAGAGCGAGAAATGTGTGTCTTATCTGTTGGGCTGCTGCCTGCCTTCATCTTTCTGTGTGGACTACCAAATTCCTGCGTAGTTTTATGCTAGGTTAGAGCAAAGGGGGACAGTCTAACGCACTAGGAACAACACAGTTTTTAACGGAAAAGTGCTATTCTAAGGACAGTCAGTCCGATGACATAAATCGTTCTCAGTCAAGTTGCAAAGCTCTTCTTCCCCTTGGTTTGGCGGCTGGACCGTTAATCGACACCAGAGGGCGCTGTTCTCCCGGGGACGCCAGCTCGCAGGGAGACGGAACGTGGGCTTCCGGGCTTCTCTCGCCTTTAAACAGTGACCTGGTTTTCCGTAGGCTTTTGTCATTTGGGATTGTATAATGGTCTTGCGCCTGCGATGTCACAGGTTTACAGAATTAATAAACTAGACCCTCCTGACTTGCTCTATGGCTTGGCCAAGGTGTTAGACAGCGTTTCACAGCAGGATGGATGCGGGAGAAAGGAGAGGGGAATGTAGCAGCAATACTTAGGTCCAGAGACTACAGGGGTTTGTTCTTGGCTTTGCTTAACCTGAATACCTGAATGGTGACATTGTTAGATTCCTATCTAGGTGAGATCTGAGCCAGGAATTTGGTCAATGGAGATAAAACCTTTCTTTGCACTTTATTTGTTTAGGTTTGTCAAGTTTGCACAGTGCGGGATGCCAAGATATCAGGCATCTCTTGCCTCGCCACAGCCTTCGCCGTGTCACCCGCCAACATGTGTCATCTAAATACAGACGGCATACTCCTTATGCACATGCACCTTCCAGACAAGTCCTCTGGCTGTCCCTTCCAAATAAGCTGCCACTTCTAAGTTCTCTCTTTGGGGAAATTCTAGAGTCACTGCTGCTTAGTGCTTGGTTGGCTGGCTGGTTTACTCCAGAGAAGTTTCTCTAAAAATCCCACTGATTTCTTATATAAAGGCAAGGCCTCTGTATTCCCATCCTTATTTGTGACAAGGGGTAAAAAATTCACAAGGAAATTACAAGAGAAGTAGTCATCTTTAGCAAGGACTGTTGTGATATAAATAATTCATAATCATTTATTACACAAAATAACATTCATTCCCAGAAACACAGAGATCCATGTACTGAAGAGCTACTCAAACCCCCTTTTCAGCAGCATCCAGTCTGCAGTACGGGGTGGGGAAGCTTGTGTGTGGCCCTGTCGGATGGAGCAGGAAACGGACGTGAGCGCATTGTCCTCTTGCCCACACTCTGCAATACTGCCCCTTGTAAACAGGCTGTCTGGCTTACCTGGGCTATCCTCTAAGAATGTTTAAACTAAAATAAAAGCGGACATCACAGCAGAAGTCTCTCTTCCCCGGACATTTGCAGCTTCCTGTACCATGCCCAGAGAAAGCCCCTGGGGATTGCTCAATAACGGGAACAATGGATTTCATACAGTGGTTGGCAAAGGGAGAGAAAACAATTAGATCACCCAGTCAACTCGTCTTTCCAGCAAAGGGCAGAATCCCCAGAGAGGGAATCTAACACTCTATTTAAGGCAAATGGCCAAGTAGTAAGAGCTACACTGACTTCGTTGTCTCCTCTGGCAATCCTGACCAAGCTCGGAAGGTGGTGTAGTTGGCTGCCCTCGTGCCCTCCTTAACTCCGTCAATGGCAGCCTCCAATCCCGTGCTGCTCTTTTCCTTGGAGATAACCAATGGCATAAATGTTGTCTGGTGGGGGGTAATGAACTCTTGTACATGATGTCTGCGTAAAACTCAAGGTCAGGTTGCCACCCAGAACGCCTTGGCAAGTCCAGCACAGAGGAAGGGTCCTAGAGAGACCTCCCGTCTGGACAGTCTTTCCCCTTCGCTGAGTACCTGCATTGTGTAAACTCTGGCTCAGGAAGGGTTATTGTTTCTGCCTTGTTTGTTCACCTGAGTTTACTCGATAGCACAGCTGACATGCCTGGTTTCTCACCCTGAGGCTTTGGTCTTTATATCAACTAGAGAGTCTGCCTTGTTCCTAGGTATATTTTAAGTTCGAATATATAGCTAACTCAAATTCTCAAAGTGGGTTTTAGAACAGCCAGGGAAGGGGGCAGAGTAGAACTATCCAGACTGGCTGCTAGATTCCTGCTTTCCTGGGGGCTTTGTTGTGAGGAACACAGAAATCACCCTCCGGCAATGTTTTATTCCTCAGAGCGACCTAGGCTCTTGGGCCCATGGTGGGACCCCAGGCAGGGCACTCACTCTGACTCTCTCTCTCTCTCTCAGGAATGGTGAATGGTAAGGACCACGGAAGCCTGGAATTTGCAGTGGCCTCTTCTATCTAAAGAAGATGTTACTGAATAAAGACAACATGTGTCGCTGGGTCCAGATGTGTCCAAAGCCCTGGACCCCTGAGCCCTGGACCTCCCACTTAACCTAGGGAACTAGTTCCTTTCTTTTCCCCCTTAAGCAACTTGTGGATGAATTTCTATCAGAAGCAACCATTTATTCCCTGATTGATAGAGTATCAATATAGTATATTGATATAGATAGATATATAGTATATCAATATAGAAATAAGGACAGAGGGCCCCAGGAAAAGGAACTGGAAACTGACAAGATTGTTTCTAAAGCAGCTGTATTCAAAGCTACAGGAATTGACTTACTTCATAGTGAACGTGCTGAATTGGTCGAAGTTTCGCTGGGTTACCTCTGCTATTTAACATTTTGTGGCGGACTGAGGAAGTGCCAACGCACTGGAAACAGAGCCAACACAAAATGGTTGTATAATAAAAGGGAAAAAGGTTTCATTCTGAAAATTAAAGACCTGTAAGCTCACCTTGTACAGCAAGGGAAAAAATTGCCACAGTGAATAATGTAACTAGAATGAGGTATTGACTTTACATGAACTACATTTTCCTCCAGACCAATCTAATATTTTAATCTATTGACAAATGATGGGGCAAATTACAGCTTTGTGTCAGAGCTGGGGCTGGTGATGCAAATCCCACAGCCAAGCCAGAGAAGCCGGGACAAGACCACGCTCTGAAGTTTAAAGAAGGTAGAGACCAGAGCTGGGGACACACTTGTGCCAGAGGTCTCAAACCAAGGGCATTAAGACAGTCAAAGATGCTATGCCAGTTAATGTCCTTAAAACATTGAGTACTCTAGCAGGGGCCTATGGGAATTGTTCAGTTCCTTTGAGACAAAGGGCTGTCACTAGATGACCGCCTTGCACGTTATTATTTTTTCCTTCATCACTCACGCACTCACTCCCAAACACTTATTAAATGCCTTGTTTTTGCAAGGCATCTTACGTGTCGGGAAAATAAAAATTATGAACGGTTGGTGAGGTTTTTCCCCAGCAAGACCAGCTGCACCAGGGAGACGAGATGATGATCTCATCAGTACTGACTATTCTATTCTAAAGATTATCAAAAGAATAACAGTTAGCATGTAGCTAAGTCTTGATTACTTTTTCCATTACTTGGAAGATCTGATACAAGCTAGGACAAAAAATTCAAAGAAAAATCAATGTCTTAAACAGCTCTTTTAATCACAACTTGGCTCCTTTTTAACTTCTTTTTTTTAAATCTTACAGTTGAAAGTATCACTCCAGCCTTGTCTGCAAATCCCAGATTTCTGACTTTTTAAAACATGTTGATTCGTACAGTTTCAATGTGTCGCCAACCAGTGCCCTGCTCTTACCAGCTAAAAGTGCTGTCTTTTATCCACAATTTTTTTTCCAATCAGGAGCAAAACAAACATGAACAAAAACATATGGAGGAAAGTATTTCAGACTTTTCACTGTTCACTTCTATTTTTACTTTTCTTATAAGTCAGCAGGCTGTTATTCTTACAACCCTGTTTCTATCTCTCTCTCACTTTCTGTGGCTTTTCGCTATTGTCCATGTTCTCTTGCATAATAAGTCATCAGATAAGCTTTATTTAGAGATCTCTGACAAGCTTAAGTGAACTCACTTTTCATTATGAACTTAACACAAAACATTTTTAGCAGTTACTAATTTCCTTACAACCGTACGCAGGTGTCCATAAGTTAAATCAGCAGGTGGTTTATATACCTCCATTAATTCAGTAAATCACTGGGAGCCACCAGTAAGCAATGAGCTGTAATAAGTTAAAACCACATGAGATGTCAACATGTGCAAGACATATCCCTGCCATCACATTTGATCCCAATTGCTGGAAGAGACAAATGCTACTGTTGAACCAAAATACCTCCGTATGGGTAATCTGTGGTGAGTATCAGGTAATTGGAACAATCCAGAGAAGACTGGGCAGAGAAGATGGACCTAAATGGTGGGGTTGGGATTTCTCATGAGGGCTGGGAAAACACGTTCTAAGTGAAGAGGAAGGTGTGAGTACAAGCCGAATGAACAGAAAACACTGTGTTCAGGCAGGTAACATGAGGCGCGCAGGCAAGAATGAAAGCTTCCTATCAGCAAACGAAAGTGGATAAAGCAGCAAGCAGTGAGGGCTGTTGTGTTCTGAATGTCAAGTTGGTGAGTTTGGAGTGTTTCGATGGCCCGACTGTCCTCCCCTAACTTCATTCTCAGACACTCCAACCCATCCTCAAAACTTCCACCGAAGTGAATCTCCTAAAAGACAAAGCTAACGTACAGCTCTTCTGCGGAAGGTTCTTGGTGCGTTTTAGAGGGTGTGAGTCCCTCAGCTTGCTCAGGAGAGGGTGTCTACAAGACTCTTCACAACTGAGCACCAAGATGAAATTTCCCGCGGGCTGAGCTTGGCCTGGTAGGGTCCCCAGCAGCCCTGCCTGGGCTTGTAGGGAGCTTGTAGGGAGCTTGTATGGAGCTGGGTAAACAAGAGCCCTCTTTAGCCCAAACGATAGTCTCGGACAGGGAGGGAGCAATGCCTGGCCACCGCCACATCATGGCAAAGAGCCTGGGGGAGCTTTCCGGGCATGACCAAATTCCTGGGACGCTGAATTCCTGGGACACAGCCTCACTGAACTCAAATGCACCTTTGATTACCTGAGTCAGATTCACACAGTAAATGCATTTAATTTCAGCAAAGCCTCCATTTTATTAAACTTGTGTTGTTAGTGTGAATGTTATAGATTATATTTTCATTATTTAAATTTCATTCTAAACATTTGTGTTGTACCTGGTGGAAAGTAGGGAGGGGCATATATCCTAAGGAATTTTAACCTAGTTTTATATGTGCACACTGAAGTCACACGATGATAAAAGTAATTTGAGTAAACAGTGCAGTTCACGTAATTATTTTACATTAAGATTTTATTTCTTTATTTGAGAGAGAGAGAGAGACAAAGAGCATGAGCAGGGGAAGAGGCAGAGCGGGAAGGAGAGGGACAGAATCTCAAGCAGACTCTCTGCTGAGCCCGGAGCCCAACCTGAGGCTTGATCTCATGACCCTGAAATCATGACCTGAGCCAAAGCCAAGAGCTGCACCCCTAGCTGACGTAAGGTGCCCCGTAATTATTTTACTTTAAGGGAGTTGTGTGTATTATCCAAATAGGGAAAGTAGCATAATCTTATTTAGTCTTAAAATAATCTCTGCAAGATAGTTATCACAATCCACATATTATAGACGAGGAGACTGGGCGTCAGAGGGTTCAAGTAACTTAACAAAGTCAAACAGCAGTGAAGGGGAAAAGTTGTGATTTTAACCCAGTCCTGTTTGGTGCCAATCCCTTGGCACACACAGACTCAAAAGCCATCTTCAGAGACACGAGGGTAGTATCTGTGAATACGGGTTCCAAGACACAGAAGCAGGGAAGTACAAGGACTTAGACTCACCCACAATACCTACTTCCAGGCTGCGTCACTGCAAAAGGAAACTTCGGACTGTGGCCTTCCTAAAGCAAGGAATTCAATCAGGACTTCGCACCTTCCCTTTCCCCCGCAGTCTCTGATGGCTTCACATATTTCTACTGTCCGCAAACACGACAGTTTCAAGAGCTAAGTTGGAATAGTGGGGAATTCTTCCACATTTTGAAGGAAATGTCTTTTATAGTGGCGGGTGCCTATTTCCCTAAAACGCGAAAGCCAACTTCAGATGTCGTCCCCACTCTTTCCACGCCTCTTTCAAAAACAAATAGCAGCAACCAAAACCCAAAAACGTGGCTCTGCCTACTTGGCGTTGGACCCAGATCTGCTCTTAGTCTCCCAAGCCAAAGCAGGAGATACAGTTAGTGAGTTACAAGCCCTTCGTGCCGCTGAAGGACAATGGAGCAGAGAAGCTGCAACATTAAAGCCACGTGCTTGGTAGTAAACAGCCCCAGCTTCGGTGCTTGAAAACACACTAGACATTCGATTTCTTTGTTTTTTTTTTTTAATTTTTATTTATTTGACAGAGATCACAAGTAGGCAATGAGGCAGGCAGAGAGAGAGAGGAGGAAGTAGGCTCCCTGCTGAGCAGAGAGCCTGACGTGGGGCTCGATCCCAGGACCCTGAGATCATGACCTGAGCTGAAGGCAGAGGCTTTAACCCACTGAGCCACCCAGGGGCCCCAAGACATTCTATTTCTGACATGCTTTGAGCAAATACAGGAAACCTCTTAGGTGTGGATGGAGTGATGTCTCCTCTCCCAGAAGGGAAAAGAGCAGCATCTGATGGTGTTAGGATGGTTGTGATTCTGAACACCACCCAAAGCCATGGTTTGGAGGGAGTTCTCATTGTTATAGTGTCACAGGGAGCTCTTTTCTTTCCCAGGAATCCTCTCCAGAGGGAGAAGTTGTTTAGAACTTTCTGGAAGGTAATGAATGTCAGCACATTCCCAGCTAGACCACATGTTCCATTCTTATCAAATGAAACTGACCTCTCTGCCCCGGCATGTTCTCCTTGTTCATCACCGTGACTCATTTCAAGTTCACAGTGATGCAGGTTTCTAGATGAATTGCACAGTCCACCCAGATGGCAAATATGTACCCCTCGAGTCTCCTCCCCTTTACAGAGAGGCCATGAGCTAGTTTACAAGAAAGAGGATTTTAAAAAAGTTGGCTTACACTCAGATCTGCTCCCTACAGAATGTTCTGCCCAGACTGGCCTTTCTCGTTTCAGCCGGCAGAGATCTGCCCCTACTCATTTTCCATCGAACGCCAAGTGACTCAAGTGGGAGTCACGGGCAAATTGAAAACGTTTAGCACACAATTCAAAATTTTCAAGTATTTTTTCCAGCCGATGGAAGAACTGGGATTCATGAGAGTCCTTGAATTGACATTCAATAAGGTCTAGAATCATGCTTATCCACTAGAAACTTCCAAGTTAATTGCCCTGATGCATGCCACCGAGCTTCCTGTAGTGAGCAAAAATCTTGTTCTGTCATCACTGTCAGAGGGGATAAAATATGCAAAATCAATTTTATATAGTTATGCAAAATCTGGTCAGAAATCACTCTGTATGTGCGTTTCTGCATCAGAAGGATTGTTTACAGCATTGGTGGTACTCAGATTGCCTCCCCACAGCGCCCCCAAAGCGTTATTGAAGACTATAAGTGGCTCAGGTCATGAAGAATGAGTTCGTTCACATTTCCATCTTCTCCCTTTTCAAAATTAAGCTTTCGTATTTCCTTTAGGCATTTTCTTAGGATTCCAAGTAGAAAGGAAGAAAACTGCTCTTCTGTGCATCTAGGCAGTCCAAATCCCTGTATGAACAAAAGGCAGCTTCGCCCGACCAGCTCTTTGCATCCCAGAACTCTCACCACCAGAGACACCTCTGCTGAGGTTTCCAAGGATCTTTGGGGAAAACCTGATGGGGCCCTCCAGAGGCTCAGTGGATGTAAGCATGGATGAAGATAAGACACCGAAAATCCAGGAGCAATGTCCGGGGACTCAGAGTGCTACACAGGGCTGGCTCTGTCACTCTTGTTCTCCCTTTACCTGCATTTCTGCAAATTCAGTCACTGACAACGCACTCATGGAGTGACTCCTGTGCCCTGGGAAATCAGAGATCAGTGGAAAAGAGTCCTTCTCGGGGCTCCTGTGTAGCTCAGTCAGTTAGGTGTCTGCCTTTGGCTCAGGTCATGATCCCAGGGGCCTGGGATGGAGTCCCATTGGGCTCCCTGTTCAGTGGGGAGGCTGTTTTTCCTTCTGCCTCTCCCCGCCACTCATGTTCTCACTTACTCTGCTCTGTCTCTCAAATAAATAAATAAAAAATCTTAAAAAAAAGAAAAGAAGAAGAAAAGAGTCCTTCTCTTTGAAGAGCTCATGGTCTAATGGGGAAGGTAGGAGCTTTGTAATAAGCTCTCGGTGTCCGAAGGAGGTGAAAGTCATCACGGAGGTGATTCTAGAACTGGGTTTTGAAGGTCGAGTGTGTGATTGCTGCAAACACGAGAGGAAACTGCATTTACAAAGACAAGGGCCTGATTTGCTTGGAAGGGGTGTGAGATCTGTAGGAGGGCAGACCTTGTAGACATGGGAACGCATATTGGCCGAATCGGGGAAGGCTTGTGGTTTCATCCAGAGAGGAGGAGGTGGTGTGTTAGCAACAGTTTGGGGATAGCCCCGGGCAGGCGGGTTTGAGAGGGCAAGAGGACAGATTGACAGCTTTGTCGAGGTCTCAGCAAGTGCTGATGGAGGCTGGGACTAAGGCGTGGCAACAGGATTCTTGGGGAAAAGCCATTTCAGAGGCTGTTTTCGAAATGGGACTGACTGGGGTCAATGATGAGGGAGAAGTACGGAGGGGTTTCTAGTCTGGGGGACTAGGTGATGACAGCTGTGCTGAAGGAGGGTCTTCTTGTGACCATGCTCTCTGTCTCTCTTCCTGTTAGTCTCTCTCAGTCTCTCCCTTTCTCCTCCTCTGTCCCATCTCTCTGTCTACCCCCGTCATTCTCTGTGACTCTCTATCTCTGTCTTTGTCTCTCGTCTCTTGTGGTGCCAGCTTCTCTCGATACATCAGCTCTGTTCTCCTCTCGAAAGACCAACTTCTTCACCATCTACATGGGCTCCACTTCTGGTAACTTCAGATGACAAGTGCCTTTGCCTTTCCATAACCCATGCTCAATCCCATGAATTTATGTCACTTTCCATTGCACTGCTCATTATAAAGTTCCTTCCATTTGTCCTTGTTCACATTTGCAGTAGAATCAAATTAGACCTGCTCTTTCTGTGCTACCAGCGCCGAGGGTCACTTGTCCTGGATGCTTATCAGAATCCCCTGAAGGACCTAAAGAAAAGTCCCAGGGCACAGGCCCACCCTGGACCCCCCGAATCAGAATCTCTGGGGATGAAAAGCATAGAATACACATTTGTCTTAACGTTCCAGGGCTGATGCTGATGCACAAATAGGACTGATCCCACCACCATAGGTGACAAGTCATAGATCGTAGTCCATAGCAGAGACCTTGGCCGTGGGTCAGGGGCTCATAACTCTTCCAGTTTTGACTGGGGAGGGGAGGTTGGGGAAGGTTGGAGGGTCACACAGTACAGACATGGCCGTCCAAGGGTTGTGAGTAGGAATACGTCTGTGGACTAAGCCGTGGTCACACAGGCACCATGAAGGAAACATGCTTGCTACGACGGGCTTGTGAGGGGGTCCAAATGCTATACACATTTACTGTGCTTCTCATGGGTTCTGTGGTAGGATGAAGAGGAGGGGCCCCTAACCTAGACGGGAGGAGTAAGCGGTAAGGATGTGATTCCTAAGCTGAAGGTTAGGGGAGCCCTGAAGCCTAGGGGAATCTGCTGAAGATGAGACAGAGGACCACAAACAGAGGAGAGTCGCATCTCCAAAGCACAGAAGGTTTTAGGGCAGAATGGCTTGATAGAGTCATGCTTTGAGCATTGCTGATCACCCTTCCCAAACGCATAGCAAAACACAGACAACTCCTTAATTTCTTCATCCTGGAAGTCAGTTAAGGCCCTGCCAGGACTTGGAGGGCTGTTTGAGCCAGAATGGGGCGGGGGGTGGGGGGCACTGTCAGGGGTCAGTGAAACAGTAGACTGCAGAGGTATGCAAGGGCTCAACCATGAGGCTTCACAGTCAATGTATTAGAAAGCTGGTTACCATTTATGAAACAGTTACAAGCCAGCACTTCATGTTCTCTGCCTCCTTTAATCCTCATGGCCCCCGAAAGGTTGGCATTATTACACTTGTGTTACACCCTCGGAAACAGAGGCTCGGTAGCTTCCATCTCCTCATCACATTCCAAAGCTAGAAAACAGCAGAGCTGGAACTGGAACCTAACCATGAAAATTCCCAGCCCTAAAATGTAAGCAAGGCAGGGGGATAGAGGAATGCTGTGTTTAGAAATGAGAGAAAAAGACACAAATATTGGTGCGGTTCAAGATACTGCCTCACAGGGTCACTTCAGCGCTCAAATGGTTTAAAATATTCATAATCATATCTATAAGCGTAAATGTTATAAATATTCTGTATCTCATAGTTTTGTTCTTCTCAAGCATCTTTGTAATATAGAGACTATTGTCATTAAACAAAACCCGGTGTGGGCACCCAGAATGTAAAGTCAATAAAAGGGCAGTTGCTCAGGGCCCCTGGAGGCGGGAGATCAATGAGAGGCCAACATCCTCCCATCTCTCCTCTCAACTATTTTCCCCAAATGCAGGACCTCTAATTTTTAGAATCTTGAACATTGTTCTACATACCATTCAAGCCCATAGATCAGGGAAGGAGTCAAATGCCATATGTGGGTGACAGAGTGTGTCTTTGCCAAGGTGGAATGATGTGTCTGTGCAGCAAGGCTCTGGCCCCCCGGCAGACCCACTGCTGTGTTGTCACTGGGGCCCCTATGACCTAGGGGAGGGCAGGACCAAGCACAGGTCTGGTTTAATGCCCACCACCTGGGCAGCCATCTCCTTAGAGAGGTCCTGACTTTTGTCCTCAGAGCCACAGAAGCAAAACCTTTGGATGAGAGACTGTCCTTCGTGACATCCCCAGTTAGCCCCGTAAATGATTAAGTCACCCAGAGGCAACGTCCCACTGCTGGTCCCCTTTCTAAGGAGGAAGTGGGAAGCATCGTAAAGTAACTCCCACACTGTCAGATATAAATTATTTTATGGCCAGCACAAGCCTCCCCTAAGTCCTTCTTCCTTCTGGGAAGTAAGGGAGTTTTAAGCCCAGCACGCTATGGGGACTGGTGTCCTGGGGAGTCTCTGAGGAAGTGCGGTTTTAGCACCAAAACTGAAAACATCCTGGGAAAACCAGGACAAACTGACCACCTTCAAACCCCAATGCATCACCAAACTTTAAGGCATTCATTGACCGTTCTTAGAGCCAGACCCTGCTTTGGGGTTCACAAAGAACAAATCACTCTTATGTATATTAAATATAGCCTTAAACAACCAAGTCAAAGCATTTATGTTGCAGACTCAATGAATATATTCACCGTCTCAATGCAAAGAGACAACTTTATAATCCATTTAAATGTGTTTGAGTATTTACTTAGTCTTTGTGATGGTTAATTCTTTCATTTGGCTAGGTCATGGTACCCAAATATTTGGTCAAACATTATTCAAGGTGTTTTCAGGAAGGCATTTTTTAGATGAGATTAACATTTAAATGAGTAGACTTTGAATAAAACTTACTACCCTCCATAGTGCGGGGGGGCGGGGAAGGTGGGCCTCATCCAATCAGTTGAAGTTCTTAAAAGAAAAATGACAGGCACCCTCTGATGAAAAAGGAATTTTGCCAACAGCCTGCCTTTGGACTCAGGTTGCAATTCTTCCCTGGATCTCCACCCTGCCAGGCTGCCCTGCTGCAGATTTTGAACTTGTATCTCCACAACTGCATGAGTCAATTCTTTTAAAAGTCCTTCTCTTGTCCCCTGTAGGTTCACTGACATATGGAGCCCAGTGGGTCCAGGTGGCCGTTGTAGCCCACAGTTCAGTGAAACTTGTGGCCCTGAGACCTAAGACCTCTAAATTAGCAGAGATTAAGTTTGTGGGGATGAGAAACTCAAACTCTACAATTCTACTTGTGGGTCACTTGGATTGATGGTGGAACAGGGCTAATCCTACACCATATGGGATATCTATCTATCCATCCATCTGATCAATGACACCGTGAAGGACCAAGCCCACGGTTGTTGTCCTTTTACTGGCGCCTTAGCGGAGACTTCTATCGGCCATTCCATTGTTCTGTCAAGTTTGTTGTTTCTGAGTGACAAAACACATTCTAAAACTAGTGCACTATATAGTCACGAGACTGTTACTCTATTTCCTTTGCTGTAAAATACGTCCTTTGCTGTGAGGGAAAGTCACCTCTGTGTGAGTAGAGCAGACATTCTGCAGGTCCTTCAGACAGCAGTGCTGACAGAGGTAGCCGGGCAGGAAGGCGAACCTGTTTCCAGGGCATCGTCTTAGGCAGGTGTGAGTCGCTGCTTTTACTAAGGTGGAAGGGGTGGGATGTGACTTACCTGGCGCTGGCGGACCCGCAGGCCTTCCCAGTTGAGGCCGGATCAAAGGCTCAGCATCACTCTCTGATCCCGGAAGGAGGGAATTCAGCAGCAGCAGCAGCTAGGCCAGCCTTGGCGAGAGGAGCCCGTGGGTTTGGATCCACGCTTAGTTTCCATCGTTGCCACCACGGCTTCACGGCCCCACGGCAAAAACAGTGGACGACTCAGGGAAGCTGAGCACCATTCAGTGTCTGCCTGGCTCTGGAAAACTTCGTATGAGATAGGGGGTCTCTAGAAAAAAGGAAGAAAAGATAGTTATCTCTAGTAGGTTTTTACACGCGATCACGGATCTGTAGGCACCGTCCACTCCCCCAGGCTGTGTGGACGCTCTGAGGCCATTCTTCCTCCTCTTTGTCCTTGCTCCTCATAAGCACTGACCATCTCGTCCAATCACTTTCCACTGCTCGGGAATCCATATATACCCTTTCCACAGGCCACTTCTCCTTCACTAGCGTTGCTGTGTGCTCTGAAATCTGCCCACGGGAAGCTTTCTTTTAACCACTTGTCGTCCGGGTCAGCCTTGAGTGGGGGTTTTCGACCATACAGCAGTGGTTTGCTCCTGGCTAGAACCAACATATCACACCAGCCATACCCGAGTCCTTAATGCCTCTCTCAGTTGGCTCTAGGGTTCCCCAGCGATGCCAGAAATGCAGGTTAAAGGAAAGATGCTGGCACAACAGGGGTAGGGGAAGCGAACCAGGGCCACTTATCTCTGTAATTTACTCAGAGGTTCTGGGCTGACTTCAGTCTAATCCTGAATGTCTCCCTTCCATTTTGGAACAGATTGTTGTCACATCCACGTGGCCTTCAACTCGGATCTGACGGCACTCAGCTCATGACGCGCGGCTCTGTCTCATGGTCACTTGGTGTTCCACGATGAGGACTAAATTTTTATGCGTGACCAGCGTCATGCTATTTTTCTAAGTGCAACTTGTTCTCTCCTACAAAAGCTATGGCTTTATTCCAGAATCTTCAGGATCCGTATTATGATTCTTCTCATGAGACTTTTAAGCGGTGTTACATAATATTCTTACCCACAGACACCTTTAGAACCTTCCAACCAGATTAGTCCTATGGCCTGAGAGGCAGGTTAGCTTTCACTGCAGCCTGGACTGGTGACAAATCCTTTCTTCTTCTGGGCCACAGGGACACTGGCCCTTCCTTCTGTATATGAATACAGTTAGATCAAGTGAGAGAGAGAATCCAACAGTCTACTGGCTATCTATCCATCTCACTCTTAAGAAGGTCATGATCACCCATCACCAGCAATCCCTGTGGATCAAATATCCCCCTGGCCAGATCGTTCTTAGATGTCAACCATGATTGTCAGCCTGGAGACAATGCGGAAGATCTAGAGGACAAGTAATGTCCCGTAAGACCTCAGATGAGAGCATTGCTTGTCTCAGGATGAGTAGGAGTCTTTCTGCTCTAGGAAGGGAGGCAGGCTGATTCTGCAAGCCAGGAGGGGCGGGGACATTTGCACATTCACCTCCATCAGGCCTGTCTACTCAGATGTCCTCCTCACAGGTCCTCCTTACAGGTTCCTCCCAGAGCCCTCCCTCTGACATCGAGCATGTGGACGCTCTGCATTTTGTCTTGTTCATAGATTTGCACCCCAGACCATGAGATCCTGGACACGATTTTCTTCCTCATCTGCCCTGCAACCACAGGAGACAAAAGGGTTTCAAAAGCCGCCTTGGAAGCCCTCTGGTTTCCCAGCACACTTTAAGTGGACAGTTAGCTTCTCAGAGCCTGCTCATTCCTTTTTGCAAATCTTCCAATGCCGTCAAAAGCAGCCGTCCTGGAGGGGAGGAGTCAAGATGGCGGAGAAGTAGCAGCTGAGACGAAATCAGGTAGCAGGAGATCAGCTAGATAGCTTATCTAAACATTGCGAACACCTACAAATCCAACGGGAAATCGAAGAAAAGAGCAACAATTCTACAAACAGAAAATCGATCACTTTCTCAAAGGTAGGACCTGTGGAGAAGTGAATCCGAAGGGATGGGAAGATAGACCGTGGTGGGGAGGGGCCGGCTCCCGGCAAACAGCGGAGCAACGGAGCACAAAATCAGGACTTTTAAAAGTCTGCTCCACTGAGGGACGTCACTCCAGAGGCTAAACCTGGGTGAAGCTCACATGGGGACAGCGTGTTCTCAGGTCCCGCAGGGTCACAGAAGGATCAGGGTGTCTGAGTGTCGCAGAGCTCGCAGGTGTTAAAGCGGGGAAGCTGGCTACAGAGACAGAGCCGAGGAGTGACTCTCAGCTCGGGGTTACCTTGAACCGGTCGCAGGCTCGGTCAGCTCGGAGCGCGGCCGGAGGCCAGGGAGAAGGAAGCGACTGGGCGCTTTTCTCCAAGCATGAGCGACTGAGAGCTTTTCTCCAAGCGCGATCAGAGGCCAGGGAGACAGGAGCAATTGGGTGCTTTTCTCTGAGGCGCACTGAGGAGTGGGGCCCCGGGCTCTGGGCTCTTCCGGGCCGGACACCGGGAGGCCGCCATCTTCATCCCCACCCTCCGGACTCTATGGAAAGCGCTCAGGGAACAAAAGCCCCGAAAGCAAACTCGAGTGGATGACTCAGCCCGGCCCCGGGTAAGGGCGGTGCAACTCCACTGGGGGCAAAGACACTTGAGAATCACTACAACAGGCCCCTCCCCCAGAAGAGCAACAAGAAACCCAGCCAAGACCAAGTTCACTGACCAAGGAGAACAGTGAATTCCAGAGGAGAAGAAATCAAAGCATGGAATTCATGGCTTTCTCCTCATGATTCTTTAGTCTTGCAGTTAATATATTTTTTTCTTTTTTCTTCTGCTAAATTTTTTTTTAACTTTTACATTTTCCTCTTTTAACTTTTTTTAACTAGTTTATCTTAACAATGCCTTATCAAAAAAATAATAATAATCTTTTTTTTTGAACCTTCATTATTATAGTCATATTTTATCCCCCCATTGTATCTAACTATATTTTTGTATACACATAGGGTTTCTTCTTCTTCTAAAAAATTTGGGGTACTTCTCATAGATCAAAATATACCCTAATAGATCTATACTAATAGATCGAAATATACCCTAAATCTAGCTCTGGGCTTGTTCTAGTCTCCAGCCCGAGCAAATTCTCTCCACTTTCTTTTTCTTTATTCTCCCAACCAACTTGCTTTATCAACTCATTTTTAAGAAATTAAAAAATTTTTCTCATCTTTATAGGCCTATTCCATCTCTTCATTGTGCCTACCCTTATATATGTTTTTCATCCTTTCAAATTTTGGGAGGTAGTTCCTACTAAGAGACCAAAATACTCCCAAAATTAAGTGAGTGACCTTGTTCTAGTTGCCAGTCTAATATATATACATATATTTTCTTTTTTTAAAATATTTTTCCTTATTTGTTTTCTTTTCTTTTCTTTTTTCCCTTGTTTATCCCCTTTCCCCCTCCCATGATTTGGGGTCTTTTCTGATTTGATTAAAGCACATTTCCCTGGGGTCTTTGCCACCCTTTTAACATTTTATTTGCTCCTTTATATATTCTTATCTGGACAAAATGACAAGGCAGAAAAACTCACCACAAAAAGAAGAACAAGAGGCAGTACCAAAGGCTAGGGAATTAACAATATGGGCATTGGTAATATGACAGATCTAGAGTTCAGAATGACGATTCTCAAGGTTCTAGCCAGGCTTCAAAAAGGCATGGTAGATATTAGAGAAACCCTCTACGGAGAGATAAAAGCCCTTTCTGGAGAAATAAAGGAACTAAAATCTAACCAAATTGAAATAAAAAAAGCTATTAATGAGGTGTAATAAAAAATGGAAGCTCTTAATGCTCGGATAAATGAGGCAGAAGAAAGAATTAGTGACATAGAAGACCAAATGACGGAGAATAAAGAAGCTTGAGCAAAAGAGAGACAAACAAATAGTGGACCACGAGGAGAGAATTCGAGAGATAAGTGACACCATAAGGCGACACAACATTAGAATAATTGGGATTCTAGAAGAGAAGAAAGAGAGGGGAGCAAAAGGTATATTGGAGAGAATTATTGTAGAGAATTTCCCTAATATGGCAAAGGGAACAAACATCAAAATCCAGAAGATGTAAAGAACGCCCCTCAAAATCAATAAAAATAGGTCCACACCCCATCACCTGATAGTAAAAATTACAAGTCTTAGACAAAGAGAAAATCCTGAAAGCAGCTCGGGAAAAGAAGTCTGTAACATATAAGGGTAAAAACATTAGACTGGCAGCAGACTTATCCACAGAGACCTGGCAGGCCAGAAAGAACTGGCATGATATATTCAGAGCACTAAATGAGAAAAACATGCAGCCACAAATACTATGTCCAGCTAGGCTGTCACTGAAAATAGAAGGAGAGATAAAAAGCTTCCAGGACAAACAAAAACTGAAAGAATTTGCAAATACCAAACCAGCTCTACAGGAAATATTGAAAGGGGTCCTCTAAGCAAAGAGAGACTCTAAAAGTAGTAGATCAGAAAGGAACAGAGAGGGGCGCCTGGGTGGCTCAGTGGGTTAAGCCACTGCCTTCGGCTCAGGTCATGATCCCAGGTCCTGGGTTCCAGCCCCGCGTCGGGCTTTCTGCTCAGCAGGGAACCTGCTTCCTCCTCTCTCTCTGCCTGCCTCTCTGCCTGCTTGTGATTTCTCTCTGTCAAATAAATAAATAAAATCTTTAAAAAAAAAAAAAAGAAAGGAACAGAGACAATATACAGTAACAGTCACCTTACAGGTAATACAAAGGCACTAAATTCATATCTCTCAATAGTTACCCTGAATGTTAATGGGCTAAATGCCCCAATCAAAAGACACAGGATATCAGATTGGATAAAAAAACAAAACCCATCTATATGTTGCCTACAAGAAACTCATTTTAAACCCAAAGACACCTCCAGATTTAAAGTGAGGGGGTGGAAAACAATGTACCATGCTAATGGACATCAGAAGAAAGCTGGGGGTGGCAATCCTTGTATCAGATCAATTAGATTTTAAGGCAAAGATTATAATAAAAGATGAGGAAGGACACTATATCATACTCAAAGTTCTGTCCAACAAGAAGACCTAACAATTTTAAATATCTATGCCCCTAACATGGGAGCAGCCAACTATATAAACCAATTAATAACAAAATCAAAGAAACACATTGACAATAATACAATAATAGTAGGGGAATTTAACACTCCCCTCAATGAAATGGACAGATCATCCAAGTAAAAGATCAACAAGGAAATAAAGGCCTTAAATGACACACTGGACCAGATGGACATCACAGATATATTCAGAACATTCCATCCCAAGGCAACAGAATACACATTCTTCTCTAGTGCACATGGAACATTCTCCAGCATAGAGCACATCCTGGGTCATAAATCAGGTCTCAACCAGTATCAAAAGATTGGGATCATTCCCTGCATATTTTCAGACCACAATGCTCTGAAGCTAGAATTCAATCACAAGAGGAAATTTGGAAAGAACCCAAATACATGGAGACTAAACAGCATCCTTCTAAAAAGTGAATGGGTCAACCAGGAAATTAAAGAAGAATTGAAAAAAACCATGGAAACAAATGATAATGAAAACACAATGGTTCAAAATCTGTGGGACACAACAAAGGCAGTCCTGAGAGGAAAATATATAGTGGTACAAGCCTTTCTCAAGAAACAAGAAAGGTCTCAAGTACACAACCTAACCGTACACCTAAAGTAGCTAGAGAAAGAACAACAAAGAAAGCCTAAACCCAGCAAGAAGAGAAATCATAAAGATCAGAACAGAAATCAATGAAATAAAAACTAAAAAAAAAAAAAAAAAATAGAACAAATCAATGAAACTAGGAGCTGGTTCTTTGAAAGAATTAATAAGATCGATAAACCCCTGGCCAGACTTTTCAAAAAGAAAAGAGAAAGGACCCAAATAAATAAAATCAGGAATGAAAGAGGAGAGATCACAACACCAAATAAATACAAACAATTATAAGAACATACTATGAGCAACTCTACACCAACAAATTCGACAATCTGGAGGAAATGGATACATTTCTAGAAACATATAAACTACCACAACTGAACCAGGAAGAAATAGAAAACCTGAACAGACCCATAACCAGTAAAGAGATTGAAACAGTCATCAAAAATCTCCAAACAAACAAAAGCCCAGGGCCAGACGGCTTCCCAGTGGAATTCTACCAAACATTTAAAGAAGAACTAATTCCTATTCTCCTGAAACTGTTTCAAAACATAGAAATGGAAGTCAAACTTCCAAACTCATTTTAGGAGGCCAGCATCACCTTGATCCCAAAACCAGACAAGGATCCCACCAAAAAAGAGAATTACAGACCACTATCCTTGATGAACACAGATGAGAAAATTCTCACCAAAATACTAGCCAACAGGATCCAACAGTACATTAAAAGGATTATTCACCACGACCAAGTGGGATTTATTCCAGGGCTGCAAGGTTGGTTCAATATCCACAAATCAATCAATGTGATACAATACATTAATAAAAGAAAGAACAAGAACCATATGATACTCTCAATAGATGCCGAAAAAGCATTTGACAAAGTGCAGCATCCCTTCTGATTAAAACTCTTCAAAGTGTAGGGATAGAGGGCACATACCTCAATATTATCAAAGCCATCTATGAAAAACCCACCGCAAATATCATTCTCAATGGAGAAAAACTGAAAGTTTTTCCGCTAAGGTCAGGAACACGGCAGGGATGTCCGTTATCACCACTGCTATTCAACATAGTACTAGAAGTCCTAGCCTCAGCAATCAGACAACAAAAAGAAATTAAAGGCATCCAAATCAGCAAAGAAGAAGTCAAACTATCACTCTTTGCAGATGATATGATACTATATGTGGAAAACCCAAAAGCCTCCACTCCAAAACTGCTAGAACTTGTATAGGAATTCAGTAAAGTGTCAGGATGTAAAGCCAATGCACAGAAATCAGTTGCATTTCTTTACACCAACAACAAGACAGAAGAAAGAGAAATTAAGGAGTCCATCCCATTTACAATTGCACCCAAAACCATAAGATACCTAGGAATAAACCTAACCAAAGAGGCCAAGAATCTATACTCAGAAAACCATAAAGTACTCATGAAAGAAATTGAGGAAGACACAAAGAAATGGAAAAATGTTCCATGCTCATGGATTGGAAGAACAAATATTGTGAAAATATCTATTCTACCTAAAGCAATCTACACATTTAATGCAATCCCTACCAAAATCCCATCAATTTTTTTTCAAAGAAATGGAACAAGTAATCCTAAAATTTATATGGAACCAGGAAAGACTTCAAATAGCCAGAGAGCCAAAAGAAAGCCAAAGTTGGTGGCATCACAATTCCGGACTTCAAGCTCTATTACAAAGCTGTCATCATCAAGACAGCATGGTACTGGCACAAAAACAGACACATAGATCAATGGAACAGAATAGAGAGCCCAGAAATGGACCCTCAACTCTATGGTCAACTCATCTTTGACAAAGCAGGAAGGAATGTCCAGTGGAAAAAAGACAGTCTCTTCAACAAATTTTGCTGGGAAAATTGGACAGTCACATGCAGAAAAATGAAATTGGATCACTTCCGTATACCACACACAAAAATAGACTCAAAATGGATGAAGGACCTCAATGTGAGAAAGGAATCCATCAAAATCCTTGAGGAGAACACAGGCAGCAACCTCTTTGACCTCAGTCGCAGCAACTTCTTCCTAGGAACGTCGCCAAAGGCAACAGAAGCAAGGGCAAAAATGATCTATTGGGATTTCATCAAGATCAAAAGCTTTTGCACAGCAAAGGAAACAGTTAACAAAATCAAAAGACAACTGACAGAATGGGAGAAGATATTTGCAAATGACATATCAGATAAAGGGCTAGTATCCAAAATCTATAAAGAGCTTACCAAACTCAACACTCAAAGAACAAATAATCCAATCCACACAGTTTGTGTGCCAAGGGTCTCTCATTTCTTGTCTCCCATGGGGCAGAGTTCACCCCTGCTTTCAAGCTCCCCCCAAGCCAAATTGCTCCAATATTGCCTCCAGGAAGCCTCTGGAGCTTCTGAAGGTCCAATCCAGGCAGCATGTGGCCACGGCATCTGTTTCCCTCAGTTGGCTGTGTCTGTCGAAGCTTCTCAGTTTGCAGTCGGAGCTCCGGCAGTAGCCGCCAGCCCGGAAGACCGCCAGGAACGGAGGGGCAGCTGTTCGGACCTTCCTGGTCGGGGAAGAAGGCTGATGACCGAAGTCGGGCTTTAGGAAATAGGCAAGAATGAGTGGATCTGGGTGGCACATAAACTGGGCCTAGTATATTCATTCTTCCTTCAAGAACATAAAGCTTGATTTTAAAGTTAAACCCACTTCCTCAAGGTAGAGCAAGCTGGTGCACTTCTCTTAATGAGAACCTTTCCTCATTTCAAAATTTTACAGACACACAGGACTGGAAAGTTCTGTGCAAATCATTTGGCTCAGCTCCATATTTTTTAAATGAGAAGCATGAGCATTAGAAAGCTGAGGTGACACTCTCAAGTCACATGGTGAGCAGAAAAGAGACGGCCCACCTCCTCCTCAGGCTTCATTCCATAATACCGTAAGGCAGGTGAAGGGGGAGAGTAGTTGGTACCCCTCACTTTTGCCTTTATCTAATATTTTTGACGATGTTGGTTTCATGAGGTAATGTCTTGAAGCTATTTTAAGAACATTCAAGAAAGGATGTTACATAATTTTGAAGCAATATCGTTGATTTTGGAACCCAATTTTTTTAAACAACCCTCGCCCATGTTGTGGTTGAATCAAAGTGAATTTTATGAGAATCTACATTTCCAGAGGCTAGATCTCATCTTTGGAAATGAAATAGAATATAAAGCAGAGGGGCAGTGCACTACACGAAGGTGAGTGTGTCAGATAGAGCTGTTGCCTTTCTTTAATTCTGTAGATGTTCTCGGCTCACGACGGGGTTACATCTCGATAAACCTGTCATAGGTTGAAATATGGTCAGTTGGAAAGGCACCTAGTACACCTAACCTATGTAGTGTCACAGCTTACCCTGGCCCACTTAAAATGTGCTCAGAACACGTGCATTAGCCTCCGGTTGGGCAGAATCAGCTCACACCCAGCCTATTTCGTGATATGGTGCGGAACGGCTCATGTAATGTATTGAACACTGAACTGAATGTCAAAAGCAGAATTGTCTGTGTTGTCTGGGTAGAGAAGGGGCATAAGCCCGTCTGCTGTTACCCTCGCAGTCCCACGGCTGACCTGACCCTGAGCTGTGGCTCAGGGCACTGTTGCGGGGGTTGCATCACCAGCGTGGGAAAAGATCAAATTCGAAATTCGAAGTACGGTTTCTGTGGAATAGATTTTGCTTTGGCACCAGAAAAAGCTGTCAAACCATCATACGTCGGGCACCGTCTGTAAATCTTTTGTGTTGAACAGCCCTGAAGGGTTGGCTCGGAGTCTCCTTCCTGGGATCTTGTGTTCACACCCAAGTGGAAACTGAGCCCAGTGCCCTTGTCAGCACGGCCAAGGAGGGGCATTCAGAGCCGTCAGTAAGGAAAATACACATACAGGAAAAGAGAGCAGAAACCCATTGTTCCTTGAACATAGCCCCATTTCTAGCAGTCCAGTTGCTTTACCCTGGGTGGACACGCTGACCTCGGGGGCATCTGGCGCGTCCTGCCCCCCGACGGTAGGAAGACCTGAGCTCCGCCCTCCCGCCAGCCTGATGTCCGCGGCCACCGGAGCGGCCCTGGATGCTCTGATGTCCTTGCTGCTGTTTCTGTTCCCAGCCCCTTCCTAGCTCTTCGTTTTCATTTCTGGTCTGAGAAAATTAAAAAAAAAAAAAAATCATTCTGGCTTGCTGAAATCTGTTTCCTATCACGTCTTACATTAGGCCGGCACCATTGGTTGGCGCATCTGCCCCGGCTCTGTGGGGGGAGACCGGCGCGCCGGCCTTGAATTTCCACGAGTGGACGCCAGCCTCGGTGTGTCCTGGCGCTCTCCGGACGCTTTTTGCCGAGGGCAGTTTCACTCCTGATTTCACCGCGGCTCAAACCCTGAACGCGAGGACAGCGCAGACGGGAGGGACAACAGCATCTCTTCAGTCCGTCCGCGCTTCTCCTTCCATCCGTCTCCACCGGGGAAGGACCCACGGATATGCAGCAGGAAAAATACAGATGACATGCAATTTAGTGAAGTGAGAAAAAAAATAAAATCGAAGGTCGTTTCCAGGCAAGGCTGTCACATCAGCAGGGCAAGGAGAGCCTTTCAACAGCGCCCCCGAAAGGCCGCGCGGCTGCGGAGACCTGCCAGGCGCTGTGCTGAAGGCCGAGACCCTCTCCTGGAAAGGAAGCCAGAGCACCCTCCCTTCGGTGCCCGCGGAGCCTCCGAGTTTCCCCCTTTTACACCCGGTGCCGCAGACTGAGAACTGTACAATCACACACTTCTTCTGCTGCGTCCTAAATTATGCAGGGCGTTCTTTCCAGTGAATTCTCCTTTGGAGGCTTTCTGAAATGTCACGTCTATTACCTCCTGCCCAGGAAAACCCATTACAGACTCGCACAGGTGGAGCCAAGAAAGAAGGCTTCACCCACTCACCGACACGGAGCAAGGGCTGCGGGACTGGACCCGTTGCCAGCCTGCGCTTGGGGCTTTTTCTCCCTCTCCGTTTATATTAAGGACGTTGGCTGAATGCACATGTTTCTCAGACCTGAGAGGTGTGGGAAAACCCACAGAAGCCCGGGAGGGACAACCTCCACATCTTAAGTAGATATTGAAGGGTTTTCTGCCTCTCCTTGAATATACACGCTTGGCAGAACCATCTAAGTAACAGCACTAGAGATACCCCTGGGTGCTTCTTGAGATTAGAATAGAAACTGGGGGGCCGACCTCCTGTATGATGGTGGATGCAAAATTATAACCAAAACAAGGAGCAGGAACGTTCATGAGTGCTCTGCACTAGAATAGATGAACTGCTTTTTACGTGTCTGTGCAAATCCAAACCTGAGTGTACTCTCATAACCCGGTATTGACCTTGACGCCGTCTCCTGACCTGATTTATATGTAGAGCAATGGTATCATCCATAAAATATGAATTCTTTAAAAAAGGGTATATGCTAAGAAATAAAGCCTCTGATATTTATGAAAGTATATGCATGGAAGCACTAATTACAATTTAAAATAGCAAAAAACAAAAATAAATTCTATATGGCTTATCTCTTAAAGGCATACTAGGCAAGTTATTGTCAGGAGGTGGGATTAAAAGCGATCTTTATTTTATTTTCCTTGCTTTTATTTCTATATTTTTTCATTTTCCTATAATTAAATATTACCCTTATGATAAAAATATAAACCATTTAAAGAAGAAAAGAAAATTTTCCTTCAGGTATGATAGGAACACAGCCTGAAAGTGAGCATACCAATATCTCTAGAGTGGTCAGAGTCACCTTTAGAATGGCCTGGTCGGTCTCCGGGGACGTGCTGTTAGCTAGTTGTTGCTCCGTCAATGCTGTGCGGGTGCACATACAAATATTTTCAGTTAAGATAATTATAAGCTCACATGTCAATTTAAGAAACAAGGCAGAAAGATCCCTTGTTCACCTTACCCAGTTTCCCCCAATGGTAACATTTTGCTAAACTATAAATAATATTATAAAATAATATTTTATCACAACCAGAATACTAACATGGATGCAAAATGTCAGTCTCATTCAGATTTTCCCAGTTTTGCTTGGCTCATTTGTGTGTGTGTGTGTGTGTGTGTGTGTGTTTATTAAGTTCTACACAGTCTTATTGCTTACGTCAGTGTGGCTGCCACAAAAGGGTCCCTTTTGTTGTTCCTTTTAACAACACACTCATCTCCCTTGTGCCATCTCCCCAGTCTCTCATCTCTGGCACCACTCATCTGTTTCCATTTCTAAAGTTTTGTCATTTCAAAAATGTTATATAAACGTAAGCTACATAACTTCCAGGGATCACCGTTTTCACACAGCAGAAATCCCTAGACACTGGCCCTCGGGGGTGTCAGCCATCACAGAAGTCTTCCCCTTAGACTGCTGAGTAGTGGTCCGTGTTATGTATGGGCCACAGTTTAAGCATTCACCTGTGCAGGAGCATCTCGGTTGATTCCTAGTTTGGGCTATTACAAGTAAATCTATGAACATTTGTGTATAGGTTTGTGTGTGACCCACCATTTGTTTTAATTTTTCTGAAATAAATACTTGAGGAGTGCAATTGCTGGACTAAGACAGTCATATGTTCAGTTTTATAAGAAACCTCCAAACTGTGTTCCAAACTCTACATTTCATATTCCTGACAGCAATATATGAGTTGTCCAGTTTCCCCATATTCTTCCCAGCACTCGGTATTATCACTTTTTTATGTGAGTCATTCGGATCGGTGTGCGAGATCTCACTGTGGTTTCGGGGTGCACCTCTGGAATGGCCCATGATGTGAACAGCTTCATGTGCTTATTTACTTTCTGTATGTCTTCTCTGGTGAAATGTCTATTGATGTCTTTGCCCCTTTTCTAATTGGATTGTTTGTATTTTAAACTCTTGAGTTTTGAGAATTCTTTACACATTATGGATAGCAGTCCTTTGCTATGTATGGGATTTGCAAATATTTCCCCCCAGTCCGTAGCTTTTCTTTTTATGCTTTTCACAGGGGCTCTTACAGAACACAAGTTTCAAATTTTATCATGTCCGGTTTGTTGATATTTCTTTTTAGGGATTGTGTTTTGGGTGCAGAATCTAAGAACTCTTTACCCAGTCTTAGGTCCCAAGCACTCTCTACTACATTTTTTTCTAGAAGTTCTATGGCTTAATGTTTTACGTTAAGCCTATCATCCCTTTTGAGTTAATTGTTGTATGGAGTGTGAAGTCTAGGTCAAAGCCAATTCTTCTTTCTTTCTTTTTTGTCTTTTCTTTTTGCCTGTGATGTCCAATTGCTCCAACGCCATTCATTGGGAAGCTCTCCGGTCTCCACTGAATTGCTTTTGCTCCCTGGTCACAAATCAGCTGGGTGTATGTGTGTGGGTCTCCTCCTAGGTGTCAAGAGTGTTTTGACACAGCAGCCACTTCATGTGGAGAGATGGGGAACGAGGAGTTACTGCTTCACTGTGCATGAAAGGAGAGGGGTCTCTGTGGGGTTGTTAGAGTAATAGAGCCAAATGGAGACTCGGTGAGTGAGCACAGAGCCCTGCCTGCAGAGGAAACATCTGCACAGCAATTGTTGAAACATCAGGTCTGAGCTTTAATAAAAAAATCCTTCTTGCTCAAGGCAGACAGCAGAAGACACGGCTAGTTCTCTGCATTCCTATTGTTTCTCGCTGTTTTATCACCTAAAGGAAACGGGCTCTTTGGATTCTTCACTAGTTTCTGTTACAGATGATCAAAGCCCCATTTTTAGGATATCTCTTTGAGCTCCAGTGTTCGCCAGAGGCTACCATTATCACCTTCAAAGTAGTGGTTTTTCCCCTCAGCCCCCTGTTGCTCTTGCATTTATTTGCCAGTGTCCAGACTGTGGCCGAGCGGGACGCCACTCAGATTTTCTCATGTTAACAGGTCACCATGAGTCTGGGGTCCCATTGAATTATGTTCAAGGAACCTAGTTCTGACCCGGTTTACCTCATGCAGGTGTCTCTGTATTTTCTCAGAGTCAGGATGCTAAACAGAACATTGCCTTAAAATTGTTCACATTCTTTGATCACGTGGAGAGGTCTTCCAGGGATAAGCCATCTGTGATCTTGAATTTGCCTTGACCGTGCTTACTTCCACTTGTACTCTCTCCACCTTCCCTTCAGGCACCTAACTCCTTTTAATCAGATTAACCTACAACATGGACTGGTGCACACAAAAAATACTTAGAAATTTTCTTAATTAATATTAAGGGAATATTAATATTAATTAAGAACTTTAATTAATATTAGTACGCCATTTATACCAATTAGTTAATATTGTAAGCCATTTATACCATCCTGTCCTTTGACATTTTCCCATGGGAGCATCTTGTTTTCCTTTTCATGTGTCTCATAACACAAATGGGAAAAAAATCTCATCCTCTGTGTGTGTGTCTTGCCCTCTCTCCCTTTGTGTCTTCCAGCTCCTCACGACATTTTCATCATATTTCTTCTTGTCCTCCTTTCAGTAGGGGTCATGAATTACAACTTCTGTGCTGCAAAATATTTATGAGGATGGAAGTAAGAGTTTCCATCACAGGACCTTGAAATTCTAGCTCCTTAGACCATATGAAAATAGTTTCACATTAATTCTCAAGAGTTCAAATTAATTCTCAAACTTTTATCAGTGGTAAAAAGCACTTACTATTAGATTGGTCGGTTAACAATCATTTACTCTAAACCCACTATGCGGAAGGACTACTGCTAACTGTGAAAGCTATCACAGTGCAATCTTCTGGGCACTTTTGGTTCTTCCCAATCCAGGCCAGTCTTGTTGTCCTAAAAAGCCCATATGGAGGTCGGTGAAGACACAGAGACTCACTCACTCATCAGACACTTCACGTGAAGTATATGGCAAAAGCTTCTCATAGGAAAATAGCCTGATAACCCTGGGCCTTTTCTGCTTAGACAGCATGGTATTTGGCTTAGCTAAATTATGCCTTATGGTGATACTTGCTGATTCTTCAGGCTCTATAAACCTATCCATCAAATTGTCAAATGAATGATTATTTCTCAAGAGTTCATTTCTGGCCCACAATAATGAACATGCTAAGGGCTTTGATGTATAATCTAAGTTAGTCTTCACAGCCCTTGAAGTCAGTATTAGTAGTATTATCCCCACTTTATAGATAGGAAATGGGAGCACAGAACATGAGGAAACAAATGAAGTCAGCCAATGGGAACAAGCACTGAGCTTGCTATAGCAAAGGAGTCAGCCCCTATCACTGGTATTTGGCAGACACTAAGCAGGCGAGTGGGAAAACTCCATAGTATGGAAAAGAGAAGGTTCCAGGTCTGCCCTGCCTGACTGCTGTTAGCACAGGGAAGCTGTGGGCAGGCCAAGTGATGCAGGTCATCCTGTGTCGCTGGTTATGGGAGCATAGTTGACTTTTTCTGGTTAGTCCTGGATTGGAAGGGGATGCAAAAATTATGGAGACTGTCAGTCTTCAACCAAGTCCTGACCATTTGAGGTGTTACTTGGTTTCATGAACTGGTTGCTAGACTTCCCAGACTAGTTGCTGTGGGCAACAGGTCGGCTCTCTGGGCCAACTGCTGCAGGCTGTTGATCAGAGTTCTCTGTTTATCTGTCGTCTGGCCATGTTCATCTGTGTAGGCAACTTTCAAGAGTTTAAACAACTTGTCCATGGGCAGATAGCAGAATTAAGATTCAACAAGAAGGAGAGTTTGAATTTTTAGGCCTCAGTATACTGTCTCTGTGGAAGGATCCCCAAGGAAAGGGTGGCAGAAAGAGCCAAGTTACCAAATCTGGTGCTCTTCAACTGATACCGGCTAGAGGACACCCCTGGTCGTTGACCCATCCAAGCCCCATCCTCCTTCCTAAACAAACCCAGGTATTAAGTCTTTTTGTCATGCAGCCAGATGG
Organism: Lutra lutra; assembly: GCF_902655055.1. Taxonomy (NCBI): domain Eukaryota; kingdom Metazoa; phylum Chordata; class Mammalia; order Carnivora; family Mustelidae; genus Lutra; species Lutra lutra. The sequence goes on from NC_062280.1 coordinate 4,053,837, forward strand.
CCTCAGGGGACTTGACCCTTTCTCCCACTCTAAGAACCCTGATTTTTCTAAGTAGAACAGCGGGTGGCATTGCCCTGGTCAACTTTCCCCTAGACCTCCAGATATAACACGCGACCCAATTTGGCCCAGAAAGAATGGAAGACAGTGGGTGAATTTCTTTTAGCTGGGAGGCAAGAAAGAAGCACATATGCACCCCTTGCTACTGGTGACCATCAGTGGTGACAAAGGCCACCGACCTCAGGTGATGTCAACCCTGTGGGCAACAGAATCAGAAGGCAAGAGACATCAGTGAACTGGTGGCTTGATCAATTCTGCAAATGCCCCTCCTGATTTCTGTTACATGAAATAATACATTTCTTCATTGTTTAAGCCAGTTTGAGCTGGGCATTCTGTTATAGGGAGCCAAAAGTACCCTATTAAACACAGCAGCCTAGCAAGGCATCTTTGCCTTCATACCCTGTCCCAGGTCCAGTGGCAAAGTCTTTGGACATTCAGCAGAGCAAGGTGACTGAGAGCCATGGCACTGGGCCCAGAGCATGTGCATCATAATTCAGCCTCACCTCTTTCTAACAGCTGACTTTAGGTAAGCTACTTAATCTCCCTGTGCTTCACCATGTTATCAGCAAACTAATGATAATGATAACCCAACTTATAGGATTGTGAAAATTATAAGAGCCAAAATGTGTCAGGTGCTGACAACAGTGCCTGGGTCATGACAAGAACTAGAACTGTGTTCCTTATTGTTAATACCAGAAACTCAGCAAACATTCCCTTACCTTGCTTTCTTACAGATTTAAAAAAAGAAACTTCCTTTTTCCCATTCAAAACCTGAAATCATTTTCATTACTGAAGCCAATGAGTCCGGTTCAACTTTGCCACCTCTGCTTCGAACATGTAGCCTGGCTCCAGCCGCCCAGGAGCAAGGACAGAGGGAGGGGCCACCCTACCTCTTCCTCTACATGCCTTGTGTTCTGACAGCTGGTGGTTCCTCCCTGTGCTAAACCGACTCACCTTTGCTTTCACTCTGCCTCTTCTAATGTATTTTTTTAACCATCCGAATAACTGTCATGTCAACATCTTTCCTCTAAGAACTGTTGAAAAGCCACCACTTTCAGACGATGTGTTCTCAGGGAGCTGACAGGTTGTCCACTTGTGGTTATATCAATGCTCTACCTCCCCTTTCAGTGAGGATTGCTCAACAGATAGAAGAGGAGCTACACCTTCCACGTGCTCATTCTGTGCCAGGTACCTTGCTTGAACAATATATTTCTGACGTACACACAAGTTGAGTGATTTTCTTTTTTGAGAGTTTTGTATCAGTCAGTATAACCTGGGTTATATATGAGTAACAAATAAACCCCCAATTCCTGTTGTTTCAAAATAACAGAGACTTGTTTCTCCCTTCAACCTTCACGTCCTCCTCAAATAAATAGGGGTGGGAGAGCAGTGCTTTCTATCAAGAGTTGGCATATTTTTTTTTTCTGAGGGGACCATTTGGTAAACATTCTAGGTTTTCAGGCTGTATAGTCTCTATTCCAACAACTCAATTCTGCCATTGTCGCTTAAAAACATACATAAAGAAATAGGTATGGCTGCATTCCAATAAAACTTTATTTATAAAAGCAGGTAGCCAACCAAGGGGCTGTAGTTTGTGGATCCATACTCTACATCATCTTCTCTCTGGCACCCAGCCTGGAGGAGACTTCCTTCATTGGGAGTGCTGCCCACCAAGCTGGCATGAGGAGAAAAGGTCATGGAGAGTCATGAGCCAGCTCTTAAACGCCTCACCCAGAAGTGAGCTGTATCAATTGCACGCACACTTAATTGACTATAGAAGATCACATGACCACATCCACGTTCAGCAGACAGAGACAGTGACACAGTCACCACAGTCCTCTGTGGAGCTAGGAGAGGAGTAACCCACACACTGATGAGGGGAAGTGATGTCTACCACAGATTATATCATTCTTCCATTCATCTCTTTCTTTGGCTCCATTTTTGCTGAGCTGTGTGTTCCTAGTTAAGGAAATGAGATATAAAGCTGTGGTTTCATTTATGCTCTTACAGGTGTATTACTCAGTTTCTGGATAAACTAAGCCTCTTTTCCTCTTTTTCCTGCTTTTCTTGTCCATCCTCTAGGCTTGTTATTACTCAGCAACCAGAGGACTAAAGAGCCAGAGGGAAAATGATGTATAAAATGCAAATGCGTCCACCTCGAAGGTAGTTTCTGGGTCTTATACCACCACCTAGGAAAGTTTCTTCTGTGCTCATTGCCAGGCTCAGGGGTGCAGATATTTCCATATTGTTGATTATTATCTAATTTACACAGTTTATTCAAAGTAACCATTCTCTGTGACAATATCTGCCTTGTGTCGGACAGTTGTGTGTATTAGACATGTGTGTGTGTAGGATGAACATTAAAGAACCAATTCAGTCAACTTTTTCCATAGGGTAACTTATGTCTGATTACCATCTTGTTTTCCTCTCTTTCCTCTTTACATTTTCTCTTCCCTTTTTCTTAATGAATGCTGATATTTTTGTAGGTTAGATTGGAGGGTGTGTGAGTTAAAGATAACTTTTTGGTTAAATTCTGCTCTCTTAATGTGCCTGATCATACCCTCCTCCAAATTTCTTGCTCTCATCCATTCATCTACCCATCCAGCATGTGAATGGGCACCTAACTATCTGCCAGACTCTGTGTTATGTACGTAATGGGGCTGTACACTGTGACTAAGAGAGACATAGTCCTTGCTTTCATGTACCTAATGATGTCAGTGAAAAAAAAATTGTGATAATTGATGAGAGGTGGGAAGACTTCTGGAAGTTGGGGATGGTAAAGAAGCACCTGTCTCCTGGAAGTTAAAGCAACAGAAGGAGAGAGTTCCAATTACCTTGCACAAGTGGGAGCACTATTAAGGGATTTTATTTAAATATTTTTGTTCTTTAACCTTTTGCTTCCATTGTTTATACCATTGCTATCTTTTGCTGTGTTTGGAGAATGGCAAATAGCCAGCAAGTTCTCGGAAGATTTCCCATTTGTAATAGGTTTCTCATTTATCTGGGTTTGGCTTAAAGATCAAATGCCTTTAGGGCTGCTCCTGCTCCTTGCCGGAAAGACCTGGCTCTTTTCCTACCCATCTGTGTGCGGTGTTCCTCAGGTGATAATTCACACAGTTTGAATAGAAACATGAAAATTTTCCGGGAAATAAAGGGAGCAGGAAAGGCATAACTTCTTTATTTTGTGGACGCCAAGCTCAATTTGAGATTTTATGTTCTCTATCATTTTGTAGTTTTCTGATGTTTTAATTTTTTTATTTCATGGGGAAAACATAGATCTACTTGGAAAACTGACCAAATAAAATGAATCCAATTCTTAAATATAAAGGTATTTTAAGAAAATTATTCTTTTTTTTTTAAAGATTTTATTTATTTGACAGAGAGAGATCACAAGTAGAGAGAGAGAGAGAAAGAGAGGAGGAAGCAGGCTCCCTGCCTAGCAGAGAGCCCGATGTGGGACTCAATCCCAGGACCCTGAGATCATGACCTGAGCCGAAGGTAGAGGCTTAACCTACTGAGCCACCCAGGCAGCCCAGAAAATGATTCTTGATGTAAAATCAGCGCATGTTCAAACCAACAGAATTGTACCTAGGGCAACTCATTTATTTGGCAACTTGGAATTATGTGCTATTCCATATGATAGAATTTCCAAAAAACTTGCAACTTTTGCTTTCTCTTTTGTGAACAAAACTTTTTAAAAAATGACTAAGCTATTTTGATTTAAAATATTTCTATGGTATTTCCTATTTCTTTAACTAAATACAATTTATTTTTTTTCTTGAAGATTCCAGACATAATTATTAATTCAGATGATCCTAGTTTTCTGTAGTTTATTAATGCCCTTGAAGTCTATCCAAGAGGTCTAGGACAATTTATCTCAATAAGTATGTAAAACTATTTACATGAAAGCACATTACAGATTTGACTTTTTTATTTGTTTTTTAAAAAATTTTTATTTTTTATTAACATATAATGTATTATTAGCCCCAGGGGTACAGGTCTGTGAATCGCCAGGTTTACACACTTCACAGCACTCACCATAGCATATACCTTCCCCAATGTCCATAACCCCACCACCCTCTCCCTACCCACCTCCTCACAGCAACCCTCAGTTTGTTTTGTGAGATTAAGAGTCTCTTATGGTTTGTCCCCCTCCCGATCCCATTATTTGTTTTTTAAATTGTGTTATGTTAGTCACCATAAAATACATCATTAGTTTTTGAGTCAGTGTTCCAAGATTCATTGTTTATGCACCACACCCAGTGTTCCATGCAATATGTGCCCTCCATAATACCCACCACCAGGCTCACCCATCCTCCCACCTCCCTCCCCCCAAAACCCTCAATTTGTTTCTCAGAGTCCGTAGTCTCTCATGGTTTGTCTCTCCCTCCAACTTCTCCCAATTCACTTTTCCTTTCCTTCTCCTAATGTCCTCCATGTTATTCCTTATGTTCCACAAGTAAGTGAAACCATATGATAATTGACTTTCTCTGCTTGACTTATTTCACTCAGCATAATCTCTTCTAGTCCCATCCATGTTGATGCAAAAGTTGGGTATTCATCCTTTCTGATGGCTGAGTAATATTCCATTGTATGTACGGACCACATCTTCTTTATCCATTTGTCTGTTGAAGGGCATCTTGGCTCTTTCCACAGTTTGGCAACCGTGGCCATTGCTGCTATGAACATTGGGTACAGATGGCCCTTCTTTTCACTACATCTGTATCTTTGGGGTAAATACCCAGTAGTGCAATTGCAGGGGCATAGGGAAGCTCTATTTTCAATTTTTTGAGGAATCTCCACACTGTTTTCAGAAGTGGCTGCACCAACTTGCATTCCCACCAACAGTGTAAGAGGGTTCTAAGAGGGTTCCCTTTTCTCCACATCCTCTCCAACACTTGTGGTTTACTGTCTTATTGATTTTGGCCATTCTAACTGGTGTAAGGTGGTATCTCAATGGGGTTTTGATTTGAATCTCCCTGATGGCTAATGATGATAACATTTTTTCATGTTCTGCTAGCCATTTGTATGTCTTCACGGGAGAAGTGTCTGTTTTGGTTTGTTTTTGGTGTCTCCTTCATTGTTAGAGGTGTCAGAAGTTCCTTCTCCCAGATAAAATGTATCTGTCTCAAGTAACCACAAAACTAAAAATTTATTATTTTTTGTTTATTTGGGGCATAGCTATTAGGATAAACTTTGATGCATTTAACATTTAGAACAAAACTAACAGCAGCTAAAGCAAGCTAGATTTTCCTGCGTAGAAATTCCAGAGACAGGCGGTCAAAGATGCCTATGACGCATCTTGAATTTTTTAGGGATTCAGGCTCCTGCTAGATCTCCATCGCCACATCCTCAGGACATATGTCTTCTTGTCACAGTTCCAGATGGCTCCTAAAGCCATCCTATCAGGGGTCCGGTTAGTCCGCTGGAAGCAGGAAGGCAGAGGGCTGGGTCTTACCTTTATGGGATATTGCCTGGACGTTTTACAAAACAAAATTTCTGCTTGTATTTAAATGGTCAAAAATTTGGCACACTTATAGTTGCAAGAAGACCAGGAAATGCAGCTTTTATCCGGCTGCATGAGTTCCCTTAACAAACTTGTGTTTCAGCTGCCTTGAAATGGAAGAAAGGATGTCGGGGTCAAAAGCTAGCAATCTCTGCCACATTCCAGTACCAAATATGCAAACCTATTAGAAAATTGTGTAGAGATTTTGAATAATGTGGGTTTCTCCTAGGAAGTAAAGTGAATGGCACCGAGTACATAGACTTAATCTATCTTCATCGTTACCTGGTCTTTGAAAATTTTCCAGATTCTCAGCTGGGTTCTGAATACTACATTTGCTACTTAAAGGCCATTTGGACAACCGAGGAGACATTGTGGCTGAAGAGAATACTTATATATAAAATCCATTTGTAGAATTCAAAAAATTCTAGTTCGCCATACTGCATAAATGCACTATGGATATAGTGTTTCGTCTCAAAGTCTGTGCTGCGAGTCCATGCAAGAATTGTACACTGCGGGGCGCCTGGGTGGCTCAGTAGGTTAAGCATCTGCCTTCGGTTCAGGTCATGACCTGGGGTCCTGGGATCAGCCCGGTAGGGCTCCCTGCTCAACTTGTGCACTCTCTGTCTCATGTGTGCTCTCTCTTAAATAAATAAACAAAATCTTAAAAAAAAAATTTGTATGTTGGATTGGAATCTCACATTCTGTCATATCCACTACACTTATCACTCTTTCTCGACTCACAGAATTTAGGCCAGGACTTAATAGAAATGATATTTTCACATTACATAATTTCTAGAGTATAAACAAATCTCTGATTTGGGTTATTCCCTACGTTTTGTGTCTCTAAATATATTCCTTGAGATGTGCGAAGCTTTGGGTGAAGAAGGTTGAGGACACAATGAAGTAGGATGCCAGTCTGTTTAGAATATTTGTGTCAGGCAGAATGCCCGTGGACGTTATTTCTTTGGTTCTCTGACATCCAGTTTAAAATCAAAACAACATGTGTATGAGCTGATTCAGAACTGGATCTTGTGCCCCCAACCTGAGTGACGTTGCGTTTTGGGTAATTCTTACGACAGCACACATACTGTGCTGCTGAATCGTGCGGGCTAGCTTCGCACTGCCCTGAGCAAGCTGTGCCTGCACGTGTGCCTTCTGTCTGTGACGCAAACGTGGACCGTGGAAACAGCAGTTAGCTCGCCCCTGGGCTGATGGGTGGCTGCTTGGCACGGATACAGCGACACTGGTGGTTTACAACGGTTCTACCTGGTGTTCAATGTTTTGAATATCTCTCCTTGTAAGGGTTAGACGGATCTTCCCAGTCGTATATGGAGGACTCACCAATGCCAGATTTCCAGCCCTCCCGGAGGTCCACAGCACACGCCGTCTTCTGCACCCCCAGCTGTCCACCAGCGCAGGAGTCTGCCAATGGGCAGCCACGCCTGAGGAGCCCCGGGCCTGAGCTGGGGAGGGTGATGCAGAAATCCTCGTCTTCCACGTTGGACGTGGCCGTCATTGACTCTGTCTTCACTATTTTCACTCCAGGATCTCAGCCATTCCTGGCCTCGACACATTCACTTGAAGCTCTAGCAGTGGAAGCAAAAGCATCTCGATCTACCCTTAAGAGTGAAAGGTACAATAACAAGATGGCACTGGCACATTCTTCCTGCCCCTTCTGCAGGCATCTTCCTCCATGGTGTGTTCTGCCCGGACTTTCACACGTTCCTGCAGGAGGAGAGTCTGCTGGATGCTGAGCACAGACGGCCGCCTTCTTGCTCGTCTTCATGTGGCGGTTATTCAGTCTGCGTGCTGGGGGAGCAGGCTGGCAAGCTGCCCGGTGTCTGTCCTTGGAAGGATACAAATCCTATCAGACCCTTGTGACCTAATTCAACCTTAATTATTTTCTTACTCCAAATAGAGTCACACTTGGGGGTTAGAGCTTCAACATACAGATTGTGGGGAGACACATTCGGTCTGCAACAATGGATTTGATTGGGTTCCGGCCCAACCCAACACCTCGGAGGGGCAATGGAAGTCCCAAATTTCACTCTCGTTGTCTAGAAGATTTGTCTGTCGTTGTCTGGAAGAAAACCAGTGACTTGTTCCCCTGAGTTATTCCCTTGGGCATAACGCCCTACCTCCTTGACTGGAAGCTCCGCCTCAGATGGTACTTCCGTTTGGGTGGCTGGATAATGGTAGAATCCCAGAAGAGACCCAGGTAAGTGCCTGAGTGGAGTGGAGGTGGGGACATCCTGATTGTCCTTTAGGCTGAAGTTAAGAATGACCACATTTCCGGGACTAACAGCAAGGCAGACATCCAGAATCCAGACTCGGATAAAAATATTCAAAGTTGGAATTCCTCCAGACAATGCATAGCACATGGCTGCTCTAGGGCAAGCGCCGGAGACAGCAGGGGAAGCAGTAAGGGCAAAAGGAACCCGGCTGAAGAGCTAGATGTAGCTTTCATCCACAGCTCTCAGAAGGACTTGAGCTTCACATGTATGTATTTAGGGCCTGTATGCTCAAGATCTACACCTCACCCAGACACCTGCTTTCTGGGCCTTCTTGGCTCTCAAAACTGCACTCAGGGTTTCCTCAACCACATTTACCATGTCTCTATCCATGTGAACAAATACTGGGCTTCCCCGCGTTGGTTACCAGGGCCAGCACCCGGAAGCTGGAGAAGCAGGTGGGGTCAGGGCAAATCAATGGCTGAACTTTGACCTCTGGGGCACGTGTCATAAATCTTTCTAGGTCCCTGTTCCTGGCGACATTGCTCACGTTTCTGTAACTCCAGAAAATATATGGACCTCTTCCAGTCCTGCCATGTAACACAGCCCTAGAGGGTACAATTTGCCCCAAGCCTACATGGATGGTGCCCTGGGGTCACACAGCGCACAGGCCCCAAGTCTGTTTGAAGACAGCCTGCCCCTACCCAGCGATTCCTTAGTCCCAAAGGAATCAGTTGATGTACCCCACGTCTCTGACAATAGTGGGAATGCAAACAGGGCCAATAATGACAAGGTCAAGGTTTTGTTTCTGTGTTTGTGCAAAAATTTTATTTTCTGTACTACTTTATTGCTCTAGTACCTACCTTTATGTTGGAAGTGACCAGTACTTTCATGGATCTCCACTCATCAGATCTCTTCTCGTTTTGCAAGGGGCAGTGTGCCTAAGAGATGTATTTATTCCGGCAAAATGTTGCTGTCACTCCCTTGAATATCTAAATCTCACTCTCTTGAATATCTAAATCTCCTGGGGGGAGGAGAATAGGTTAATAATTCTTCTATTTATAAGGCTGACTTGATCTAGTCCGTGGCAGACCTAACATATGCAAAGTTATTTAAATTAGGGCTGGAAAGGTGTCTCTGAAGCTTTCAAAGCAGCAGAAAGATTTTTCCTTAATTATTTAAAACCTAGCAGTGATGCATGCTAATATTCAAGAGTCTCTAAACCAGTGGTTTGCAAAATACGGTCCCTGGAGCAGCATCACTGGGGCATTTGTTAGAAAGACAAAGTAGCAGTTCCTACTCCAGACCCACAGAACCAGAACTCTGTCCCTTAGCAAGCCCTCCAGGGGAGTCTGAGGCAGGAGAGTCTCACGTGTGAGAGGATGCGTTCCAGGTCCAGGAAAGTGATCCTCAGTCTCGGCTGGATATAAGAATGTCCCAAAATCTGATGCCCGGCGACACCCCAGACAAATCAGAATCCCTGAGGCGGGGATCTCAGGCATGAGTTCCCCAAATGATTACACGATTGGTCCAAGGTTAAGAAGCACTGCATGAGGAGCGGTACCTCTCACACTGCAGCATGTAGAAACATGAGCTGGAGCACTCATTACATATGGAGATCACCCCCAGAGAATCTGAGTTGGTGGATCCAAGGTGAGGCCCAGCACTTAAGTCCAGGTGACGTTGTTGCAGAAGTTCTGTGGACCACTCCTTAAGGAACAAAATCCTAGAGCCAGAATTGCTGAAAGAATCTTCAAGGAGGGCCGCACTTACGGCTGGGCCCTGGGTGGCTCAGTTGGTTAAGGGTCTGACTTTGGCTCAGGCCATGGTCTCAGGGTCCTGGGATGGAGCAGCTCCAGTCAAGCCCTTTGTCCCTGTGTTGGGTTCTGAACTCAGCGGGTAGCCTGCTTGCCCCTCTGCGTTTCCCCACTCTCTCTCTCTCTCTGAAATAAATACATAAAATCTTTTTTTTTTTTTAAAGTTGCAGCCTAAAAGAATTCAACAGCATGGAGAGGACGGGGAATGGAACCACCAGCAGGAGGTGAGGCTACTTAGTTATGATGTCCCTGCCAACCATGCTTTTACTGACCTGGAGAGCTAATGAGCGCTCTCTGTGCTCAAAGTAATGATGTCAGTAGACTGACCTAAATAATTCATAAAGTTGCACGGACCTGTGCTGGGGGTTGGTACATCCTAACAAAGCGAACACTCAAACCAGGAGCCAGGTAGTGGCATGATAACCAAGACTTGAAGTCAAGCAGAGCTGGGTTTGAATCTGGAAGTCATTGCTTGCTAGCTGGGTGACCTTGGGCCAGAACCTCATCTCTCTGACTCTGCGTTCTGACCTGTCAAATGAGCATACTGATACCTCCTTCATAAGGTCATTATGAAGATTCACGTGAAAAGCACTCGGCACCCACTAGCCTCACAGCAAATGGCAGCTATTGTTACTCTGCTCACCGTTCTCTCTCAGAGTCTGGCTCTTAATTTGGGGACCAGATGCGGTCCAGGAGGTTTGACATCTTGAGAAATCCCTCCAGCCCCTTTGCACAGACTCACAGAATTCACAGAGCGGAGACACAAAAACCTGCTATTATCTTTAAAACTAAATAAAAGCAACTAAGAATAGTCAGTCTAAGGAATATTTTTTTTTAAGATTGATTGATTTGACAGAGAGAGAGACAGAGATCACAAGTAGGCAGAGAGGCAGGCAGAGAGAGAGGGGGAAGCATACTCCCCGCTGAGCAGAGAGCCCGATGCGAGGCTCGATCCCAGGACCCTGAGATCATGACCTGAGCCAAAGGCAGAAGCTTAACCCACTGAGCCACCCAGGCGCCCAGGAATATTTTTTTTAATAGGACTTGCACTTAAGCCCTCCAAATTATTTTCTTTGAGTCTATTGAACAAACCATACCCACAGCAATCTAATTGGTAAAAAGTTAACTTGGGAAAAGAATCTTAAATACCTTCCCAGCTGTGTCCTAATTGTATGTTTAGGAAGAGTATCCATGCATTTTTTACTGTGGTAACTTCAAGACTGGATGCTGCTAAAGAGAATTTTACAGTGATTCATACTGTGTTTCCTTATTCAAGAAAGCCCTCCCTCACTTTCTTCTGGTAAGCCTCCGGAGTTAAGAGAGAATATGGTAGAGGAAAACATGAAGAACTGAAGTTGGAAAAGAATTCAAGGAATCACGCAGCTGATTTTTTTGTTTCAGACAGAAAAGTCCAGCCTGGTCTGAGGCAGACGGAGGATTCTATCAGCCTCGAGTAAAAAGTTAAAAGCTCCTTACAGCTTGGCTGCTTTCCTCCTGCCACGGGATACACAGAGTGGGGGGCAGGGAGGGCATCTGGGCATGACTCCCATCATAATTACCCCTCAGACCCTTGAAGATGACAACTGAGTCATCCTTTGTCCTTTTTTTTGTGCCAGGGGAAAAGCCCAGTTCCTTAAAACTGGCCTCAGAGGATCTGTCTTCTAACCCTTTAATCATGCTCGCCTTGGTGGGCCCTGGCCGCACTCCCCTGCTCTGCTGCCTGCAACCTCTCGGGGCTGGACTGGGCCCTTGGACGCGACCTGGCCGCGCTGAGAGGAACTGGAAAGCCCCTCTGTTTCCACATGCGCTTGGAAGCCAAGAAAGGAATGAGCTGTCTCCGCCTGCTCTAGGTGTAGGAAACTGCTGACCCCAGGGCCAGGCAGGGATGCCGAGGGGTGGGGGAAGACCGTGTCACATGAGCCAGGCCCCGGGCAGCCCAGCAAGGCCTCCTGCCCTGAGGCCTGTTGCTGCCAGGCCTTCTTCTTCTTCTTCTTTTTAATTGACTGCATTATTACTGTTTTTTAATTGAGATATAATTGATGTATAATGTTATACGAGTGGCAGGTGTACAACATGATTCGATTTTTGTATCCATTGCAAAGTGATCGCCTCAATAAATCCAGTTAGCCTCCGTCGCCATAGAGGACAAACATGCTGTTCCTTGTGGTGAGGACTTTTGTGATCGACTCTCTTAGCAACTCTGAAATACGAAATACGGAAGTTTTAGCCATAGTCACCAGGCTGTGCAGTGCATCCCCGTGACCGACTTCTTTTTAAGTCGAAGTTTGTACCTTTGACCCCCATCACCCATTTCACCACGGCTATTCCCTGCCTCTGGCAACCACCGATATGTCCTCTGAGTCTATGAGCTTGGTTTGGGGGCGTTGCTGTTGTCGTTGCTGTTGTCGAGCCACATATAAGGGAAATCGTATGGTAGTTGTCTTCTATGCCTGACCTAGTTCCCTTAGCATAATGCCCTCAAGTTCTATCCATGTTGTTGCAAATGGGAAGATTTCGTTCTTGTTTATGTCTGAGTAATATTTCATGTATATATATACCATTCTACACAAGATATATATCACATTATATATAATGTATAATACATAATAATATATCATATTGTCTTTATCCATTCACTCATTGATGGGCACTTAGTTTGTTTCCATATCTTGGTTATTGTAAATAATGCTGCAAATGAACATGAGGGGTGCATATCTTTTTGACTTAATGTTTTAACCTTCTTTGGATAAATACCCAGAAGAATCACTGGGTCATACAGTAGTTTTAATTTAAATTTTTTGAGGAAACCCCATACTGTTTTCCAAATTGTTGCCAGATCTTCTGATTTTTCTAAAAAAGTAAAATATCTGACTTTTGAAAGCTCTTGATTAAAAAAAAATAAAGTCAACCATCTCAAAAATATTGAAACATTCAGCAGGCAAACAAAACATGTTTGGAGGTTGAATCAGGTCCTTGGGCTTTTTGATGATCTCTGTCCCAGTTAATGTAATATAAACAAAAGACAGGTGTGGGTGGGGGTCTGGGGGTGAATTAGGGACACAGACAGATGGGCAAACTGATTTTTAGCAAGAAACAACCACAGAAGTGAACAATGAGAAGCATACATTCATAAGAGGCAAGAAAAATTATTAATAAAACACTAAAGGGCTTACCATTTTAACTCAGGGCCTGAATCACAATAATGTTCCAGAAATCTTTGTTGAATAAACACTTTATTTGTTAATATTGTTTTGCCATTATGAAGCATTTCATGATTTCACTGTCTCCTCAAAACAACCCTGAGAGGAAAGAATATTCTTCCCACTCTTGTTATTTGCAAAACTCCCACAGGTAGGAGAAGCAAACCAGAGCTTCAGTGCTGATGGCTCCTTCTTCATTATTTCTCCTTTTTGGATCTTGTTTTCCTAAGATCTACAGCCAAAGTTGCAGGGAAGCATAAATGGGGATTGGTATATGCAGTGGATCTGAGAGACCATCCTCCCTGCCTCCCACAAGGAGCCCCTTCTCCTCACAAATCCTAAAAAAAAACTAAACCAACAGCCCTCAAACCCCAGTGAGAGACAAACGATGAAAAGTGGGCTTTTCCCCTCCACTCTCTCTCAGCCGACCAGTTCTTTAGAGGCAACTACCATAGCCAACGTATGTAAACTGAACTACATACTTACGTAGTTGTGTCTGTGTGTGTATGTCCTCCCAATTACGTCTTCGCACAAGTGGTAGTATTTTATTTTGCTGTTTATTCCTTGCTTTTTAAAAAAACTTAACTCTGTATTTTAATAACTGTAACATTCTTTTTTAACCAGATGCCTATTGATGAATCTGTAGGTTGTTTCTACTGTTTTATAAATAATGCTGCAGCCAATAACTGTGCATCATTTCCTCTGTGCAGAAGGAAATCTATCACATAAATACAAGGGGAATTGCTAAATCCAAAGACATGTGTATTTTTAATTTTTAAAGCTTGCCCAGTTGTCTCCTCATAAAGCCCAGCATCTACCTCCACAAGCAATGTATAGAATGCTATCATCCTATTTTGTAAAAATCTACTTTCCAGTTTATTTACCTGCCTCCATGGTCACACTCTAGACAACCTCAAACACTTCATTTCTGAAATCCAAAATTCCAACGCACATCAAGTCACTGTTACTCCGTAATGGCCATGTTTCAGAGTACAAAGAAATGCCCCAGAAATTCCATTACTAAGAATTTGTCATGATTAAAAAATCAGAGATGTGCACAAAGATTTATTTATATATATATATATATAGTACTATACTATTATACTATATATATATATATATATATATATATATATATATATATATAGTACTCTGTTGTTCTTAACGGTGAAGCATTGAAAATAACCTACAAAGGGGCGCCTGGGTGGCTCAGTCAGTTAAGTGTCTGACTTTGGCTCAGGTCATTCTTCTAGAATGAATAAGTTCATCAGGCAGAGACAGTAGAAAGAAAGTTCAGCAGGAGGGAAGAGGACGTGCAATGGCGTGGAACATGAAAGATCATGGTTTGTGGGGCGCCTGGGTGGCTCAGTGGGTTAAAGCCTCTGCCTTCAGTTCAGGTCATGATCTCAGGGTCCTGGGATCCAGATCCACATCTGTCTCCTTGCTCAGCAGGGAACTGCTTCTCCCTCTCCTATTCCCCACTGTTTGTGGGCACTCTCTCTCTCTCCCTCCCTCTCTCTCTCTCTGTTAAATCAATCTTTAAAAATAAGAGAAAAGAGTCTACAACAGTAGAGAGGATTGCTTAAATAAATTGTAGTATGCCAATAAAATTTGTGTTTTCGAAAAATATTTAACAATTTGGGAAAATATTTACACTAACCCCTTAAGTGAAGAAGCATGTGACAAAAGGTATCTCTAAGTGTGCTCCCTATTAAAAAAATATAGATGCACAAAGAAAAAGACTAAAAAGCGCAGACTAATATTTAATAGTTGTTATCTGAATGGTTGGATTGTTTATGATTTTAATTTCTTTTTGATGCTTTTCTAACTTCTTCGCAGTAAATATGTACTTTAACAAGTTATTAAAGTTAATATTTAGGAAAAAAGAGAGAGTGGAAGGGAAGAAAGAAGAAAGAGGACAGGGTAGAAGGAACAGAGAGAATGCCAACAGGGGTTCGTGGGACAGGCCAGTGAGTTGATTTCTGGCATTAGCATTTAAGAGGCCGACCATTTTAGGTCAAGTCATTTCATCTTTGTGTCTCAGTTTCTCTCTCATCAATGGACTAGAAGTATTTACCCTGCCTCTCAGAATTGTGACTATAAAACAGTACACAAGGGTGTTTTAGGAAAGTATTGTATTTTGGAATAAAAGCATTATTGTTATTCATTCATATTATTTAATCACAGCTATCCTTTCTGTAACTTGGATTTTTAGACAAACAGATTTTTTTTTTCATCTAAAATGATTAAATTGAATGCACTATTTCCTATGGGTCTTTCCAGGCATTTGAGAGAGAGGCTAAAAGCTTCAGTATGTCAATAAAGGTATCCATTTTATTGAAACAAGAAAAAATTTCTCCTACTTACCCAGCTATCTGAAATCCCTATCTTCTTCCTACCTTTGGGATGAATACTGAAAGCATCATATCAAAATAAAAAATTATTTGAAAAGGAGAAAATTTCTTTCATGCTTTGCATTCTGTGGGATAAAACCTGTGGCCAGAGGTTGGTGATGAGAACGGGGAAGCTGTGTCCAAGGGCTGAGTCATAGATCACTGCCCTGGGCAAGAGCATTGCTCATCCCACTGAGAGGGTCCGAGTGGCCAGCAGTTCACCTTACAGCCCTGAACACCCGCAAATCAAACTACTTAGACTAGTACTCTAGTCTAGTACTAGTACTAATACCTTCCAGGGGTTAGTTTCAAATGTACCCTTGTAAGATTATTACGCAATACACAATCTACCCTTCAGCCAAACTCGAATACTTTTGACTCTTACTGTTTGAAATTTTAACATTTCTGTTGTATTTTTGCCCATCAAATAAGTATAAATGGCATCTGATTGGGTTCCTTATTTGTATTTTTCAAGTCAGTAATGATGTTGACCATTTCTTCACATGTTTATTGGCTTTATGTGCTTCTGCTGTATGTATTAATGTATTAATTTCTTTTGTTCTTTATCATAATTTTAGGTATTTTTCTTATTAGGAATTATTCCTGATACTAGTCATTTTGATACTAATTATGTGTGTATTGCAAATATTTTCTCTCAATTTCACATTTCTCTTTTATTTTCCTTTTCTTTAAGCTATCTTTTGATAAAATATATTAATTTCAATATAATTTATCAATGTTTATAGAAGACACTTTAAAAAAACTTGCATAAGAAATCCTAAGATTCTTAAGAAATCTTGTAAGACTGCAAGGTATAAATCATACTTGCTTTTGTTCTTTTTTTATTGAAGTGTGTATAATTAACATATCATTAGTTGTATTAGTTTCAGGTGTACAATATAGTGATTCAACAAGTCTATATGTCACTCAGTGCTCATCACCTCCCTATTGCTCAAGTCCATAATGGCCATGCCCTTCTTAAAGATACTTTTGGTAGGTATAGAATTCCAGCAAGCTGAAACATATTTTGCTTTTCAATGTACTAGAAATGTTGTTATGTGCTGGCTCATGTTAATTTTGACAAGAAATTAACTATTATTTTGCTCCTAATTACTTACTTTTCTCCTAATTAAAAGTCACATTTCCCTGCCTCTGCTGTTTTTAGAACTATACTACCTGTTATGATCCGTATTATCCAAAAGATTATCTCTTTTTACTATTTTTTTGATTAGATGCTGGGCATTGTAATTTTACATTGTTGTGTGTCTGCATTTTTTCATTCTTCTGATTTCTGTGTCCTTACCTTGGTGACTTCCCTGTACTCTGCTTGGGTCCCCCTGCTTCCTTCCCGGTCTAGAATGTGCCTCCATTTAGAGAGCCAGAGTGATCATAGGACTGAGTCCCTTTCCTCAGAGATCACTTCCCTGCACTACTTGTTTTCCAATATCTGAAAGCTTATTTTTTCCCTACATTTCATGCAATTTTCCTGTGGTTTACAGAGAAGGCACAAGTCCAGTACCAGTTAGTCTGTCATTTTTTTGCCAAAAGCAGAAATTTGATTACATTATAAAAACAACTATCCAACCAACAAGCAAATAAAGGTTTCCATGCATTAACCAAGGAAGAGAGTATCATGAACCATGAATTATGATTAGCTCAGTCCCAGAACCTTGAAGCCTTTTGCAAAATAAATAGAAAAAAACCAATTCCACAACTGTACTGTCTGTTATTGCCCTCAGTGCTGAAAGCCCAGGTCCATTAGCAAGACACCAGTCACTACAATGCAAGGTTGTGGTGCTGGCATCTGACCTTTATTTTTCTCTGTTGTAGCCTAACTCTCCTAAGTATTATAAAGAGGTATGAGATGCCAAAGGAGTATTTGTTATTTGGGACATGAATCAAACACTTCCGATGAATTCTTCCAGAATGAAAGGGGGGTAATATGCCCTAGATTTCCAGAATTCACTCCCATGCCCAGATTATTCCTTCTTTTTTTGCATATCTCGTTTCTGTCCTTCCTCAATACTCAGATGATAAATCACCTCCTTTATTTACTTTTCCCTTATCAGTGCAATTGAGAGTTAGCTTTCTCCCCTCTGTGTTTCCACATTTCTTGATTTATACTTCACATAGGATAATTATCAATTCTAATTTGTGTTGTATTGTGTTCACACATGCATCACTTTGCCCCCCACCCGGTTGGCTGTGAGTTCATTAAAGGAAGGACTAAACTGTAATAACCATTGTGATCACCTAGCAGCTTGGACCATGCCTGTCAAAGAGTAGTGCCTAGTAAGTCATGGTTGAATGAAGGATGAAGGAAAATGGAAGGGCCTCCAAGACGAGTTGCCCTTGATCCACTTTTTAACCGAAATCCAGCACTGTTCATTGCAGTCTCTTAATGCAGGTGCCACCGTTCTCTGGTCATATGCTTCAAAGGTCAGTGATCCTGATGTGGTTATAGCTCATGCCAACCTCTCCTCTCCCGGAGTTGCCATGGAGACTGCATGTTCAATGGAACTGCCTGTAAGACTTCATGCTTCTCCTTTTCATCTGCTGTATTCCTCTGCCAATCCCCTATGCCACTGTCAGCCTCTCTCAGTCACTGAAGCTCTGGAAGCTTCTGTGAGCTAAGGACAACAGTAGTTTCCATATGTATACTTACCCATGGGGAGGAGATATGTATGTGTTTAAATGATAGTTTCTTAGTCCCCTTCTGATGCAGTTTCCAGCATTGAGAACACTCAGCTCAGTGATTTTTGCCTCTGTAACTTTCCCTCTTTTGACTGTGTTGGCTTATTTGTCTTCGACCACCCAGTGATTACAGAATTAGTCTTCAAGTTGCTGTATCCTTCGGGAGTCTGAGTGAGCTGGAGGTCACAGTGCAACTCAAGTGGAGGCAGGTTTATTCATGTACTTTTCCGTGTTTGTTGTGAGCAGTCTCTCAGGTATTTCTTGATGTCGTGTAATGCCCTGGATACTGTGCAACATTGAGTAAGTTTTCGTCTCAAGAAATTCATCACTTAGATAGAAGGATGGATAGAAAATAAATATGTAATGCACGGGTGCGATCGCAAGGATAGGGAACAGATGGAATGCTCCGGAAAGTAAAGAGGCAATAACCTGGCCTAAGGAAGACACACAGTAGTTCAGTGTCCTTGGGAAGGGAAGGTCTTGGTCTTCTAGAATGAATAAGTTCATCAGGCAGAGACAGTAGAAAGAGAGTTCAGCAGGAGGGAAGAGGACGTGCAATGGCATGGAACATGAAAGATCATGGTTTGTGGGGCGCCTGGGTGGCTCAGTGGGTTAAAGCCTCTGCCTTCAGTTCAGGTCATGATCCCAGGGTCCTGGGATTGAGCCCCGCATCGGGCTCTCTGCTCAGCTGGGAGCCTGCTTCCCCCTCTCTCTCTGCCTGCCTCTCTGCCTACTTGTGATCTCTGTCTGTCAAATAAATAAATAAATCTTTAAAAAAAAATCATGGTTTGTTTGGTAGGTTTGGGAGGGAGGCAGTGAGAGGAAATTGCTGGAGAAGTAAACATGACCCCACTTGTACTTTTGATGATCTGCTAAGAAATATGGATTAGTTTCCATATACCTGTTTCCTATATATTAATCATTTTCCCATCGCTTTCATGTTATCACCATGTATAATATATAATACCTTTGTCCATGTTCAGTTAATACCTTCCTTTAAATCAAATTTCACTCACCTTACTTAAAATAGTCTATCATGTAGTATTTGATCACTTAAAAGAGAACATATAATCACATATCTAAATTCTGAGTCAGGATAGTAGAATGGATACTTGTGAACTCATGATTCAATATAAGAAGTAAACGTTACTATCCAACTTAAGAACTAAAACATTTCCAGTTCCATCGCTCCATTTATATGCTTCTTCCCTGTGTCACCTCTTTGCCTCCCCCAAGAGATTACCACTACTCTGTATTTTGTGCTCATTATTCTCTTCCTTTTTGAAGAATTTTATCTCCTATGTGTAGAGACATTAACTGCATATTGTTTAGCTTTGTTTGGCTTTGAGCTTTAGATTCTGATTTGTGACAACCTTGTGGAAGCAAGATTGGACATGAGTGAATCTGGAGGTGGGGAACCCATTTAGAGATACTTGTGATGATCTGGAAAAGAGGTCATGAGAACTTGGATTAGAGCAGCAGGGGCAGAAAGGGTCAACACCAACTATTTCAAAGATAAGACTGCTGAAACCAAGGATCATATAAAGAACTGTATAGTATTAGCTTCTTTAGAAACCAGCCCTTTGTGATATTTCTAATACTAGAAATACAAAATTCTTTGTTTAAGTTATTGATAGAAATAGTTTTTATTTGATCCTTGATGTGCTGGTGGTTTCCTGTGGTTTCCAGGGAACAGGGAAAAGCAAACCCATATGCCTCCTTCCTAGAAGGTCTGCTTTGTCACCTTCCAAGGTCATTAAATAAAAGCATATGCCTTTGAGTGGTGTTTAAATGTGGCACTGTGGCAGCTGAACCCATCCTCAGATCTTCATTTTTTAACTCCCCAACAAGTTCTCCTCTCTAGGCCATGATGTCTTCAATTTGCTTTGTAATTTACCACACCCAGACTTCCCCATATTTGTTTTTAAACAAAAATCTCACTATCTTTTTGTAATTTGTCCATACAACATCACTATTGTTTGCAGAGAAGCTTTGGAAAGACCCAACAGTTTGGGCAATATTTGCAAACTGTAGTTAATTTAAGGCTGTCTACACTACGGGAGATTTTTGACTTTAAAATAAGAAGTTGAATTAGCCAGTTTTACTGAGACTAGAGCAATTAAGTTCTAATTTGTGGTTGGCTCGAAACAACCACTCACTGGAAAGGGAGTCTAGGTACTCCCCCAAGTCCTCACCCTGACCTGCATTGGGCAATTTGAGCAGAGCAGAGTGGCTTGGAAGAAGCATTTCCAGCCAGCAGGACACTCATGCTGTACCAATTTGACTGGGAAACTGGTTCAACTCGCTGGAAAAACCACACAGCGGGAGTGTAAGAAATACAAAGTGATTACTTGTGACAAAATTGGCAGAATACAGTAATTGTCAGGTTAATTTAAGTCATCTTTGGAGGGTCCCTACCTCTTCCCACATCCCTAGTCATTTAATCAAGCACTTTTCTTAATTTGAGCCAGACTGGTTGTTCAACAAATGGACAGACTAGGAAAGTCAGTTCCTGGGAGAAAAACATCTTGGATAAATTAGCCATGTTCATCAGTGGTGGAATTCGGAGAGTCTCCAGTGGTTCCTCGTGCCTCTGCTTGGCTGTGCCCTCTTAGACTACTCAATTCAATTACACTAAATTTATTTAGTAACTATTATGTAACAGTTTTGTTCCTGGCACCTTGCTAATGCTGTATTATTTTTCTAAGGGAACTGGGCAACTTGGGAAGATCTCAAACAAGTTATATAATAAGATCCCCTATCTCATTCTGGGGAAGTGGTATTATTCATTTCAAAACAAAAATTAGACAGATTAAAGAAGGGGGGAGGTTGCATATGGATCACTGGGAATGGAGAAGTTGAGGAGAGCAGCTCTCTTGTTCCCTCCACCCTAGTGGAAATTCTGACAAACTTGAAGCAGGAAGCCTAGTGCAAAAAGGAATTTGGTGGTTTGGGGATTTGGGGAGGTAAGATCTCAGGATCTACTATCTGATGCTAGATCAAGCCCAGTAACCTAATTCTGACAGACTATGATACACTCAGGATTTTGCGGCCCCCCTGATGGACTGACATACATCTCTTTCTCATTCCTGTTCACCCAGCCATTAATTTTATTTGAGTATATACTTACATTCTGGAGTCTTCCTCTCCGAACCAGAGAGTTTAGCTTTGTTTTTATTTTTTATATCCTGATGATTGATGATGGAGAGGGGAAGGATGAGACAGGAAGCAGAAAGATAAGCTGACAAAAATGACAAGATAGGATCCTAATGTTAAGTCAGAAGAACAGAAAGCCGTTTGTGAGTTGTGATATTGTTTGGTATTGAAGAATAACACAGATGTAATTAAGTCTTTCAACTCAACGTTTCATCCAGAGAGATCTTTTCAGAAAGTCAGGCAGCCCTGGTTTATGGAGCTCATCTCTGTGACAGCTGTTATAACCAGGATGTCTGGACCTAGGAGCCGGAAATATATTCCCAAATTGAGCCCCTCGATATCCACGGCATGAGGGAGTAAGCGTGCAGACACAGGGAGCCCAATGTCTCATACATCTATCATGTTTTTTGCCTCTTTCAAAGCACCATCACATCTATTAGAACATGAAATTGTGTTACTTACTGAAATCCATTGTTAATTTTCTTTTTCCTGATGGTCATTGGGCTGCCATTCTATAGACTGTGTGGTTGAACTATGTTTAGCTAAGAATCTTAGGATCAAAGAGGACATTTGGTGACATTTTGTCCTGAGGCTTGGGCTGTGAATAGATCTAAAGTTCTTCCTTGAAATGCACATACCTCTTGGAAGGACTATGTTACTAGGCAACAGCTGAAGATGTGATTGTTCACATCTTAGCTTGTAGTACTTGGCAGTGACCTGAAAAGAGAGAAAGAAGAAGTTTCAAGCTGATACAGAGAGTTAGCTAGAGCAGGAGGAAGTCTCCAGGAGGGGAGGGAGCGCTCAGTGGGGCTACCAGAGACAGAGTCCCTTTCTCCAGGGGACAAACTTATCAGGTGCCTCTGCTCTCTGCTTCTGGACGGGGCACCCACCATCCTCGGGTGGTTATTTGGTTGGTCAGGCCACAAATACATTCTGTCTCTAGACTCTAAGTTCTTTGCCGGCAAGGACTCTTGCCCCTTACCATAGTTTTTCTGCCCTCCTCAGCATACAGTAGGCACTCAGGAAATATGTGCAACTTGAATGAAAACTTGAATCCACAATCGTATTCTTAAATGTAATAGCTAAACTTCTCTCTTATGCCACCCTCATTTTCAAAAAGAATAACTCTGGAGCATGCCAGATTTGAAATGTTTCCTTGTCTTAATCCTCTAGAAAAGATAAATATCCTATTTCCTTCTGGGATAATACAAATAACAGACAACACTTCCTGAGGGCCGATCAAGTGCCAGACACTGTCTTCTCACTTCCTACAGATTAATTTATTTTGTTCCCACCACAGCTCTCTCAGGTAAGTGCTACTATGATCACTTTAAAAACAAACAAACAAAAAAGACACAAAATTTAAGTCTCATTGTAAACAAATTTTGCTTTTCTCATTATGATAAAAAAGTGCTGAATGACAGAGAACTTCCTTTTTTTTTTTAAAGATTTTATTTATTTATTTGACACAAAGAGAGAGAGCACAAACAGGGAGAGCTGTAGGCAGAGGGAGAGGGAGATGCAGACTCCCCACTGAGCAGGGAGCCCTAAACGGGATTCCAGAACCCTGAGATCATGACCTGAACTGAAGGCAGACCCTTAACAGACTGACACGGCCATCCGGACGTTCCCCAAAGAACTCTCTTCTATTTGTTTTTGTCAAACTTCAAAAAAAAATTAAATACGATAAAAAAAGACAGAAAGAGGAATTCATCCCTAGGAAGCCTAGCATAGTACCTAAGTACATCACTGTAGAATGCTCTATTAGCAAGTTCCTAAAATCCACCTGAACGTGGAGCTGTGTTAGAGACAACTGTTAAGTGGAGGATCTTTAAAAACAAACAAAAAAAACCAAGGATCCAAGAGAGCACAACTGTGTCCACCAGGTGGCACTCGCGCCTCTAAACGTGGGGTCTGCGTGGGCACACTTCTCTGTTCCATCAGCGCTGGGCAGAAAGAGTAGGGTTTCCCGTCCCACAGCTCTGTACCCAGGGCTAACTGAGGAGCGGCCAGACATCAGAGCACTCTGCTCTCCTCAGAGGAGGAAGTTCTCAGGTGCATAGTCACTGGGGTGTAGTGTATAGATGTAGGCCTGTTTCAAATCCAAATTCCAGTGCAGGCTTCTTTAAATCCCAGCCCTGCTAGCTACTATTGTATGACCTGGGGCAAGTTACTTAACCTTTCTGTGTTCTAAGATTCTTATCTGTGAAATGAGGACAACCTTTTTACCTACTTCATTCCGCATCGCGGGTTCTAACTGCTCTGCCCAAATGCCTGTTCTATGAAATGGAATTAATAATATGACCTTTCAGTAGCTGGGCACTTAAATGTAATCAACATTTTACTTGGCTCACAATATACCATCAAGATGAGTTTCAGCCTTAAATGCTAATGTAAAGCTATGACTATTTACTAGATGTAAGATGGTCACTAGACAAGGACATACGGATTTAGCACCTGCAATGAGCCAGTCACTTCTCTAGGTACTTCTGCCACCAAGATGAGCAAGGCAGGTATTATCCTCCCCCTTGTGAAGCTTCTAACCCAGCAGGGAAGATACGCGTTAAACAAATAACCACACAAAAGTCAACATTACAAATGTGCAAAGTCTTACAGGAATGTAAAACAGATGAACCTCACCTAGTCTTCAGCTCCAGGAAAGCTTCAAAGAGGAAGTGATAGAACAAGGTAACCAGGGAATTAGCCAAAAGGAGGGATAAGCATTCCAGGTAAATGAATGAATGAATGAATGAATGAATAAATAAATAAATAAATAAATAAATAAATAAAGGCATTTGCATAGGCCCCTAAGTGGGAAGTAGCCTGAGAGCATTCCAGTGTATCTGGCTAAAAGGGAGAAAAAGTGGGTCAGAGAGGCTGGAAGCTGGAGAGGTCACCTGTTTGGCAAAAAGAAATATTAAAAGATTTTAGATAGAAAAAAAGATAACATTTTAAAACGATTGTTTGAAGAGGTTGCTACGACTGGCTTGGGGAGGCTAGACTGAGGAGGTACGATGGACTGGGGAAAGACCAGGGCAAAAGCTTTTGTATTCCTTTAGCCAAACAATGGTGGCCGGGGGAACCAGGGTGGCAGGAAGTGAGCTGGGGGAGTCAAGGTTTCTGGCTCCTACATGAGGCTTGATGATCTTGCTGTCTAGCAAGGTAGAAATCACCGGGGGAGGGGGAGTCATTTTGGAGGAAAGTTCTTGTGCTTGTTTCAGGATATTCTGAGTCTGAGGCACTTACCTAAGCTCAGGAGGAACTGTTAAAAAAGCACAGGTTTGTGTGGAGCTCGGAGGAAAGGGTTCGGGGCTGACCAGTATGCACACAGAATGGAGACTCGAATGGGAAATGAGACTTTTTAAAAAAAGATTTTATATTCTGTTTGTTTGTTTGTTTAGAGAGCGTGAGCAAGGGAAGGGGCAGAGGGAGAGTGCGAATCCAAGCAGACTCCACACCAAGTGCGAAGCCTGACGTGGGGTTCGATCCCGAGCCCCTGAGATCATGACCTGAACCCAAATCAAGAGCCAGACACAGAACCAACTGAGTCGCCTGGGCGCCCCGGAAGTCACGGGTGACCAGGAAAGGCGTCCCGGGACAGCACTCGAGGGGACCGCCGTTCTCTAAGGTGGGCAACTAGGAGTCAATCACCAGCCACAAAACAGAGCTCAGAGGGGCAGAGGAGACCGGCAGGCCCGGCTCCCCTCCCGCAGAAAGGGTGACGAGAGGCGCGGAGGTCGGTGGCACCGACAGCTGCAGCGCGGTCAGGGACGCTGAGGACCAGGACGCGCTCCTTGGATCTGGCCGCCAGGAGGTCGCTGGTGGCGCTGCTGGGTCGGGTTCCTGGCGGCCGAAGCCCGAGGGCCGTGCGCTGAGGAGCTAAGTGTGCAGTGAAGAAGCGGCGGCAGGGAGATGCGCTGAGAGCGTGTTCTCGAGGTTAGGTCGGGAGACGGAGCGCAGGGAGGGCTTCCCCGGGACAAACACGAGCCGTTTCAATGCGGATCCCGCGGAGCAGGTAGGAGGAGGCGCCGACGACAGCGCAAGAGAACGACCCCCCCCCCCCCCCGGAGTGGATCAGGCCGCGGGAGGAAGGAGCGCCTCCTCCTGAGAAGGGCAAGGGGGTAAACTCCGAACTGTTCCGGGCATCGGCAGCGGAGGCTGGTGCCGTGTCCACACCGTGCGTGTGACTGTCTCCAAGCGATGAGCTGCGGCCGAGGCCGGCCCACGTACCGCGCTGCAGACAGAAGGCGCGGCGGTTTGCGGCCTAGACGTCCCCTCAGACGCGAAGCGCGGGACTCCTGTGCGCTGTGCACGTCCGGCTGCGGCGCGCGGGGCGCAGGCGGGCGCGCACAGGGGAGACGCACCCGAGCTGACCCCGGGGTCGGTGAGACGAAGGTAAGTCGGGAGCCGCGGCGGCCTCGCGTGTGGGGGACACGCCTCCTCCCGCCTCAGGCCCCGCGCTGGGCCTGGGAACCGGCCTGACAGGAGGCGGAGGCGAGGGAGAGCACGCGGTGTCACCTGGTGTGAGCGTTTTCCCCGGGCGTCCGCGCCTTCGTAGACCCGACGTCGACAGCGAAGGGGCTGAGTCCCGAGAGCGGCTTTGCAGGCCCTTCGGGGAGGAGCCGCGCCCCGCGGAGGTGCGAGGAGCCGGAGAGGAGCGGCCGGGCCGTGCCGGGGGTGACGGGACAGCGGCGGGTGAGCGCGTGGAGAGCAGCGGGCGGGACGGGTTCCGGAGGGTCTGCGCATGCGGGTCCGACGTCCCGCGGCGGCGCGTCCCTCCCCCGGCCCACTGCGCCTCGCGCGGACGGTCACGGCCGCTCCACCCCGCACGGAGCATGCGCAGGCTGTTCCTCACACGCCTCCGAATCCTCCGCACCGGGGCGGCAGGTCTGCGGGGCGGCTTCTGATGCAGAACGGGGAAGGGCGTGGGGGACACAGGGGACCGAGGAGTACGCGACAGAAGAGCCATTGAGCCGCGGGCGTCCTGAGGAGACGGAGCACGTGCGTCACGGGCGTTCGCTGCACGGCAGCGACGGGGCCAGAGACAGGTCTGTGAGGGACTGACGTGAAGGGCAGACGGGGCTGGCCGAGGCCGAGGTGAGGGAGAGAGGACGTCGCAGCAGCCAGAGTGACCACATACGACTTTGACTATGTCACCCTGACACGTGAAACTTGGGTGGTTCTTAGGAAAAAAGTACGCAGTTCTTCACCCTGTCTGTAGGGATTGCCTCCGCCTTCTGGTTTCACCTCAGACACCTCCTCCCCCCAGCCACTTTGGTCTTGAACCTCAGGGTCTTTGAAGAACGCTGTTTTGGGGCGCCCGGGAGGCTCAGTTAAGCGTCTGCCTTTGGCTCAGGTCATGACCCCAGGTCCTGGGATCCACCCGGGTGCGGGGAAATCCTTGCTCAGCAGGGAGCCTGCTTCTCCCTCTGCCCCTCCCCCTGCTCATGCTCTCGCCAACTCAAATAAATAAATAAAAGCTTTTAAAAAAAGAAAAAATGCTCTTTTTTTGACCTGAACTCCCACTCTCGCCTAACCCTCAAAAGGTCTATCAAGTTAACCCCTACTCAGCACCCAAGGTGGGACCCAAACTCAGGACTCAGAGATCAAGAGTCACCGGGTCTGTGGACTGAGCCAGCCAGGCGCCCCTCCCCCTACTCGACCTTTAATATTTAAGTATAGCTTCATGTCACTGCTTCATAAAGAGCCCGTTTTGCCTTCAGACTAGTTCTATGAGGTTTTCCTTCATGGCGTTATCATGCGTCATCATGAATTTGTGTGATCTTTATCTTTTTAAAGATTTCATTTATTTATTTGAAAGAGAGAGAGCAGGAGAGAGAGTGGGCATGGGGGAGGTAAAGGGAGAGAAACAGGCTCCATGCTTACTACAGAGCACAATGGAGGACTCCATCCCAGAACTGTGGAATCATGACCTGAGCCAAAGGCAGACACTTAATCAGCTGAGCCACCAGGTGCACATTTTATGTGATCTTTAAAAAATTATTTTTCTGTCTCTTCCACCAAATCATAAGCCCTATGAAAGTAGCAGCTGTGCATGCTTTGCTTCTCACATATGCCAGCCATGAGTCCTTTGCCTCATGCATAATAGGTACTTACTAAATTTTGTTACATAGTAAGATTTAGTTGGTTAAAGAGGTTGACTTATGCAAAGCCATTGGTTGGACTTGCTAAGAATAGCAATACTAATATTTATAAAATGTGCTCACTAAATTTTATAGCTTACGACATTTACATGTGTGGCACAGTGGGTGAATGACACCCACAGGCACGACTGAATGTAAAGAACACAAAAACTTAGAGAGTATGATATAAAACAAGAGGTAACAGCATGAAGGGTTGATACCCAGGAGTCTTCCCTGGGGTTTTTTCTGCAGAATGACAGTTGCAATAGAGCAAAATGGTCCCTTTTCCATCTTTATTCTCTTCTGATCTCTCTTCCTGAAGGACCATTGTGGAAGTTCTAGCTACCTACATGCCTACCCACCAGGAGCAAGTAGACAATCACTGTGCATGAGTGAGTCTTGGCTGCCAGACTGAGCGAAGAGAAGGTCAGGTTCCCAGTAGTGTGCCCCAATAGGCCCCAGGCCCATCTGAGGTCTAGATCTGCCCATCTCTTCCTCTATTATCTTGAGCATTCATTTAAGCAATTGATAGCAAGATACTCTGACCTGTTACCCAAGAATTTAATTCGCGTATTCTCTTGTAACCCTACAGCCCTTCTTTCATTGTGCAGCTAGAGCGCAGGCCATCCACGGACTCAGAGAAAACATAAATATTTTCCTGACTTGGGTTCAAATGTGTAAACACCACAGAGAACAAGGCATTCTCAGGTGAAGTTAATGGATTTGAGAGACTACACAGTGATGTAGGAACAGGATTTTCCGCCCCAAGGATTGTTTGATAAGTCAGGAGTGATAAGTTTCCCTAGAGTGTCAGAGGGGAAACAAAGTACATGAGCTGCTAGTTTGTTCCTAGAAAAAAAGACATCTCCCCTGTCCTCACTGTTGGTTGAAAAACAACAGAAATCCCAGGTAAATATAGGTAACTTCTGGTTACACACAGAGCTTGAGGAAGCTTCACGATGTCAGGTTAGAAATGGCTATGCAGTTTGCCAATGAAATTTGTCTTAATTTATAGGCCTGAGGCTGTCTCACAGAGCCTCCTCAGCCCAAACTTGATGTGGCTTTGGGAAATGATTCCAGTTTGCTCCTCAAGAACTGCTAGGAGGAACCTTGAGCAGCGTCCCAGGCCACACACCCTGACATGCAGGGGCCTCAGGAAGAGCTCTGGTAGCAAGGACAGTCACCCGGTATGAGGGGCCCCTTGGATAGGAATAAAGTCTGGCCAATAGTAGCCTATTCCCAATGACCAGATGAGACAGCAGACCTCAGCAGATGCCATGTTGGGCATCTGCTTATTCCCCATTCCTCCTCCACCATCTTGGCTCCCTCGAACTTAGAGCTGGTACCACAGACAAAGATAAAGAAGGTCTTTGCATTGTGTAGGACTTAAATTTCTGCCCTTGGAAGACTCTGAACCTGATATCAATTGAAGAAATGTGCCTTTTCATTATTATTGAAAAATAAAACTTAGATTTCTTACACACTTGAGTTTGTGAAAAGAGATGCATTTTCAGCATGCATATTGCCTGTTATCTTTTCTTGCATTCATCTCTGGTCTCTGTACTGAACTGCAAGATACTTGAGGCTAAAAAGTAGTTCCTTCTGGCCTTCTTTTTTTCCTGTTCAGCACCATGTGCGTAACAGGCCCCAGTTTTGTGAGAACAGCTTTGGGATAGGATGGGCCATTCTGTCTACACATCCTTTGCCAGAGTATCAGTTCAAGAGTCTCTCAGTTCTGACCATTTGTAAGTTCTCCCAAGTATTCATTTGTCACATTAAGAGATGCTGATTCAGAGGGGCACATGCATCCCAATGTTTATAGCAGCAGCACTACCCACACTAGCCAAATTATAGAAAGAGCCCAAATGCCCATCACCTGATGAATGGATAAAGAAGATGTGGTATATACACAATGGAATATTACTCAGCCATCAAAAATAATGAAATCTTGCCATTTGCAATGACCTGGATGGAACTAGTGTGTCTTATCCTGAGTGAAATAAGTCAATCAGAGAAAGACAAGTACCATATGATTTCAGTCATATATGGAATTTAAGAACATGGGGGATGGGAAAGAAAAATAAGATAAAATAAATAAGATAAAAGCAGAGGGAGGCAAACCATAAGAGACTCTTGACTATAGAGAACAAACTGAGGTGGGTGGGGATGGATTAAAGGGATGATGGGAATTAAGGAGGCATTTGTTATAATGAGCACTGGGTGTTATGTGTAAGTGATGAGTCACTAAAATCTATTCCTGAAACCAATACTACATTATATGTTCACTAACTTGAATTTAAATAAAATCTTGGAAGAAAATAAAAGAGATAATAAATACTTGTCAAGCCCCTACTGCACACATACATACATATCCCTTAATGGGGTGCAGTCCTGGTTATTAAGTAGCTCGTTATTTGAGGTGCAAACGTGATGTAGTTGAGTGGATTGAACATGAATTGACTTTAGGACAACACCTAGGAGATTGTGTTGCCCATTATTTTAAATACGTGTATAATCTGATTGCAAACCTGTCAAATGTTTAGCTGAGAAAATTTGTAAAATTTTAGAAGTAAACAAATTGTGCCCAATAACTCAGAACATGTCAAATTAAAAGTAGTCAAAAAAAAGAGAAAGAGAGAAAGAAGTAGTAGTCAAAATTAACATTTTGATGTATATCACTAGGTATGCATTGTAAAAATGTTTCATTTTCTATTGGAGTGTGTTTAAGAAATCCCTGATCCATTAGGGTGTGTGTGTAAGTGAGATTTATGCTTTCTCCTAAAAAGGGGATGATGGTACTGGAGAATTTCAGTGACTAAATGTATTTAGTGACTAGACACAGTGTATTGATGAAAGAAATTTAAAAAAATGTATTGCTGATGAGAAAAAGTTAAAAATTAGATTTCTGGTGGATGCATGGAGGGAAGTCAAGTAAAACGTATAATTGAATCTAATCTGTGATGGATCCATGAAAAAGGCTCTGATGGTTAACTTAAATATCACCTCCTCCCTGAGGCTCTCCCATCTTCCCTCTAGCAGAGTTAGCCAACTAGTCCCTGTGTGCTCCCAAATATTACTATATATGTTTAACAATATATTCATTATTTTCATACAAATAATAAGTACTGCTTTTTCCTATACTACATTTTAGGAGAGAAGTATAGTGATTAAGTATATGTGATTAAGAACATAGGTTTTGGATTTAAACAGACCAAGTGCAAAGTCTAGCCTTAATTATTTGCTAGCTATGTGAGCTTAGACAAGCTACTTAGCCTCCCTGAACCTGTGTCCCATCTGCAAAATGGGAACAATAGCACTTACTTCATAGAATTGTTGTGAGAACACGTAGGACAGTATTTGCAACATGCTGACCCACCCCAAAGCACAGTCAATAAATAATAGGTATAATTATTTTTATTACAGAACTTGCCTTATTGCATTGCAATTTGCTTTTGTCCCTTGATGTGAACTTTAGGCAGCAGGTCCTGGGTCCTGACCTTTCTCAATCCCAACAACGTAGCTCATATTTATAAGCAATCCATATGTGTTTGCTGGAAGATAAGACAGCCATGGAAAGTGCCAGACCAAATGTTTTATCCTCATAAGTTCTGTACACTTACTGAGATATTTAGAAGCAATTCCAACTACAAAACTTTGCCTCTTTTTTTTTTAAAGATTTTATTTATTTATTTATTTGACAGAGAGAGAGAGAGAGAGAGAGAGTACAAGCAGAGGGAGCAGCAAGGAGAGGGAGAAGCAGACTCCCTGCTGAGCGGAGAGCCCAATGTGGGGCTAGATTCTAGAACCCTGGGATCATGACCTGAGGTGAAGGCAGATGCTTAACCAACTGAGCTACGCAGGTGCCCCTAAACCTTTGACTCTTATAATTACTATTATACTGGGTTGTGTCGGTGTTTTAACAGGAGTTAACATTTAATGAGCACTTACTGTGTTTAGTAAGTTTTGTCCTGGTGGTTCATCCTGTATTTAAGCTACTCCATGAGGTAGGTGTTAGTTCTTCTTTAACAGATGAGGAACGATTAGGCCTGGAATGGGTGCCGGGAACTCTGTGATTTCTGAGATTTTGTTAGGTCCTCAGGAAGGTCCTGGCTCTCTTTTCAATTGAATACCTAGGAAAGCAGTGAGGAAAAGAAGCAACCATATGTTTTTCTTTCTTTTTAGTAAAACATTTTATTTATTTTGAAGTCCCTTGTCTCTTCTGGAAGAACAAACAAAAGAAATTCTTGCTTCATTCATGATTTTACCCCTGCGGAGGTCCTGGCAAGATTTCCTCCCTGCAGAGCCCTGTAGGGACACTGATGAAGGTTACAGAGCTCCACTGAGTACCCCAAATGGTAATTAATTTTTTAAGACAGGCTTGAAATAGACTTCCAATACATTAAAATAGTAATAATAATAATAATTCATATCCCATCTATGTGTATAAAAGCAATCACGTCCTCCGTGCGATCGTAAAACTATCAATAAGCTAAATAAAACTGAGAGTGGAAGGTATCAAGAATTTTTCAAAAAAAAACTTGCTCTCAAAGAGAATATTTTATCCCATGTGATTGTGCTGTCGTGTTAAGGAAATCTATCAATTATTTGTTCATGTTGCCTACAGGAGTGAATGATGTTTCAAAAATAAGGAAAACCTTGAAATTATTTTACCTCAAGGAAGCTGGTTGGAATCTGTCCAGATTCCACATTTGTTTCTATTGACCAGAAGTCTTCTGACTTGGGAAAATATTTTTAATTCTCTCCGACTTTCCTCAATGTCCTACAAAGACCTGCATTAGGATGGGAAACATTTTTGGAGTCCCAAAGGAGTCCTCCATTTGCCTGAAAGATATGGCGGAGCTGCGTGCTGAGAGGGGCCCCTCAGGAAGAGGAGGAAGATGCCTCAGAATAAACTTTTCAAACATTCTACGCATACTTTCTTCATTCATACTAACATCTGCTATATGAGAGATAAAATGTGGTTCTGGAGAGCATTACATGATTTTCCTTTCACATACATAGTAAGGGATGCAAAAGCAAAACAAAAAAAGAGGTCACTTGTAAGAGAACAACTGCATGGTGCCTGGCATATTTATTCTTTCAATAGTTGGCCTTAGTTTGCTTCCAGAATTAGAGAAATAGCAGAGGCCACAACATTAGATAGAGATCAATTGTTATTCTTTGCTTAGGAAATAAATAAATTAAAAAGAACGGGGGAAAAAATAAGCCAGTTCCCTGAAATAGGAATTTTGCTTTATTTTTGCTAACATTCTCATACTACTACTACTAATAAGCTCGAACATATGAAGGAGGAAAAGGAATTCCATCGACTGAAACTATCTTCTGATGTACAACTAAGAATTCACATGGGAAATATATACTGAATTTTGAAATCTGTTCAGTCATAAAGGTAGCTGGTGTCTGCTCAGTGGCGTTTTCTGTGGTGAAATAGGTAGTCCCTCCCTGGGAAAATAGTTTGAAAAATACTATGATTCCGTCCTGGAATTGAGACGGGGATTGCTTCTGGCTTCAGCTCTTGGAGGGAGATAATAGTCGGGATGGGTGAAATGAGCATAGTGTAATAGTGTACTAAAGGTGGCAGACAATGCCTTCCGTCAAGGTACTCATTAAATGTCTGATGAATAAGTGATGGAGAATGCTACTGGCTATTTGGGGTATTAGAGTTGCCATTGGGACATCCAGAAGCCATGTGTTTCATTTACTCTCATTAGGTATGGGTTTGTTCTTCCATTTTTCCTTCATTCATCTGTTGATGCCTGCCCTGTGCCAGGATCTGTCCTGGGAACTGAAGATACAGCCATGAACATCATAGATATTGCTCTTAGAGAGCTGACATCCTAAGAGACAGAGAGCAAAGTAAAGAAAGAAAGAAAACCTTACTCAATAACCTCAGAAGACCGTACAAGTGTTGGCAGCTCTGATGCTGTCTGTGCAAAAGTTAGGACATGCCTGAAATGAGGAGCAGTGAAGACGGCCTCTCTTGGGAGCTCCAGGAGCTGGACATTTCCTAGGGAGTTGATTGGCTCAATGTTCATCATCTGAAGCTCTCAATTAAAAGACTGAAATCAGAAGAGGGTACTGCACTGGGGGGAAAAAAAATTGTCAGGATTATTAATGAATCTCATTTGCCTTCTTAAAAAATGCTCATTTAGGGCGCCTGGGTGGCTCAGTCAGTGAAGCATCTGCCTTCAGCTCAGGTCATGGTCTCAGGGTCCTGGGATTGAGCTCTGTGCTGGGCTCCCTGCTCAGCCGAAGCCAGGTTCTCCCTCTCCTCCCTGCTTGTGCTCTGTCACTGTCTGTCTCTCTCTTGCAAATGAGTAAGTAAAATCTTTTTAAAAAATGCTCATTTAGGCATGTTAGGGTTCAGTTTACATGGCTGCATCTTCCATCAGAAAAGGCAGTCATTTTTTAAAAAAAGATTTTATTTCTTTATTTGACAGAGAGAGAGCACAAGCAAGGGATCAGCAGACAGAGGGAGAAGCAGGCTTCCCGCTGGGCAAGGAGCACAATGCGGGACTCAATCCTAGGACCCTAGGACCATGACCTGAGGTGAAGGCAGATGCCCAACCAACAGAGCCACCCTGGCATCCCAGAAAAAGCAGTCATTTTAAAGCAAATAGATGTCCCTGAAGACAATGGATATATGATTGGTTCTACAGAACAGGGATTATGATACAATTCTCCTGTCTTTCCTCACCGCCACCCCTCTCCACCTTTATCCCCACCATCCTCCCTCATAACCAAGTAAAAAGCAGGGTCTGGAGTCTATATTTTCAACAAGGCTAGCCCACATCATCCTCTGATGCCTGACAATCTTCACGTCATTTGTGGCTCTGTAAAAAAAAGGTACTCTGTTCCTCTAATTTCCCACATGAAAGTGTCATAATTTGCCTTTTGTGTATAAAAGTTTCCTACCATGCAGAAGGAGGGAACCAAAGTCTGGTTTCATGTGTTGCCAGTGGCTCTAGTACAGGCAAGCCCCTCAAGGATGGCCACACGGGGAAATCCCTAACTGGATTGCTTGACTTCCAGCCTCAGACTAGAAAAGTCCGGGCTGTTGAATCAGAGCTCACACGTATGACTCTATGTTTGGATGTTATTGCACTGACGGTGTTGCATTTATTTTCCAAGTGGGTCCACTGTGGTCATGTGCCAGCCATTGTTACCTTTCCCATGAACCTGCGGGACTGGATCCTGAAGTATGAGGGTGTGGAATGGAACCAGTCCAGCAGCCGTAGGGACAGCTTACACCCTGCTTACTGCCCTCGGCAGGACCGTGCAGAGTCCAGGAACAGCAGGAAAGCCAGGGAGCTGTAGGGGGACAAGCCCAGGACACCTGATTCCATGCCAGGCAGGTGGGAGAAATGCCATCTGACACCCTGACAACTCCGGGCCATGTGGCATAAGTGTGGCAGGACTAGGAGCACCAAGAGCAGGAGAGGTCTTTATCAGGAGGGCAGGGCCTTTGTGGAAGAAAGGTGTGTGGTAGTCTGCGGATTAAAAATGAGGACAGAAGGTCAAGAGTTATGATCAAAAGCTGTGCCCCCAAATTAAAGGAAGGCCTTTCCACAATGATCATGTGGAAAGAAGCCCTCTGACACTCACTGGAGAGCATCATTGTTATGTCCCCTAGGATAAAACAAGAAGAGACAACAGCCATTTGACTATTGTACCAAATGTGGATGCTTGTATTCACCTCTTAATCGAAGTTTCCTCTCATCTCTTGGATTCCAAGATTATGTGGTATATTTGTTATCTATCACGGCATGAAAAGTTATCCTAGCTTAGAACCTCAGAAGTATCTCACACAGTTGCTGAGGGTCAGGAATCAAGGAGTGGCTTATCTGGTTGACTCTACCTCAAGGCCTCTCTCACGGGGCTGCCGAGCAGCTCTGGGCCAGGGGGTGTAGGCATCTGAATGCTTGTTCAGATGCTTCCAAGATGGCTCCCTCACATGGATGCTGGCAGGAAGCCTCGGTCCTCACCACATGGGCCTCTCCAAGGGCTGCTCCAATGTCCCCTTACATGGCAGCTGTCTCTTCCCAAAGCAAGTGACGAAGAACAAGTCAGGAGCCACAGTGCCTTTTATTATTGATCAGGAAGACACATATCATTACTTCTGCCATCTTCTCTTCATTAGAAGTGAGTGATTAAGACCCGTCTGCATTCAAGTGGGGAGTGGGAATTTGGTTCTATCTTTTAGAGAAGGAACTGCTGAAGAATTTTAAGCTTACATACAGTATTCATCTAGTATGTCAGAAAACGTAGTATACTCAGGACCAGTTGCAGGATTTGGGGGACCCAGAGCAAAATAAACATGCAGAACCACTTAAGAATCATTAAGAATTTCCAGCCAGTGACAGCAGAGCATTAAAGCAAGCATAGTCCCCTTCTAGGTGTCAGTCCCTGTGCACAAGCAGAGAAGGTCGTCTTGAGTATAGTGGTGAAGAGCACGAGCTTTGAAATCAAGGGTTGAAGCCCAACCCCACCACTTCATAATTGTGTGACTCTTGGGGAAATGACTTAAGACCTGTGAATCTGAACGTCCATTTTTCTAAAATGGGCATGATTAATTTACCTTCCACTTAAGGTTTCAGTGAGGACAAAATGAGGTAAATACTTTAGGCTTATAGGAGGCACTTGAGAACTTGTAGATGTCATGACAACATTTTCAAGGAACTTTAGGGGTGGAGAAGAGAAAAGAACCACTGAGTTCCTAACTCAGGTTGGTGACTTAGCTGATTGTCCTAAACTGCTTATGGTAGGAATAGCATCTCATGCTCTCTGTGCTACCAACAGCTCTTTTCCCTAGCGTGAACCCATATGTTCATGAGTTCGAAAAATGTGTCCTGTAAACCACAACAAGAATGGCCAAGGCAACGTGTTTCAGAAATGGCATGGTTTCAACATTGTTTTTTTTTTTTTTTAAAGATTTTATTTATTTATTTGACAGAGAGAGATCATAAGTAGACGGAGAGGCAGGCAGAGAGAGAGAGAGAGGGAAGCAGGCTTCTTGCTGAGCAGAGAGCCCGATGTGGGACTCGATCCCAGGACCCTGAGATCATGACCTGAGCCAAAGGCAGCGGCTTAACCCACTGAGCCACCCAGGCGCCCAAGGTTTCAACATTGTTAAAGGTAGAACCAGAGCTGCTATTTTAAGAAAATCCATATAAGAAGATCAGCATTTCTCATTGGCTGTTTTAACTCAAGGGATTTATCAGTACCTTAGAAATGGTTGCCATGAACTACTTTCTATTAATAAACTCACTTGATGGAGCTGAATATTAACTTGGAACTTCCCATAGCAATAGTCTCTTGGGTGGCTCAAGAACCAAACACCCAAAACTAAAACTATTTCTGGTTGAGGTCTTCATCCTGGCAAAATTCGTTTATAAGACACACTAGAGCTTCCAGCAGGCTCTCTGCTTCCTTTCTTATGCAGATGAGCATGGCCTAGCGAAGAGAAGTGGGGTGAAATTTGTATAAACTGCAAGCCCACAGCCGAGGGGTGCCCTGCCTGGTGCTCTGGCTTCCCAAGTTTTGAGGTGTTGTGTCACACCAGACACCCGGCCTTCTTCAAAACCCTGTCACATGGGCCTTCTACGAGGCCCTTAACCACAGAATACTGTTGCGCTCAGATGTCTTTGCTCATCTGGCAAAAATCACATACATCAGCCCATGAAGTAGAGGCCACAGGACCAAGAATCCAGTACCAGGCTGAGCAGTGCTCCTGAATGGGGTCCCCCCAAACTGATACATGTTCCAGAGGTAACTCTCTTGCTTCTTCTTCAAAGATGGTCTCAACAAGGACCTGAGTAAGGAAAGACAGAGGTACCAGTTATTTATCTGCATGAGGAAATAAACAGGAAATATTAAGCAAAATAATGCGAGGGGTGCCTGGGCGGCTCAGTGGGTTGAGCGTTGGACTGCTGGTTTCACCGATGGTGAGATCGAGTCTCGGGTCTGGGTCCGGCTCTGTGCTCAGTGGGGATTCTGCTTGAGATTCTTTCTCTCTGCCCTTCCCCCCACTTGCACCCGCACTCGCTCTCCCTCTCTCACCCTCTCTCTCAAATTGCGAAAATCTTTAGAAGAGAAATAATGTGAGTTGGATTCTTTTCACAGGCGCATTAACATCACAAAATAAGCCAGGTGCGAGTGTGAACACACTTCTTCCCCCATTTCACTATAGGCGGTGCTGTGTTCTTAGCCGGAGTCTTCTATTTCTCAAGGAACTTCTTTATTTATTCTCCAGTCCAAAATTAGCTCTCTAATTTGAAACAGCAATAAACAAACATTACTAAAGAAATCCCTTGGGCTCCTTTCTCCCACACCCTCTCCCCCACACACATTTTCTTTCTGCTGCTTTGTTTGTTCTCAGTTCTTTTTGCCTTTGTGCTCAACACAAGGACCTGAAGCAGTTTGACTTTCTGAAATCTCTTTATAAGTCTCTCGAAAGATATTTAAATTCCATGTTGACAGGAAAGAATTAAATTCACATTAATTTCAGTCCGTCATGTATTAAGTCCAAACAAACTTCAGTGACATCAAAGTATGGATTTTAGTCCTTTACTGGTTTTTAGGGCTCTGTAATTCTCCTGTTGGCCGGTTCTGGATACCACTGTAGAGAGGTTATAAATGGAGACTCTCATCTGGGCTGTTGCTCTAGCAGACTTGGAGAGAGATGCTCTTCTTCCTTCTGTCTCTTCTTGACTTGTAATCTTTGCTATCTCCTCTTCCTTTCCTGACTTTCTTGCTTTTACCTCCTTTCCTTCCCTTCTGTCCATCAACAAAGAACTCCATAGCCACGTGGCTTTTCTCTTCAGACTCAGCACCGTCTTCATAAGAAAAGAATGTGCTGGTCATTTGCCTGGTTCTCTGGCATTTCCCTTGTTCTGTCTTCTAGCATAGGGGACTACCTTTTCCAGATTGCTTGCCTCCTGACCTCCACATAGGCGAGCCAATGGGAGGAATGGGTAGAAGGTTGAGGGGTGCAAGGAAGGGAGAGCTGGGAGTTCCTCCTCCTCTCCTTATGTTCTGAGTGGTTTCTCCTGCGGTGGTTGCTTCTTCATGATTCCTGCTGTCAGATAGCCCCTCCATTCATGGTCTCATCATCTGCCAGGAATACCCTCTCTGCGCTTCTGACTTCTCTGTGATGGTTCCATCTTCCAGGCTCTGATAACACCACTCTCTCCCTGGGTTCCTCCAGCCTTAGGGGGTCAATGTGTTCTGAGTTTTGTTCATCTTTGGGTTATCCTCACCATCTCTACTTAACTCTTCGGGTCTGGTTCTTCCATCACATGTATATCAAGTGCCTATATTAAAATCCCTTCATTTGAAACACCTCTAGAGGTTTCCGTTTTCCCATCTGGGTCCTGTCCGAACAGGGAGCTCCAGATTCTAACAACAATAAACAGCAGGAGCTTCCTTCATGGGGCCCACGTGGAGGTGCTGGGAGAGAGGCATGCTTGGAGGGAGCATGGAAGTTTTGCGCCCCTTTCCACATATTTGATTTCACGTGTCTATCCCATCTGGCTGTTCCCATGTTATATCTTTTTACAATAAACCAGTAATCTAAAATCAACTTAAGAAGATTATAACCTTCTCTGAATCTCTCGAATCTCGAGTCTTACAAAGTCCTCATAAGCTGAATGCGGATGACAAGATGTCAGAGAGGGGCAGAGCCTTAAGATGGGGTGAACCCTAAATGAACACACGGCAGAGGGCAGCCCACTGAGCAGGAACCTCAGACGGCACATGCACAAGAAAGAAACGGTCACTACCTTCGCGCCACTGTATATGCGATGGCCGTTTGTTACGTATGATTGCTTATGTAACTCTACAGAGGAGAATGTGAGTGGTCCTTGGAAAAGAGATAATACTTAAGCAACAGCTTAAATCTTGAAAGTGTAATTTACATAAATAATCATATAATTATTTTATATAATTACATAATATATATTTTTATATAATAATATAATATAATAATATATATATAATATATATATAATAATTGATTTTTGGACTGATGAGGTTATCAAATTTACGGCGGTAATGGAATCTTCCTTGTGTATAACTCAATCAGCCGAGTGAACGTGTTTAAACTAATGTGTTAGTAGGGTTCTCATTCCCACCTGAGTCGTCACGTCCGGGCTGCTGGGCACCAGGGCCTCAGACCCCAGTGATGGGGTTTCGTTCACCGCTGTGCGCAGTCTTCTTGAACCTCACCCGATAGTAACATATCTTTGTTTATGAATCTGGGAAATATTTGCTATAGAATATGGCTGGTAGCTCTTGGTGAAGTCAAAAGCTTTTGGTAGATTCTTAATACTGGTAGACTCCTCCGCCCAGAGAGATATGCATATGTGCGACAATTGTAAGCAACCATTACACACAAGTTCACATGCAAAACACACACACACACACACACACACACACACACACTGTGACATGAATCCCAGGAGGATTATTGATGCTGGATTAAGCCTCTCTCATTCTCCCCCCTGCACCTATTGGTCCCATATTACTCTTTTATCCATAATCAAGAGCCCTCGGTGTGGCTGTGGTTTTAGAAATCATTTCTTTTCTTCCCAATCATCTGTTTTTTAAAAAGACAAAAATTTATTAGACTCTATTTGGAGAGAGTCTTCCTTATTTTGGACTTATCCTGAGGCGGATAGATAGTTCCATGTCTGACTTATGGTAAAAGATTTCTCTACAGTGATATTAAATGCTTCTGCACATGAAACAGTAGCTTCTTCCTGCTGTTTTGAGATATCTGTCTTTCTTATTGGCACCACAAGAGATAAAGTTCTATAATTGGGGCAGAGATTTATGGAGTGTTATTGTTGAATGTATGTTTATGTTGCTTTCCTGTGGTGAAAGACCCATAACACAAGACTTCCGTTTTGGGATTGATCTGGGGCCTCGCGTAACATGTAGGCTGTAATAAGTAACAGCAGACGCTGCCTCTTCGGTCCCCTCTATCCCATGTGGGTTCCGGGATGGATAATTTTGCTCATTCTTTTGGCCCTTGCTGTGGCTTGTCAGGGACTGGACTCATGTTCATAACTGAGAAGTGCTCAGCTGCGAAATAAGTACTGAAAAGATGAAAAGCAATTGATCCTGAGCCGTTGTGATCTTTCAGTCCCATGTGAGCAAGAAATAAGTATTTAAAGTGGCCTAATAAATCTTTTTGAGTTTAAAAGTTCATAGATTAAAAATATTTATGAATTGACTTGGGCAGGAAGGCTGGGGAAAACATACATTGGTTCTGCAGTAGAGCTGGAAAGCAGTAGGGCGCGTTCATGATAAGTTGAATGAGATCAGCCTGGGGTTTCTGTTTCTACAGAAATAAGAATCCTTTAGCATCAAAGTATGAAAATGTATACCAGAAGTATAGGAGGTGTCAGTTCCAAAATGGATTTAAAATGGCATTTAAAAAACCATTTATAGCTATTTGTTGTTTTTGAGCTTATTGGAAGAGGATAGTAGACTAAATTTTGGGAGGTTGCTATAAGAAGAAAGAGGTAATCTTTCAAATTGAGCAATAAGAACTACGCAGGACCCATGAAAGGAGGTACTGGAAAAAATCTGTATTCATTCGTTCATTCATGCAACAAGAATTTGTTGAATACATACTATATTCTGGGAACTATGTTAAATGTAGGAATAAGGAAATAATAAGATGTGATTCTGTCCTCAAGATTGTCTCAGGGTAGGGAAAGAGGCTGATAAACTAATGTTGAGGCCTAGGGGTGTCTAGGGGCAGCATGAGGGATCTCATTGTCTGTAGGACTTGGAGGACATTACAAAGAAAAGGGGAGTTATATCCATGAGATGAAGGTGCCAAAGACCTGAAGCTAGACTACATTCCTGGAAGGTTCCAGAACTTGACCATTATGTTCACCATCCCATCCTCGTGATAGAGCCAGCATAGGACTGAGTAGGCACTCAAATACTACTTCACGTAGGTCAAGTGTCATCTACTTCACTCTTTGGCCTTGGGGTACTGATGCTTGACCGCAGGTAGGAATGGGAGTCCCCAAGGTTGAAACTCTTCTATGGCTGATAAACTAGAGTAATATACGCCAATCAAAATCACTCAGTGGGACCAAAACATTTAGGCATGGAAGAGCCCATGTGCCAAGAAATAGATTCTCTTTCCCATGCCCAAGCTTAATCTGGGTAGTGATAACTGCCTTAGGCTGATAAAGATTCACAAAGAAAATAAAAAAAGGTTTTAAAATGCTTTTCAATTTAATGGAACTGCGGACCTGTAGAAGCAGGCTACACCCTGCAGGACCCCTCCCAGATTAGATGCTAGTTTTTAGATGAGTTTTAAGAAGACTTCAGGAGAGTAGGAAATTTTGAAGAAATTTAAAAACCCAAGGCCCCACGGGAAGGCATTTGAGGAAGGCATTTGACCCTGAGCTCTGTCGGGGTCATCTAAGATTTGGGGAGAACTTGTCAAGCACCTGCTTGCTAAGACGGGGGTTGGGGCAAGTGAAGGCAGGGTTGGCAAAAGGGCCCCAGGGGTCAAAGACATAAACGTCTGCCCCCTTCTCAGTCATATTGACATGTATGGATTTGGGGAGAAACAGCCACATTTTTGTGTGTCTGATGGGAAAGGAGGTTATGTATCTCTTCAGTAGAAATTATGCTTGCTTTGGAAGTTGGGTTGCTTTTCAACACTCTGGCCCATGTGGTCCACTGCTTCCTCTGTATATGGACTCTACCTAGATGCTACTCTTTTTGAAGTTTTTCCGGCCTTATTTGGAATTGAAGTAGATCACCACTGTGAAGTCATCACAGGACCTGTTTTGTTCTACCTTGCTGGGAAAGTATTCAAAGCTGCTCTAAGATCTATCTGGAAAGAATAAGTGAGACGACAGGCCAGTTGAATTTATTTAAAGTATTAATATTGAAATTCGTTCACCAGTTCAACAGTTTATTGAATATCTTGTATGTTCCTAGGCTCTGGGGATACAACCGTGAACCAACAAGACAAAAATTCTGCCCTCATGGAGTTTCTCGTTTTGTACAGAAGATGTTAAGATGGAGAACACTGCTGAAACAATGAGCAAACCTGCTACCAAGCCTTGGCTCATATTTCTAAGTTAAATTTTGATTTATTTAATCAATAGCACCTCGGTCTGGATTATATGTCATCTTGGTTGTTAATGAATTAAATTTTTTTTGTTAAGCAATTATCTTTCTCTATCAGCATTTTCCTATGCTAACACTTGTGATGAATGTATATTCTAGATTCAAATAAATGGACATTTAGTTTTAGGGACGGCAGCAGAAGCTGAGTCTTATTTTGCCTGTTTGCTAAATGGCTCTTCATTTGGGATAGACAGCAAATGTATTTTTTTCCTCCTTTGCCATAATATTTGCTTTTTCTTACAATCCTCCCCAAGTCTCCTCAGCAACGAGCTGACAAGCTCCCAGGTTATCATTAGAAAAATGAAAATGCTTTTTAAAAAAGATTGGAAAAAAGTCTAGCTATTTTTCATATCTATCTATTGTTTCACAGCGAGGTTTTGCCATAGTGGTACTAACATGCTATAGCTTGAGACAAAATAAAAAAGACAATTATTTTACTAGTTAAAATGAAAGAATGCAAAATTATAAAATGTTGGGGGTGGGGGAAGTGCAGGCAATTTAAATTTCCTGGCAATGAGTCTATAATGTATTTGAAAGAGCAGAGTATTCTGAGCTGTGGATATATGCATTTTGTGGAGGAAAAAATTGCACTTGGAGTTTCCCTGCCTGATTTTAGCGCTCAATTACATTGTTATTTATTTTTTATAAAGAACGTTTGCTTCTGATCTTCCCATAGGCCAGTATCTATGAGGAACCCTATCTATGAGGTCTTCAAATTCTTCTTTTTCTTATCTTCAGAAAGCTTTGGTGAATTTTCCTGCCCGGGAGAAATTCTATCATCCATTTTACCCCCTAAGATTCTTGTTGACATTTATGTACCATTTTTAATTTTTTTAAATTAATTTTATTTTTTATTGAAGTGTAATTAACATTGTTACTTTCAGGTGTACACTGTAATGGTTCTATATCTTGTATATATTGCAGAGTGATCACCAGTTGATAGTTCAGTTAATATCTATCATCATATGTAGTTACAAATCATCTTATTTTTTTCTTCTGATGAGAATTTTCAAGATCCACTCTCCTAGCCACTTTCTTTCTTCTTCTTCTTTCCTAAGATTTTGTTTATTTATTTATTTATTTATTTGACAGAGAGAGCGAGCACAAGTAGGGGGAGCAGCAGGCAGATGGAGAGGGAGAAGCAGGCTCCCACTGGGCAGAGAGCCTGATGCTCGATCCAAGGACCCTGGGATTATGACTAGAGCTGAAGGCAGATGCTTAACTGAGTGAGCCACGCAGGTGACCCTCTCCTAGCCACTTTCTGTCTACAGCTTCTTAAATACTTAGAGTAAGAGGAGTGCTTATTGTCCTAGAGGTTGAAAATGCCAAAGAAATATCTTTTATAATACGTAATGTGAATTTTAAATAATACTTTATAAGCATTTCTTTTCTTTTTTAAGATTTTATTTATTTACTTGACAGAGAGGAAGAGCACAAGCGGCTGGGTGGCAGAGGGAGAAGGAGAAGCAGACTTACCACTGAGCAGGGAGCCTGATACCGGGCTTGATCCCAAGACCCTGGGATCATGACCTGAGCCCAAGGCAGATGATGAAGCATTTATTTTCAAACCACTCTTTAAATACATAAAAAAGGTTTCTTTTGCATGAAACTATGTAAGATGTACTAATACAATGTTTATTGAATTTGAAGATTTTATTTATTTATTTATTTTAGAGAGAGAGAGAGAGAGACAGAGAGTAGATGGGGGAAGGGCTGGGGAAGAGGGAGAGAGAGAATTTCCAGCAGACTCACATGTAAGTGAGGAGCCCGGCGTGGGGCTCAATCCCACGACCCTGAAACCATGACCCCAAGATCACGACCTGAGCCAAAACCATGAGTTGGACTCCCAACCAGCTGAGCCAGCCAGGCTCCCTGAGAACACTTTTGAAAACAGAGTAAGCTCTTGAAGGTTGTTCTTATTTTCATGGACCTGGTGCTTTCTAACTGAATTACTTCTTTATCTTGGAATCCACCAGTTAGTAGGAGAGGCCAAACATTTATAAGAGAACGAGAAAGATTTTAGAACCTGGAACAGATTAATAGGTACTGAGAGATTGTGGCATCACGATGTTTCC
Source organism: Lutra lutra (assembly GCF_902655055.1). NCBI lineage: Eukaryota > Metazoa > Chordata > Mammalia > Carnivora > Mustelidae > Lutra > Lutra lutra. Next base: position 4,098,295 of record NC_062280.1, read on the forward strand.
ATGGAGGAGAAGGCAGGATCCAATTCAAGAAGAGTGTCAGGAATAGGTGAGAACTGAGTTTGGTCTCAAAGGATAAGAAAAGCGAGTGAAAACTAAGTGTTTGGGTAAGTAGATGAAAGAAAAGATGGCCAAAAAAAAAAAAGACTCAGATTTTTTTAGAACTGGAGACCCTTAACACATTAAAAATGGTATAAAATAACTAAGGGCAGACAGCATGAGACTTCTGGTTCAAATTCTAAAGCTAGCTGCAGATACGGCCACTGAGAACACGTAAAATTATGACTTCCAGCTCATTATTTCTTTTGCTACACCAACATGAGGTAGAAGCAGGTCGTGTGGACTTTTTGTTGTTTATTTCCCCCAAAGTTGAACTAATTTTTTTTTTTTTTTTAAGGGCTCAAGTAGGGATGTCTGGGTGGCACAGATGGTTAAGCTTCTGTCTTTGGCTCAGGTCATGATCCCAGTATTCTGGGATCGAGCCCTGCACTGGGTTCCCTGCTCAGTGGGGAGCCTGCTTCTCCCTCTCCCTTTACTGTTTGCCCTGCTTGTGCTCTCTCTGTCAAATAAAATAAAATAAGGTAAAATAAAATAAAATAGTCTCAAGTTAAAAACAGCAAAGATAAAAAAAATAACAAACTACACATTTATTGATAATTCTCTTCCTGGGACACACAAATATGCTTTTATATCTACAGCTTCCCACAAGGTTGGCAGGATTTCTTTTGTTTTAATTTAAATCATTCCATGTTTTCATTGACCTAAAGTACACTTTTTATATTCTTTTTACTCCTACAATTTGATAACTTATGTTTTTCACCTTAAAACCATAATAACAGCCTTTCTGCTTCTTCATATATTCCACTTCCTTTCAATAGACTGACGGGAAGGCAAAAAATGCTTTTGTAGTTGGTGGATTTATTATTCATTCTTGACGGTTACTAGAACTATAATCTGTTCCTCTTAAATTCGGAAGTTGTTGATTGATATTGATTGACTTGTGAAAAGAATGGCCAAGAAGGTAAAAGTATTTAAAAACCTCATGGTATGTCTTCAGGAGTTTGGATTTTGAGATTTATGAAAACTAGGTTAATGGTGTTTTTGAAAGAGAAGCAGAACTTTGCTCTAGAAACACTTTTGGCTTTCTAATAGCTTCTTGGTTCATTTTCTCAGTGATTATTAGGATGAGCTCAACAGTTTCTAGTATTTTTTTTTTTTTTTCTGAATTTGCTGAAAGCCAGGCAGAGAGACTTAAATGTCCCCACTATGCTAGGTCCTTCTAGAGGAGGAACTGTTTCCACATAACTACATTCCCTGTCTTTACCTTGGGGCAGGAGCTCCAAAATCTTCCTGAGTGGCTTTCTCAGGAGTCCTATCAGCACATACTCGTCCCAAAACTACTTTTTAAGAAAACTTGCCCTATTCGAAGATGAAAAGTTGGCAGAGTTCCCCCACTCTTTTCAACCATTTGTTTCTATTTGGTATGTGTGGACCTGCCATTTGAACTTGTTATTTTTTTTGGAAAGTTGGACCAGAAAGAGAGGTCAGAGGTTTCCTTATCTCCAACTTGCTATAAGCGATCTGTTTGGAACCTGAAATCAGACAGGCAAAATGGAAAAGTAAGTCTCAATGTGTCATCGGGTGGAAGGTCCATATGCTGTTGTGAAAGCTGGTATTCATCAGGCTAGGTTAGCAAGGTCCAAGACAGTGAGATTGCAGTGGAGACTGTGGAGTCAGATGGCCTGGGTTCAAATCCCATCTCTGCCACTGTCTCAGGGTCAACTGCTATGTAATGGCCCCTCCAAAGACAATCTCTCAATATTGTTTCCTGGTGGTGGGCACCGACTAGGTTCAGTTAGGTTTTCTCTGCAGCAGTCTCGTATGTGCTGTGGTCAGTCAATGGCTGGGGCTGGAGTCATCTCAAAGCCTCACTAACTCACATATCTGGCTCCCGGCTGGGTTCTCCGTTGGCACCATCAGCTGGAACATCTGCCTTTGACCGTCCATGCAGACTGAGATTGCTCATAGCATGGCAGCTGGGTTCCCAGGGTGAGTGAGGTCCAGGCGAAACCTCTAACTCCTTCCACGACCTAGAATCAGAAGTCATACGGCATCACTTCTGCTGCGTTCTACTCATTAGAATCAAGCCATATTCAACAGGAAGGCAACTAGACTCTACTCTTTTACAGGAGAGTGTCGAAGAATTTGTGGATATGTGTTCAAACCACCGCCGCCACTTCTTAGCTGGAAGACCTCTTTAGTTTTGGCTTTCCTTGTCTGTAAAATAAGAACAAGAAAGAAACCTACCTCAGGTTTCGGAGAAGACTGAGCAAGAACGGGTCAGTACTGGAGAGTCACTCTGCCTTAGCCCACCCCATTATTGTGTCTTCTGCAGATCAGACTTTGATGCAGATAGTGTCATCAATGATGATACAGTCCCAAGCAGGTAGAGTCTGGGCAATTGCCACCTTTCCAAACTCTACTGGTGACATTTGACAAATCCCAGTGCCTGTGGTTCTTATGTCTCCGGGAACAGAGTTACTATATATGGTATGAATTCTTTGGTTCACCTCGTTTTAGTGACAGTTTCCAGATATAGGTCAGTCCATTTAAACCTGGCCCCATTTATGGCAATTTATTTCATTTAGGATAAAGTAGTTAGAATCATGAGTAATAATTACTGTGCCTACATTGCTCTGAACACCTTCGCCAAGTAATCCTCACCTCACCCAGTGAGTAAGCTTGGAGGAGCACCCTGCCCTCCTCTGGGGTGAGGAAACCGGGTCCTGGGTCAGGTGGCTCGCTCTGGATTCCACAAAGAGGCAAGAGGCAGGCTGGAGAGGGAAGCCAGGGGTCCTGACTCTGTCTCCTCCAACGCACTTGAGTGATATGCGGACTAGTACCCGCCCTTGCTCACTACCCAGTGGTCATTGATAGGCTGTTTTCAGACACATACGGGTATTTGAAATTTCTTTTAAACTATCTTGTATTTTTTGTAGCAGAGAGTTTGGTCAGTGTTTACTTAGCATGACGTGAGACACTAGGAACCTTGCAAATAAAAGCAACTTTGCTGCTCAACGCACTTCCTTTCTGTTTCGGTCAGATTCATCCTTTCTGCTATTCTTGGGCGGCCAGACTTCATGTAGGGCAGAAGGGACAACCGGGAAAGCTCCCAGTCCGCAGGCGCTTGCCCCCGGGCTGCCGGCCGCTGCACGTCCTGCCGGGCGCCGGTAAGCTCGGCGGTGCACGCAGGTGCGAGGGCCGAGCTCCCCGTGGGCGCCGGCCGGGACGCCTCTCCGTGCCCTCTGCGTTCGCGGCCGCGTCCCGACCTGCCCCCGCGCGCAGGCTTCCGAGCGCGCTCACCGGGGGGCGCTGTGCGGCCGCGCCCGGCGGCCGGGGGAGGGTGGGCTCGGGGGCGGGGGCTCCCGGCACTGCCGGCGCGCGCAGGGGCGAATCCCAGGCGGCGAGGTCGCCGCCCCCGCCCCTCGGCCAGCCCCTCGGCCTGCGGGGGAGAGGGGAGTGGCCGCGCGCCTCCCGCCTCCCGCCGCAGCCCAGCGCCCCGCGGCAGCCGGCTCTCCGCAGTCGGGCGCGCACGGGAGTCCGGGCGCGGCGCGTGGAGGCGGTGCGGGAGCGCGGGGCGCGCGAAGGGCCGGCGACCGCGGGACAGCGTCCGCCCGGCAGCCTCCGTCGAGCAGTCGCCGCGGGAGCCCGCAGCTTCGCGCTGGGCCCGCGTCCCGGAGCGCGAGGACGACCAGGAGGCGCGGCGGCGCCCGGCGAGGTAGCGAGAGCCTCTCCCCTTCTCCCCGGCCCTGCCCGCTCGCTCCGGCCGCGGCCCTCCGGGGGCGGCGGAGGGGGCGCCTCGCGCCTTTGTGCCCGGGGGCCCCGCCGCAGTCCGCGGGGCACGGGTCGCCGGGGGCCGTGGCGTTGCTGCGGCAAGAACCCGCGCACGCCAGAGGTCGCCGGGGTGGTCGTGACTCCGCAGTTGCTTGGGGCGGGCGGGAGCAACGCGGCTTGGGAGCAAAGTTGCTCTTACTCTGCCCCATCCTCCCCGTACCCGTGGGCAGCGCGGAGCCCCGGTCCTCCTCGTTCCCACCCACACCCGTCCTTTTCTCCGGCCCTCAGCGGGTGCCCGGCCCCGGCTCCGCGGCCCGGCACGGGGTGGGGGCACCTCCGGGAGGGAGAGTGTGGGGAGAACAATGGGGCGTCCCGGGAGCGGGGTTCAGGTGCGGCGTGCCCCGGCGGCGGCGGAGAGGGGTGCGGGACCCGAGGGGGCGTCCGCGCGTGCGGCCGCGCTGCGCTCCTTTGTTCCGCCGCGGCGGAGGGGCTGCCCCGGGTCTCGTTTCCTGCCGGGGCCGAGGTTGATTCACGGTGGCTGGGGAGGAAGGGGCGGGAGCGGCGCCGCAATGAAAACCAGATTACGACCCGGAGTCCCGGAGCGCGCTCGTTGGGGCCGCGGAGAGGGTGGGAAGGGGTCGGAGAGGGTGCGGTGCGGAGCGGAGGCCCGGCGCACGCATTTCGTCCGCCGGCCCCGGGTTCCCCGAGCGTCTTTGTGGTGCTTTGTTCGGACCGCGGTCAAGTTGTTGCCGCAACAAGTTGTGCACTTCCTTGAGTTCGAGGCGCTCCCGGTGTCGGTTTCCTGAAATCGAATCTTGGTTACTTCGGAAGACTTTTTTTGTGAGGATCAGGGTACTTGTGTGTCGGTGTGTGCCCGGGGACGTGTGTGTGGCCAGTGGGTATCGGCATGAATATATAGAATAGATTTTAACATAAGATAGTTTTCTCCACTGTAATATAGTATAACAGTTTTCCAGGAATGTTTGAGGGGAAACCACTATAAAATTAGACATTGCTAAATAAATGAATCAGATTATGTAACACGGAGTCGAAAAACCCTTTTGCGGGCTTTCCCAGAAAACACACCCCACACACCCCGGTGGTTGGAGTTTGAGTTAAGGACCCACCGCTTCTGGGCTTTCCCTCCCTCAGTGCGGACCACCTGGAGTAAGAAAGAGAACTCAAACCGTTATGCCCAATGGGATTTTTATTTATTTTTTAGGGGTAGAATTAAATCTAATATGGTGGACGTTTGTTGAGTGATCCTTTTCTAGATTGAAATCCAGAAACCCAGGAGGAAAGGTTGACCTGGGGAGGGAGCTGGGGCCATCGGGTGATGAGTGCTTTTGAATGGGGTATTCCAAGAGAAACTGTTTGGGGTGGAGTCTGACATTTCCAGGCATTCATGGTCTGTGCCTATGGGACCCTGGTGGAAGGATCCCAAAGTCGGACTGAATGTTAGAATTACTGTGGGATAATTGAGGAGACATCCAGGGATGGTCAGTGATCAGAGGTGGCAGGTGACCCCAGCCCTGCCTCTTTGACAACTCTGCAGACCCACGGTTAAACCACTCCACTGGGCATTCGATTTAAGACAACCAAGTTTGAAAGCCTCTTAACCTTAGAAGGGGAATTAGGAGCTTACTCCAGGGGGAAAAAATGTTTCCTGCCCACGAAGTGGTAATGGAAAAGAGCTGTGTAAGCTGCTGCTGAGGGCTTGTCTTTTTCGTGGGGGATGTGGTCACATTTTTAGGCCAGGCTGAGAAGCAGTGGGACTTGTCCTCAGGAGCCATTACACTGGGATGTTGGAGTGAGATGCTGTCCAGCCATCAAGCTGTTTGCTGCTGTAACTAACACACTGCCTGGCAAAATGTGGTGCCACAGGCAGCACACAGAGGGGATAGAGGGAGACTTTTTCCCTATTATTGTTGTTGTGGTTGCCATTTTGGACTTTTCATTTATGTTGGGAATTGCTTTGTAAGATGTGGCACAGTTGGATTCCTCCCAGCTACACATCGGAATATACACTAACAAGGAAGCCCTAGAGTGTATTAGCTGCTGCTGGAGACCGGGGGTGGGGCTGGGGGGCTCTTACATGGCTTGTCTCTGGCCCAGGGTGCTGCCCATGGATCTCCCATTGTGTGGTGAGGCTGGCTGCACCCCCTTCGTGGGTTGGGATGAATCATCACTTTGTCAAACCTGGTGTTAAAGACTCACTCTCCTGGGTTGCTGACAGTTATGCAAAGCAAGGAGGAGCTTCTGACCTCAGTGGGGAAGGAGTGGGGGGTAGGAGTGGTTTGGCGAAGAAGGGATCCTCAGAGCCTGGGATCCATGTTTTTAGCATTTGTCCCCCCTTTGGGTGAGGTTCTCCCCTCTTCCCCCACCCTTCTACTATTTTTAATGGCTGGATATTTGGATTTTTGTTAAATAGCCTAACGGTAATTGTCACTGTCATTTAGTAAGTGTTTACTATGTGAGATGGGTTTTGCATACATTATTCCATGAATCCTCACAACTTGTTAAAGTGGGTATTATACTCATTTTACAGTTGAAAGGAGGCCTAGGGAGATGACTAGCCTCTTCTTAGCCCTGCTCGTGTAGGTAACTAGCAAGTGGTCAAGGTGAAAGTCCATGTTCTCTTTAAGGAAACACTGTAAGGTATGATATCTTCAAAGAATTGGAATAACAATAGCTTGAATAACTATTTGATTTGCCTTTTGCAAATTTCTTATCACTTTCTCATATATTACCATAATGATCCTTTCAGAAACCTATGGGGGCACCTGGGTGGCTCAGTTGGTTAAGCATCTGCCTTCGGTTCAAGTCGTGATCCTGGGGTCCTGGAATCGAGCCCCTGGGCAGACCCCCTGCTCAGCGGGGAATCTGCTTCTCCTTCTTCCTTTGCCCTCCCTCTGCTGTTCTTTCTCTCTCTCTCTCTCTCTGTCAAATAAATCAATAAGATCTTAAAAAGAGAGAGAGAAATCCCTGTGAGAGAGGTTTGGAAGGCACAGTTAGTGACATCACAGCTCTGAAAAGTGTATTTGCTAAAAAGCTCTATGCTGTGTGATAGCCTGTGTGCATACACTTTAAGTGAAGGAAACTTTATTTTTAAGAAGTTAGGCTGCCAATATTTAAAAATAAGTTCTTTTTTGGAAACATTTAAAAGTGGTGGAATGGAATAGATCTTACACGGTATTTAAGCATTTTATATTCACTGACATCCGTTTTAGCTCTTTTTATCTTATAGCCTTTCATACTTTGGAGACCCAATGCCAGAGTGTCTTTTTAGAGGAGAAGCAAGGAGGGAAGGAATGTGGTTATAAAGAGGAAGTGGGACATTGGAATTGGAAACACACTCAGAGCAGGGGGGGATTTTCCCAGCATGTGCTTTCGGTCCTGGCCTTCGCCTTTTACAGAAGACATTCTTCCTTAGGGAAGTGTCAAGGGTCTTTCTTTACAATACCTCTGAGAACATCAGCTTTCTGTGCTCATGGGAACACATATTCCACGGAATTTCCAGGCTCATCCTTTCCCCAGAGGGGAAGTGAGCTTAGGTGTCCCTGTGAAAAGGGAATGGAAATGGTATCCAGTCCTTGGGGTGGCCTGGAGGGTGGTCATGAGCAGGAGACGCCTGACCTTGACACACGAGCGACCACTGGGTGCAGGAGCGGAATGGATTTTAACACTTGGCATCATCGATTGGGTCTGGATTTCTCAGAATGCTCCTGGGCAAATGGAAAAGTCAATATTGGTTTTTTATTTTGTTTGTTTCTAAGATAAGACTGTAAAGACTGAAAGTTCTATCTTGTTTAATTATTTCAAATAACGATGGGACATCATTTAGGGTCTTCAGGGACTGAGGTGTCGGTGCAGTAACTTCTGTCTCTTGTCATTAAGTTCCCCTTCAGTGGGTATGTGGGCGGAGGCAGACTGTGGTCTGCTGAGCTCTGTCAGGGGGCACCTTCCGGCTTGCCCCCGAGCAGGATGAAGGGTGAGCCACAGCATCTCGCTCCTGTAACCTTTCCTGGCTTTCTTTTCCCTTGTCAGTACCTTCCTCATCCATTCACATTTTGTCAAGTGCACGGCTGATGGGAGGGAGTCCGTGCATTAAAAAGCAATGAAGGAAATCCATTGTGCCTCAAAGGACATAGCCGGGCAGGCCACCGTGCGCAGAGTGGATATTGGGGAAATGAAGAAAATGACTGTGACAGCTGTGGTGACCAGGCCACGCCAACACTCGCTGGCCAGACAAAAGCTGACAGCAGACAAAAGCGAGAGAGTGGGAGGAGACGGAGCGTGGTGCCCGCTCCTTCTTTGTCCTCTGTGCTTTCATTTCCTCCAGCCTCTGGTGGCGTGGAAGGGGTCAGGTCTCCAAACACCTGCCTCTTGAAGGTTGGGTTGGTCTGGAGGTTAGGAAGCAACGTCCCGGAGGAGAGCGTGGGGGGTCCCGTTTTGGATCCCGAGGATGTACAAAGGGCCATTCCATGGGAGCAGGTGCCGAGTCACGTGGTGGTCTCTGGCATGGGGTAGGGGTAGGTGCTTGGTGCCTCCCGCTTCCTTCCCTCTTCCTTCCCCACCTGCCCCGTCCTGTCCTCGGTTGGTGCTCAGCCTGGCTGATTCAGTCTCACTAAGGCTGTCTGCAGACTTCAGAGTGTTTGCCTTGTGGACAAGAAATGCCAAGCCCCCAAAGAATGAATCATTCATGTTTTATATGATGCTCCTGCTGTTGTTAGTGAAGTGGTGGGTGCTTCCTCTGTGTCAGCCCTCATCATGGGTACTTTGTTTTCTTTTTTTTTTTTAAAGTAGGCTGGGAGCCCGGCGTGGAGCTCAGACTCCTGACTCTGAGATCAAGATCTAAGCCGAGATCAAGAGTCTGAATCTTAACCGACTGAGCCACCCAGGCGCCCCCCGGGTATTTTCTGTAGCTTGTTTGTGTCATCCGCATTGCTGCCCTTCAGCAGGAAGGATGTGTGGATGAGGGAACGGAGTAATTTGCCAGGGCCCCAGACTGTGTGCTTTCCAGAACTACGTGTTGCCTCGTGGTGCGGTGTTCTTTGAAGCTTTGGGCCACTCTTAAGGAGGTTGTTTTAAGGAGTTGGAGTGAGAACCTCCCTCCTGGCTTGCTTCCTTTGTGACCTGGAGTCAGGGTTCCTGTGGGTATCCTTGGCCAGTCCAGAGCTGGGCGGGTTGGTTGATCTGCTTCTCCGTTTGTCCTTTTCTGGGCCCTGTGCTTGGCTCTCCCATTGTGCCTCATTCTCCCCCAAATGAGGGTGACTTGGTGAACAGACTCAGCCCATTGGTGAGGAAACAGCTTGTCTGGTGATCTCTCTTACCCTCTCCTGGCACTTCCTTATCTGCAGGAATTAGATGGCCATCTGGGAGTTTCCAGGGGTTTTGTCTGGTCCTCTGGTCTGCAGTCTGTCCAAGAGCAGTATGTGGGCTGCGGGGCATCCAGCTGCAGTTCGGGGTCTGAAGGATGGGGGTGAAATGGTGTGTGCACCGCTGCAGAGCTGGGGCTTAGGGAGTAAGACTGTGGACAAGGTGGGGAAGAGGAGGTTGGTATGGAATTTATATTCCTCCAAGATAGGCAGTTTTAGAAGGTGAAGTCTAGAGAAAAGGGAAAATTGACATTCTTCCTTTGTTGATCAGATAAACAACGCTGACCTTCTAAAAATACCAGGTGCCTGGCTTTCCCAGATAGCTCCAGAGGCCAAGAGGAAACCAGGCCTGTGCCTTCCAGGGACTGTCCCACCGACCCTGTGTGGGCTCAGGAGGCTTGGAAATTGTACAGGTGGCTTCATTTTGCCTTGTGAAAATGAAAATACAATTCCGGATTGTATCTTACACTTGTATCTTACACTTGTTTTGTTGTATTTTATTTATTTATTAATTTTAATTATTAAATTTATTTACTTATTAATTTATTTGATTGTATCTTACACTTGTTTTAAACTTGTTAAAAAAAACAACAAGAAGAAGAAGAATTCAGCATCCTTAAAGAGATTTTTGAAAATGGAATTGAAGAGACAATGGAACAGATTGTTACCTGTTGGCTTTTGTTAACTGTGTGTGCCTGTCACTTTCCTACTGGTTTCATGAAAGCATTTTTCATACGCTTCAACCAAAACAACATAACAACAACAAAAACCCTTGGTGTTTTTGAAAAACTTTTCAGCCTTGGTTAAAAAAAAAATCCCTGTCAGCCCTGCATGCACTTTCCAATACCTCTTCTCTCTCCTCCCTGAGAGCTGCTTCCTTTTAAGTTTCTTTATTATTAACCCTGCAATGCTATTTGCAATTCTTAGCTGATCATTTTTTCCTGATTTCATCACAATTTCATCATGATTTCATTCATTTTAGCATCCCAGCCTAAGTGCTCTTAGGAAAAGCTTTTAATTTTTATAAACCCTGGGCTTAGGCTGGTACACAAGGCTAGTGTCTTACTGGCACTCTGGTCACAGTTGTAATGCATTGACCACAGTTTTGACCTACCCTGATGTGGTGAGCCATCTAGGAAGATATTGTCGTTTGTCTTGAAATCTTCAGGGTGTTGAGAGGTACTCATAAAAATATATGAACTGCCACACCGGGTCAGATTCAAGCATCTGCCTTGTGCAGCAGCAGGATAGTAAGTATTCCATGACATTGGGGGAGGGGGCCCGAGTGAGACATCCTAGATTTCTTTGTAGGTTTCATCGATCTCTTAAACATCTCTAATTGCATAATCTCTTAAAAGCCTTTCATTGATATATTTAAGTTCATATATTCAAATTCTTGAATTGTTTATTTTTTTTCTATGTTTTGTATACATTTCACACCTTTAAAAGTAGAACTTGATAGTATTGTATTTGTACTTGATAGTATTGGTATTTCGACTTCCAAGTGCCCGATTTTAGAATGGTAGAGTATTAAATTTGAAAGAGCTTAAAGGTCACTGTTGTAACCCCTGCCTCGTATTTGAGACCCACTCAGGCTCATAAAGTTGGCTGGGGATAGATCTGGGAACTTGATTGTAGTCTCTTAACTTTTTGCTCAATTTTCCTTCCAGGGGAATATCTCACTGTCTCTCCAAACCCAACTAAATTCAAGCATAGTGCCCGAAACCTAATAGTTGACCCTCTTTTGACTTCACTGTTTGCGCTGAAAGCATTCCTGTCCTCATCTGGGCTCGAGATTCCAGAAGCATTACCTACTTCTCTATTTTCTGTGACCCATGCATTCATCCGGTCAGTTGTTATGTTTGGCTGATTGTTGCCTTTTATTTCCAAATCCTTAAGCCTCTATTCTGGCTCAGACCTCTAAAGGGCTGGGTTAGTAGAATGTAGCAATTTCCAAAGTGGGTTGTTCCATAAAAAGAAGGTTGAAAGAAACACCCATTAAGTGAGTAGATAGTGTGCTGTGAAAACAGGTATCTTTGGAGAAGTAGGTATTGGCTAAACAACATCTTAAGTAAGTTTCTTTGCAGAAAGGCTTCTCTTGGCCTTCTGTTTGTGACTGCGCACGGTGGCTATCCCAGAGAGACAGAATATGTGCATGTCCCCATTGGGTACCCATTGACCACTTTGGGCGGGGCCCATTATAGGATCACAGGGCTGTGGTTCCTTCACGGTGCCATGTCTAGGTCCATTCCTAGCTGACTTTCTGTGAGAGTATTCATCTGATGTAAGCCACACTCGGTTCACTCTCACATATGTCTTGTACTTGTTTCCTCTTCGATTCTCCTGGATCTTTCCTTACCCGGGAATCCCCCTCTGCCTGTTACACGGCTTTCACAACCCACTTGTGTTACCGTCTTTGTCAAGATCCCCCAGACCCTTGCTCTTCTGAATTTAGAGCATTTATTGTTTCAGTCAAAACATTGAAAGTAACGTTGCATACCTGTCATGGTTACATTGCTGGATTTTGCAAAAATGACATTTTCCATATTTGTGTCTGTTGATGTATCTCACACACACACTGCGTTCTTCTCTTTCTCCACAGGTAAACTTGGACATGTTATCCGAGGATGTGGCTTGTTTTTGTTTTTGTGTTTAAATTTTGTGTTATTGGTGTTGCATTTGCATTTAGATAGTATTCAGGGAGAATTGCCATCTTTGGGACCTCATGGCTTGCCATCTGCAAACCGATGTACCTCTCTATTTACCTAAGTCTTTTATGTCCTTCAGTGAAATTTTATAATCTTCCATGTTAAAAAAAAAAATCTTCTGTTAGATTTGTGTCAAGGTGCTTCATGGTTTTTGTGGTCCTTGTGAATGGTCCTGGGAATGGCCTGTCATGTTTCTGACTGGTGTGCAGGAATGGTGTTGATGTTGCATTTGTTTATAGATGGTTCTTGGCTGATCAAGTTTACATTTAAACTTGTGTTTGTTCTTAGAGCCCAGAGTTGGGTGGCTTATCTAATAGAGCACAAAATACCAAACTGTAATGGAAATGTCACAATTCACTCCCATTTTTAAAATTACCGTAGGGACGCCAGCCAGGCTGCTGACCGAGAAGAGCACGAGACTCTGGATCTCAGGACTGTGGGTTCAAGCCCCACGTTGGGTGTAGAGATTCCAAAATAAATAAATAAATAAATAAACTTAAAAAAATAAAATAAAAACTATTCCTTCAAAAAAATAAATAAAATCACGTAATACTTTTTGAAGTAAAGGGAGGTGATGTTTTCATTCTATAGTGTATGCGTGTGTTCATTCCTCCCATATTTGGGTGCCTAGTGTGTGCCAGATCCTGTACTGGGGCAGAGTCTTTAATGGTGGTAGAACAGACGTGGTTTCTGCTCTCATGACGTATGAGGCGGGAGAGACATTGCAGAAATGAACACAGATATCTATGACATATTTATGAATTGCGATGGGTGCTGTGAAGGAAAAGGACGGGGGGCTCTGAGTATAAAAAGGGTGGGGAGAGGCAACAGTAGATTGCGGATACGGGGACGGCCTGTCTGAGGACATCCCTCGTGCAGCCACCAGGGATGAGTTGGTGATGGAGGAAGAGAAGCCTGAAGAATTTTCCAGGCAGTGAAAACCAAGCTCAGAAGCCCCGAGATGGGGATCTGCTGCGAATGGTAGTTTAATGGAAATTTTCGTCATCAACGACTTAAATCAAGTTATTGCTTCTTAGTAAACCATCATCATAGTGGTATTACCTAGTGTGTAAAGTATGGTGACATGAAAATATTTATTTTTGATTAGGATGTTTCCCTTCCTAACTGAACATTTAAATGAAACTGCTCGAGTTAAGAGAGCTACTACCTCTGTGTTGTGGCTTGAACTGGGCAACTGTCTGTCCTCCTTCCCCAACCCCCCCCCATCTGATTGCTGTTACCCCGTGTGCTGGCTTCTGCTACACTCGTCGGGATCCTGCGCAGACGAGGGCCCTGCTCTGAGTCTGGAGAGGCCCTGTGTGTCCTTGCCCGGAGGCGTCCTGAGCAGGGCTACCTTTGGCTCTTCCCGTGGCTAATTTGCACCCCCCCCCCCCCGCCCCTGCACCTTCTCCAAATACACACTGAAGTCTTTGGGGAGGGGCTTAGGGAGGGGTCCAATATGACTTACACACACCTCCCTCCTCTGGAATAAGGGTTCTTTGGTCATTGTGGCTTTCCACCAGGGCCGAGGGCGATGAGGCCTGGCGGTGTGGTGTCGTGGTTATAGGCTGGCTCTGGACAAGTATTGGTTTGGAGACTTGACTATTCTGCCCAGTGGTCCCTGACTTGGGGCATGCAGCTTCATTTGCTTCCTGTTTTCTCATCTGCAAAAGGCAGGTCATAACAGCCTTCTCTTGGGGCCAAGGATTCTGTGTGTTAATGTGTGTGTGTGTCTAGAAGAGTGTCAGCAAACACTCCACGTAAAGTTTAGTTACTCCTCCTTGGTCTTCCCTGAAAATGGATTCCTGGGCTGCTTCCTTCTCCTGGCCAGACGCTCAGATCCGTTTGAATTGAAGCAGCGCGTATAATTCATGATTTGATACGGGACTCTGGTTACCCCTGAAAAAGATGTTGGAGTCAGGATGGTCAAGAAATACACCAGAATGGTAACAGGGATTGTGGTAGTGGAGTAGACTGTGCTGACTTGCTGGTACCCCTCTGATTTTACACATTTTCTATGATCTGTTATGTAACTTCTGTGCAAATAATAATATGATAAAATCTTATGGAAAAAAGCCAGGCTGGCAGTTGCCCTAGTGGTTCGCTGAGGTGAGGCCGGAGAGGGGGACGCCTGGGTTCCGCTGCTCGGATTACAGTTACACGGGGCGACCAAGTACTTTCTGCTAATGCTTCCTGGTGCAGACACACGACGGTATTTATGAAAAGTCTTCGGTAGAGTTATCCCAAAACGCTACATGGTGGGGGGATGCGGTTCCTTGTGAAACTCTTTATTCTTTGTTTCTTTCTGTCATTATTTTCCTTTTTTAGTTCCTTCTTGTGCTCCCTGAGTGGGCCTCCAGCCATCTGTTACTTACTCTCTTCTGGGCTCCTCTTACTCCCCTCCCTCTTATCGGTCCTTTTAATCCCCCATCTTTCTCCTCCCTTGCTGCCCTGCAGAAATGATGCATGTGTTTCTATAATTCAAAGAGGAAACTGTATTTCTTACTATTAATTATAAAACTAAATGTAACTTTTTGCCCTCAGAAATCTTAATTGAGCTGCCTTTTGTTTACTCACACCTATAATTAATTAATTGATTGACTGATTTACTAACTAACTCTCTAACCTCTTGGGAGGGGGTTCTGTGGCTCCTGAAAGCACCAGGAATCTTGGGGGGTTGGGCTGAGAGCAAGGGAAGATTGAGGGAACACTGAAGTTAAATTTTTCCCCTTTCCTTATTTTGCTTAGGCTGATCCATATTGTTACCATTTCATTATGTGTCAGAATTTTTAAGCGTTTCCAAACTGGAAGAACAGAATTCTGGAAAATTACCAAAATGTGTTTTTACAAAGAAAACGCTGCCAAATCTGACACATTTCCTCAAAAGCCTGTCGATTTTAATTACTTTTTAAAAGGTTCAGTGAGCTTTCCAGCTTTCCTTTCCTGCTCTCTTGTACAATTGTGAGCGGAGGAATGGGCTTTCCTGCTAAGTTCGTTTTATCTGCAGGAATTTATCCTTAAGCGGTGGCATCCTCTAATACTGACACAGATTTCCGAGAGGATATGACAGCCGTGTTGCCCGGGCCGAGTAGAAGATCTGTTTACCTTGAGAAATATTGCCGATCGCAGTGACATTTCACAATTGGATGTGAAATCTGGTTGAGGGGATTTAAATGAGGTGATGCTTTCCTGTACCTTATTCCACAATTTATAATGCTTTTTATCTCTAACCACAAACGTCCTGCTTGAGTGTAACGTAAATATTTATGAGCATTCTTTCTGGGCGAGGAGGAAGGCTGGTACAATTGCAGTAAAACCTGGCTTTCCAGAATGGGTATAACTGGGAGCTCGTATTTCTTTTCCCACAGGATTCATCGTAGGAACCCTTTGAATCAGAAACACCGCATACACCGCTTCTGAGAGAGGCCGCGGTCCGGGAAGGTGTGCGCACGTGTACCTGTGCTGTGCGCTGGGTGTTGGCGCGGACACCCTCCGTGCGGGCGTGATTTCTGTGGCTGTTGCCTGTTTCATTTCATTTACACCAAAAATGGAGGAGGAGGAATCTGTGGAGTTTGTTGGTAGGAGGCATCCAAGGATAGGGCGTGAGGGTTGAGGAAATAAAGGTAGAACTGTCAGCCGCGTCTTAATACTTCCCATCTGTTGCCAGCGTAGAAAACAACCCGCAAAAGGTGTGGCTAAGATGTTACAGGGAACGAACCAGTTCGTGTCCTTGGGGGGACCAGCTTTCCATCTCATGGACTCTCAGATGGACGACTTGTCACGGTCCCTCCTCTTCGGACGGAGGAAGCGCCCCTTTCCCTGGCAGGCGGGCGGACAGACGCTTGCCGGGGAGGTGGCTTCACCGCCTGTGCTACAGCTTCTAGCTTGACACTCGCTGGCCTGGCCGCAGCTCGCGCGTGACGACGTGTCCTTACTGGAACACTTAGTAACCGTGGCAGATGTCGGGAGTTCAGTTCCGCAGTCGTACAGCTGTTTGTACGTCCGGTTGGATTTCTTGAAAGAATCCGTTTTTGTAGGATCTCGTGCTGCGGGCTACAAGTACAGTAGGACTGAAGGGGAATTTATGTAATGGGAGTTTGAGGGTGTTGCCGCAGATGTAGCGCGGAGGTGGGGGGACAGCCGAATGCGGTTCTGTAGCAGACCTCCCATGTCTCCTTCAGCCAAGCAGTTCGGAAAGTCCAGGATGGCTAGAACTCTCGTTTGGACATTGCGTACTAGAGAATCATCTTAAGAACATTCCAGAGAGTTTGGAAAATGGAGGAACTATCAACTATGGTTGTTTCTGAATATTCCTTTCCACGCTTTTTATGTGTATGTTTTAAGATCTGTGTTGCTGCCCAGTTTTTGAAATAAATTTTGTAGTTGTGAATTATTCCACTGAGTCCCATAATGTCCTCACACATTTCTTACTGTGGGGCTTTTGGGTTGCCTCCACTGTTTTGCTGTTGTGAATAATGCAGTGATGCACATTTTTGTGCATAGGACCTTTTCCTTTTTTTTTTTTTTTTTTTTATTTGATGGAGAGAGAGATCACAAGCAGGCAGAGAGGCAGGCAGAGAGAGAGGAAGGGAAGCAGGCTCCCTGCTGAGCAGATAGCCCGATGTGGGGCTCGATCCCAGGACTCCGGGATCATGACCTGAGCTGAAGGCAGAGGCTTTAACCCACTGAGCCACCCAGGCACCCCGGACCTTTTCCATATTTTGAATATTTATTTTCTGACAGTAGACATTGAGAACAATGATGGCCGGAGTGTGGGAGGGCTCCCCAGTTCCTGCTACAGGTCAAGAGTGGCTGGCACCCAGAGGCCCGAAGGGGATGGGTTCTGTTTGGATTATGGGGCCTCAGGGCAGTGAGCGAGGCTTGGCAGACCCTGAAATACAGGGCCTGGAGCTCAGAGACAAGCCAGGGCCTGAGGTCTGGGGAAGGGACTGCGGCATCGAGTCGGAGATGTTAAGATTGCTTGGAAGGTGGAATGAGGAGAGAGGAAGGTGGGTGATGGAACCCCGGTGAACATCGTCTTGTGATGAGTGGAGGAAGGAGAGGCCACTAAGGATAAGGAGTGGTGGAGGTAGGACGTGGGCAACCGGGAAGGAATGGCCCCGAGGAAGCCAGGGTAGGAGGGAGTGCAGGGGGCAGGAGCAAATAGGTGGGGACATTTTATCGGAGGCTGTTTCAGTGGCGTGTGGCAAGGGTCAAAGGAAGGCCTTGTCAGAAACCTTAGTTGTATGGAGGAAGAGGCTGGAAGTTGACAATTGCCAGAAGGGGTCGTAGGCTGGTTTATTAGTCTGCTAGGGCCGCCATAACAATATGCCGCAGACTGGGGAGTGGAAACAACAGAAACATATTTTCTCGCAGTTCTGGAGGCCGGAAGTCCAAGAATAAGGTGTCAGCAGCTTTAGAGCCTTCTGAGGCCTCTCTTTGGCTTGCAAACAGCTGCCTTCTCTCTGTGTTCTCATCTGGTTGTTCCTCTGTCTATGTCATCTGTGTCCCTGTCTTCTCTGCGTAGAGGGACACCAGTCATATTGGGGAAGGGCCCACAATAATGGCCTAATTTTCACTTAATCACCTCTTCATCACCTATTTATTTACCTATTAATTTTTAAAAGATTTTATTTATTTATTTGACTCAGAGAAAGAGAGAGAGAGCACAAGCAGGGGTAGCAGCAGAGGGAGAAGGAGAAGCAGACTCCCCACTGAGTGGGGAGCCTGATGCAGGGCTCAATCCCAGGACCCTGAGGTCATGACCTGAGCCAAAGGCAGCTGCCCAACCGACTGAGCCACCCAGGCGCCCTTAATCACCTCTTTATAGGCCCTGTCTGCAAGTACAGTAACATCCTGAGGTTTGGGGGTTAGGGCCTCAACATATGAATTTGGGAGGGGGCACAATTTAGCCCCGACCACATGGCTTCTAGGCCTGAAACCCCCCTCTCTCCTTCCTTGTCCTGTGCTCCCCATCCTCCAAATGGTTGGTCATCTCCTCCTCCTTGTCACACGTCTCTTGGCTTCAGTGACCTGTGTTCCTCTGGTCTCAATCATCCCTCCTCCTGGACCCTGGGTGTCCACGTCCTGCAGGGTTTGGGCCTTGTCCCTCTTCCCTTCCTGAAGTCAGGCTCCTCCGTCTGTCTGCAGCTCCTCAGCAGCGACTCTGGTCCTATAGCAGAGCGCTCCCCCAACTGGTGTCAGATTAACTCTTGTTTTATTTTCAGGATGATTGATGTTTGGTTTGGTGAAAAGACTAAACCATTTTGTCATCCTGTCCTCATGGTTGCTTATCTCACTTAAAAAACAACAACAACAACACTGTGGGAACATTGATTTAGGTCAAGGTTCAGGAAAACTTTAGAGTTCACCTCGTATTTCACAAATTAGTGTTTTTCTCCCTAGAGTTTGGTTTTGGGTTCCTTTCTTTTCAAGGGTCTGCCTTGGTTAAAATAAGACTGAGCGGCTTGTTGTCTCAGTAGAGTCTGGGGGAGGATTATTTTGGCAGGTACGGTATCACTACCTTTTTTCTCCAGATGTAGGCTTTTTGGTTTGTTTTTAAAGCTACAGAGATTAAGATTATCCTATTTGTTGCTGAGAGGGGAGCCTTCGCGTGCGTATTGGTGAAGGGGCCAAGGTTGACTTGTAGAGGATGTTATTTAAACTGTGGTTGGTTGTTTTGGGGTTTCTGGTGTGTATGTGTTTACATAGCATTTCTCTCAGTAGTCTATTGAAATATATGAATATGATTTCTGTGTAGAAGTTCATATTTTTATTGAAGAGGCTGAGTATCAGATTTCTGAAGTATGTAAATTATGGATAGATGGACCATTTGGCCACTCAGAATGGAAGCACCCAGATTTTGCTGGGCAACCTTGAGAGGAACATTTATCTCTGTTGACAATTTTAAAGCAGTATGTAATTTTAAAGTGTGCAACTCAATTTTAGTTTTTAATAGTAACTTATGTGTTCTATCTTTAAGAGCTGGGTTATGGAATGACATGTGACCTTGTACTTTTGACTCTATGTCTGGTTGTGGATTTGAAGTGTTATTTTTGTGCTCTTTTAAACGACTTAAGCACTTCTGACTGTACATTTGGGACAGAAAAAAATATGGCAGTTGGATATAGTTTTGAAAAACCAGCCAGATTTTTAACCTGGTAATACGATAGATAGTACTCTTCATTCTTAGAATTTTCTAGGCTTACAGCTTCAGAAAATGGTATAAGGTCTTAGCGACCTCCAGACTTGCTGGATTAGTTGGTGTTCTTTTCTTCTGCAAAATAAATCATATATCAGCCGATGCCCATAACACACTGAATGGTCAAAGCTAGAGGGCTCCCCTGTAGTGTGCTCCTAGGTTTGTTTGTTTGTTTGTTTCTTTTTTTTTAAAGATTCTATTTGTTCAAGAGAGAGCAGAGCATGAGCAGGGGGGAGGGGCAGAGGGAGAGGAAGAGGCAGACTCCCCGCTGAGCAGGGAGCCCCCAAGCGGGGCTTGATCTCAGGATCCTGGGATATGACCTGAGCCAAAGGCAGGCGCTTAACTTACTGAGCCACTCAGGCGCCCTACTCTTGGGTTTCTGTTCCCACCAGTGGACACATGTAAGTATCTAGAAAATTGTGTTTTCTTTTCTACAAACCTGTTTATGCCAATTGTACTTCTTACTCTATTTAGTTTAAAGATTTTAAATATATGTGCAAAAAGAGCTATTTTTGTGACAATTTATTTGAATTTGTTCAAGTGTTTTGGAAAGCACCTGATAAAAAGTAAGCTTCTAGAAAGGAGTGGAGGCTGATTTTAGAGAGGCTGAGGTAACTGTAAAGGAGCTGGGGAGTCCTAAAAGAAGAGGTTCCCGCGGATACTTGAGCCACTCAGGATAGGTGTGTTCTGCTCTGATTATGGAAGACCCGGAATCTTAGTGGCTCAGAGCAGTAATATACGCTCACACGGTGCGTCCACCGTCGGCCGGGTGGCAGCTCTGTTCCACATCACCCTCTTCATACTCATGAAGCAGCCCCCCTGGAACCTGGCTGACCCCCAGGGCGGAGGGAAAGACTGCCCACATTCGACAGGGTGGGGGTGGGTAGCCTTCCCACCAAGGAGTGGCGAGCATTTGTCAAGGGTGATGTGGTCTACTCTGGGCTGTTTCTCTGGTGTCCTTACAGCCTCACCATTTCTTTAAAGAAATTCGGCTTTTTAAAGGGTGATGCCTTGAGATGGTTGGTAAAAGAAAGCACCGCTGGATGCTGCAGGTGGTGGACAGAGACTAGAAGGAAAGGCCTCGCATTACAGCAAAACACAGGCAAATAAATGTTAGATGATAGGGTTTACTCTAAAATAATATGTTTTAATATTTACCTTTTTTTTTTTTTAAGATTTTATTTATTTATTTGACAGACAGAGATCACAGTAGGCGGAGAGGCAGGCAGAGAGAGAGAGCAGGAAGCAGGCTCCCCGCTGAGCAGAGAGCCTGATGCGGGGCTCAATCCCAGGACCCTGAGACCATGACCGGAGCCGAGGGCAGAGGCTTTAACCCACTGAGCCACCCAGGTGCCCCTTGATATTTACCTTTTTAAACGACTTTCAACTTTGACTTTTTTTTCCCTTCAAACTAAGCAGCTGAACTGTCAATCCTTATGCATTTGGATGAGAGAGCCTACTTTAGTTTCAAAGCCTCCTGTCTCTTTCCCCTCCATCAGTTAGTGTTCTGCCTTTTATGATAGAGTCGTCTGTTACTTCTCTTGCATTTACCCACTTGTTTTATTTCCATCAGTTCTACCCTAGTTCTAGATTTGTGCCTCACCTGGTTTCCCTGCGGCTAGCCGGTCTGGTACCTTTACCGTACAGTGGAAAAAGGTACCCTTCAGGGCAAACACTGTCCCACAGAGCTCCTCTTGATGTCAGTGTCACTTTCCCCCTTGGCTTTTTATACAGTGCACAGACTGAACAACTGTATAGAGCAGTTTTGCTTCTTCTAGCTCTCTCCCAACGAATTTAGACTATCCACTAAGTAAAAAAACCTTTACATTTTTTGTTGTCTGTTGCTCTCAAGACATTTTGGATGACTCCCCATCATCTATAATGGCTATCTTCGATCTTATTTTCCATCATACTGTCATTAGTGACTCTCAGTAACACTCGTGGCCCTCTGGATGCACTGACTGCAACACAGACCCAGTAGATACTCTTCTCTCTCCCCTCCCACCTGTTCCCACCGATTCCCACCACATTCCGACCTGTAAGCTCCTTAGCTTGGACTCTCAGTCTTGTCTCAGCTTACCTTTCCTCCCAGCTTTACAGCCCACGAGGGCCCTGCCCCAGCTGTCTTTTGTGCCATTCTACTTAGTCACTGTGTTCTGAATGGTTTGTTCTTCCTGCATTAAAGTGCTTTTCTGCTGGACCACATACTGCTTATCCTCAGAAAGGCAAGGTCAGGTTTGCCCTCTTCAGCCGTCCTCATCTCATCCTCCTGTACCATAATAGCGCTGCCTCTAATCATAAACATGAGTGTCTGTACTCCTCTTTCTGCGGTGAATCACCAGCCCTGTGTGAGCGCTGATTTTATGAGTTACACGGCTCTTACCTGTTTTCTTTCTCCAGTTAGATTGCCCATGGCTGGGAAGGAGTAGGTGGGTCTCTAATTCCTTTTTCCTGGAGTCTGTGTATCCCAGGTGCACGGGTCAGAGCAGTAGCCTGGAGAGAGGAGGGTCCTGCCCAGTTAATCATACACAGTTCTGCATGGAAGCTCAGGCTGCGTCTTCCTGGCCCCAGGATATTGACCTACTTTCCTCTTCTTATCTCTGTGCAAAATGTTTGTTGTACTTAGTATGTTCTCCCTGTCACAGCGAATGTTTGTCTGTTCCTTCCACACGAATGGAATGCTAAAGTACTAGTGAAATCAGTGGAAAAAACAATGGAGAAGAAGACTTGGTAAGCGGTTCTATTTAATTCCTAAACTAGGGGGCATTACAATTAAGTCATTTAAAAAGAACTTTAGAGTTTCCCTTTAATCTATCTATCTGCCTGCCTGCCTGCCTACTTACTGAGAGACATGATTAAGGGTGGATTGTGAATTTTAAGTGTTTATGCCTTTTAATTTGATAACTTACTATATAATAATGTGATATTTTGATAAATTACTGGTAGAGGGAAATGAATTTTTCTTAATCAGGTGTATACAGTATAGTTCGCTATTGAATATCTTATTTCTTATCCAAATTTCCCTTGGGAAAATTTATTGAAAATTTATTTTATACATGTCCAGCTGATTAACTTTAAAAATAGATTTTCGTGTAGCTTTACAGGTTTAGTGTGTGCTTATATTCAAGGGGGAAAAAAGTACGGGGGGGCATTTGTATATTTGTGTCCTCATGTAAATATATGGAAAATTGCTATGTCTTATAGAACTTTAGGAAATGAGAACTATTATTCAAGTTGAATTAACATTTATAAGTTTAAATTTAGTAAACAAATTTTAGTAAACATTTTATCACTTAAAAAGTTAATGTTATGGCATGCCTTATATGTTGATTTATTGTATATATTTTAGTTCTTCATAAATACATTAGAATGTACTCAGAGATATCTAAGATATGTATTATGGTACATTTGACTTTAAATTCAGTAATGCTTGCAACATGAGAAAAATTAGAAAAACTTCGGCTCAGAAAATGCTTCCCAATTCTGATTGTTGATTTTAATCAATTTAGGTAAATTAACCCACTGCAGTTTAGCTATTTTCTTTAAAAATTCTTTTTTAATGACAAAGTAGTTCCGCCTTCTCAATTTACATCATCAGTGTCTTTTTTGGAAACATCTTAGCTATTTTTGTTTGATCAATTCTCAAGTAATAAACACTCATGAAATTCTAATGTAAATGTATAAACATCTCTCCCTTTGATTACATAGTTTATTAGACTTTGTTTCAGTGGATAACTGTTTGAGGAAGTTTCTGAATTTTTATTATTCTAAAGAACTTTTTCTTAACCACAAATACAGAGACATTACCGAAGAAGGAGTGTTGGGTAATGCATATTTTTCTCCTTTTACTATATAGGTTTCTTAATTTTGTAATCTTTAGACCCCTTTTTGCTTTAACAGTGGATCAACTCATTAAAGTAGTCAGCGCCCTTTTGCAGCTCGCCGGTTAGTTACAAACAGAACACGTTCACACAGGCCCTGAGGCCTATAGTCCGAAGATGCAGTTGATTCCTTGCATTTCCTTCTGTGCTGCATATGGTTAGATCCTTACTACATTTTTTTTGGCTGGTGAGGTCAGAATAAAGAGCTACTTTCCTTAACCTCTGAGTAAATGTCACTGAGAAAGATTCTTGTGGACTGGCATTCTTGGCTTTTAACATTCTTTATAACCAGACACAGGATGAATATTCACCACAAAATTAAGGAACTCAGTCTTTCCAGATTTGAGCCTCTTTTTGTTGAACCAGTAATGACGGACTGGGACAGGATCTTAGGAGATGATGTATTCCCCCTTTGTGAGGAAACTGAGGCTCGGCATTGGCAGTGTGCTCAGGTCTCAGTCAGAGCTAGTTGCAGAGCTGAGTCTACAGTGTGTATCTTCTGGCTGTTTTTCCTGGAGCCATTCTAGTCGTCATTCTGACCCAGATTTGCAGAAGGCAACAGCTGATGTTTCCCTGAGAGCTAACTTGCTTCCTTTTCCAAAGGACAAGTGCATGAAATTCAATACATTTCCCTCTATTGTCCCTTAAAAGAGCCTGAATTATGGGAAGATGCCTTTATAAATGTCTACTCAGGGGTGCCCTGGGCTGTTTTCTTGTGAGCATCTTTGATCAGCCAGATGTCTTAAAAAACTGATCCATAGGACTTCCCAAACTGAGGGGTGCAGGAAATCCTCTGTGAGTGCCCACCGGGTGCAACTTGCTGGACTTCTGATTACAAGGGAGTGCCTTGGGTAATGGGATGGTAGGGTTACATATAAAGAGAATGGAAAGAACGAGTCTACAAGCAGTGCCAGCAGGTGGAGGGGGCAAGGGGCAGGATGACTTGGTGAGGCTCATAGCATGTGGGACGAGATCTGGACCCTCTGATGAACAAGCCAGTTCATTTGGAAGGAAAGTTGGTTTTCCCCGGGTGGTTGTATTCAGTTTAATACTCACCAGTTGCCCTTGCTGTCTGTGCCCCGGCCAGGAACAAGTCCAAGCTGCCGGGTGTGTCAGTTAAATTGGAGCAGTTTTACCTTCACCTGGGGGTCCTGGGGCCTCAGGTTTGCCAATCTAAACACACTCAGCTTCTTGGAATTTTTTTTGTCTACCTTGAGGGAACACAGTGAGAAGTCTATGGGTTATAATTAGCACATCCCACGTGCAGCTGGGCTTGTGTTTCTGGCTATAACAGAGGTTTATGGTTTTTGGCTACCTTGTCCCAGAGGAACTCAGAGGACTTTTCAGACGTTAGCTCATTAATTCTCCTAAGACCTGGTGTGAATAAGACAGCGTGGCCATAGGTTCCCCCTAAAGCCAGACTGCTTGCTGTCCATCCTAGACCTTCAAGGATTTTGGCTGGTGAGGGGTGCCAAGTTGAGTGGTGGGTGGAGAGGGAGGGTGGGGGGTGTCTTTCGGACCCAGGTTTGGTGGTGGTGGACGGCATTCTCTGATGTTGCCTTGCCCTTTGGCCTCATTCCTGCCGTGACTCTGCAGAGCTTCCTCCAGGAAATGACGTTGGGGACAGTGATGTTGGCCGCCTTTGCTCCTCAGGGTATTGAACCCCATGGGATGACTTTTGCAAATGAGGCAACTCTCTAGGTTATCAACCTCAGATACACATGCCAGTAGGTGAGCTCTTCAGGGTCAGAAGAAATAGGCATGGGGAAGGGAGGGACTAAAATCCAGTCAGATCCTGCCCTCTTAGGGGCTTTGGCTTTCTCAGCCAGCCTGCCTAATAACCCTGGGGAATGGATGTTGTCGTCCCTGAGTTTTTAAGATCAGAAATTCAAATTCCAGAGATGAATTAATTCCCTTGGGTTTGAGCCTAGGACTGTGATCTGAAGCCTGTGCTGTCCCATCTTCGGGCAGATCAAAAGGAATTCTCAGTCATGGTAAACTCTTGTTACCAAACTGCTATAGAAAATGACTCTTCTCAGTGTGGAAGTGAAGCTTCTCTTTTAAAAACTGGGTGTGTGGGGGCGCCTGGATGGCTCAGTGGGTAAGCGTCTGCTTTGCTTAGGTCATGATCCCAAGGTCTGGGGATCAAGCCCTGCATCGGGATCCCTTCTTGGCGGGAAGTCTGCTTTTCCCTCTTCCACCCCCCACCTCCCCCCACCCCCACCCCCGTTCTTGCTGTGTCTCTCTCTGTCAAATAAATAAATAAAATCTTTAAAAAAAATTAAAAAATTAAAAATTAAAAAACTGGGTGTGTTGCAAAGAGTTTGCTGACTTGGGAATGAGATTGATGGGTGTGATAGGTGTGAAAGGCCACTGAGAGCAGTCAGGAAAGCTTCCTCCTTGCCCCGCCTTTTCCAGGAACCAGTCGTGCCACACCTCCCGGGTCCATTTCTCTCTCCTCACGGAAAGGCTCTTCCTGGGATCCTAACACATTTTGCTTAGACATCAGAAGAGATAGTTTGTGGCTTTAATCCGAAACCTTCAATGTTGTCATGGCAGCCACTGTCCTGTTTGACTCAAAAATCCCTCTAATTAGTTTAGATAGTGTATTCTCCATTCTCACAGTTGGAAAAAACTTTGTTTTTAACCCGTCACTTTACGAATCGGGAAGTCTGGCCTGTTCGTGGGGTTGAGGTAGCCGAGCTCCTGGCTATGTCTCTTGGTAGGCTAGCCTATTTCCACCCAGACAGAAACAAACCTTGACTTTGATGTTGGGTGGTTCCTGGCCCTTCTTTCCTAAGGGGCCATCAGCCCTGGGGTGTTAACTCTCAGAGCACCAGAAGGTTGAATTAATTGCCCCTCCCAGTCCGGGGCTTCTTAGGATCAGAGTCTGATTCGTGCCTTGTGGGCTCCCATATGCTTTTAGCTAGATGTTTCCCCCGTCCCTGTCCAAATCTGTCCTTCGTCATGGTCTGATAATTTAATGTTCTTTGTATGACCCAGAGTTCGAGCATAAGACAGCAGCTTCCTGGATGGAAATTGCTAATAGTTGGGCCCATTTCTTCCTGAATCCAAGATCCTAACACAACCAACCCAGCAGCAGTGCATTAGACGTTCACAAGAAAAGGCTGTAGAGAAGGCGGGGGACCTTCAAGATGAAGCAGCTTAGCCATGGGATAAAGAACTGGGAGATCGGACAGCGGCATTTCACGGCGTAAATGCTGCGATTCCACACGCCTGGTGTGCGTGTCCTGAGGACGTGTGTCGGCGGGCGGTCCGCATCCCTGAGCCCTTACGCAGTCACGCAGTCTCGTCTCACTTGCTCCGGGGAGCCCGCACGGCCCCGTCCGTGGTCTTCGCCCTCCCCAGCTGCCCCCATGGAAACCTGGGCCCTGCAGGTTGGTCAATACTGAGAAACCGTCTTGCCCTTTGGTGTCCGACCGGTCTGTGACCGTCTTGGTTCCTCCGCGGAGGACGTTCTCCGTCATCCTCCGGCTGCCGTGCCCGGGATGGGAAGGGCCGCGTGGACGGCAGCCGCAGTGTCGGCGACGGGCGGTCATGCCTGTGCTGCCCGCGGCAGAGTCCTGGGCGCCCGCTCCGGGGTCACTCATGGTGCTCTCTGGCCCAGGCGACCAGCAGACACACCGCGCGCGGGGTCCCCCGGCTTGCTCGGCGCGCGCTGCCAGAGAGGAGCGGCCGCCGGCCCCGGTCAGGCGGGGTTTCTTCCAGGCGGGAGGCTCGGCTGGATCCCTCGGGAGCCTGCGACCAGAGCCGCCGCCATGAGGCCCTCAGCCCTTTTCTCTGTCCCTCGGGGTCCGAAGTGCTTCCCTGCACCTGTGTCATCCTCTTCTCGGATCGGCTTCAGAGGAGTCCAGAGTCCGTCAGAGGCTTCCCTGAGTGGGACGCCCTGTCCGCCGGGTCCACGGTGACTCCTCATGGCCGCCTTCTTCCGGGTCCTCGGAGGCTGTGGTGGCGCATGCGCAGCGCCGTTGGCGGCCCGGCCGGAGGAGCCCTCGGACCTCGGCGTCTCAGTACCGGCGTGCTGCGGCGGGCGGGGCGCACCGCCGGGGACGGGGCTGGGGGGCAAGGCCGGGCTCAGGCCGTGAAGGCTCGTCTCTGAGAAGGGACTGTTGTGCGTGCAGCGACTCCAGCGCGTCGCGTAGGCCGACCCCTGCGTGCTGCGCCGTGTGCTGTCGCCGGAGTCTTCCATCCGCCGTGCGTGTCGGCACCGCCGCGTTTCCGAGGCCGCTGCTGTTGCGTTTCCCGCGCGCACCCCGCATGCACCCTGCGCGCACCTTGCGCGCACCCCGTGTTGTCTGTGGCTCCTGCGGGCGGCGCTCGCGCGGCTTCCCCAGTGTAACTAGTCAGTGTGGCGGCCCTGGGCGCAGGGTGCACGCACCTTCTGGAATCCCTGCGTTTGCGCCCCGAGGGGAAGGGCCCGGGCCCTGGGCGAGGCAGTGTTTTACGGCTTGGCGGGTCTGCGGAGAAACTGGAATGCGGGCTCCGGGGAGTCGTCGGAGGCTTTCAAGCAAGGGTTACCCGGGTTAGGCTGTGACTTAGAAAGGCCACTTGGGAAGTGTGGTGCGTGCAGGGCGAAAGGAGGCGGGCGGCAGGGGCTGAGTCGGCAGGACAGGGCAGAGGGAGACCCCGGGGAAGGCCTTCCGGGTGAGCGAGGATGAAGGCTGAGCTGGGGGGTCGGGGGGGCGGGGGGCACTGAGTGATGCTGATGGAGCAGAGACGGATTGGCTTTGCGGGGGGGTAAGAGACAGGGAGAGGCCAAGGGTGAGAAACTGGGTCTGTTGTGACTCTGTGCGGTTCTAGGGAGGATAGGAGGGTTTTGTTTTGGGGGAGTATTTTGGGATAGGATGGTAGGAGATAGAAGGTTGGGACATGGGTTGCGATGTGGGACTCAGCAGATGTGGGAGAGATGGCTGGGGACAGGCTATCGACAGTCTGGCTCATCTGAGAGAGAGGAGAAGGCGAAGCATCAAGGGGCAGACGGTCAGGCAACTTGAATTTAAAAGCGGTGGGGACCTTGGTGTCCTTTCATATCGGTCTCACGTTGCTACCTGGAGGCAGACTATATCAAGATTTAGAAACATATCAAAATTCACATCACAGTTTATCAAACCAGAAATGATGGCCAGTTCTTTGGTTATAAAAATCAGGTTTCTTCAGGATTCTCATGAATTCAAAAGGATTTAGATGAAAATGTTGAGGGTGTTGAGTTTGGCTTGTATTTTGCTTAACTACATTTTCTGATTTTTTTCCCCCTATAGTGAATATGGCTTGTTTTTAATCATTAAAAGGTTGTTTGAAATTTCAAAAGTGGTTTATTTTCTTTTCCTGACTCTTACTGGACTGTGAGCTCCTGGAGGGGGTGGTGTGGGGAGAGGAAGTGCCCTGATGATTCACAGTGTGTCTAGTGCACTTAACACAAGGCCAGAGACCAACAGGGTTCAGTACTGTATGTGGTGGTTGAGCCAAATTGCATGGAAATTGAATCTAACCGCTCTAAGAGAGGAGATGCTTGCTATTTTAAAATATCGGGGAAGGAAATTCCAGTTTTTTTTAGTCATTTAAGCTCATTGTATTAGGTCCTGAACCACGTCCTATAGAGTCGGCCCCTCTTTTGCCTTTGTTTTGCCACCAGGATTTGCTGAGATTTATTTTGCTCATGAAATCTTGCCACATTGGCCCAGCTTGGTTACTTAAATGTGCTTCTCATGTTATTCTTAAAAGCTTTCGTGATCTCTTTGGGAGTCAAATGGCTCAATTCTGTTTCCTGTCCTTTGTGGGTAATATGTTTTCAGAGGAATGGATCAAAGTGGCTTGAAGCTGCAAGCATTTTTTTTGCCAGCCTTGGCAGCTGCAAGAACTTGCATTACCTAAGGATTCAGTTGTCAGTTGTAAATTTGCATACTTGTTCTCCCTTTGTATTTCTCTGAATGCCTACCATGTGCTAAGGCAGTGCCCTCCGCCTTTGGGGAAATAGAGATGAATACGCTCTGACTGCTGACACCAGGGAGCTCATTCTCTGGAAGAGGGGCTATCATGCACACATGACCCCGTGCAAGGAGGTCAGGATTGGAACCAGAGTCAGAGACGAACAATCGTTGTCATGCTAAGAAAACTCACCGAAGGTGTTGCCTCGATGTGTACTGCTAACGACACTGTAATAGATGTGTTTTCAACGTCCTCGTTTCCAGTTGCCAGAGCAGTAGAGGTCTGCTTGCATTTGGTTTTCCAGCTAGTGGTTTTTATGGCTCTGCTTTAAAAGTCCCCTCAACTTTAAAATGATGCTAATGACTTGATATTAATCCTTGTTAATCATCGCATCATCAGCTCTGAATGTCCTTTCTGATTTTACAGTAAAACTGTTTCAACTTAAAAATCTGTTTGTTCTCGGGGCGCCTGGGTGGCTCAGTGGGTTAAGCCTCTGCCTTTGGCTCAGGTCATGATCCCAGGGTCCTGGGATCGAGCCCCACATTGAACTCTCTGCTCAGCAGGGAGCCTTCTTCTCCGCACCACCCCCCGCCTGCCTCTCTGCCTACTTGTGATCTATCAAGTAAATAATAAAATCTTTTAAAAAAATATGTTCTCATCTGCGTTACCCTAAGAACTTTGAATAACATGGGAGACCACTGCCTGCTTTACTTTAGCTCATCCTGCATCTTTTCTGAGCCGTTATTCACTTGTTAGTAAATTTTGTAATTATTAACTTGGAATAGCTTTTCACTGTTGCTGTTAGATATAGAATGGAATGACCACGCATTTCACACGGGTGCACCTCCCCACCCCCCACCCCCCGTCTGGCTGTGTCTGGGTGCGGGGTCTTGGAGAATGCTGGTCTTGACTCCCGAGCACAGATGACATTAGCATTGTAGGTGGCTTGTAATTTAAGATTGGTGACTGTGGTAGACTACGTGTATTTAAATATTAGGGTCCAGGTGGCCATTTTAAGATGCTGTCGGGATGTTCATGCTGCATTTTCTTTTGCATTCTGAGGAATTTTTGAAATGATGCTTTCAATATTTTGAATGATATTTTTTTTCATTGAGAAAGATGCCAGGAAATGCACTGGTGTACACTGAAATGTAAGTGTAAATGGAAGTTTACAAGTGAGAGTAGGTTAGGGAAAGAACATTTGCAATCACATATTTTGTTTTTCTTGGCTGGACAAGCAGGTGGAAAGCTGGGGTAGCCGCGGAGTCTTTCTGCAGCAGTGGGTGGGCTGGTCTCTGGGCTAGATCAGCACCCATAGGTGACGAGACCCTGACTCCAGACTCCCCTGTGGTTCCTCCAGAGGCTACCTCATGATTGTATTTTGTGGATTCCTTTCACCAACGTTGGGAGGAAAAGGTTCAGTTTTACATAATAATGAAGCTGTGACAATAATCCCGCATGTTGGGTACTGTACCAAGTGTTCTCTCAGTTAGGGATCGTGATTGTGTGCCACGCAGGAAGGATGTAGAGACTCAAAGAATTGCTGAGAGTGTGGCAGACCAGGAAGGATACGGGCTTGGAAGATAGGCGGGAGCCACAGAAAGGCTGGAGGGCCAGGCAGTGGGGCCCTCCTGGCTTCGTGCTGGGACTCTAGCTGCGGTGAGTGGTGGGTATTCCCTCCTGCCGTCAGTCACCCTCAGCTTTGCCCATCACCCAGGACTCCCGACCCCAGAACGATGTGATTGGCTGTGCATGAGCCACATTCCTTGGGGGGAGAGAGCAGGGCCGCCGCCATTGAATTCTGAGGTGGGATCTGCGTGCTACTACTCAGTACATTCCTTGTCATCGTAAGGTAAGTGGGGACTCCCCAGAAGGATGATCAGTTTCCAACAGGAGGAGGCCTGAGCACTGGATAGTGTCCCTGTAGAAAGAGAGACAGAGGTCTACAGGGGCTGTCCCTTTTGGCTGCCCAGTGTTCACATACACCTTTTTCTTTTCACCACGCTTGGGCATGTGAGAATCCCGAGCCCCGGCCCACACGATGCAGCTCGCCCCGCATGGCTGGAAGCAGAGCCTCGCCCTCGTCAGAGGCTGTGCTGTTCCAGAAGCTCCCCTCCGCCCGCTGTCTTCGTGGCCCGTCTGGGGTGAGCACTGGGCAAGATGGCGCTGGCAGGGGCTGCGGGTTGTACTGCTCTGTCGTTGTGGTTCTTAGACTTGGAGCCCTTGGGGCCGGCTGTCTTAAGGATCACGTCATCGTTCAGTCCTGTCAGCCAGACTTCTTCGGCAGCACCAATCCCTTAAAAGTGTGTTGGCTTTAAAGGTTTCTCTGCGTCCATGGACTGGTAACCAACATCAGAGATCCTGCCAACTCCCCAGGGTTTGGACCTTGAACTTGGTCTGAGAACTTGTCCCCTGGCAGTGAGATCTAGCCGTGGGTGGTGGGCAGACTGTCTTAGCTCTTGCTTAGTAGAACCTCCCCGGGACAGTTAGGAAGTGGAGGCAACAGTAGAGTGCTTGATGCCTTTCCTGTGCTACATCTTTGTGGTGGGGGCACTCTCCCCGCCTCCGGCCTTGGAGACAGAACGGGCGGTGCTTAGCACAGGTCCCCTTCCCTCTGCATTTCCCACCTCCGGCCGGAGCACCTGCGTTTAGCAGCCCCTTCTGTTCAGCGCCCTGGCTGTCAGACCATCCGGAGTCACAGCAAGCCCGTCTTCTTGTAGATCCTTCAGTAGCCAACACAGACTCCAATTTCCGAAGTTTTCTCAAATTCTGTCAGGTTGGAGGCACAAGGTCCGAGGCATAAGGCACGACAGGCCACAGTTGTCATCAGTCGTTTACTATGACGAATGAGAGGTGATCATCCTGCCTGTCCAAGATGGTAAGGTCCGCACACCCCCTCCCTTGTGGCCTTGGCTCAGCTGGTCCCTGCACCTCCGTGGGTTACTTCCAACACTCTGCTGCCGTGTACCAGTTTCTTCTATTTGCTAAGAAGGTGCACGTAATAGGAAATCCAGCTCAAACAGCTTAGACAGGAAGGAGAATTAATTGGCCTCCGTGTAGACATAGGAGCTGTGGAACAAGTTTCAGTTGCAATTTGATCTAAAGGTTTGTGATGTCATTAGGGCTCCTGCGCTAATTCTCATTTATTTATTTTTTTTTTTGCCCTACTTTCCTCCATGTGTTGCCGTCCTCCTCAGACTAACCTTCTCCCGTGCTCCGCCCTGAAAGTGGACATGACCATGGCGGTCCCACGAATCACATCTAAATCCTGCCGTCCAGGGGCGCCTGGGTGGCTCAGTGGGTTAAGCCGCTGCCTTAGGCTCAGGTCATGATCTCAGGGTCCTGGGATCGAGCCCCGCATCGGGCTCTCTGCTCAGCAAGGAGCCTGCTTCCTCCTCTCTCTCTGCCTGCCTCTCTGCCTGCTTGTGATCTCTGTCTGTCAAATAAATAAACAAAAATCTTAAAAAAAAAATAAAATAAAATAAAAAAATAAATAAATCCTGCCGTCCAGAGGTGGATAGATCCTTTGTCCTAAGACACCAAGCTAAAGCCTGAGGCTTTAGTTTTTAGTTTTAGTTTTAGAAACTTTCAGTTTTTAAAAAAACTTTAAAACTTTAGTTTTAGTTTTAAAAAAACTAAAAAACATCAGTTTTAGTTTTAAAAGCTGTTAGGTTTTAGTTTTAGTTTTTTGACCAGCTGGATTACAGTGGCTGGAAGCTGGTCATGTGTTGGTTGCCTTAGTCTAGGTGGATTATGTGCTGCAGTGCTGGCACATGGGATGAAATGGACGTCCTTAGAACAACATGGGTTTCTGTGGGGGTCTTGGGAAGACGAAGGTAGACATAAATGTGTCAAATAAGACATATCCTCAGTGCTTTACGTCCGTGCTCATTGGATGCCCCCATGTGACTTTCTCTGACAGTTTATGGAAATCTCGAGTTAGTTGTTCTGAACCAAACTCAGGCTGGATCCAGTAGTCATGGTAAGGGGAATCAGTCCATTTGTAGGATGCAAGGGAAGTGCCTCTGTGCCCTTTTTGTCCCTGTCCTTGTTTACCCTGAGAATGAGGGTTGGGGTATTACCCTTTCCAACCCCAAAGTACTTGGGTGCTAAAAATGACAAAACAAAACAAACCCGAAATGGAACAAAAGGATGCTTGAATAGCTAAATGAATGTTGAAATCAGCTTCTCAGTGGGTGTGCTGTATTGGTGTGATTTGGTTTGCAGAGGTTGTGTTTCCAGAATTTTCTACTTTTACTGACTCCCTGTTGTAGCTCAGCATTTGTTTCGTCCTCTACCCTGCTTTGGAGTATGAAGTTGGGGTGGAAGTGTAAAACCTAGAACCCATGCAAACCCGCTTGAAACTTGTATTTGAAACCAAGGTAAAGCAGGTTTAATTACAGAGGCAGATTGCTTAATTACTGTTACCTGCAGCGAGGTCCTTGTCTTTCTGCGGAGGCTTCCATAAATAGACTTCAGACCCAGCCCCCAGGGCAGAGTTCCCTTTCAGCCTCTTTGCTTAATTTAAATTGCTGGTTTGATGGGGTTATTTTTGAAACCCTTCTCGGGTTGACTTCCCCCTTAATCCCTAAACCTTCTACCCTCATCTGCCAAATTACATGTAATGCACTGCAGCTAGAGTGCTTTTGGCATTTCATGAGTCTGAGAACTTGAAATTTGATTTAAATGTTAATTTATTGCGACAAAGGTTGGGTGCTTATGTTCCTGTTCCTGTGCATGTCTTTCCCTGGACTTGGCATGAGACCAGCTGCTCTCCCGGTTCCTGCTACATCCCCAGAGAGCGGCAGGTGCCCCCCTCCCACCCGCATTGTTTTAAAACAAGAGTCTAGCCTAGTTCAGAATGCATGAAGCTATTCTATTGTTGGGTTTTAGTGATACCTATGGCCATTTACTCCAGGTGTAGTTGGCATGAAATTTTAAAAAAGGAATGTGTGTGTGTATATATATATATATATATATATATATATAAATATGCATATATGTATATGTATATATATGTAAATATGTATATAAATATATATGTATATATAAATATATATGTATATATGTAAATATATATAAATATATATGTATATATGTAAATATATATAAATATATATGTATAAATATATATATGTATATATATATATAAACTAAAAAGTTGACTCCATTTTTCTTCTTCTGAATATTAAATACTTTCTTAGTGGGTTCTTTTTATTTATGAGAGAACTTTTCTTTCTACTTCTTTTTGTCTCTCTTTTCTAGCTTTTCAGTGTATACAAATATTTTTCCAATAAGGTCAGATATAAAGGAGTATTTGTGGATTCATATGAATCATAGTAATTAATAAGAAAGAATTACATAATTCTTACCCCTTCTTAGTTCTCTTGCAAACAGCCCAAGTAAATATAGTTTCTGTTACCTCTAGGAGATCTACTAGATGTTCTAGGCTAGACTAGGAAGGACATTTAATTAAATTGCTATCCTAAGTAAGCAGACCAACCTTTGTATAAGATGTCATATGCCTGGGTGACTCCTTAATGAGAAGAATTAAATGTACTCTCCCCTCAGTCTTAGGGGCATGAATATATGAGTATTTATTAGTTTCCTAAAGTATTGTTTAGTAGTAGTATACTGAAAGCATACAAAATTGACTTAAGCATCAGAAGCATTTAGAGAGACTACCTTGGATGAATGTGGTTTTACATCCTGCTAATATTAGAAAAAGTAACAAAACACACTCTACTTTTCCATGTTCATATATTTGAAAGAATTTTAGAATTCTTGTCAGCAATCAGATACGAAGGCTTGGGGATTTAACATTCTACTTTTGGGAGGCATCATTCACATTAGTGGGGCGGGTAGAATGCTGCCTTTGTAGTGTGCCTCTCTTTCCACGTGATAGACTTTCAGACTGAGCTGGAGGGAAACCATAGTACTTCTAGTCTATTCGTTTCATGTTCGTTTGATTTAGCTGTTGTGGTGGGTCTTTTGGATGAGGATGAAGAACATCGAGGTCAGTCTTGGCAGGTTATAGAGCCAACCTCTAATTTACAACAGGGTATGTTCCTTTATGAGTCAGTGCTGATGGCTGGAATGAACCCTCCACTCCCCCCCCCCCCCCCGCCCCGCCACCGTAGATGCCATGTTAGAAATGGTGATTGAGTTCTTTAACACAAAATGTAGTGCACTCTTAAGTAATCATAAGCAAAATTTCTTACCTTTCTGAGCTGCTTTATCTTAAAATGGGGATAATGATCCCAGTATCTACCTCATAGAGTTTTTGTGAAGATGAAGTGAATGAATGCATGTGAAGTTCTTGATACAGTGTATGATGTGTAGCAAGTCCTCAAATGTTAGTATCACCTTAAAACCATTATTTCCTGGAAAATGCATTCTGAATTTCATCGTGGAGTACTGAAAGATGCCATCTTGGGGGAAGCAGGTCCTTACAGGTTCAAGTTTGACACTGGTATGCAGGGGCTGGTGGAAAGGGCTGGGTTCGTTCTCTTGCTAGAGTTTTGTAATCTCTGGGGGGAGGGGATGGTCTTAAAGAGGCACAGACTTGCACTTACAAAATAAAGTCACAGGGATGAAAAATACAGCATAGGGAATGTAATCAAGAATGCTGTAATAACGTAATAATAATACAGTAAGAACCCTTACTGTGGTGAGCATCTTGTAATATATGTTCGTGTCGAATCCCATGTTGTACACCTGAAACTAATAGAATATTGCATGTCAGCCATACCTCAGTTAAAAAAAAAAAAAAACGAAAATGGAGACCCTGGTATCCAAGTGGCTCCTTCTATAGATGGACTTAGCCTGGGATGGCGATTTGGGAGGGAGGTTCCAGCACATGGGGCTTCTAGCGGCTTGGCAGTGACTGTGGCTGCCTCCGGGGCTTCTGGCGTAGGTTGGAAGGGAGGTGACAGCATTTGGGAGACAGACGAGTGCCCTTTGAAACTACTGGTGTTTCATTTCTCCAGTGGTGCTAAGAGCCCATCTGAAATCTTCCCTTTTCCTCCTCTTTCCTCCAGGAAGAGACAATGGCCAAAATGGAGGTGAAAACATCACTTCTGGACAATATGATTGGGGTTGGAGATATGGTTCTTTTAGAACCTCTCAATGAGGAGACCTTCATCAACAACCTCAAGAAGCGCTTTGACCATAATGAAATCTATGTGAGTATATGCCAAAGGTCGCCTGTGGGGCTTAGACCTGGGGTTTCGTGGCCAAGAACTGGCTTCTCTTCTCCACACTCTACTTTTTTCTCTTTGTTTGGTAGAGCCCAGAGGAATTTGTTTCTACTCTCACAGAGAGTTTTGGTTTGCTCGTTTGGCACGTGAGTAATACTGGTTAGAGTCAATGAGTCTGTTTTCCGAATGATGTTTATGAGTGCCGACTGTGTGCAGAGTATCGCCTGGGTGTCGGAGGTGTCGGAGAGCGAGTGGAATACTGAGTTCCTGTCCTGAGGAACAGACATTCGGGAGGAGTTGTAACATCCATAGGCATCTTCCTGGATGCCTTCAGAAAATGAGCATTTTAACCTCTGGGAAGCTGCTCATTAAAATGCAGGGCAGTGACTGTCAAGAAGGACCTGAACCTTGTTGATATTTGTCGTTAGTCAAGAGACAGAAGCAGACTCTCAGATAAGGATATATGTTTGCTCCCTGGAGATTTTGGAGTAGTCCTGTCCCGCTACATGGAAGTGTAGTGTCATGTACAAAAATGAAAACATGGGGCGCCTTGGTGGCTCAGTGGGTTAATCCTCTGCCTTCGGCTCAGGTCATGATCCCAGGGTCCTGGGATCGAGCCCCGCATCGGGCTCTCTGCTCAGCGGGGAGCCTGCCTCTACTTCTCTCTCTGCCTGCCTCTCTGCCTACTTGTGATCTGTCAAATAAATAAATAAAATCTTAAAAAAAAAATGAAAACATGAAGATCGACGATAATAGGAGAACGTTTATGTACTGGAAATTCTTTATAAAGGATTTCATACTGTGAGTTTAACTATTGAGTTCCTTACATATATTTAAAACATGAGTAAAAAATACTTCCACGTGTGGCTTTTTAGGAATTTGGATAAAGCCCAGAAATTTGCCACTCTTCAGGTAGAGCTGTGTTGTTAACTAAGCCCAGAGGATGGGGCGCCGATCCTCTGTCCCAGCAGCTGAGATGGAAACAGGATGCATTGGATGGAAGTGGTTTCACTAGATTCCGCCTCGCTCCTGATTCCTTTCCCCCATTTTTGTAGCATGTCTGTTTGGAGATGAGTTGGATTATTGGGACATGCTTCATATTTTTCTGTCTGTCAGTGTGGGAACAGTAAGAAGAAATATAAATAGAGAGCTTGTAAATGATACGAGTATGATCAATTATTACTTCTGTGGGATGAATATAGTTTAAAAAGTGATGTGCAAAGTTGAATTATTTTAGGCCACAAACAGTTCTCCTTTCCAGTTAGCCAGTTATGTTTCAGGGATGACTTCGGATAATTAATTTTTTTTGTTGAGGGAGGAAGGGCAGAGGGAGAGGGAGAGACAGAAATCTCAAGCAGGTTCCACACACAACGTGGAGCCTGATGAGGGACTTATCTCACGACCCTGAGATCATGACCTGAGCCGAAATCAAGAGTCGGATGCTTAACCAGCTAAGCACCCCCAGATGCCCCAGGATAATTCATTTCTTAAGGAAATGGTAGTTGTCATCTGGAACTTGAACTTTTTATCTTTCTGGATTTGTGTTGCTGAAAGTAGGTGAGGTTGACAATGAGATATGTACATACTGCTTGCAGAATATTATCGTGATAACCAGATCCCAAGTTCAGAGATGGAGTTATGGAGACTGTGTATGCAAATGGAAAAGGTATAAAGTCTGCTGCAGGCCCGGGAGGAGGTCCCGCTTGGCTTGGCAGCTAGGCTAGTGTCCCCTTCCTGCAGAGTGGAGCGGCTCAGCTTTCAGGTGGGAAAGTGTCAGGCTCTGTGGCTTTCATTGAAAGCGTGGTCTGACAGCCAATAAAAGACAGACT
The DNA here is from genome assembly GCF_902655055.1 of Lutra lutra. Classification (NCBI taxonomy): domain Eukaryota; kingdom Metazoa; phylum Chordata; class Mammalia; order Carnivora; family Mustelidae; genus Lutra; species Lutra lutra. The sequence goes on from NC_062280.1 coordinate 4,136,268, forward strand.
TTTAAACACTGGTCTTTGAGATGGAGATAGGAGGAATCAGTTCTATCGTAAGTAACACTGCTGATCATTTTTCTTTTTGGCTCGAAACACAGATCACTTTTCGTGGGATTGAAAATGGGATGGAGAGCAGCACGTTATGGCGTTCACATACCTGATTTTTTTGTGCCGACTAAGATAATACAATCCCCTTTTTAACAAAACGCCAAATGTTAATGTTCGTGGGTCTTCAGCAGACGAAACGTCTGGGTTTCAGCCCTACCTAATTTTATTTTCTAACCATTTGAGGAATGCCCTTCTGGTATAACAAAAACAGAAGCAGAAAATGGCTTTCTGCTTCCAGATAGTCCCATCAGTTAACGTTTTCCGAGGTATGTGAGGGTTGTCATTTCCATGAGATGTGTGCCTTCATTTTACAACGAAACATACATCATATTGGGAGGTTGGGCATTCTCTGTTTGAAGCAAAAAAAAAAAAAAAAAGTTACAGAGGAATTGTGTATAGTATGATCCTTCTTTTTTTATTGAGGGGTTTGTGGATGCGCACACGTGTTTGTAGAGAAAGGCATGGTAACTTCGGGCACCAGGGTGGAATGAGATACGGGGAACAGGGAAGGGTTACCCTTTTAGATCTCCATATTATAGAACTCATTAAGTCAAGCATGTATTGTTTTTGGTAATAAAAAAATACTGTACGCTAAATTTGATCATTACACCTCTGTAACCCCATATGTCATGTATATCCCCCTTGAGAAATCTGTTTCTGGCTCTTATTTTGGTACTGTTCCTGCTTTGCTTTTGCTCATACGTCACTGCAGAATTGTTAGCTTGATGCCAGAGGCCAAGTTAATATGACATACGGTGTTTTACTGTCTTGTACTTCACCTTGTTTTTAAATTGTTTCCTGGACAATGAAAGTACAGGTTTTGTTTTTTTTTTTTTAATCGCTTTTGTAGTCTCAGTTTTATACTGTAGAAATGGGTGATGGTCCACCACGATCCACCGTATGAACAAAAACAATTATTCTCGTGTTCAGAAGCCATGGTTGGTACGGGGGCCAATGAATGGAAGGACCTTGGCTCAGAATTTGGGACTCTGGGTATCTGCATAGACTTAACAGCCTCCTTTGTGAACCAGCTCAAGATCAGGGGACCCTCTTCTTCCATCCTGCCATCTATCCACTCGCCCCCACACCCCCAATATCTGGGGATAAGAAATAGTCCTTGCTATCACGGAGCTCTCACAAGGGACTGGTTGGCCTCTAGATAGAAGTTTTCAACTTTCTAGATCACTCATAACTGTTAGTGATTTTCTGGATCTCCAGTGCACTGACTCTGGCAGTAGAATCCCTTGTGATCCTGTCATAATAAATCAGAAGCAGCTCCGGGTGGACCGGTTGGTTTACGCACATACCCCCAACCACTGACTGGTCTGGTGACCAGGATGAACCGGGTGGCTTCAGAAAATGACGTCTACCCCAAGACTGGTGTAGGGTCAGCTTTTTCCAGAGTAGATGTGCTGTGTGTCAGTAGGTGAATACCCAACCAGATGTATTGATGACCCTGTTAAGAAGAGGAAGGGAAGAAAGAGGAGTTAATGTGGATAAGGTCATTGCTGTAAACCCGTCCCATGTTTGATGGGGAGTTTGTAGTGAGTGCCTTTGTGGATGTTAGTATCAAAAGGATATGCCTCATGGGAAGCGTATATCATTTGAGTTCTGGGCTTCAGGTGTACCCGAAGGCATGCTTCTCAGACTTTCTCCCAAAGAATTCCTAATGGCAGAGAAGAGTAAATAGGTGCTCCAGGGACTCGGGGAACATAGTTGAAGTCCATCTACGTCAGAGAAGTTTTGTTGAAATATTTGTTTCCAAAGTAATTCAGCTTTATTCCGTCTGTAATGCATATGGGTTTTGTCTGTTACGCTCCTTGCAGCCTTTTGAGTAATACATATTTTTGGTGCTGACAAGTACATTTAGTTTGCTTTTTATCTGAATTGTCAGATCGGGGGTCATCCAGATGTAGAGGGCTGAATTAGTCCAATTTCATGATCTTAAGTTAAACCAATTGTAACTGAGTGACTGCTTTGAAAGTCAAGTAAAAATTGTCTTAATTTTTCCAAGTTAGTGCTGAAATCGGGATCCCCGTAATGATGGGATCAGATACTTTTATGGAAGATACTCGAGGGTATGTTCAGCAACATCCATGCTTTGTCTTGAGGTGGGTTCATGCGCCAAAGCCCCGCGTTGGTTCACCATCCTGTTTGTGGCCAGGCAGAGTTCCGGAATCTGGGACAGTTGCAGATGTTGGTGTGATCTTTGCAGTAAGAGCTCTTCAGGTGGACACAGAGAGGATCAGGTGAGAGTAGAGCGAGGGAACGTTGGCCCAATGGGGTAACAGGCAGGGTCAGAGGTTCTGTTTGCTTTTATGCCTCCCTCTGGGCAGAGTTCAGTTCCAGGTGGGACAAGTTGCAGGACGTGTCTTTCGGTCTTGCAGTCTTTGTGGGGTCCGTGATGGGAAATGCTGGACTGAGCATTGCTCCTCTGTACTCTTTCTGCCTTTGCCAGCCCTTCTTCCGGCCTCCCCCACCCCCCAGCCCCGCCCTGGCCAGACGGAATGGTGGCAGGATTTCATGTGGACTTGCCATGGAGGAGACCCACCCAGACACGGTTCTGTTTTTAGGGTGGCTGGTCAGGACTGTGGTTCTGTTCAGGAACAGGAAAGCTGCAATTTAGGCGAGAACAAGACCCAGGGCAAATTTGGAAACCGAAGCACCAAGGTGTGTGTTCTCTGACAAGAAGTATTTTTGGTGCTGGCGAGGCAGTTTAGTTTGTTTTCTGTCTGAATTGTTCAGTTGGTGGTCATCGGGTATGGAGGGCTGAATTAGTCCAATTTTAGGATCTGAAGTCAAACTAATTGTAGATGTAAAAGTGACTGCTTTGAAAGTCTAGTAAAGATTGTCTGAATTTTTCGAAGTTAATGCTGGACTTAGGGTCCCCCAAGGAGGAAATCAAAGTTACTTTTGTAGTGGTTTTGAAGCAGCTGTGAGTGCACGATCGGCTCAGTTTAAAATAGCGCAAAGTACGTGAACAATAATACCAGCCAACATTTATATACTTACTTGAAGTTTCCAAAACACTTTCCACTTACACAGCTTAGGGGTAGAGGGAAAATTCCTGGGAATTTGGCATTAATGACTTCTTAGTTTTCTGTTTCTACGTGACAAATTTCCCCCAAACTTTGCAACTTGGAATAACATACATTTCTTATCTCATCATTTCTGTGGGTCAGGTGTTGGGGGCGGGGCTGACCTGGGCCCTCTTTGAGCTGTGTTGGCCAGGTCTCACGGGAGGCTGGGTCCTCTTCCAGGCTTAGGGGGACATTGCCCGAGAGCGGGGCTGGTGTGTAGGCATCCAGTTTAGTGTCATTCCTGCTCCTGGGACGTTCTCCGATCTTTTTTCCTTTTAAAAATTTGTTTTAAAAATATCTTTTTCTTCAAATTGCAATTACACTTTTGGAAAAAATAATTCAGACGGTACAGGCACGCATAACATAGAAATGGGGTTTTTCTCTGCCCAGTTATCCAGTCTCATTTCTAGAAGTAATCGTAGTTAAGAGAGTGGTGGGTTGCTTTCCAGATTCTGTTAGCTTGATGAAGAAATCAAATTTTTTCTACAGTTGGAAGTAGGAAGAAGATGGCTCTTGACCCAGAGAACCCAGACCCATAAATGTTTGAGTGAAAAACAAATCCATTTTTACTGTCACCGTCCATCCCACCTAGACCAAGGAGGGAAAGGAGGAGGGATTCTCTGACCTGGCACCATGAGATGCCTAGACTTGATAGGGGACAGGTGGTTCACCGTGAGCGGACTGTGCCTACCGGGCTCACTGAAAAGGGAGACCTTCAGGAGACGTGAAGCTCACATTGCCTGTGTTTCCCAGAGTGTTTGGAACAGAGAAGGCTCCATTGGAAGGCTGGATGATGCTGGTAAAGAAGAGGGACCAGAGGGCCGAAGAGAAATGTTGTGTCTAATTTCTGAGCACAGTATCTCTTGGACAGTTTTGTCATATTTTTCCAAACAATCATTTTTGGTGACAGCTCTCCAGTGTCAACCTGCCTCAGCTATCTTAAAGCCTTTGGTGATTGGAAAATTTCTTCCTCTGAGAGCTTGTAAGGCGGGCACAAAGTGGTTTCATTATGCAGGCGCTCTGTAGTACTTAAAATGTTTGTATAACTGTGTAGTATTTTTAATATATTAATTTAAATGTTTGGGCAAAAACCATATTTGAGGTTTGAGCTGGAGGAGATGAAGGCCTGACCTTGGACCTGCAATGGTGGTATGTTTTTTGTTTTTTGTTTTTAAAGATTTTATTTATTTATTTGACAGAGATCACAAGCAGGCAGAGAGGCAGGCAGTGAGAGAGAGGAGGAAGGAAGCAGGCTCTCTGCTGAGCAGGGAGCCGATGTGGAGCTCTATCCCAGAACTCCGGGATCATGACCTAAGCCAAAGGCAGAAGCTTTAACCCACTGAGCCACCCAGGCGCCCCAGTGGTGGTATGTTTTGATGGCAGTGTGGTGGGTACTAGAAGTAGAGACCCAAGCACCAGTCGTGACTCTGCCGCTTAGTGTCTCTGAGACCTAGGACAAGCGCCTTAATCCCGGGAGACTGGTTTATTATTGCTAAAATTGTAAATGGTAACGACTCACATTTATTAAGTCTTACTGGTATTGTGTGCTATTCTTTTTTGTTTGTTTGTTTAAGATTTTATTTATTTGAGAAAGTGAGAGTGAGACAGGACATACACACAGAGGGAGAGGGAGAGAGGGACACAGACTCCCCACTGAGCTGGGAGCCCAATGTGGGGCTCAATCCCAGGACAGTGGGATTTTACTAGATTTTACTAGAAGGAAACTGAGGCTCAGAAAGGTTGTCACTTGTCCAAGGTCACACGGCAAGTAGGTGGTCAAGTTGGGATTCACATTCAGGACGTCTGGGTCCAGAGTTCATGCTTCGAACATTAGTCCTGTTGAGTACATGGTTGCTGTGGGCGTTTAGTGATACCACTGATGTCCTTGCTCCGCAGTCTGCAGTGTGCGGTCCAAAGTGATTAAGTGTGCAGTTGAGGAATGTGTAGATTTGGAACAGGGTAGTCTCAACAATCCAGACACATAATTGAGGTGATGGCATTCCTGCCACATGTTGAGTTAGCGTTCAGCAGCACAGTGACATGAACTGGGTTGACGTGGAGTGTGTTCAGTTCTAAAGGCGCAGGCACTTGCTAGTCCAAGAAAAGTGATAGTAGCTGTTGGGATGATGCTTGCCCCTCTGGGAGGTGGGAGGAGGCCTTGGGAGGAGGTTGTTTTCATCATGGTCACTGGATGGCAGGAGATTGACAGGTGCGTGAGGTCCTTCACCTTTATGAGCATAAAATAGAGGAGAGGGAGCAGACGAGCACAAGGGGCATGTGGCCAAGTCACATGACCAGCTCAGCTTGCCCCCCCCCCCGCCCCCCGCAAGGCACCTAATTCTGGTGTGACATCTATACCACAGATCTATATGAATGGCCATCCTAATTTCCAAAGCGTTTCTCAAACTGTCTTGGAGGGCTGGAGGCTGCGATACAATGTGGCATGTTGGAAAAGGCACAGGCCTTTGGCGCATAGACCTAAGGTTGACTCTTGGCCGCTCACAACCACTGTGAGCAGTGTGAGTTCTCATCCACTCAGTAGGGATCACGATGCTTATCTCGTTGAGTCGCGGTAGGGATTACGGGGCCTCAGCCTGGAGCCTGGAACACAGCAGGTGTGGAGGGCCTGGCAGGTGCCATGACCATCTGTAAACTTTGGAAACCCGGAGGGACTTTTCTTGAAGGTTTCAGGCACTGAGATTTCCTTGTAATTACAGTCTTTCTCTTAACCTCCCTGTCTCCCATTCTCTTCCTCCCTCTTTTCCCTGCCCTCATCTTGGTATTCATTGAACAGTTTTCATTGTTGTGTTGCAAATACTGTTTTCAGCTTGTAGTATACCTGTAACACAGGACCACTCTGTACCTTAGCTGAGAGGCTTTTATTAGGTCTGGAGAACGATACATATTTGGAAAATACTTGTCTCATAATAGAGTTTATCTCAACAATGACATTATAGTATTGTGTTACCCTGCTCTAAAATAAAGGCTGTCTGAGACGGTATTTTTAGCCAGTACTTCGGCGTGGCATAGAACTCATATATAGTTCTCTAATTCGTAGTCTGAAATGACTGGCAGCACAGGAACAGAGGATTATAATATGATGGTAGTTTAGTCAAGCCTTGGGCTAACAGCGACCATGCCTGACCAGCTTGCTGGCCTCCCTTGGCAGCCATGGTTTGGGTGGCCTCTGGCCTACGTATGGGCTCCGGATCTAAGACCAGTGACTTATGGCACAGCAGAGATAAAAAGATGAGCAGGACTTATTTCTTTCCTTAAATTTAGGATTGAGAAATACAGAAAAAGTAAAATGTCAGTGGAAGCAGATGCTGGCAGTCATGGTGTAGTGAGGCCATGATGGCCCCGTTGTGAGCAGAAACTGCGAATAAGCATCTTCGAAGTAGACCAGCTGTGGGGTAGAAAGGGAGAAAACCAGTTGGTAGTAGGCCCAGAAGAAGCCGAAACATGAGCAGGGGGTGAGCACGTGGATAGTGGAACCGGACAGGAAGCCTCCACCATCTTGTGCTGCCTTGGTGTGATGCCACCTTGCACCCATACTCACGCTTGGGTCCCAGCTTTGCTTGTAGCTTGCTCACGGGTTGCTCAGGGACTCCTGCGGGTGTTTCTTAGTGCAGTAGAACTCAGTGCTTGATGCAGCTTGATGCATCTCTGTGCTGAGCAGTTGAAGGAGTCTCTGTTCTGCTGTCACAGGCTTTGGCATGAAACTATCACTAATGGTGAGACCTTGGGCAAGTCTTTTTTTCTTCTTAAGATTTTATTTATTCATTTGAAAAAGAGAGAGCCAGAGGGAAAGGGAGAAGCAGGTTCCCTCCTGAGCAGGCAGCCCGATGATGTGGGACTGGATTCCAGGATCCTGAGATCATGACCTGAGCCAAAGGCAGACACTTAACCCACTGAGCAACCAGTTCCCAACCTTGGGAAGGTTTTTATAACCTTTGAGTGCCTTTGGTTGTCCTCCTGTGAAAATAGGCTATTATTAGTATGAGTTATATATATATTTTGTGTAAGTATCACAGGTATGTTCCTAGAACTGTATATGTGAGGCACACACATGAATGCCACTGTGTTGGGTAGAAGACCCAGACAGTAGGCTATACTGGTTATGGACCTCACACTTGTAATTTTTTTTTTTAAAGATTTTATTTATTTATTTGACAGAGAGAGATCACAAGTAGACAGAGAGGCAAGCAGAGAGAGAAAGGAGGAAGCAGGCTCCCTGCTGAGCAGAGAGCCCGATGCGGGACTCGATCCCAGGACCCTGAGATCATGACCTGAGCCGAAGGCAGCGGCCCAACCCACTGAGCCACCCAGGCGCCCCAAAAATATTTATTTATTTATTTATTTATTTATTTATTTATTTATTTCTTTGACAGACAGAGATCACAAGTAGGCAGAGAGGCAGGCTGAGAGAGAGGAGGAAGCAGGCTCCCCGCTGAGCAGAGAGCCCGATGTGGGGCTCGATCCCAGGACCCTGGGATCATGACCTGAGCCAAAGGCAGAGGCCTTAACCCACTGAGCCACCCAGGGACCCCTCCACACTTGTAATTTTTTCACTCAGGCAGTTTTTCACAATTTTGAACTGTGTCTAAAAAACCAACTAGAGTGTTTGCTAGACCAAACTGTGTTTTTAAGAAAAACAAACAAGACAAAAGTCCTTTTCGAGGGAATCTGGGAAATCTTATAAATGGGTAATTGAAAACACTGTGGCACATAATGTCTTGGTGTCTTGTGATCAGATTCCCAGGGTCGGAGAGACCCAAGAAGGGCCAATTCCTCCTCATGAAGTGAATAGCGTGTTGTCATCTCTGAAGATTGGACCAGCTTGTCTTGTATAATCATTTTCTCGGGTTCCTAGGGTTTTAATATTAGTTTCATTGAGACGGACCTCATGTGCTCATCTGGTAACTCTTCAAGTCCCTGTATACAAAGACCATTTTGTAAGACTTCCGCATTATAGGACAGTTAATGAATTTTGCTGAGATATTAGTGATGTCGTAGGCTTTCGAAACCTCACTTGGCTAGTCACGGTGGCCGGCAGGTTCCAGCAGAGCCAAACTGGGAGTTTCTGTGATCACAATAGGTAGGATTTATGGGACACTGGCTGTGCGTCGGGTGCTCTGTTTCCTGGTTAAACACAGAATCCTGATTAACCCTCAAATTAGACAAAGGAGGAACCAGTGTCCTCCTTCTTGTTCAGGTGAGGAAACAGGCTCGGAGGAGTTAAGTATATTACCCAGCTTCACACAAAACTGAAAAACTGCCTGGTAACTTGGAACCAAGGTTCACATAGTATTTCAAATGCATTTGAAGCGTTAAGTTCTGTATGTCGTAGAGTCTGTGTGAAAAGCTCAAGAATAAGTCAGTCCTTTTCAGCGTCTAACCCCCTCACTCCATGCACTCACTCTATTTTTTTTTTAAAGATTTGTTTATTTATTTATTTGAGAGAGTGAGAGAGAGCATGAGTGCATGCTTGTGAGCTGGGGGGGGGGTGGTGGGCAGAGGAGAGAGTCCCAAGCAGACTCCCCACTGACCGTGGGGTCTAATGCAGGGCTCGATCTCATGAGCCTGAGATCAGGATCTGAGGCAAAACCAAGAGTCAGATGCTTAACTAAGCCACCAGGCACCCTGTTTTTTTAAAGATTTATTTATTTGAGAGAAAGGGAGAGAGCGCACGCTGACTCTGACTTCAGAACTACTCTCAGACTCGATGGAACTCATCTTCTCACCCTGACATTTGAGGCTGTCTGCTGTTGGAGCCCAGTCTCATTTCCTGGGCTGTTACTCACTGGAGGTCTTTGCTCTAGGCAAGCTGTCTCATTCCTGTCTTTGAAATCTGGGTGGGTAGGCCTTTGTGCCTCTGTCTATGTTTTAACCTGAGTTGGAGCATCTGCCAGAATTTCCTCCTTTCTAAGACTGAACATATTCCAGTGTCTCTCTCTACCTCTTGTTGTTTATCCATTCTTCCATCCGTGGACTTGGGCTGCTTCCGCCTTTTGCCGCGGGGATCAGTGCTGTGCTGGACCTGGGCATACAGATCACCATTTTGAGTGTCTGGCAATTCATATTATTAAAAAATTTTTTTGGAGACTACAGCTGTCTTTGTGAAATTTTTTTAAAAATAGGAGTTCAGTCATTACTGAAAACCTGAGTTCTCTTATGCCACTCTTTGGGGGAACATTATGTTGGTCATGCCCATCCTTTTAGACCTGCTCACATCTTCCGACTTTCTGGATCGTTTTTGGACCTCTGCAGTTCACAGGGACTGTTCCCTCACATAGACCCAAAGCACTCACCTAGGCAGTAAGAAGATGAATGACTCGTCTAACCAGGAATCGCTGAAATCTTATTTCATCTCTTTTTGTGGCTCAACAACTCTTTAAGTTTTACGTTTGATGATACAGAAGTCTTACCTCGTCAGTCTCACCCCCTAAGCTCTAGTATAAGCCACTCAGAAGCACAGACCACAGGAGCGTCTTTGAGTTCCCACTATGCCTCACTGATGTTGTGCATAAAGAAGGCCCTTAGTGACTGCCTTGCTCACTTCTTCAGAGGTTGTAGCCTGAGTTCAGTGGGAAGGGGCATTTTTCCCTGGCTCCCGACCCATGCTGGATTTGAAGTGTTATCGCCGTACCGTTGAGAGTGGCTTGGATCCCGGGTTTTGGAGGAATCTTATGCATTCTTTAATACTTTTTTGGGGGCCATTTTAGGCTAAATTGTTAGCACTAAGTAAGATAATTCATGAAATGTTGCCTGTTGCCTTGCCTTTCTCCTGGTTTATTTCTCTGACATTCAAGGGTGATTTTTATACAGTGTCTTACATGTCTTCATGATGGAGGCATAAACTTTGTGTGCTGGGATAAACGTTAAAAAAAAAAATCTTTTCTGTTGAGATAAGAAATTTTCCCTGTAACTACATACTTTCCTCTCCCTCGTCCTTTTTCATTTAACCCTGGTGGCATGAGGGTTTCAGCATTCCTCAGGTACTCAGATAGGAGGCTTTTACCCACCAGAGTGGCTCTCTATCATACAAAGGTGAAGATGCTCTCGGAAGGCCTTGGACAACCCGGGTTTCTACTGGCATTTTGCTTGGTCCCTTTTCTCCTGAGCTGCACAGGCCTAACAAATAGCATGGATGGTGTGCTCTGAGGAAAAGAGACTGGACTCTTGGCTCCTTGTCCTAGCTGCACTTGTGGTAGAAAATGACCACTTAACTTCTTTGTGTTCTGTTGTTATGGGCAGTAAGATGGAGAGTCTCAGGGCGACTGAGGGAGAGTTTAGTAAAAAGGTGTTTAAGTGCACATTTTATGCCAGCACTTTTTTTTTTTTTAATAGATTTTATTTATTTGAGAGAGCAGAGCAAGCACGGATGGGGGAGGAGGCAGAGGGGGAGGAAGAAGCAGACTCTTCCCAACCCCCTCCACTGAGCAGGGAGCCTGATGGGGGGCTTGGTTCCAGCACCCTGAGATTACGATCTGAGCTGAAGGCAGATGCTTAACCAACTGAGCCACACAGGCACCTCTGTGTGAGCACTTCAATAGGTCTGGGGATGAGTTGCTCAGGAACTGTGGAGACTGGAACACAAATAACTAAAATTCATTCTGAAGTTGGTAGAGAAGCTGGGAGATAGGCAGATGGGGATGCCTGGTTAGAGCCTCAGCAAAGCAGGGGCTTTAAAAACATAGTTTGAAAGAAATCGATATTGAAAGCAGCATCAAAGAAGTCAGGGTGGTGAAAACAAGTCATTGTGAGGTTTTCATATGTGTATTTTATGGTTTAGTTATAATTTTATTTTCAATTTCATATGGGGAGTTGACATGTAAACTTTCAGAATTTAGGGCTTCTAAAGATCTTAATGTTGCCCGGGGAAGAACTGTGATGTGAAAGATGTGAAACTCTTCCGACTTTTCTTTGTACATACACTAATGTTTCGTTCATTTAGCATTGTGGTCAAACGTGCGTACAGTGCCACGTAATTGAGACTTGAAAAATATCCAAACTGTGCTTCACTATTTAACTTGAAACTTTCTTTGGTTTCTTTTGGTTAGATACCGTTCCAAAATGTATTGTGTATATCCTTGTCATCCAAACCAGAACACTGTCTCTCATGCTGTCCTTTGATGGCCGTGCTGTGTTGACCCGGTGCTGGGTGATAAAGCACTCGGGCCAGCTAAGCCGGGCTGTTGGCTCTTACTCTAAACAGCTCTTCATTTTGATGCTTTCAGAATTATTTTGATCACTTCTTATTCCTTTTTTTAATTTCTTGCTTTGCTTCTCTTCCCCTCTGTCTCTTTTCCTTTTTCCATTAATGACCATTGTTTCTTCCCTTAGGGTAGGAGTTCTTTTTTTTAATTTATTTATCATTTATTTATTTATATATTTATTATGTTGTGTTATGTCATGTCCGTCACGTTACAGTACATCGTTAGTTTTTGATGTAGCGTTCCGTGATTCATTGTTTGCATATAACACCCAGTGCTCCATGCAACACGTGCGCTTAATACCCATCACGGGCCTTACCCATCTCCCCACCTCCTTCCCTCTGAGACCCTCAGTTTGTTTCTCAGTCCACAATCTCCTATGGTTCATCTCCCCGTCTGATTTCCCACCCCCCCTTCATTTTTCCTTTCCTTCTCCTAATGTCCTCCATGCTATTCCTTATGCTCCACAAGTAAGTGAAACCATATGATAATTGACTCTCTCTGCTTGACTTATTTCACTCAGCATAATCTCTTCCAGTCCCATCCATGTTGATGCAAAAGTTGGGTATTCATCCTTTCTGATGGAGGCATAATACTTCATTGTATATATGGACCACATCTTCTTTATCCATTTGTCCCTTGAGGGGCATCTTGGTTCTTTTCACAGTTTGTCGACTGTGGCCATTGCTGCTATGAACATTGGGGTACAGATGGCCCTTCTTTTCACTACATCTGTATCTTTGGGATGAATACCCAGTAGTGCAATTCCTGGGTCATAGGGTAGGTCCAGTCAACAAAACTAAGAGGCAACCCCTGGAACAGGAGAAGGTATTTGCAAATGACACTACGGACAAAGGGCTGGTATCCAAGATCTAGAAGAATAGGAGTTCTCAACTCAGTTTATCAACTGTATGCAAACTGTTATAAATCTATCACATTTATGTTTTTTTCTGGTGAGAAGTTGGAAGTCCCATAGCTTTCATTGGCATTTCAGAGGGATTGACAACTTGAAAAAGGTTAAGAAGTACTCTGCTGCAGTATTTGTTAAACTATAAGTTTCAACCTATTAATGGGTGATAAAAACCACTTGGTGGGTTAGGACCAGCAGTTTTTAAAAAAAAAAAAACTGTAATGACTAGAATTGAACAAATACTATTAGTGTGTCACAGACTGTGAGAGTACTTAGGGTTTTGTGGAGGTTTTGTTTTATACATATGTGTGTACCTGTATGTAATATACACTTGAGTACACACACACTTCATCGTGATGAAAATTTATTTCTTACAGTGAGTCACAGTTGACCGTCTGAGACATACGGCTACAGAATGGCCCCGATTTAGAGATGCTGCGGCTGTTCCTCTGTAGTGTGCTGAGTTTATTAGAAATGTGGCTAAGATGAAAGTGAGTGAGGCCAGAAGGATTTTCTCTCCTTTTAGAAATGTTTACAGAATTGATTACTTTGGAATACTTAAAGAGGAAAGTAAGATAGAAGGGTAGGTCAGGAGAGACACTGTCATGGTTGCTGCCATTACGATTAAAACACGGTTCTGTGGGTCCTGAAGGGGAAGACCACAAGCTGTGGTTTTCACCTGTGGTTACACGTGACTTTATCTGGGGAGACTTAAAAAATTGTTCTAAAAGATTTTATTTATTTATTTATTTGAGAGAGAGATAGCAAGAGAAAGCAGGAGACAGGGCGGGATGTTGGGGGGGGCGGTGAAGGGGCAGAGAGAAAGGGAGAAGGAGGCACCCCACTGAGTGGGGAGGCCAACACGGGGTTAGCCCTAGGACCCTGGCATCATGACCCGAGCCAAAGACAGAGGCTTAACCGATTGAGCCACAACTGGGGAGACCTTAAAAGATGCAAATGCCTGATCTTTGGGTTACATATATTGGGGGCCTTTCTTTTGCGTCCTGAATTGCTGGGTGCAGGTCCTCCAGGAAGGCCTTCAGTTTTCTCTGTGATCACAATAGGAATACTCTGGAGTATTATTTGGTTATGCACAAGGCATCTGTTCTGGAATGCTGCAGATATCTGAAATATGAAGACGGAGATTGTTTTGACTTAGGAATGTTTGTACATTCTTGATTTAATGTCTGCCCTTGAGAAATGAAAGATAAAGTTGCTAATCGAATGTGCCATTTATAAAAAGTTAGAGCTTTTCCTCTCTCTCTCCCTTTTCTTTCCTCCTTGTTCCCTCCCCCACCCCCAGCTTCCTTCTTCCTCCCCTGCCCCTCCTCTCCCCTCTCTCCTTCCCCTCCCCTTCACCTCCTTTTTCCTTCCTAGGTAGCAGAGGCTAGTCCCACAGGGCAGCAGGACTAAAGGGGGCTTTCCCGTGTCGTGGTGGTAGTGTGTGTGTGCCTGAGTCCTTGTGGGCACCAAGGGCTGGGAACGTGGAGGTGGTGAGCCGGGAAGTGGCAGAGATGGTTAGGAGGGTGGTTAGGAGGAAGTTAGGAGGTTGATTGAGCAAATACGTACATACACACTAGGGAAATGAGAGCCAGACTTGTCTCCATTAGAGAAGGTAGATAGAACCTAATTGGGAGATAGTCTGGGCCGTTCCGGGGAAGAAGTCCATTGCAGTGTAATCTGCTTAATGGGAGAATCCGGATTCCAGTCGGAGTTTCTCTGGGTTCTTTGGGGCCTCAGGGACAAAATTGAGACGTGAGCGCAGCCATCGAAGTGGTCTGCTGAGAAATGAACTGAGCTGCGGGAGGCCTTTTGTGGGCCTCGTTGACTATCCGAGCTGGACACAGGTTACGCGCACGTTACCCATCCAGTGAGTGAGTGGAACTCGGGGCAGCGGGCAGGGGGAGGGGATGATGTTTGTTGCTCCCTTTTGTAAAGCTCTATAAGCTTTGCTTTTTTTCCTCCTTTTTTTCTTTGTGGCATATTCAGAATAAACTGGACACACCCAGCCCTTAGTACTTACTACTGGACGCTAAGAAACCCTGTGTCCTGTCTCCAACCTCTTAACGCCAATGGCTGCTGAATGAGTTGGTGCAGAGTTCTTTTTAGAGCCTGGTGTAATAAACAGACGCCAACTTTAAATAATACACCGTGGCTTGTTAGAAAAATAATGATGTCTTCTCATTTGGAAGCCCAGATGTTAATTGACGTGAACATGAACTGTCTGGTACTGTTGTCCTGAACCCCGGAGAGCAGGTGTAGTCCAGTACCGCAGCTGCCCATATGTGGAGTGCAGAGCTGCGAGGGCCCGAGTGGAATCGTAAGCCCCTTGCAGCCAGGCAGCTGCAGTGAGGAACCCTTCTGTGTCTCCAGAAAGTTGGACTGTGACGGAACATTGGAGTTACTCTGTTGACACAGTGTGGGAATATTTAAATCTTTGACAAACGCACATAGACCCTTCTAGAAGAAACCCACAAACAGCAAGGGCAGGTGTCCCGGTAGAGGACAAGACCGAGTGAGGCCTTCGAGATTAGAGGCTCCGTATCTGGAACACGGACACAAAGTAGCGTGGAGAGAGAGTGCTGTTTCTTGCCCTGCTTCCTTGTTTAGGTTGATAAAGCTTGTCCTGCTTGACTCCTTTTCTGCTTCGTCCTGAGTTGTGTTGGGGTACTGGTAATTGTTGCTGGGTAACAAACCAGCTCCCCAAATTAGTGGCCTAGAACAATAGCCATTTATTTGTGCCCATTCTCTGGGGTAGCAGTTTTGGCG
Source organism: Lutra lutra (assembly GCF_902655055.1). Taxonomy (NCBI): domain Eukaryota; kingdom Metazoa; phylum Chordata; class Mammalia; order Carnivora; family Mustelidae; genus Lutra; species Lutra lutra. Next base: position 4,151,345 of record NC_062280.1, read on the forward strand.
GACTTGAGCTTGCTCCATCTCCTGCTGGTCTCAGCCGGGATCATGCGTCTGACTTGAGGCATCTGGTGGCCTGACTGGGGCTGGCTGGCTTAGAATGGCTTCGTCCCAGCTGGGTGCCAGGCTCAGGGCACCCAGCCATGCGTGGGGCTCAGGCCCATTCATGTCCTGGCTTCCAGTCACAGCCATGAAATAGGGGTTCATCCTGCGCAGGTACTTTTCAAGCCTCTGCTGTGTGTCATCTTGTAATGTCCCACTGGACATTTGATAGGTCACATGGACAAGTCCAAGTTGAAGGCCGGAGGAATAAACTATCTCGTTAGAAAGAGTGGCAAAGTTAGATTTCAGAGGGTTATGCCTCCAAGGGTGGAAGGGTTGTTCTGGCCATCTTTGCGAACAGTGTCCCGCAGTGGGAACCTGCAGGGAAAGGATAGAGTAAGGATTTGTTTGGTGGCAACACATGGCATGAAGGTTTCATAACATATCAGGCACCATAAGCAGTGTACTTGCGACTACAGTTCAGCAGAAGAAGAGTTCTGGGAGAGTGACTTTCTTAGTGACAGATGGGCCCCATTAAAGCCCATCATTCGGTTTACAAGTCTCGACGGGGCATCCTCAATGGGCCAGGCCTTTTTGAGGTGATAGGGAGAGAATGGGGGGGGCGGGGCGGGGAGAACTCATAATTCAGTATGTATAAAATTCACAGGCAACAAAGAGAAGCTTATAGCCCAGTCGTGTGGCTTTTGATTTTGGGTTTGAGGCAGCAAAGTTGTTCTCTGTCAGAATGCTATGGAGGCAGATTTTTATCAAGAATTTAGCCACCGGGAAGTTTGGTTTTAAAGAGCAACTTGACCATTGGTTTCTCTGCCAACAGCAAATATTTGTCTCAATTATTATGTTCTAGAAATTACCTAAAAAAGGGCAGTCTTGTGCTTTTCTACTGAAGAAGACCGATCTTTTAATCAGCAGATATTAAAAGAATAACTGGTCATTACATTTTTGTATCTACCAGTGTAGCTAATTCTGGTATATTCGTTAGAAGTGATTATGCCCATTACTCAGTCTCCAGCATCTCCCACCTACTTGCCCAGGTAGGCTGGAGTGGGAAGAAACCTTTTAGAAAACGTGGGGAGTTGGGAAACTTGGAATCTTGTCAGGCCAGATTAATTGGTCCTACTGATAGAATGTTAGAAATGAATGTCAGAAATAAATGTAGAAAATTGCGTGGGAACAGAGTTTTCTTTCACAACAGTGGCCTTGCCTATGTTTGACAGGATGAAAAAGTATGTGTAGAGATGACCTGTTCAGTTTTCTGGGTTGGAAGAGAAAGTCTTTTGTAGTTAAAATAACTGTGACCCATGTTAAAAAAAAAAAAAAAAAGTCAGTACACTCACACTGTTCTGTTTTCTATTCTGTTCAGTTTTCCAGAAGGATCTGACAATCTCGAATCCAGTGGTGGCAATATGGGGAAAATTTGTCGCTCTAAAAATGCCACCTTTTGTTGCATGACACTGGAAGGATGGGGAAGTTAAAGTTAGAGCTGACTTCTTTCCCTTCTTTTTTTCTTTCACCTCTTTCTTTAAAAAAAAAAAAAAATCATTTACGTATTATTGTTCATGTTTCCACACTACCCCCAACCCATGATGTTGAAACTGAAAGGAAAAACGAAGCCACTAAAATGAGTTCCAGTTACGTGACTTTTGCTCACAGCCTGCTAGTCTTTGTACGGAATGAGCTGAACTGGACGACTCTTGCTGCGGGGAATCCTGATCAAAATGAAAGGGAAGATTAATTGTGTTCCACTTTGTAGTGTGAGAGGGTTCATGTCTGCAGAAATACAGCATCGATCCCTCCAGAAGTACATTTGCATTCCACATTGCATTTAAATTTCACATTAAATGGATTCTCCTTTAGAAAATACATTTAAATTCTGATGTTATAATACGTTAGATAGAATATGAGATTATGTTGTTCGAACACCCAAGGGATAACTATGGCTCTCATATGGGGTCGTATGCTGTCTGGGCCCACTGGAGAGATTGACAGGCTGGGGTAAGGCCAGCCCCAAAGTAGAGGGTCTGGCTGGTAGGTCTGGATGTGGTTCAGACAGAGCGAGATGCTGGGTTACAGTGGATTGAAACAGCAGGGTAGAGATGAGAGAAGGAGACACCGGTTCTAACCGGAGTAAGGGAAAGTATAGCTGTTGCTCAAAATTAGCTGTGGTTGGTGACGAAATTTTTGGCAAGTGTGACAGGACTGTGGAGAACTCTTATCCAGGATCATAAACTAATCTGGAGATTTACTTTGAAAGGTATTTTCAACATATAAATCTGTGCCTTCCATTTATCAGCAAAATGAATAAACATTATTGACCAGCTGTCTTTGGAGATATTAAGTGTTCTTGAAAAATATGAATGGTCAAGTAGTAGAACCAGTTTTCTTTTTAAAAGGGCGAAGCCATGAGTCGCTGAGATTTAAGATGTTAAAACACATCCTGTGTAATGATGAGGGTATGTGTGCTCTCTCTTCCTCAGACGTACATCGGAAGCGTGGTCATATCCGTTAACCCGTACCGGCCCTTGCCCATTTACTCACCCGAGAAAGTAGAAGATTACAGGAACAGAAATTTCTATGAACTGAGCCCTCACATGTAAGTATGGGATTAAAGCATCAAGTTTCTCTTTCACTGCAGAGATGTGTAGTGGACAGATGTGTCCAGCTGTTTCCTTTGACTCTCAGGAAAATGTTTTCGTCATTTTTTAAAATTAGATGGAGGAATGTGTAAGTTAATTGTTAGGCCCTTATTTTAAATTTCAAAAAAGGCAGAATACTTCATTTGGCGTCAGGCTCCTTAAGTTCTGAAATATTTGGGTTCAGTATGTAAAATATGTTCTGTTGCAAATTATATGTAAGTAGCAGCTGCTGCTAATTATTTTTGCAAATAAAACAAGAATGCACATTGTTTATTCTTTTAAAGATCCCAGGCAGTATTTTCATGGGTTGGGTCAAGAAAGATCCCGAGTGTTGGGTTGTGTAATGGTTTTGAGCGAAAAGAGTGAGTAACGCCTCCGGTTAGTAATTTTCACAGACTCTGACATCGTTCACCAAATGTGTGCATGAGGCCGATGGTTTCACCTTCCCGGAAGCCAGTCGCTTGTTTGATTTTTTCCTGAAGGTCACTCATTAGTGTAAAGAATTCCTGTAAATAACAATCGACAATAATTACGTAGCACCAGGTTGAAGAGCTCTGAATGGAAGCAGAAGAGCCCGCAGACTTCTGGTCGTGGTCTCACAGAACAGCATTTTCTCTCTCTGATTGAAGATAAGCTGTTACTTTTGACAGAAAATAAAATCTAATAATTAAAGCATATGGATACCCTAGTCTTAGATGTTTCTCTTGATAGCATGGCACATACTGACATTTTTGGCCTGTTTGGAACTAAAAATGTAAGGACTCCCTGAACACGGTTGCTGAAAGCTAAATACTGTCTATTTTGCCGACTGAGTGGGTTCTGATTGTTCTGTTTTTTTCTACGAGTAGATTTTGCAAGTCATCTTGTTTCGTCTTGCCTGGAGAAAAATAAACTCTTGAAATTTGTTTTATAAAATTCTCTCTGTTGTAGTTAAGTCACTGTAATGAAATCCTTTATTTGATGACTGAATCTCTGTCTTAAATTCTAGGCCTTGAAACCACACTTCTCAAAGTCAGATGCTTAGATCAGGGGTGGTAGGGTCCCTCAGGAGCTTATGCAACATCTGGTCTCCTAGGCTTACCTCTAACAAGCCGGGAATCCTGTTTCTCACAGGCTTTCCGGGTGCTCCTTGCGTCCGTGCAGGTCTGAGAGCGCGCTGCCTCTGGTCGGTGGTCACCGGCGTTTGACCCCCTTCACTGCTTGTAGCAAATTGTGATCATTCCTGCAAGGAATCTTCATAATGTAATAATGGCTTGTATTTATTGCGTATTTACATGCATGATAACTCATTTTATTCTCAAAATAATTCCGTGAGGTGTAAATACGGTTACAAATGGGGAAATTTTCCCAAAGCCACGCAGCTCATGGGAGGGGAGCTGGGCTGTGGACATAGTCATCCGCTGCGCATCTCAGCTAGAAACAGGCTCTGTCGTTTTCTTGGTGGGGCTCCTTCTGTGTGTCTCTGTCCGCATCCCAGGCCTCCAAGGTAACCTTAGCGGTGCCTCACTTTATCTCCAGCCGGCGCGTCTTTCTTACATCGCAGCTTTGATCTCCAGGTTGGGGATGTTTAGATATGGAAGAGATGTCTATTCTAGAACACAGAAGTCCATGCTCTGTAATAGCCATTTTTATCCCCACTCCGCAAAGATTTCTAAGAGTCTGTGTGGCACTGCTATCCTCCTTTACCCCCCTTACTTCCCAAGGAAAACAGCTACAATCAGCTGTAAGATAAATACCCAGTGTGCTTAGAATAAAGACAAAATCTTTTTTTTTTCTTTTACTCAGTAAATGTTTATTAGATTGAGTTAGGCAACAAGACTTTTCACCATGGTCTCGGAAACAGTCCTGGGGCGACCGTGCAAGGTCCAAGTTTACATAATGAATCTGAATTCGCCAGATCTGAGTCAGGCCTTCCCATCTCGCTTTGTCCTTTAAGTCCTCGCCACACGCAGTCCCACCGGTCCTATTTGCACATCCTGTGCCTTCTGCCTGGAATGTTCTTCCCTCCTTTTTCCCCAGGGCAACTCCTGTTCTTCCTTAGTTCTCAGATTGCCTTAGACCTCCCCAGGGAAGAGCGGTCCCTCGCCTCCTCCCGGCCAAGGTCAGAGGCATTGCCCTTGTCACAGTTAAGCTGAACACTGGTTTATGGGATTTTTTGATCTGTGTCAGCCTCACCTGCCATGCTGGCTCACCATAACATTATGAGCACCTCAAAGTAAATTAAGTGCTGAGAGTATGTTGAGTAGGACTTGGGTTCCAGTCCCAACACTTCCACTCACAAGCTATGTAATCTTGAGCAAATTGAAAAAAAAAAAAAACTTCAACTCAGAACTTAAGCAGTTTGCTCTGCTCAGTGGGAAAATAATGATTAACTTCTAGGATTCTTGGGAGGGGTAGATACCTCGTAGCTATTTAGATAATATAATTACCCGGTATATGTCAGGTGCTTAGTATGGCATGGACCATAGCCCTCTAGGAAAGGAGAGCAGCTGCGGTCACCAGTGCTAAGTGTAATTATTGTAATAATGAGAAGTATGGGACACATTTTGAACATCCTAACATGCCCTTTCTTACCAGTTTCTCCTCCATGGTGGGATGTTTACCACTTCCTTTATTTTTTTAAGGATTATTTATTTCAGAGAGCAAGAGAGAGAGAAAGCTCGTGTGGGAGGGTTAGAAGGAGGGGGAGAGAGAATTTCAAGCAGACTCGGTGCTGAGCAGGGAGCCTGACGCCCAGTCTCAGGACCTTGAGATCCCCACCCAAGCTGAAACCAAGAGTCGGACGCTTAACCAGCTGTGCCACCCAGGCTCCCCTCCACTTCCCTTTAAAGCATTTTTCCCGAGTCATTCCTTGTATGTGTCCAACTTTGATAGTGTCTGAAATGGGGTCAGTGCTAGCTGGGTTTCCTACTAAAACCTAGTCTGACGTTCTCAAATAGGAATTTTGCAGTATAATAAGATAGATGATTTAGGCCTTTGATGTATTGTAACCATAACTGTTTTAAGAACTTGATCCCAATTTGAATAAAAAATGTAAACAGCCGCTCAGACCATGTATACTTTGAAAATTTTGCCAATTAATTTACCCCAGATGACATTTGGAATTTAATTTGACCTGGTGTTGACTGTTAGTCTTCAAAAACACCCAGGTTCTTCCTTTATAGCTCGTGTGTTTTTGAAGGTGTCCAGAAATGATCTTTCTCTTTAAAATTTCAGATCATTGAAAAATATTTACATTTCATGTAGGTACATGACTTTGAGATAGTGTCCATGTATAGATGAATAAAATGAAAATAAACAGTGGTTTCGTACTTTTTTTTTTTTAAGATTTTGTTTATTTAACAGAGAGAGATCACAAGCAGGCAGAGAGGCAGGCAGAGAGAGAGGAGGAAGCAGGCTCCCTGCTGAGCAGAGATCCCGATGTGGGGCTCGATCCCAGGACTCTGAGATCATGACCTGAGCCGAAGGCAGAGGCTTTAACCCACTGAGCCACCCAGGCGCCCCTGGTTTCATACTTATATTACTTTTCGAGGGTGTTTTCTGTGGTCATACCTCTTCTCTTCTCCATTCTTCTCTGAACTCGTCCCCCTCTATGTTCGGAGCCCCACCTCGAGTGTGGTGTCACTGCGGTCATGCACAGAGAAAGGAGGGCTCCGAGACGCAGCTGAGATGACACCGTCTGCCTGTCTCATTGTGTGAAGAGTGCCTCTCCAGTGTGATTCTAAGGTTCTTTGCACATTACGAATTTTTTTTAACGTATCCTAGTGAGGACTTAGTACCTTCAGACAACTCCAGAACTGTATTCATGGAGAACTACCCCAGATCACCCAACCTCGTAGACAGGAAGGAATGACAGGGAAGAGATGAGGATATGAGGAAAATAACTGAACTCCTTGGTTTCCCTCCACTCAGAATAGCACCAGGCCAATCCGTGTGATATTTTACTTACCAAATCCACTGGCCTTTGTTGGGTGACTGCTTTTTGACCTTTGCAGCTCTAGATACAGTTTATTATTATCCTGTGGATCTTCCTAAAAGCAGAGCATGCTACTTCCCTTCCTAGTTGAGTGACCTCCGGGTTTCGTGGCTTGGTATTGAGGCCTCGTGCAGTTCAGCCCTAGCTCTCCTCTCTGGGCCCACACGCCAGCAAGTGCCTTCACGGAACCTCCTTTTGAGCCCCAGCATTTTATGTCTTCTTCTTTCCACTCCTACTACATACCCTGTCTCTACGGTTAAAACCTTGCCAGTCTCCTCGGGACTGTTCTGAAAGCTCAGTGCACACGTGACTTCTGCCTGAGTTACTGGAACCCTACCCCTTGTGTTTCTTTGTCATCCTCTTTAATGAGATGGAAGCTTCTATGGGTCAGGATCCTTCCCCTGCATATGTCTGTGGCTTTTTCATTGCTTTTCTCTTAAGAGCTCAGTGACTATGGAACAAAAGAGGTTTTAAATAATTTTTCATTTCATTTTACCTGTGTTATCTCGTTGCTGGTATTTCAGTGAACTCTAAACCGTTCTTAGTAGGATATTTACAGTGTTAATTAAAATTTTCTTGGAGTATAATGAGAATTTCTTCTCCTTATAAAAAAGAAAGCTAATAATATCATTTTATGGTGCTCTTTAAATCCTGAATGTTCAGGTTCCATTTATTTGTGATCTAGAGCACCTTTACTGTCTGATAGAGTGTCTAGCCGAGGGAGCACGGCGACACAGAAGGAAGAGTGTGTTGTAACCAGCATCCCCTCCTGGTGGTCGCAGCCCAAGAGCCAGCTGAAATATGTCCTTAGCTCGGGATATAATGTGGTAGCCGTGTTCCGTCAGGCATTACGAGCACTATGTGAAGCACACAGTCTTTCTCTGTTAGTAAAGGAAAAACCCTGCAACAAGTTTTAAAACCTGAGAAAAGTGCCTTAAGCCTTTGAAAAATTTGGCTATTCTCACCTAAAAATGAGAAAGTAATCAATGGGAGGATTTGAACAGTGCTCATGTTAGTGGTCCAGACATGAGTCCTCTGTCATTAGGGACCTTTTGGTTCCTAATTCTGGGCCAGATGGATCTGCAGGACCACATGCCATTGCCCAGAGAGTGACATTGCTGGAAGGCTTGTGTGTTTTACGTCTTTGTTACTCCTGTTGTCATCCTACTGGAAGGTAAACCAGGTAAATGTTACAAAGAATATTTCCAGCCGTATCTCAAGATGTGCTATAGTGGTGGCTGTCCGGAGCTTGGCGTCAAGGTCCAGGACAGACGATCCAGATGTCCTCCCTTTTGTGATATCTGTATTTTTCTCTACAGCAGAGTTGGAATTCTTTGAGGAAAATTGCATTTTTTTTTTTTTTTTGAGAACTCTTATGACCGTTAGACCCTGAATTCTCAGAGAAGTAGTTTGTATAGCGGAGTGTGAAAGCACTTTTTTTTTTTTTTTTAAAGATTTTATTTGACAGAGAGAGAGAGATCACAAGTAGGCAGAGAGAGAGAGAGAGAGGGAAGCAGGCTCCCCGCTGAGCAGAGAGCCCCATGTGGGGCTCGATCCCAGGACCCTGAGATCATGACCTGAGCTGAAGGCAGAGGCTTTAACCCACTGAGCCACCCAGGTACCCCTGAAAGCGCTTTTTTAAGGAGAAAGAGAGAAAGTTAGGTGATGGGGCGTTACCTTGCTGAGGCTTTTGTCTTATTCCTCTCCTCTCAGTTTTCGGAATAACTGAGCCTCTGATGGGTTCTGCACCTCTCTGAAACTTACTTGCAGAATCAGATTTTGGGCTTTCCCATCTAACGTGCTTTCTACTTCCTGCTTTAGAAAAGTTACTCATTTACTGAGCACGTATTTGCGGAGCGCTCACCGCGTTCCAGGCTGTCTGGTAGGCCCTGGGGTGCGGTTGTGAACAAAGCAGATAAAGTTCTTGTCTTCTTGATGGAGACACTGTCTTCTCCTAACATAAGTATACAGAAACCAAGATCATTCCAACCACCAGTCAGGAGGAGAAAGGATGGACAAAGGGAGGGAAGCTTTTGTGAAAACCAAATGAAGGTCGATGGTTATCTTAGAAAGCGCCATTGATGCCTGTTGTCTCCTGCGGTTTGAGTCAGGAGCTGATAGGCTGTGGTCTGTGAGGTTTTGCATCTGTGTAGGCCTCTGACCTGGACGAGTGACTTGCTCAGGACAGAGTTCACATGTCATGAGTCCCGGTGTAGACTCCTTAAGCTAACATTTCCTGTTGGAATGACACCGTCTTGAAAATAGTTGAAATTGCCTTTCATCTTTCTGCATGAGTCCCATGGGTCAAAATAAGCAGAAGGCAGCCCCCGTGTTTGCTTTCAGTCTGCAGACATTGGATTCTGGACAACCACGGGCTGGAAAACTTCTTGATTTAGAGGGACTGCCAGAGGAGGAGGGGGAGGAGAGAGTTTGATCGTAGCTGGGCAGTGGAGATGTGGCAGTGAAGGGCAGCCATTAAATTGAAGGCTTCCCGGGGCTGCGGTGAGAAGGAACATTTGTGGGCCCGGCGCGTGTTCAGCTCCTTGGATGGAACTTACTGCCTTTGACTCTCAAGCTTTTATTCTCATTTTAATTGTTTTACTGGGTCTATACTCTTGGCAGAAAGACACCTCAGCAACTTCTCTTTCAGGTTAAAAACTTTTTTTTTTTAGAAGATTTTATTTATTTGACACAGACAGAGAGCACAAGCAGGGGGAGCAGGAGAGGGAGAAGCAGGCAGCCTGCTGAGCAGGGATCCCGATGTGGGGTTCAATCCCAGGGCAGTGGGATCACGATGCTTAAGTGACTGAGCAACCCAGGCGCCCCTCTGATTATGAACCATTTTAAACTAAAGTTGGAAGGTTGATTCTTTGCCACCATAATGTTTTTATCATGAAGCTCATTGTGATATGAGAATACATTCATTAATGAAAAGTTTTTCTGTGTGTCTGAGAAGTCTCAGATTCCTAATTATAGATCCTTGAGAATTTTTTTTAAAGATTTTATTTATTTATTTGACAGAAAGAGAGAACACAAGCAGGGGGAGCAACAGAAGGAAAGGGAGAAGCAGGCTCCCTGCTGAGTAGGGGGGAGCCCAACGTGGGACTCGATCCCAGACCCTGGGATCAGAACCTGAGCTGAAGGCAGATACTTAACCAGCTGAGCCACCCAGGCACCCCTGCCCCCGCCATGAGAATTTACATCCCTTCTCACAAAATGCACATCTCAGACTTGGAAGTTTATTTTGAAAAGTCTGTAATGCCAAGCCCACATTCATACCACAGTATGAATAACTAATACATAGTTATTTCAGTGATACCATCTCCAAGGGAAAAGTTTGGTTCTCAGCTAAATCGGTTTCTTCCTGCCATGATTTTACAGGTCTTTGACAGGCCCCAAGAAATTCTGCAACATTCAGATCCATTTCATCCAAAGGAGTGGCAATGAGGCCTCAGCCCTGAAGATGATTTGTCTAACACTTCATCTCCAGCAAAGAGAACTATAGTTGGAACCCATGTGGGGAGCCCTATCTAGAGAGGCTGTGTTTAGGGTCCGTGGCCAGGGACACCCCTTTTGTTCTTGAAGTAAGAAACATGGCCGAGGTCTGTTGCTGGGACTTGTTTGGCAGTAGGACAGGGTAGCTAGGGAAAGGGAGTGTGTGGGAGTTTGTCTGAACGGGGATCAGCAAATACTAGTCCTGATCCAGTCTGGGGCAGTTAACCAAGTCAGAGAGAATGGAAATAACGAGTTCAGTAAAGCGTGTAGGACCCCAGACTTAGGAGGCTGGAGAAGCAGGAGTGTGTCCTGGGGCTGTCTTGGGACAGAAATCCATACAAAAGGAAACAGGCCCTGTTGTGCCAGCCTCGGGAGGGGACTTGCTGCCCGCATTGCCCAAGATAGCTTTCTTCCCAGCTGCAGCCTGTCTCAGGGATCCCAGAGCCCCGTGTGGAAGTGATGGTTCATTCATTCAGTCTGCATTTTTAAGCATCTGCAATATGCGTGAGGTGCTGTGGATACAAAGTTGAATTTGTCCTTGAGGATCCACAGCCTGCTGTGGGAGAGAGACCAATAACTAACTACAGAAGGGAGAGAACTTCGTGATGAAGTGGGAGATATAGTGGGGCGCCTGGGTGGCTCAGGCGGTTGAGCATCTGACTCTCGATTTCAGTTCAGGTCATGATCTCAGGGTCGTGAGTTCAAGCCCCACATTGGGTTCCGTGCTGAGCATGGAGCCTGCTTAAGAGTTGCTCTCTCCTGGGGTGCCTGGGTGGCTTGGTCGGTTAAGTGTCTGCTTTCGGCTCAGGTCATGAACCCAGGGTCCTCGATCCAGTCCTGCTTTGGGCTCCCTAAGCAGCAGGGAGTGTGGTTCTCCTTCTCCCTTTGCCTTTCCCCCTTGCTTGTGCTCTCTCTCTCTATTGAATCTTAATCTAAATAAAATCTTTCCCGATCCCATCTTGATCAGGAGGGAGACAAACCATAAGAGACTCTTAATCTCACAAAACAAACTGAGGGTTGCTGGGAGTAGGGGGCTGTGGAGAGGGTGGTGGGGTGATAGACATTGGGAAGGGTATGTGCTATGATGAGTGCTGTGAAGTATGTAAGCCTGACAATTCACAGACCTGTACCCTTGGGGCAAATAATACATTACATGTTAATAAAAATAATTAAATAAAAAAATTAAATCTTAAAAAAACAATTCTCTCCTGCTCCTTCTACCTCTCCCCCACTCTCTCTTAAAAAAGATAAATAACTTATTTTTAGAAAAGGAGGGCGATGTAGAAAGAGCACATGTTATAATTTGCCCTGGACAGCCGGCTTCCTGTTGAAGGCGTGTAATTATCGACATGCCCCTTGCATTTCCAGAGGTGTCTGAGTTTGGGTCCCCATGGGCAAGGCACTTGGGTGTGTTGGGGAAGGGTGTGTGGCCATGTCTGAGGAGCTCAAAGATGGGACAGTGGGAGTCTTGCATGCGGAATTTGCCGTATAGATAAGGAATAGGATTTGAGGCCCAGGAAATAATTTTCCCATCAGAGGAGGCAGTGCTGATTCCTTCGTTCACTGTTTGCTCCATGAGTGCTGCCGTGGGCCAAGTACCAGCTCTTCAGGTGCTGTGCAAAGTCTGAGCCCTGCTGGGCTTCTGTTCCCAAAGGGAGACAGACAGTAACCAGGAGAAGTCACTAAAATAAAGGATGTTTCAGATGGTGACAGATGCTCTGGAGAATGACAGGGCTTCCTCTCTCCACTCCCATGTTCCCTAATTCCCAGTGTGGGTACAGAGTGGCCCGTGTGGGTTTAGGGAGGACAATGTGTGTCTAAGCACTCATTCCCAATACCGGATTCTTTCTGCTCATGCACAATCACTTAGCATTGACTTTTTCTAAAAGTGCTTCTGAAAGGTGTTAGGTGACATTTGAATTCCTCCTGAGTGTGTGAACTCACCTTGTAGTTCTTGTATTTTTAAGGTAATTACTTGTTTGTATCCGGTTGTCCTGGCCTTGTAGCTGGCTGCTTCTGTCGCTCGGCTCTGAGCTTCCTCCTCAGGTGGTTAAGATTTGGGAAGCAGAGGGGTGCCAGGTAGCTCAGTGGGTTAAGCCTCTGCCTTCAGCTCGGGTCGTGATCCTGGGGTCCTGCGATTGAGTCCCACATCGGACTCTGCTCAGCCCGGAGCCTGCTTCTCCCTCTCTCTCTGTCAAATAAATAAATAAAATCTTAAAGGAAAAAAAAGAAAAAGATTTGGGGAGCAGATAGACCAGCTTTGCTCTGTGCTAACTCCCTATCCCTGTGTTTTCTGTATTCAGGGTCCTTGGGTAGATATGTCTCCTATTATTTATTTTTTCACTTTTAAGATTTATTTATTTGAGAGCACATGCGTGCACGGGGGTGGGGGAGGGGCTGAGGGAGAGAGAAGAGAATCTGCAAGCCGACTCCCCACTGAGCATGCGGGGCCCCATCCCATGACCCTGAGACGTGACCTTAGCCAAAATCAAGAGACGCTCAACCGACTGAGCCTCCCAGGAACCCCTACATGTGTATATTACTAAGAGAGTGCAGTTGGCTTTTTTTTTTTTTTTTTGAATTCTTGTTTTTTATTCCTTAAACCTGATTGCTTAAAATGTCAACATTGAGACATTCACTCTTGCCATCATTTGCCATGTCCCTTATCTCCTGTTTGTTTTCTACCCCAATGGCTCAAGACCAGATGTTGTGCATTTTCTGACACCAGATATGTGTGTTCTCCTCACACCAGCTAATTCTCTGCCACCCGCTGCGTGTCTAACCATTCTCTTCAGTTCTGACACTGCCCAGAGCTGGTGCAGATTCCCCAGGCCAAGGGCTCGGTCCCAGCGGACGGCCCTGCTCTAGATGCCTGCAGGAAGTGGAGTGCCCAGGCGCCCTACACTTTTACCCAGCTGATTACAAACTTGGGGGTTCCCATAGTCTTGCTCAGGTTCAGTAATTTCCTGAATGACTCCTAGAACTCAGAAAACACCTTTGTTGATTTATTATAAAGGCTACAACTCAGGAACAACTAAATGGAAGCAATGCAGAGGGCTAGGTGTGGGGGAGGAGGGGCGCACAGCCCCCCGCCCTCTCTGGGCACGCCAGCTTGCCAGCCCATGGCTGCTTTCACCGGAATCTCCTTGTTCAAAAGTTTTTATAATCCAGTCAGAAGCTCTTCCTTCCCTTCCTGGGAGTGGGGAGATGGGACTGGAAGTTCCTACTCTATAGTCATGCCTTTGGTCTTTCTGGTGACCAGCCCTCATCCTGGAACTGCGCAGGGGTCCCACCATGAGTCGCCTCACTAGCAAAGACTCAGGTGTGTGTGAAAGGCACTTGTTAGGAAGAACAGAGAACATCCCTGTTACTCAGGAAATTCCAAGGGTTTCAGGAGCTCTGTGGTAGGAGTCCAACACAAAGACCCAATACATTTCTTATACCACAGATCTGGACACGTGCACACTTCACTCTTGAGTGTTAGCTTCCTGAAACCAAGTTAGTGTTGGGGTTTCTGTATGATGCACTGGAAACCGGAGCTAGTGGGCCTCCTTTTTCCCAGAGGTATCCTAAGGGTAGTTCACCAGTTCAATTCAGTAAACACTGAGTGTCATAAAGACCCGACTGTCAGCTCCCCTCTTAGGCACCCCCTCCACATGGGCCCTGGATCCCATCCAGCCCTTCTTGTGGTCCTTAAGGCTCTCACTCTGCCATTGTCTCTGTCCTCCACTGTATTCTCTTCTTTCTCCCTCTTCCATTCCCACCGACATACGTGCTGTACTGCTCCTCCTGATTCCATGTCTCCTAGTCATCACACCGTTTGTTTCCCTCAGTTACAAAGCTCTGAAAAAGTTGCAAAGCCTTGTCATGTTGGACTTTTATCTCCTTGCTCAATGGCAAGATAACTTGTGACCTCCACGATGTTCCATCCAGCTCTCAATTTTGAGCCCTTCTCTTCCTTTATCGGTAACATTTGACAGTATGACCAGTTCCTTCCCGAAACCCTTTCTCAGAACTGGGCTTTCTGGGGGCGCCTGGGTGGCTCAGTGGGTTAAGCCTCTGCCTTCGGCTCAGGTCATGAACTCCGGGTTCTGGGATCGAGCCCCGCATCGGGCTCTCTGCTCAGCGGGAAGCCTGCTTCCTCCTCTCTCTGCCTGCCTCTCTGCCTACTTGTGATCTCTCTCTGTCAAGGAAATAAATAAACTGTTCTCAAAATTAAAAAAAAAAAAAAAAAGAAAGAAAGAAAGAGAAAGAATCCGTCATTCTGGCCGCCGCAACTTCCGTGTCCCCCGCCCGCCGGCTGCTTCGTCTCAGCCCGCGCAGGGCGCACCACTTCTACCTCCGAATGTTGCTGGCGCGTCCAAGGGCCTGGCTCTGGCCCTTCCTTCTCCCTTCTGTAGGCGTTAGTCACAGGAGCCCGTGGGCCTTAAACGCCCTCTGCGTGCTGATGGATGCGCCCAGGTCTCCCGCAGGCCTCCTCCCCTGCGCCCCGGCAGTTCGGCTACACTCGACTCTGCCGCGTCTCCTTGCGAGTCCAGGGGGCGGCTGGAAGCTCAGCGTGTGTCCAGCCAGGCTCCTGGCGCCCCGCTCCGCCCGCTCCCGCCCCAGCCTGTGGCGGCGCCTTCTGTGGCTGCCCGGGGCTCACCCTTCCTTTCTTTCTCTCCCACCCGCCATTCACCGCTCCTCAGGTGGCGTCGGCGTCGGCTCTCCCTTGAGGAACGCGGTCGTCCCGCCCCGACGGCCGCCGCCCCGCGCTGCTCGGGTTCCACCTCGCCGCTGCCCGTCCCTCGCCGCTGCCCGTCCCTCGCCGCTTTTGTCTCCTCCGCCCGCACCTCAGCCCGCAGCCATCTCCTCTCCACAGACGTTGCAGCCGCTGGCTGACGCGATTTTCCTTGCCGATGCCTATCGCACTTCGTACTGTTTCTCTTTCTGCTCAAAAGCCTGTAGCGGCTCACATGTGTGCTTCGGGGCTCCGTGCTGTGGGCGTGACCAGCTGCCCCCCGCGTCCTTGGCTGAGGCCACACGGGTCCCCCTGCTGCCCCCCAGCATGCCGGATGCTGCGTTCCTGTTCTCACATCGAGGGGTGATTGTTCTCGGTCCAGTTAGGAAGTGTCCTTTAAAGAAAAAAGCTTTTTTATTTATTTGAGAGAGAGAGAGAGCGCGCGCGCACAAGCAGGGGGAGGGGCAGAGGCAGAGGGAGAAGCAGGCTCCCCACGGAGCAGGGAGCCCGATGCGGGGCTCGATCCCAGGACCCTGGGATCATGACCTGAGCGGAAGGCAGACCTTAACCAGCTGAGCCACCAGGCATCGGGGGAATGTCTTGTCAGTGACGACACTGCCTAAACTAGCAGACCCCGCCTGGATCACGCCTCATCTCTAGACTGTTATACTTTTCCTCGTTAGTCGTTATCTGATATTTCTCTGCGTGTTCATTCACTGATGTCCTCATCATTTGTCCCCTGGACAGGACTGCCGTCTCCATGAGAGCAGGGGCTCTGTTTACTTGGCATATCCACGGAGCTGCTGCGATGGAATCATGCGTGGCCGGGAGCAGCCCCTCCATAAATATTTGTTGGGTGAATGAATTTGGGGGCCCACTCTGTGTGCAGAAGCCGTGTCTGAAAGACACCCATGGTCTTTGTCGTCAAGAGTTTTCCAGGCTAGTTGGAGGGAGGAGGGAATAGCTACATAAATGGGTCATTTTCACAGAGCATCCTTGCAGTGACCGAGAAGTGCAGGAGAACTGGTGGGTTCGGAGATGCTGAAGGCACCTCCTGTGCTGAGTCTTTCGGAAGGAAATTCCAGAAATAGGTGGTTGCTGTGGTGTAGTAAGTGGCCATGGAGAAGATACAGCAAAAGGTCAGTTTGGGCTACAGCCCAGTGGACCAGGACTCTTGGGAAGGGGGAAGAGGCACTTGAGGTGAGAGCTACATGGAGAACTTTTTTTCTTTTCCTAAATAAAGCATTCAGATACCAGCGTCCTTGAATTCTTAGGAGGACTGAAGGATTATGAACTTTACTCCTAAGAGATAGGAAGAGAGTTTGAGGTGCAGGTGGCTCTACAGATCCCAAGCTTGTAAGTACGGGAAAATTGTCACCTTGCGTTTTTAGTCACCAACTGGGAAAAAATTTCAGACTCATTAAATATGCCTAAATGTGTATGTGTTTGAATGCAATGTTTTAATGAATGAGTGGTGAATGACTGAATGTTGAAATGACTTATAAGTGGAAACAGATGTTTATTCATTATGTTTTATGACAGAACCTTCTGTTGCTGTTGGTGATGAATCAGGTTATTCGGGAAGAGGAACATGTGATTCCATCAAAATCAGTATAATGATTTGGGGCCGGTATTGACTTCCTTTGGGTCGGAAGCCCTTCCCTCAGGATAGCGTTCGGTGTCTGGATGCATGGGGGTTCAGCTTGAGGTCTGCAAATTACATCCTCAGTTACATTAGCAACATCCTAAGCCTTATAGATGGCTCAGCCTAATTAAAAAAAATTAGCAGCAGAATACATTATAATGCATGTTTTCTACTAATCTTTTCCCTTTGGTCCACCTCAACAGCGAAAGACAAGCAGGCATCTGGACAGGGGAAAGATTTGGCTGGTTTCCTTTGGGCAGCGTGCGCAGGCGTGTGCTTTGGACCTTCCTAAGACCTTACATTGCCATCGGAAGAGCCCTTTTGCACTTTCATTTTCTATTTTCACAAAGTACGCATCTCTGAGGACTCTTGGATGGTCTTTCGGTGTTGCTTGGTTTTAATCTGTTGCTGTGATTGCTTTCAGAAGACGTTCTCATACTCTTGGACCCTCCCTCCCATTCTGTCTGTGTTTATAATTACCTTGGCCACTGTTAGGGATAGGTTAGGCCACTATTAAGGACAATTTGCTCATGGGAATAACATTACGGATAAAACCCAGGAAGGATGTGGAAGATGGCAGAATCCCCTCAGAGGGCAGGGAACTGTATTAAAGTGTTCCTGACGGGGGCGCCTGGGTGGCTCAGTGGGTTAAAGCCTTTGCCTTCGGCTCAGGTCATGATCCCGGGGTTCTGGGATCGAGCCCCACATCAGGCTCAGCAGGTCAGTTTGGGCTCACCCACTCTCTGCTCAGCAGGGAGCCTGCTTCCCCCTCTCTCTCTGCCTGCCTCTCTGCCTACTTGTGATTTCTGTCAAATAAATAAATAAAATCTTAAAAAAAAAAAGTGTTCCTGAGGTATCAGGATGTTAAGACATAACTGACACAGTGAACACGTGAGGCTATTTAAGACGACAGGGACCCGGGTGAGGCATTGCCATCTGGTGGCTCCTTACCTGGGACGTGGCTGTGAGGAAGGAGGAAGTGTGGACGTGTGTACGGGTGTTTGTTGGGCATTGTTCCTAAAACAAATAGAAACCACTGTGTCATGCTTTGCATATTTGCTTCCTTTCCATACCGTGACACAATGTTCACCATCACGGGCTTGTGTCTGATCGTGAACGCCATTCTTTGCCTCGCTGGATCGGTTAATGGGGGCATAAAGGAATCTGAAAACTTGGAAATCCCTGTCATTTTTTATATGTAGGGACTTGAACTCTTCTGCGGCTGTTTGAGTATGTCTGGCCTGGATCTTGAATAGGACTTTCAGGGACTATAGGGTTAAAATCAGCCTGAGGTAAACACTTCGGCTGTGGAAATGGAGAAGTGGAGTTTGAGTCAAGTTGTAGCTGGCGACCCGTTGGGCGTGAGCTCTCTCTGCTCGGCCCCTTCCTGCCTGCCCCCCTATGTCTTTCATCTCCCCCGACCTTGCATGCTGTCCCCCACTCCACGCTCCGCCACCTCTTCACGTGCTTCTCATCTTGCGCGGGTCGGAGGCACACACCGCATTTTGAAGCTTCTTCCCAGCAGCTCCCCTCATGGCCCTAATGCGTATTTCCCATAGCATGTGTTGTTATGTCACGATTGTTTGCCATGGTACCACGGGCTGTCTTACAGACTTCATTAATTGTTTCCTTTTTACGGATCGGATTTGTGCAGGAGGAGGCATCTTTGGGACGTAGGCCTTACGTTACACTCATTTTCTAACCTTAAGACCTCAGTGCTCTTAAAGTCCGTCCAGTGTGTTTGTTCGTAATTAACTTCAAGTAATAGCACGGTAATATACTGTGCAGATCGTAAAATATACACAAGAATGGGGGGGGATGAATAAAGACCTCAAAAAAGAAGGGTTTTTTTTTTAAGATTTTACTTATTTGACAGAGAAAATAAGTAGGCAGAAGGGCAGGCAGAGGGAGAGGGGGAAGCAGGCTCCCCGCTGAGCAGAGAGCCCGATTCGGGGCTTGATCCCAGGACTCTGGGACCATGACTGAGCTGAAGGCAGATGCTTAATCAAATGAGGCCCCAGGCACCCCAGTTCTCTTTTACATCCATACTTCAGTGGCTCATCGTGGGCATGTCCTGGGCCCAAACCTCACTTCAGAGGCCTAGTGTTAGGGACTCAGGAAACACTTTTTTTTTTTTTTTAAGATTTTATTCATTTATTTGACAGAGAGAGATCACAAGTAGGCAGAGAGGCAGGCAGAGAGAGAGGAGGAAGCAGGCTCCCTGCTGAGCCGAGAGCCCAATGCGGGACTCCGATCCCAGGACCCTGAGTTCATGACCTGAGCTGAAGGCAGAGGCTTTAACCCACTGAGCTAGCCAGGGGCCCCAGGAAACACTTATTTTTAACCTTCAGCAGTTCTGTGCTGGTTGCTAACAACATTCCTGGCTGTCCGGGTGAAAATCCGAATCATCAGAGGCTGAGCGACGTCGGTCATGCTGGGGTAACAAGCCTTTGCATCAACAGGTGGGCCACCCGAGGGCTTGTTTCTCCCGGATGGTACAGTCTGATGAGAGTCACACCGATTTCCTCAGAGGCTCTGCTCCAAGGTGTGACACGTACCCCAGCTGCTTCTGTCTCGCAGCTGTAATCGCTGCGACACATGGCTTTTCGGTTTGCTTCGGCAGGTGAAGAGAGAGCGTGGCAGGCCTTGTTCTCTGGTCGGTGCGAGGTCACGTGCGCTCAAGCCAACTGCAGAGGTTTCTGGGAAATGCACGCCCCCCTGTGCCGGGGCAGGGGCGGGAGCGGGGATTTAGTCCGTGTGTTGCAGGGCTTCCTGCCCGCGGGGCTCCGCGGTGCTGTGTAAAGACGCCTCTGTGTGAATCTGCGCGCGAGGTCAGTAGTGTAATTTTGAAAGAAAACAGGTCCTCTTGAAGTACTTTCAGATATTTTTTCCTCATCATGACTGTAATCACAGTGTATTTTCACTAATCTTATTTGAATGCATTTTAACTTTATTAAAGATGTTTTTTTTAATTTTTTTGATTTTTTAAGTAATCTCTACACTCATTGTGGGGTGAATGCATTTTATTTTTTCATAATTTTTTTATTATGTTAGTCACCATACAGTACATCATTGGGGTTTTTTTGTTCGTTTGTTTGTTTTCTTATTTCTTTTCAGCGTAACAGTATTCATTGTTTTTGCACCACACCCAGTGCTCCATGCAGTCCGTGCCCTCCCTAATACCCACCACCTGGTTCCCCCAACCTCCCACCCCCCGCCCCTTCAAGACCCTCAGGTTGTTTTTCAGAGTCCATAGTCTCTCATGGTTCACGTTCCCTTCCAATTTCCCCCAACTCCCTTCTCCCCTCCATCTCCCCTTGTCCTCCATGCTATTTGTTATGCTCCACAAATAAGTGAAACCATATGATAATTGACTCTCTCTGCTTGACTTATTTCACTCAGCATAATCTCTTCCAGTCCCGTCCATGTTGCTACAAAAGTTGGGTCTTCATTCTTTCTGATGGAGGCATAATACTCCATAGTGTATATGGACCACATCTTCCTTATCCATTCATCCGTTGAAGGGCATCTTGGCTCTTTCCACAGTTTGGCGACCGTGGTCATTGCTGCTATAAACATCGGGGTACAGATGGTCCTTCTTTTCACTACATCTGTATCTTTGGGGTCAATACCCAGTAGTGCAATGGCAGGGTCATAGGGAACATCACTGTTTTTGTTTTTTTTTTTTTTTCTTTAATTAAAGATTTTATTTATTTGATAGAGAGAGAGAGATCACAAGTAGGCAGAGAGGCAGGGAGAGAGGGGAGGAAGCAACTCCCTGTGGAGCAGAGAGCCTGATGTGGGGCTCGATCCCAGGACCCTGGGATCGTGACCTGAGCCGAAGGCAGAGGCTTTAACCCACTGAGCCACCCAAGCACCCCACATCATTGGTTTTTGATGTCGTGTTCCATGATTCATCGTTTGTGTATAACCCCCAGTGCCTCCTGCAATCCGTGCCCTCCTTAATACCTGTCACCGGGCTCACCCATTCCCCGCCCTCCCTGGAAAACCCTGAGTTTGATTCCTGGAGTCCATAGTCTCTCATGGTCGTCTCCCCCTCTGAATGCATTTTAAACTATAAAAGTAAAACTTTTCAGGGTGCCCGGGTGGTTCATTCTGTTGAGTGTCTGCCTTAAACTCCGGTCATGATCTTGGGGTCCTGGGATCCAGCCCTGAGCCCAGTATGGGGTACCCTGCTCAGCGGGGAGTCTGCTTCTCCTTCTCTATTTACCCCTCCTTCCCGCTCCTGAGTGCTCTCTCTCTCAAATAAATAAATAAATAAATAAGATCATTTTTTAAAAGAGTAAAGCTTCACTCATTTTTCATGTTTCTATTGTTTCTTTTTTCTTCACATTCCTGTTCAGCATAGAGGCTGGTCGCTTACTGGTTTATTATGAACAAAGGTTTCAGTAGTGTCACATTTCATTGTTCTTGTTTACAGGAGTAGTTGATATGTGAACATTGAAGATGCGTTTAAATGCTTTGATAGTGGGGCGCCTGGGTGGCTCAGTGGGTTAAGCCGCTGCCTTCGGCTCAGGTCATGATCTCGGAGTCCTGGGATCGAGTCCCGCATCGGGCTCTCTGCTCAGCAGGGAGCCTGCTTCCTCCTGTCTCTCTGCCTGCCTCTCTGCCTGCTTGTGATCTCTCTCTGTCAAATAAATAAATAAAATCTTTAAAAAAAAAAAAATAAATGCTTTGATAGTTTGTGGCAATATATCTGCCTTTGGTGCAACTCCCATATTATTGATTTTCTTGCAAATAGTATGTTTACTGGGAGTTTTAGAAAATTTGATGCTGACCTCATCTGTATGAATTTATGTATTCATCTTTTGGGAATTGTGGCAAAATAGTTCTAACCAGCTTTGAAATTTAAGCCAGTGCAATGTTAATTTTTTTGGATTCAACCCTTCCCAGATGGGTGGTGAATAACTAAAACTAAATTTCCCCCACGCTGGGGAGCTTAAGCTGTGCTTAAGGACAATTTTAGTTAATTTCTTTTTCCAAATGTGGATATAGTCAAAGATAGAAGGTGAAGAAGTATTAAAATTTTAGAAATGATTACAGAAGTATTATAATATTATTTCTGACCACCAAATTCTATTTTAAGGCAATAATCTTAATTTTCATGGTGGGAAAACCAAAACCTACCTCTTCACCCCCAATATTTAATGTCACTCTGTATTTTCATCTTATATAATGTACATAATACGTTTCTTCTGAATTTTACTTCCAAGTTTATACAATTCTCTTGTTAATTTTGGTCCTCATCAAGTACTTGTAAAAATATTTGAAGTATATCCTTTATATACTTTTCTTGCATCCTCTTAACCTGGAAAAATATCCCTTTTTTTTTTTGTAAATACTTTTATTGAATATGAAAAGCAAGCTCCAGTTTATATATATCTCTAAGCACTTACTAAAAAGAAGCAGGTTATCTCACGTGTGCACATTGTGTTTTACCTACGGCACAGTATCTCCTTTTGGGAGTAGACTAAATTTTCTGTCGCCTTTGAATGGTACAAGAGCGCCAAATTAAGGATCTCACTCATTGTCACTATTAATATTGGTAGGTCAGTGTTTCCGGAGGTATGGTTAAAAATCATTGCCAGCCAGCTTTTTGAAAGCATGAACCACAGCACTGAAGTAGCACGGGTCGTTAGAACAGGATTCTGTTCGGCTCTTAAGCCAGATGCGTACTTGGATGTTGGGAACTTCGTACTTAGTGTTCTCTCTGCTTGGAACGTCCTAGCCCCTCAGCCTCTGTGGGGGAGCGTGTCTGTCAATCATCTCCCCACCTGCCTACCTGTCTCTGGATGTCCCTACCTATCTGTCATCTCCGCATGTCCTCCTTCCTCACCTCCTTCAGGTCTTGGCTCAGATGTCACCCTCTCACGGTATCTTCTCCAAGGGCTGCAGCCTGCGCCCCTTTCTCCCTTTCTGCCCTGTCTCAGCGCTCGCTCTTCCCCCTCCCTGCTTTCTTTCTCTTCTCACCCCCTCCTGGCCAGTGGTACTTTACTTACTTTCCTCACGGCCTGCCTTCCCCCTGCACCTCACCCCACAGACGTTCAGTGCGTTCCCAGTGCCCAGAGCAGTGGCTGGCCCGTGGCAGAGTCTGTAATATCATGTAACTAGGTCCAATAAGCCTTAATCACATGTTAAAAAATACCTCATGTTCCAGGAATTCATATCAAAAGACGAAGCCAAATTGTAAAGACTTTGTCTTAGCTTGATAGTTAGGGACTGCTGCAAGCAAAGGAGGAGAGAGGAGGGAGGAGTTTTAGATGGTCTAGTACAGTTTTTACAATATAGGAAACAACTCCTTTAAATAGTCATAATAGAGAACAAAATAATGAAGTTATTCAAGGATGAGATTTGAGTGTATGTTAAGAATATTCACAGATTAACTTGTACTGTCAGTACAGTTGTGCTCTTTGAGTTGTGGATGTCAACAAAGAATTTATGAATGGGAAATATTTAATTCTAGGGTTCCTTTCAAGTGGAAGAGTCTATGGGTGTATGATTCTACTTATCGGGGATATTTTAGGAAAACAAGTTGTTAGAAATTTTTTTTAATGTTAGTGAATGTAAGGTTTGCCTCAGTTGTCTTGAATAGTTCGTGGTGCATATGTGGGGCTTTCATTCTTTGGAGTTTCTACACCGGAGGTCCTGATCTACATTAGAGTTATCAAAGTTTGCCAATAAATCTAGATTTGAAGCTTGGGTTTGCCCTTTTCCAGCTTCATTATCCACTGAGCACTTGGGACAGAAACTCCTCAGTCAACTTGGAGATGTAACTGAGAGGTCTTATTTACACTAAGGAGAAGGCAGATATTTTCCAATTCTCTTTTTAGAGGTGACTGTCAGGAAATAAATCTTCACTGTTTTTGAGTTATTGGTAGCTGAGAGTTGGTTTACATTGGAGATCTCAGTGAACGGGAGGATACATTTTCATAAGTATATGCGTCCTTGTTAGTATCTTCCCAAAAGCATATAAGGCAAGAGTCCTCTTGCAATGAGCAAGAAAGGAGAAGAATATTGGATTTTTACAGAAAAACTGAGGACGTTTCATAAAGTTGGGTGAGGAATAAGGGAGAAAGCACACCATCAGGAATGTGCGAATGATTTCAACAGATATGGAATCCATGTCAACAGTCGTGTATTCAGAATTCCTGTTTCCAAAACATGTGGCAGAGCAAAATCCTTTCGAAGTTTCTCTCCACTCAGTGTTGATATAATTTATTCTGCTTGATGCTGAAGACTTGTGAATAGTTTTGAATGTCAGAGTTTTAAGTGAATACATGAAAAAATTTCTGAGACATTGCCTTTCTTAGCTGTGCTTATAAGAGGGCTCATAAATTCTTTTTTTTTTTTAAGATTTTATTTATTTATTTGACAGACGGAAATCACAAGTAGGCAGAGAGACGGTTGGAAGCAGGCTCCCTGCTGAGCAGAGATGTGGGGCTCGATCCCAGGACCCTGAGATCATGACCTGAGCCTAAGGCAGAGGCTTTAACCCACTGAGCCACCCAGGCACCCGAGGGCTCAAATATTCTGAAGCAGATTTATCTGTCTGTCTGTCTACCTAACTACTTATCCATCCACCCATCAATGTATCATCTCCCCCCATCAAAAAAAACCAAAAAAACAAAAATGAACAAAACCCAAAGAAGAGCTATTACTGTTTGCACCGATTTTAGTGACACTGTTGCATTATTTGGCTTTTTTATAGTTCAGAAATGTGTGAGGAATGTGACTGGGAGTTAATTATTATATCCCTCCCCACATTGGAAGTTGACAGGAGACAGCTTACCAATTTATAGCCAATATTATAAAATGACTAACTTTTTTAAAGTCAGAGTAAAAGAAACAAAGTAAAGGAGACCCAAGCAAAAGTTAATACCCTGATGTCCTGTATGGTTATTGAACTTGGAGTTTCATTTCCTGGTAGTCAGAACCAAAAGGAAAATATGATCAGTTACAAAATCATTTTTGCACATAAGATCAAAGCACTTGAGTTGCTCAAGTTCATCTTACCGGTTAGATTTGAAAGACATTTCTCTTCTGGGACTGAGCATGTCAAGAATGTCGTCTTGAACAACAAAATTTCTCTGCAGAAAACAGGGCAGTGAATTTTATATCGCTGCTTCTTACGCTGCTTGCCTGGAAGCTAAGGAAGCTTCAGCCTCTAAAGGGGACATCCCACCCGGAGCACGGGTGAGCCAGAGGAAGTCCATGGGACACGTAAGGCACTGGTGGTCATCCTGGGTGCTCCGTGGGACCACTGCGGAACTGACCGGAGCCCGTGGAGTGTGGGGCACCGAGGAGCCAAGGCATCAGCGCCAGGGGTGCTCCCGTGTGCATGCGAGGTTAAGAAGCACCGAACGGGGACCTGGCTTCCTGGTGGTTGGCGCTGACGCAGGGAACGCAGGGATCAGGGAGATGGCACTTTCTCCTTCCGGTGATAGTTCCGTGACAGTTTTTTGTGTTCCCTTTGTTTGGTTTCTGTTTCCTCATTACTGGGCTTTGAATGAAAGGTGTTCTGCTGACATTTAGAGGTTGTGTTCTCTGAACGTATCCCAGAGTCCACACTCTGTCGTCAAGAAAAGACAGAGCCTTGATTTTTTTTTTTAAGGATTTATGTGATTTAAAAAAAGAATTATTTGTGGGAGAGAGAGCACAAGCAGGGGGAACAGCAGGCAGAGAGAGAGAGAAGCAGGCTCCCCACTGAGCAGGGAGCCCAGTGCAGGACTCAATCCCAGGACCCCAGGATCATGACCCGAGCCAAAGGCAGACTCTTAGCCAACTGAGCCACCCAGGTGTCCCCAGAGGCTTAATTTTAAATCCAGTGAGTGATGGGTGGGGCTGTCATCAATTTAAGAATATTAATGCAGCAAACGGAGACTTGTTTGCGTAGATGGCCCCCTCCGCTCTGTAGAGATGTGGGCCGTAAGATGAGATAAATAGAAGATTCTCAGGCGCCGGAGTGGCTCAGTCATTGAGCATCTGCCTTAGGCTCAGGGTCTAGCCTGCGTCGGCCTCCCTGCTTCGAGGGGGGCCTGCTTCTCCCTCTCCCACTCGCCCTGCTTGTGTTCTCTCTCTCGCTGTCTCTCTCTGTCAAATAAATAAATAAAATCCTAAAAAGAAGTTAAAAAAAAAAAAAAAAAGGATGATTCTCCAGACCTGTGCTAGTTTATGATGGTGATTAGGCAGTTACGTGGGGCAGGGGACGGTCCCAGTCATCGGGCCCGTCTGTCACCTGGGGAGTGATTGCAGACTGGTATTTTCTCCATCAGCAGGGCTCTGACGAACACCCATTAGGGGAGAGCAGTTATATATGTACCTGCACATATGTGTGTTTTCTTTTTTTAAAACCTTAGCACTAAGGTTAGGAACCAGAAGGTACTTCTAGGATTCAGGGTTCCCTATTGAATGACTGTTTTATTTGGGTTGCGGGGAGATCCTCCTCCAATGAGTGCTCTGTGCTGGAACCACTGAGAAGTACGCCTTTGTTCCAAATATTGTCGACTTTCCTTCTCTACCACTAGGCCTACTCCTGGCATATAGGGAGCTCCAGGGAGGGTAACTGGGCGTGATTCTAGAACCTGTCACGAAGCAGGTGGGATTCCGTGGCATGTGGGCCTGGGCGAGAAAGACTCAGGGAGCGGAGCAGAGGGCTGTTGCCGCATTTTTATCCATTTGAATTACGGAGATGTATTGGTTTGTTCATCTGACAAAAATGTTGCGTACTCCGCCTCTGGCAGTCCCAGTGATTTTCTTGGAGCAGAAAATCTGTCCTGAAGACCATAGATTGTGGGACATTGACTCTGTACCTTCTTGCAGAAGGGGTCTGTGAGGAGCATGACTCTTACAAGATCGTGGTGCGGGGAGGGGCTTGAACTTGAAATGAGAGACAGTCTCATTTTCGCTGACACCCTCTGCTGCCAGGCCGTTCCGGTGGGTGGATTGTAGGCACTCCAGAGCTAGGGGTTACCAGACTCTGGAAGGAAATTAAGGATAAACACGATAATTTGCTCTGGGAACGCAGAAAAGTGCCTGTAAAGCTCTTTTGGAGAAGAGAGGTCGTATCAGGTGGGTCTCTAGGAAGGGTGGGTGGGAGCAGGATATTCTCAGCAGCCGGGCCTGGAGATGACTAATTGCTTCTGCCTCTTCGTTGAGGAACTTGCAGGGATCTGGAGTGTTACTAGTGCAAGTATCCTCACACTTAGCCTTTCTAAGGCTGAAGATTTTAGGTGATCATTTGCCTGTGTCTTCAAATGGAACGAATACAGACCAGCATTAGGGAGAATTGCTGAATACTAAAACATAACCTAAATGAAGAATTTCAGCTAGCAAATGTAAAACAGAATCCTATCTCTCTTTGACTTTTTTTCTCTGAGTATTTAAATTCGTGGAGCTCTTTCTTGTAAATACATGAATGTGTACTTATATATGCATACTTGAGTTGTAATATTTCTTTGGATTTCTCCACTATTAGGTTTTTTTTTTTTTCTTAATTAAATAGTTGGTAAGCAAACACAGGTTTGAAAACACCATAAATTAATTTTGTCAATTTCTTGCATGACCAGGAGAAAAGACTGTTAGGATTCATTACAGAAATTTGTTCTGAGCATATATTATATGTCAGGCACGGAGATGGTGAGTCATAATTCCTGCTCTCAAGGGAGAGAAACTGTAATTAAAAAAAAAAGTCCAAAAATTGAAACACCATATGCTAGGGATATAATAGACGTGTAAGTGGGATTCTAAAGGTATGTAGGCAGGGAGCTCCGAGGGAAGAGGGTGTTTGGTGGAGGCAGCAAAGCGAACGGGAACCGGCAGGGAGATGAACCAGGGAAGAGAGCTAGACCTGCTCCTGGAACGAGCCTTGCTTGATTTTTAATGAGCAGCACACCCGTGAGAAAGCAAGCTCCTAGAGACTAGATTCTGTGTGAGGACCTGCCTTATTTTTACTTCTCGGGGTAAGTAGGAACCAGTCAAGACACAGATGAAGGAAGTTTTTGAGTTCAAGGTTTTGTGTTGAAGATAGAAGCTGGTCTTGGTCTTATATTCTGTAATAAAAACATCCACTGGCAGTGTGCCTTGCTCTCAGGGACCCCGTGTTTGTATCCCGAGTGCCTTTGGCATAGTCGGTTCTCCTGTAGAGTCACTCGCCCCTGCCCAGCTCATATGGGATGGTGATGGCTGACTTTTAGGACTTTTTTCTTAGTTTCTCAAAGTTTGGTCTCTAAGGACCATGCCTTGTCAGATGCGGACATCTGGCAATAAACACTCCCCTCCCGCTCGAAGATCCGAGTGTTTCTTTCTCTCAAATATGTGATCAGTGGATGTGACGTGTCACTGCAGCCGCTTCCTTGTAGCCCCTTGTCGACCGCCTGAAATGGCTTAAGTGCTTGAA
Organism: Lutra lutra; assembly: GCF_902655055.1. NCBI lineage: Eukaryota > Metazoa > Chordata > Mammalia > Carnivora > Mustelidae > Lutra > Lutra lutra. Next base: position 4,179,287 of record NC_062280.1, read on the forward strand.
GGCAGATGTTTGCGTGCTCTGTCTTTGAGGTCACCTTGGAGTTGTGCTTTTTGGGATGGCATGGTACAGGAGACGGGTCAGAGCCCTTTGGAGCCTCAGGGCCCTCTCTCTGGGTCAACGTTGAATCTTCTTGCTGTTGCATCGTTTCCTGCAAAAGTGCCAGGCCACGCTCTGCGGGTGGTGGAGAGCCAGGGAAGCTTGTCCAGGAGGGAGTGGCGCATTCGCAGGAGGGTTGCAGGGAAGCCGTCTGCGGGCTGAGTGGCGTTTGGCATTTTTGGATTACCCGTTCTTATGTGGCCACTTTGAAGCCATTTAAAAAAGGCAAACATTTTCACATTAAAAGAAGCAACATGTGCAGAAAAAAAAAAAAAGAAGAAGCAACATGTAGAAAGCAGTAACTACTGTACAAAACAGCCCTTCTGGCATCTTGAGCCTTCCTTACCTTACCATGAAGTCCTTTCCCTTTGGTGGAGAACAGAACCGGGTATGGGAGGGAGTGGGAGTGAGAACCATCTGGAAGACACACCCAGTAAGAAGTAGTCACCCTTCCATCCTCTCAGAGAGGGCTGTCAGTCATCCCAAGCCCAGAACCTGCTCTTTGGGTTATAGGGGTTGAAGGGAGGGGGGCGGGGTGGGGGTTTCTATCTCCATGGTCTGATTTGCGGTCCTCTGACTTGTTCCCTTCAATCACTGAGTTCCTTTTTTTTTTTTAAAGATTTATTTCTTTATTTTAGGGAGAGAGAGTGCACTGGGAGGGTCAGAGGGAGAGAATCTCAAGCAGACTCCTGAGCGCAGAGCCCAGAGCAGGCTCAGTCTCAGACCCCGAGATCATGACCTGAGCCGAAACCAAGAGTTGGACGTTAACCAGCTGTGCCACCCAGTGCTCCAATCACTGAGTTTTTTTAAAAAAAATCAAGACAAGGATTTGGCTATGTAATAATGGACTCATTTGTTTTCTTTAGGGAAATCAAGAGGAAAGGTTTCTGCATTTTATCTATGTCCTGAATTTATAAACTTCATTTGAATAGATTTTATTTTATTTTTTTTTAAAGATTTTGTTTATTTACAGAGATCACAAGTAGGCAGAGAGGCAGGCAGAGAGAGAGGAAGGGAAGCAGGCTCCCTGCTGAGCAGAGACCCTGATGTGGGGCTCAATCCCAGGATCCTGAGATCATGACCTGAGCTGAAGGCAGAGGCTTAACCCACTGAGTCACCCAGGTGCCCCCATTTGAATAGATTTTCAATCCCATATTAAAACCCTGGGTGGGGGGAGTTGGGAGGGAGGGGAGCCTGTGGGCCATGAGGATCACTTCAGTTCCATCCAGTCTCCTAGGAAATCCTCAAACACGTGTCTAACACTTCTCCCTGATGCCTGAACACTGTAAGTGTGTGATACTTAAAATTGAAAGTACTCCATAGAACCGTAGTTTTGGAAGACAGGAATCCTAGGACCGCACTTTGAGCTTTCCCAAGTTTTTCTTTACAGAAGCAGGCTTTAATAAACTTTGTTACAGTAACACATAAAAGCAAGAACTCAAATCTGGCTAAAGCTAGGCCAAGGTTGGGGATGGAGAAGGAGTCATGGTAGAAAAATGACGTTGTATTTTGACAGTATTATATCAAGATGACTCGTGAAAAGTCTTGCCTGGATATTGACCCCTTTAAGAGTTTCTGAAGCTCAGACCAGGATTGAGGAACTTGTCTAAGACAGTAAAAAACTGAGGATGGGGAGGAGACGAAGGGGTGGGTTTGAAAGCTGTGGGGTACTTGGATGAAAGAGTGAAGCAAAATTTTGATCCAAAAGTTTTTTCCTAGTACCAGTCCCTCTCCTGCCTCAGGGGAAGGTTTTGTTGTTTTGAAGCAAGCCACACAGACCACAGGACTTGTCCTCACAGGACTGGATGATTATCTAGTTAGATAGTACGTGATTTCTCTACACTGGGTGTGTGGGGGTGGGGACGATATCCTTTGTATCCCTCTGCCGGACACACAGAGTGCTCTTATTGAATAAACGAATACTGGATTCTCTTAAAACTATTTCCAAAATGTTTCTCTTATGGAATCATTATGTGGGTTTAGCTAATAATCGAAGTCGTCCTCTTTGTCTTCTTCTTCCTCCTCCTCCTCCTCTTCTTTCTCCCTAGTCCCTTCCCTCCCTCCGTAGTGTTGCACTGTGTATACACAGGGGTGTGTCTGTGTGTGTGCATATGTGCATGTGTCTACTTATTGTCAGGCATCCTGTTAAAATTGAAATCCTGTTGATTTCATTGAATTCTGCATCTGCCCTGTGACATGGTGGCAGATCTCGCTTCCCAAAATGTGAATTGATTTGTGACCCTGATTCTGTAAGGTAACTGTGCAGACTTGCCCCCTGACCTTTCAGTCCCTTGTCAAGTGCCTGCTGCATGTCAGACCCCAAACACGGTGCTGTGTAAGCTGCCTTCTCGCTGCTCCATGGACTGCAGGCACAGAGCAGAGCTGGAAGAAGTTGGTACCAGCCTTCCACGACTGCCCATTCCCTCTGCTCTGTGCATTAATGAAAATAAATAAATAAACTGAAGCAGGGTGTCCTTAGGGTTCCCATTCCCATGCCTCCTGTGAGAAGCGCAGGCAGATTTCTCTGCCCTTCCTTGACTGAGGTCCCTAGCCCAGTGTCTTCTGCTGCGGGCCAGCATCCTGTGTCTCTGCCTTCTGTTGGAGGAAGGCTGGGGCTCAGCTTCATGGAATCCCGCGCACAGGGCAGGCACTGAGGGGCTAGCCAAGTCTGATGATAAACGGGTTTATATTTAAAGGTCATAAACCTGAAAGGTTCCGTTTACTGAACAGACTTACCTCTGCGGGATATTGATGTAAGGTATCTTAGATCAGAATATCTGTGCTGAGCTGGACAAAGACACACGGAGCCACGTAGGAAGTGGCCTGTCTTCAGGCTTTTACTCAGGAAGGAACATCTATCTGGAAAATCAGCAGCTTGTGAATTTGAAGTCATTCTGTTTACTTTAATGAGTAAAACATGAAGTCCTAAGGGTAATTGGGAATGTCTTTGGAATAACTTCCCTTGGGGGACGTTTTTCCAGAATTTGGTTGCTTGTAAGAAAGTCATAAAAACGAACTACGAAATTAGTTGAAATAATCTATTTTTCCAAAAAGCTTGGAAATCGTTGTGTTGGGAATTTGCTTAAATTGCGTTTCTCTTGAGCAGAAAAGGCTATTTTTATAGATTTATGACTAGGTAATTATTTTTATGAGCATTGGGGGATTGTTAGTATTCTTTTGTTAAAAGGGATCCTAAAAATACTTAAAGGGCTTACTGATTTGAATTAGAAGCTCAATTGTCTCTTTGTTCTTTCCTCCAAATCAGGTGTGTTTTGTTAATTTCTGAACAGGGGAAATATCGTAATTTCCTCTTGCCATCTGTGCGCCCCCAGCCTCTGTCCTTGCTTATGCTGTGGAATTTTGCACCTTCCCATGACATACCTTTCTCAATAAAAGTCATTTTTTTCCTTTTCCGAATGTCTGTAGATTGCCGACGTGTTCATTACCTTCTCTTATCTCTGTTTTGGGGGACTTCATGTTAAGCTTCTAGAGGACGGATTTTCCTAATCGTCACCCTCAGAACCCACACCGAAAGTACATCTCTTCTCTCCCGGGTACCCGTGAGCTCCCTGGGAACCCTGCCCTGTGGCTGTTTTCCATCCTCCACACACACTTCCATTTTACTTATTAAGGGACTGATTCGATCTCGAAGGGGAGAAGCCGTTCATTCTTCATTCATCTGTGAGCTGAGACCCTGCAGCAGCAAACACTCATGACTGGAGTCAGCCTTTTTGCTTCTGGATGCTTGCAAACCCCAGGCAGGATGCCGCGCCACTGGAGGGCTTTCCCCCTGTGGCATCGCAAGCTCTGGGCACCATTTTCAGACGGAAGTCCTGAGAGGCATGAGAGATCAGTGCTAAATTCCAAAGAGCGGCTTCCAGGCCCTGAAAGCAGATGTTTCCTCCTCGCTGCTTTCATATCTTTAGTCCGGTCCTTTTCCTTCCTGGCCTAATTTAGTCTCTCTAAACCTCTTGTTTCTTCCTAATGCATGTCTCCAGGACCTGGCTTTGGCAACCCACCTTTGAAAAAGTGTCACCCCTTGGCCCAGTCCCCATTGATAGCACTCTCTAGAAGAAGTGACTCTCGGCTGGCTGGCCCGGGATGGGGTGCACGTGGGATCTCCATTGTGATTTTGATAATGGTTAGGTGCATAGGGTCAGAAGAATTTGGGTACACCCCAAAGCTGCTTCATCACAAGAGGATTATAAATAAGATTTCTAACATCTTGAAAGATGACCTCCTCAGTGCTCTTTGCTGTTTGTTTTGGATTATATTCCATAATTAGCATGTGAACATTTGAAATAAAGAGCTTTGTTTGTAAGTTCTAGGAAGAGTTTCTTGTCCACAGGGATTTCTGCTGTTCCTTGAAACATTATAACACAAGCAAATGATTTTATATATACGAAAAATTAAATACTGTGATTTTTGTCACCTTGATGGTTACATTTGATTGTTAAAGATTAAAAAATATTTTTGTGTGACGCATTAAGAAATATTGAGAGACCGGGTATACATTGAAGTTGATGCAAGCAGTCTTTGGAATTTCACAAAAATACTGTGTGAGAGTCTGTTTTTCAAAAACTAATGTAATTCTAAAGGAAGAAGAAACTTTTTGTGCCTATTTGTCATACCCTATTTTAAAGCCTGACTTTTGAGCTTTATTTGATGCTTTACTTTTGTCATTTCAGAACAGATGTCATCTTAAAATGATTCATCCCTGATGAGATTATTTCTGTTTTGTAGCTAATAGAAACAAGCCCTTTTCAATTATGTAGCAAAAAGAAAGCAGTGTGGCTACTTACATTTAGGATATACAAATGTCTATGAATTTAGAAAATTAAGCGTTGATATAATATTCAAAAATGATTGTAGCTCATTTTTTAAGATAATTAAGTCTCATCTGCTCTATGCCATATGCTGTGTCACCACATAGCATCCCTCTTACATGGCAACTAGAGACCTCTTCAGATTTAATGTATTTTTTTAAAAGTATGATGTTTTTTTAACCAGTCATTTTGGCCTAGTATATCTTTTTTCATGTTATTTTCATTCATCCTATCTATATCTTCATATTTTACATGTGACTCCTATGGGCAACCTATAGTTGGATTTTGCTCTTATATCCATTCTAACATCCTCTGCCTTTTAATTGGAATATTTTGTCCATTCATATTTAATGTAGTTACCAGTATGGTTGAATTTAGGTCTACCATTTAATAATTTATTTTCTGTTTGTCCCCTCTGTGTTTATTCTTCTTTTCTGGCTTTTTTTTTTTTTAAATTCCATTTTAATTATTTTGTAGCTCTTGTCTTATTCTAGGTATTATAATTTTTAGGACCTTTATTGAGTTAATTTTGTCCCACTTGTAAAATAAGGGAATCTTGAAGAAATGTAGGTCCATTTACCTACCATCCCTCTCCCCTCAATCCTGTTCTTTATGCTTGTTTTCATAGTCTTCCCTTTTTGCGTTCTAGTGACCATCTTGCCCATTGATGTATATTTTGAGGAGAAACTTATTTTTGTTTTCTATCTTCTGTTGTTCTGAGGCTTGGATTGTGAGAAATGCTTACCAATAATGTGGCTATGAGGGGATAACTATATTGTGAAAAATGTGTTAATTTACCATGATTATGCCAGCATAGGAGAAGAATGCAATAAAGCTTTCCAGGATAAAAAGGTATATTTTCTGACTTTCTCTGACTTACTTTCCCTGAAGTTTTCCCTTCAGATGTGATACAGTGAATGTCTGATGGTAGAGCATAATACTAATTTAAGAAGGTAATATTTTTCAAGTGGGTGAACATTTTCTGACTTAGGAATATGAGGCAACGATTGATGTACAGATACCTGCAATAATGTTTTACAAGGAAGACCAACATTGTGCCTCTCCTTAAAAATAAGCAGATAAATAAACAACCCTCATGGTTTACACGCAAAATACACCATACATAATTATCCCTTCTTTTCCTTCTCTTCTCTGTCCTTCTTGTGGACTCTCTCAGCCCTTGATCAGGTTCAAATGAACTTAGAAATTGGTGGAACAGGGACACCTGGGTGGCTCAGTTGGTTAAGCGGCTGCCTTCGGCTCAGGTCATGATCCCGGCGTCCTGGGATCGAGTCCCACATCAGGCTCCTTGCTCGGCAGGGAGCCTGCTTCTCCCTCTGCCTCTGCCTACCACTCTGTCTACCTGTGCTTGCTTTCTCCCTCTCTCTCTCTCTGACAAAAAAAAAAAAAAAAAAAAAAAAAGAAATTGGTGGAACACTTTGGAGATTAGGAATTTTTGGAAAACACTTTGTTGTGTGTATTACCTGATTTTGGAAAAACCTAGTTTTTAGGGCTGAGCCAGAGCTAGAAAGAAAAAAAAATCAGCGGAGGTTTGTAGATCTGACTTGTAGATGTGAATTTTGAGGCTGACTATCCTCAGAGGATTAAAGTCAAAAGCAGAATTTCCCTACTGTGATTTGAAAATATTCTAGATTTCAGGATTGAATTAAAGGCAATACCATTTTGAGAGCTTTTGAAGAAAATGTCATGAAATAAATTGTTAGAAACAGTTACCTAAATTCAGGGAAGTTTCCTATGACAGATTTTGTTCTGTTAAACTTTGGCTCATGGAGATGACAGACTAACAAAGTGGGTTAGCCTGCTCGTGGGGAACATCTCAAGCAACTCATTATGGGAGATCCAGAGCGCGTGAAAACTTGAGGTCTGTTGGGAAACGCATACGCTGTAGGTAGTGGCGACGTATTTGCTGTCGTCTTTCCTACTTTGCGTTGTAGATGAAATAAACTTAGAAAGGAGACTGCAGGACGTGGAGAGCATGGAGTTTGGGGCAAAGAAGCCGTGCCGTTACCTTTGATGACCGTGAAAGCAGAGCCGCTGGTGAGATGAACATTCTGAACAGAAAGACGATGGGGGAGGAACGGGAATACTGGTTAGATAATTGTGAACGTGCAGCTCTACATTCCCACCGATGGGAAATAACACAAGCCCCAAACCAAACTCCTAAAACTGAAAAGCGATAGATAAAAGCCATTCAGGGATGCAGTGAGCATCCCTGGTGCTGGGGAAAGTTCACTCCACGAGCAGAACAGCCATGTAGCTGATCTGGAAATGAAGGGGGGCCAAGACTGGCTTTCACGTGTCAGGCCATCTCTATTCTTAGAGCTCAACTAGAGGACAGAAGAAGTGGACGAAACCGCGCCCTTGATGTGGCGGGGCCCAGAACCCGTGCTCGCCCCACCGCTATCGTCATCGCATTAGAATAAACCGTTCATTTCGGTGTGCGGTGAATAGCAGTGCTGACACGCTCACAAAATAATGTGAAGCATATGGATCGCAAGTGTTTTTAAGTAAAAACTTCTCTAAAGATTTATTTAGGTTCCTTAATTACAGAGTGGTTTGGAGGATGGGCATGTGGCTTCAGTCTGTAGTTGTAAGCGTTGGCCTCGGTGCCGGGTGCATGCCGGTGTTGCCAGAGAGAAGCACAAGACCAGGAGCAGGGCTTGCGTCCTTCGTGGCTGCCCCTTGGTCATTGTTTTAAGTAAGTGCAAGTCCCGATCTGAGTTTATACGAGGTCAGCGGATGATCACGGGGGTGCTGTGCTGGGGTCGGGTGTGTCAGTATGTCCGACCCAGTTTTTCCCGTGCTTACGTGCCTCAGCTGGTATATTTCAGGGCACTTAGAACTCCGCGGCTGTCCAGAGAAAGAACAGCTTTCCCTTTTAGCTTTTATCTTACATGAAAATATGCCCAGTTTGGGGGGACGACAGTTAAGTAAAACCAATTGGTTAACTTCAGTGTTTTGATGTGAAATAAATCCATGGTGGGGTCCCTTGGTGATCTTCTAAGGCCTCGTGTGTGTGTGTGCGTGTGCATGCAGTGTACACATACGCACACGCACAGTCTTCTGTCGTTACTCATGCGAGGAGGACTTCCGCATCATTCAGGGTCTGTGAATGGTGCGGCACATAAGTAACGTGTGGTCTTAGGAGCGCAGGGAAGGTGTATGTTCACCCATGCGGTCAGTGTCTGGATTCGGAAAGATTCACTTGTATTTGCCATGATGTGTTAGTGAGGCTGGTGAGAAATCGAAACACCGCTTTTCTTTCCCGCAGGAAGTTCATGAGAAGAAACAAATCTCCTAATTACCGTTCTATGGGCCTCACTCCAGTAGTGACTTTGTCAAAGCTTGGAGAGAATTCACTCTTCATTCTTTCATATTTTGGTATTATGGGGTCTTGTGTTTATAACTATGCAGGATGGCACAGAGATTAACTAGACAGAAAGACTCTGCCCTAGAGGAGCTTACGTTCAGGGAAGGGATAAGAAGATGTGGGCGTAACTGATTGTAACACAGAAAGATTTCACACATTTATTTAGGGCTTTACAACATGTACAGAGCTCTTAAACAGCTGGCTAACTGAAGGATGTGGCTCCATTCTCCCAGTCCATACGGGAAGAAACTGCCGTTCGGCTAGGGGTAAGCAGCTGGCTCGAGGTCAGGTCGGTGGTGAGCTGTGGGTCTCCGTGTAGAGAATCCAGCCCAGGGTGTGTTCCGCTCCCACAGTCCCTGTGTTTTTCACTTTCCCTGGTACGTAGCCGTGCACACCGGGGCGTGCTTGTTTTCACCCGGGGGCATCAGAGAACAGGAGAGAAGGATGCTGAGCGGTCTTGGGTGGTGGGTGAGCAAGGTGCTGGTTCACAGGGAATGACTGAGAAGGATTTGAGGGGCAAGTAAGACCTTGGAGGGCAGAAGGAGATCACTGTGCGCTGGTCACAGGAAAAAGCCCCTTGTGCTAGATATTTACATTCTGTCTTCTTCATGCATTGATTGAGCAGCTGGATGTAGGGTTCACTTACCACGGGCTAGGCACTGGGCTTGTTGAAATCACGGTTCTAGAGTAAGGTGGCTCTTACTCACTTAGAGTAAGGAGGGCCCCAGAGTAGTCCAGCCAGAAGATAAGATCACAGTCCTAAGAGGATGTGACACGAGGGGAAGAATGTGGTACGCGGTATTTCTTTCTGGGTGCAAGTTACGCCTTCCCTGGGAAAGGGCTCACAGACATGTCATGTCATGTCTCAGTCTGAGTTGGGTCATTTTTCTTTGAGGAGGCTAACCTTTGTTTCATAGACTGTTGGAAGGATCAGATCTGATTGTGAGTATGTGAGCATCTCATCCTGGCACATCAGCGGTGCTCTGTAAATTGTCAGCATGAGTGGCACGACACACTTTCTCAAGAAGAGCCGAAGTCATTGAATGAAAGGCTGTCTGTGGTCTGGTTAACCAAGTTTGAACTCTCCCTAGAGCCCCGCCCTGCACTGGCCTCCTGGTCTCCAGCCTGGTCTCCTGTGTACTCCCTGGCTCTGTCCCATATGCGGTGGCCTTGTATCCTGGTGGCCAGGAGCAGGGCTCCAGGCTGGCTCTGCCGTGTCCCATTGGCTGTGTGACCTTGGCACATCACATCTTCCCTGCCACAGTTTCACCATCTGAAAATAGGATTAATAATAATTTATTCTTGGTAGTTTTGTTATGAGGTTTAAAATGATTAAATAGGAAAGGCTTGGAGACAGTGCTGGTATGTTGCTATTTTTATCTAATTCTTACCTGATCCTGCCACTTTCCTGCTTACAGTCCTGGAGTGTGGCTCCCTTACCATCTCTGTTCTGATTCGGAGTCTGCCCATCTCCTTCTCTAGCTTGTTGTTCATCTGTCCCTTCTTATGCTTTGCCTTCCAGCAGCGAGCAACGGCTCATGGCTACCCCTCCACCCTGCACTCTGGGTTATTTGGTCTTTTGCTTTGTTGCCTAGAAGCCCTTAATCTTGCTACTATATTCTTTAGGACTTGTTTTTCTGCCCCTGAAGATTGTGCCCTTCCATTCCCCATCCCCCAAGGCCTCTGTCTTGTTCTGCAGTGTTTGCACAGATCTCTCTCTTGCTTTTAACTTGTTGGGTTGCTGTTTTCTATTTCTGTCTCCCTCCCCTGCTTTTGACTGAGAATTCCTGAGCCAGGGCCGAGCCTGACTTACCTTTCCATTCCCAGCACGTTCCTTCTACAACATAGACTCTCGGGAAGTCCTCGTTGACAAATGAATTAGAAGAGGGACTTTACCTGTTTTAAACACAGTACCATAGTCAGAATTATTTTTCAGTTAGCTCAGGGGCACGTTTTACCTTGTTTGTAAACTTCAAGGCAGGGAAGATCAACCTGTGGACGGACTTGGTCTTGATAGGGGGTCCTTTGTCCTCACAGGGCCCAGTGAGGACCTTGAGGGACTGGACAAGGCCCATGGCAGACACGTGATACTGCGGGCCTCGGGTGGGTGGTACAGTTTCACTCGCATGTCTGGGAAGGCAGTAGTTCTGTCTTTAGCTGAATGATGCTAACACCAGCTATTTGGTATTTGATAGCGTTTTTCTGATGTTTGAAAAAATTTTTTCTCATTGTTTTGAAACTAGTGTATTGTTCTGAAACCTCTACATCCCAGTTTTGGACATGGGCTGTGACATTTTCTCCTTGGTTCTCTGACTTTCCCAGATTCTAATAACGATGAACCTTAAGGGTCACATTGGGTTTAAAAAGTAAATCTTCAGTGTCTGGTAAATTGGTACTGTTTTGTTTCCTAGGGAATGCGAAGGAAAAGGTAACATGGGCCACAAGGATGGGTGGGTTTATTTATTTCTTTTAAGACTTGGAAGGAAATAAAATCTGATGTCTCAGCTTCCTATCTAAAGTATTTCCCCATCTTTTAAAGAGCCTGTGGCTACATCTGATAAACACATAATAATGAGCTGAATTTTAAGGACTTTTCTCCCATTATCCCCTGCAGCTTTGCCCTGTCAGATGAAGCATACAGATCCCTAAGAGATCAAGATAAGGACCAGTGTATTCTCATTACTGGGGAGAGCGGAGCAGGAAAAACAGGTAAGGCCAGCCCCGGGACAGCCTTCCTTCTCCCCTGTGGAAGGTACACTCTGCGCTGATGCTGACGGAGAGAGGGTGGGTGGGGCTTCACTACCACGCAGCTGCACTGCCCGCTGTGAGGGCTCCTTCACAGGAGGCTGCTGATAAGGATCATGGAATGTTCTCTGGGAAGGACTTAACATCTCTCACATGAGGAAACGGGATTTCAGCCAATATGGGAGTCTGTTTCTGGGTTCCGGATCTACTTCAAGGTCTTTTACTTTTCCTCTAAGGCCCCAGACCTGTGAGGTCTTACCACTTCCTTGATGAATGACAAATTGTTTGGGCTTTGAGAGGCCACAGGCACATCTTACCTCAGCTAAAGAGTGAGGCGGAAAAAATGCTTAGTTTCCCTCTAGTCTTTGAAGCCTAAGGAATTGGGATTTTTCTATATATTTTTAGGTGGGCTAGCAACCTCCCCATGAAACAGACCCTTGAATGGAGAGGTTATGTTTTTTTTTTTCTTGTGCTTTTAATAAAGGTAATTCGTATGATTGATGATGCTTTTGAGTAAAAATATGATTTTACACATGATGCCCAGCTAACTGGGAAAAAATTGAGAAGAACTGTGCTCTCTGAGTCCATGCTTGGGCAGGTTAATTTCTTAACTGAGTTTCTTTGATGGAACCATAAGTCCCTGAGGGAGGAGGAGGGGAGGGAGATGGTATTTCACAGCTATTTTATCTATAAAATGTTCTTGTTTTAGACACCAGACTCTGATGATTCTACTACTTTGCCAAAAAGGAATTTAAACTTTCCTACTTTGCTTGGCTATTAAGTGATCAGATCAGCATACCTCAGGCCTCTGATTATTACGAGAAGAAAATAGCCCAGGGTTATTTCAATCAACTGACTGAAATGGATATTTTGTTCATAAGCCCCTCTTAAAATTTGTGCCTTTAAAGTCTTATTGATTGGCGTGTAAGAATGGAAAGTGCAGGGGTGCCTGGGTGGCTCAGTCCATTGAGCCTTTGGCTCGGGTCGTGATCCTGGAGTTCTGGAATGGAGCCCAGTGTCGGGCTCCCAGCCCAGAGGGGAGCCTGCTTTTCCCTCTCCCTCTGCCCCACCCCGTTTGTGCTCACTTGCTCTCTCTCAAATGAATAAATTAAATCCTTAAAAAAAAAAAAAAAAAAAGAATGGAGAGTAACAGGAAGTATACTCTGATGTCATTGAAAGGGATTATAGTTGTGTCCCATGGAACAGCCAAACTCCCTTCTTCCGTAGTGATGGTGAGCTCACTGATCTGGAAAGCCGACTGCTACATTCGCCATACAGGTTCACCAACAAGTTCTTTCTTACTTAGAGTTGAATTCTGCCTCTACCTCGTGGTCTTAACCTCTGCAGTCTGGAGCCCTATCCAGTTAGTGTACTTTGTTTTCTATGGGGCAGTCACTCAGTTATTTGAAGTCATCCATTGTGTACCTTCCTAGGGCTAAACATCCCTTGTCTTCAAAAATTTCCTGTGTAATGTGTAGTCGTTTATTCATTCATCCAGGAAATAATTTTTTCTAAGATTTATTTACTTATTTTAGAGGTATAGGGAGGGGCAGTTGGAGAGAATCCTCAAGCAGACTTCCCAACAAGGGGCCCAGTTTCCGGACTCCGAGACCATGATCTGAGCCAAAACCAAGTCAGCCACTGTATGGACTGAGCCACCTGTGAGCCCCCAGGAAATAATTTTTGAGTACCTATAGGAATACTAATAAGGTGAAAGGTACTGTACTAAGTACTGGTAATATACTGGTGAGCCAGATACCACCCTTGTCCTTACAGAATTTGTAGACTCGGGGAGAAGATGGACAGTAGCTCTGTGTTTTATATGTATGTGCATGGAATGTGTACTACACAGACATTATGTTGTATGTCTGCATGTACACATGTAGTTTAATTTTTTTTTTTTTTTTTTTGACAGAGAGATCACAAGTAGGCAGAGAGGCAGGCAGAGAGAGAGGGGGAAGCAGGCTCCCTGCTGTGCAGAGAGCCCGATGCGGGGCTCGATCCCAGGACCCTGGGATCATGACCTGAGCCAAAGGCAGCGGCTTAACCCACTGAGCCACCCAGGCGCCCTACACATGTAGTTTATATACAGAGTGTTCAGTGTAGTGAAGGAGAAACACAGGATGCTTTTTAGAGCGTGTAATAGGAGGATAGGATCTCGTTCTCAAACCCTCACTATCATGGTCCTGTTATTCTGGAATGATCCCATTTTGTCTATGTGCCTCACAAAATTACATCCCAAGAAGAAAGATAGATACAGTATATACTCCGAGTTTGGTCTTGGTTGTGTTGGAACTATTCCCCCTCTTCATATGGATACCAGGCTTCTGTTAATGTAACACATCTGTGGAATCATACCGGTCTTTTCACCAAGCAAGGATTGTAGGTCTTTTGTATGTCTACTTCTTTTGGGTCAGAAAAACTCTATCTAGTATTGTCCGACAAAGTTATTGTAAGCTTAAATTTAGAATCTTTAACTTATTTTTATAAATTTTACACCACTGTTAGAGCCTCTTGTGAAACTGACAAATTCTGATTCTGTTCCCTCCCACAGAACCACTGCCATGCCGTTGGGTAAAAACAGTAGCTCCTGACATAAGTACACATTGCGCTGGGCACTGTGCTTTAGCAAATTACATGCATAAGTACTCTTCTTACCCCGTTTTTATCATGGGAAAATTGAGTCCCAGAAAGGTAACAAACTTGTCTGAACTTCCCAGTGAGCAAGTAGCAGAGCTGGGATTTTGAACATAGGTAATATATCTAAGCTCTAGAGTCCCCACTTGTCTCATCAGTTCAGCCCGATTTAACAAAATACCATAGACTGGGGGCTTAAACAACGGATATTTATTTCTCATAGTCCTGGAGGCTGGGAAGTCCAAGATCAAGGTGCCTGCTGACTTGGTGCGGGTGAAAACCTCCTGTCTTGTGTCCTCACCTGGGAGAGACAGAGACAGAGACACACACAGAGAGAAAATGAGTCAGAGTGAGATAAGGACACTAATCCCATCATTGGAAGTTTCTGAGTTTTTGAGGAGCCTCTGCACTGTTCTGCACGGTGGTTGTACTAACAGACATTCCCACCGGAAGTACGTGGGGCTTTCTTTTTCGCCACATTTCTTCCAGCACTTGTCATCTCGCTTTCCTTGGTAATAACCATCCTTGCCAGTGCGAGGTGATGGCTCGCTGTTACTTTGAATTGCGTCTCCCTGATGATTGATGACGTGGACCACATCCTCAGGTTCCCATTAGCCGTTTCAGTGTCTTATTTGGAAAAACGCCTATTCAAGTCCTTTGCCTGTTTTTACATCTGATTACTATTAATCCTTATTGCTGTTGAGTTGTATGAGTTACTTGTATATTTTAGATATTAACTGTTTATCGCATACATGACTTGTCAAGTATTGACTGCATTTTGAAGGTTGCCTTTTGATTTATTGTTTCTTCGGCTCTACAGAAGCTTTTTAGTTTGAGGCAATTCCACTTATTTATTTTTGCTTTCGCTGTTTGTACTTTGCATGTCATAGCCAGGAGATCATTGCTAAGACCAGTATCAAGAGCTTTTGCCTTATGTTTTCTTTTAGGATTTTTATAGTTTCAGGTGTTACAGTTAAGTCTTTAATCCACTCTGAGTTACTTTTTGTGAGTGGTATAAGATAGGGTTCAGTTTTTTTCTTTTGCATGTGAGTACCCCATTTTGCCGACACTATTTATTGAAAAAACGATCTTTTCCCCACTGAGTATTCTCGCCTCCCTTGTTAAATGTTAGTTGGCTGCATTTGCATGGTTTTATTTCCGGGCTCCTCCATTTTGGTTTTTTTGGTCTATGTGTCTGTTTTTATGCAAGTACCATAGTATTTTGATTACTATAGCTTTTAGTGTTTTGAAATCAGGAAGTTTCATTCTTCTTTCTGAAGATTGCTTTGGCTATTTGCATTCTCTTTGTAGTTCTGTATGAATTTTAGGATTTTTTTGTCTTTTTCTGTGAAAAATGCCTTTGGAATTTTGCTAGGTATTACATTGAATCCGTAGATTACTTTGGGTAGTGCGGACATTTTAATGGTATTAATTCTTCCAGTCTGTGAACACAAAGACAATTTTACTTCTTTCTGATTCTGGTGTCTTTTATTTCTTTTCCTTGTATAATTGCTCTGGCAGGACTTCCACTGCTATGTCGAATAGGAGGGTGAGAGTGGGCAGCTTTGTTCTTATCTTAGAGGAAAAGCTCTCAACCTTTCACCAAGTATGATGTTAGCTGTGGGCTTGTCATTTATGTCCTTTTCGATGATGTACATTCCTTCTATACCCAGCTGGTTGAGAGTTTTTATCGTGAAAGGATATTGAATTTCATCAAATGCCTTTTTGTATCTGTTGAGATGTTCATATGATTTTTATCTTTTATTCTCTTAATGTGATGTGTCACATTTATTGATTTGCATATGTTAAACCATCCTTGCATCTTAGGGATGATATCACTTGATCATGGAGTATGATCCTTGTTTCTTTTTTTAAGATTTATTTATTTTGAGAGAGAGCATTTCTGTGAGTGGGGGGATGGGAGGGGCAGAAGGAGAGGGACAGAATCCTGCAGCAGACTTCCCACTGTGCACGCAGGACTTGATCTCAGGACCCTGAGATCACCCTAAGCCAAAATCAAGAGTGGGATGCTCAACTGACTGACCCACCCAAGGCACCTCAGGGTATGATCCTTTTAATAAGCCTTTGATTTCAGCTTGGTAGTATTTTATTGAAAATTTTAACTTCTTCGTTCATCACAGATATTGATCTGTAGTTTCCTTGTAGTATCTTTATCTGGCTTTGGTATCAGAGTAAGTTTGGCTTTATAAAAGGAGTTTGGAAGTGTTACCTCTTCTTCAGTGTTTTGGAAGAGTGAGAGGGATTGGTGTTAATTCTCCCCTAAATGTTTGGCAGAATTCAATAGAGAAACCATCTAGTTTTGGGTTTTTCTTTTTGGGGAGGTTTTTGATTATTGATTCAATCTTCCTTGTTACTGTTCTGTTTACCACCATTCAGTCTTGGTAGTTTGTATGTTTCTAGGAACTTAACCATTTCTTCTAGGTTGTCCAATCTGTTGGCATGTAATTATTCATAGTAACCTCTTAAGGTTCTTTGTATTTATATGGTATTTGTTGAATGTCCCCTCTTTCATTATAATTTTATTTTTTTGAGACATCTCTTTTTCTTGTTAGTTTAAAGTTGTCAATTTGGTTTATCTTTTTAGAGAACCATCTCTTAGTTTTATTAATCTTTTCTGTCATTTTCCAGTTCTATGTTTCATTTATTTCTGTTTTAATTGATATTATTTCCTTCCTTCTGCTAACTTTGAGCTTAGTTTGTTTTCCTTTTTCTGGTTTCTTGAGGTGTAATATTAGGTTTGTTTAGGATCTTTCTTTATTTTTTTTTTATTTTTTATTTTTTTTTTTTTTTATTTGACAGAGAGAGATCACAAGCAGGCAGAGAGGCAGGCAGAGAGAGAGGAGGAAGCAGGCTCTCCGCTGAGCAGAGAGCCCGATGCGGGGCTCGATCCCAAGACCCTGAGATCATGACCTGAGCCGAAGGCAGCGGCTTAACCCGCTGAGCCACCCAGGCGCCCCAAGATCTTTCTTTATTCTTAATGTATACATTTGTGACTATAAATTTCCTCCTAAAAGTTGCATCTCCTAAGTTTTGATATATTGTTTTTCTGATTTCATTTGTGTCAGGATATTTTTTATATAAACATTTTACTGGTTTCTATTGCACTAAAATAAATGTCAAGTCCATTGTGCTTGCTACATAGGTTCTGTGTGATCTAGTCCCCACTCACCTCTGCACCCTGCTCTTGTGCTTTTCTCCTGTCCAATAATCGCAGCTTGTGCTACTTTTCATTAAAGCTTCTGCGCTCTATTTATATGTAGACAATATTTCATTGTTTAGTTTCCCATTCCATCTAGACCTCTCTTTGCTCAGAAATTTGGGAGATCTTTCGCTATTCACAACTCCCTCTTTATAGTAGGTACTTTAAGAGGACACTGGTGTCTTGGGAGAAAGTTTTTTTCCTCTCTTCTGTCACTAACCAGTTCTTTCTGGTAAAATAATTGAGTTCTTAGAAGTAGTACAGTTTCTTGTTTCTTTCCATGTTGACCAGTGGAAATGGAAGCAAGGCAAGTTAAAAACTATGTCCCTTGACAGGAGGCATTTATATCGGTGTATCTCATGCCCATACTCCATACTCCAGTCCTTTCAACTGTACCTACAAGCCTAGTCACTTCACACCTTTCTTTTTATTTAAGCAGGAGGGAGGACTAGATGAAATTATTCCTATGTTTATTAATTTTTTTAGGCTTTACTTATTCTTCATCATGACTAAAGATGCATTTTTTGAAGGTCTGATTGTATCACTTTGTTCCTCAGTGAGTCATCAGAAGTGGGCTGTGGTCACTGGCTTGATTGGTATTGGCCACGTCTTCATCTCCCCTGGAATATACATTCCAAGAAGACAGCGCATCCACTAATTAGCCATGTCAGTGCATGGCCACCTCCTTCTCACAGAGTTGCAAACCACACTGCTCCCTCCTGCAGTGAGAGCCCATCTCTTGGGGGACTCACGTGTCTTCCGTATTGAAAAGCTAAGTGGAGGTTGCTGGTACTGTTTCAGAGGGGTTGGTGTTCAGTTTTTCTGAGGAAAACAAAAACACCTCATTCCTCTGGTAGAAATCTGGTGGGATGGAGTTCATTCTTTCCTGTAGTTTTCTCTTCTCTTGATATTTTGTTACATAATAACTTGTCCTTTGGGTTTCAGTAGACCACTCACTACTTGGAATCCTTTTTTCCCTCTCATCCTCCCCGGATTTTGTCCTTCTTAGGATCCCTTTGCCCTCTGTCATAAGACGGACAGCTGCTATTCGGCCTTTGCTTTTTTCCCTGTGTTTATAGCACACAAGACTAGGTGCTTTTTCAGGAGGGAGGCTGGAGGAGGGCATCATCGCCACTCTAGACCAGTGCTTCTCACACCTTCCACCGTGAAACACCAGTCTCTTTCCTCCCCAAATCTGTCCCTGACTGATACCAGAAAAATGAAAAGAAAGAAGACATAGAACAACCAATCTCTAGTTGTTTTTAGTTTATTTAAAAAAATTTTTTAAAAAGGTATTATTTATTCATTTGAGAGAGTGAGAGTGAGAGCGCACGGGCGTGAGAACTCGAGCAGGGTGGGGAGGCGAGGGAGAAGCAGACTCCCCGCTGAGCAGGGCCCCAGATGTGGAGCTCAATCCTAGGACCCGGGGATCATGACCCGAGCTGAAGGCAGACGCTTAACCCACTGAGCCACCTGGATGCCCCTGTTTTTAGTTTAAACAGATAAAGTAAAATGACCAAATTGCTATAAAAAACTTACAAAAGCCTATTCTCATGTGTAGACTGGTAGTAGGCCATGGACCTACCAGCTTTGGGTGGTGCCGGTTTTGGGGTCTGACTTTGAACAGCACTGGCTCGAGGTCTTTCAATGCATCTGTCTTCTTTTTGAGCCACTGTGATTCCCGAACTTGTGGCGCTTCAGCTGTCCATTAGCATTAACCCTGGTGCTGGGAAGTGGGCCCTTGTCCTGAGTGAGAGCTGCCGTTCTAGAATATCTGCTCAGTTACTCTCTGGTCGCTGCTAGTAAGTTCTTCCTGTCCATTTATAGATCCCAGCAGCATCTCCTGCCCCTCTCTCTCTCCAGGGGCATTTCGTGCTTCACTTACTTATTCCATCTTTTTCTACTTTTCTTTCATTTCAAAAACAGGGATACAAAAGTTGCCTCAGATTTTATTACAGTTTTGTCATTAGACTCTCCATGTGATCAAGCATAGAATTTGTGTGTTGATTAATGTCTCTGTTCCATGGAGATTACTTACGGGAAAATGAAATGATGGAAAACAATATGGAGATGGTGGCATGGTCGCCGGAGGAATTGGGAGGGGGTTTCATCAGTTCTGTGGGGAGGAGGGATGCCAGGCCACTTGCAATGGCGCATTATGTTGTCCACTGAAATTGTTTTTGAGTTCACATCATTACTAAAGATTTTGTTGGTGATTAAATGAAAGAAAAACAGTGACATTTACGGAGGGTTCAGAATGTGCTGCTGTATGGTTTGCACACAGTATTTCTTTTCGGTAAGAACCTTTCCTGATAGCTTATACAGGACTGCTGTGCAGGATCAGAGGGCTTACTTTACAAGAAGTAATTAATTTAACGAGGTTGTAAACCCCCTGGCAGATGATGATGTTACTGGCCTTAAGCAGTGCAGATAGTCTTCTGCCGTGCGCTTCCGTAATGTGGGCGCTCAGGGAGAGGCTGTGAACTCTTGAGTCCTTTGGGGTCCTATTTAATTCATTACTGCTGTGCTGAATAAAAAATTCATCATGCCTCATAAAAGTGCCCAAGTATTTCTAGGCAGTGAACTCAGAATTCACTACTGTGAATACAGATAGTTTGTGGAGAATCATTCCAGCGCTGATGGGGGCAAGGGAGGCAGAACATGAAGGACCCATCATAACGGCATTTTTTCAAAGACATCAGAACAAATCTGTGAGTCTGCGAAGATGATCCTGACCTAAGGAAACGGTATAAATTCTTTGGTTTCTAATTTTACAGTAACATCAGTTTCTGGGAACTCTCTAGCCATCTGCTAAGACTGTTGTGAAGCCTGCCGTGCTCATTAAGACCTTTGGTTCTGAACCCCAAATGTCCTTGTACGACTCGACGTCTCCTTACAGCGGTGTCCTAGGAAGCAGAACAGCTAAGCACACGGAAGCCCGAAGAGAGTGAGCTTTTGTTTTGTTTCTTCCCCGTGTGAGAAAGGCCTCTCTTGATCCACATGTTTTTATATTAATTATCAGGGATCTCGTGGCAACTTTCAGAAGCAAAGCAACTTGTACATAGCGTTGTATTTTGGTAAAAACACAGCCCTCAGGACTCCTCTTGGAGTAAATGCTGCATTTCTTGTGTGAGACCCAGGCTTTTTGTACCACGACTGGAGCAGTTTGAGGCCGCCTGTCTGATGAGTTTGGAGATGGTGCAGCTGGCTTACTACACGGCCTTGCAGACCTGCGGCTGCTAGAAGCCTGTTCCTTTGTGTCACAGAATCCGTCTTTCATTGTACCCAAGGAGGCCTCATTGATTTAGGTAGTCTTATCCTTCAGGTCTCTGGACTGTGAGACCCTTATAAGCGCCAGTCCCTAGAAAAACTGGATTTTTTGGTTTTTAGATTTTATTCTTATTTGGGGCGGGGGAAGCATGAGCACAGGGAGGGGCAGAGCGGAGAGGAGAAGCAGGCTCCCCACTGAGCAGGGAGCCTGAGGTGGGGCTCCATCCCAGGACATGGGATCGAGGCCTGAGCTGAAGGCAGATGTTCAACCTACTTACCCACCTGGGCTCCTGGAAAAACTTGGATAGTTTAACCAAGGAAACAGAGAAGTATAGAAGCAGATAAATATATCAGTATGTGTATGTGTGTACGTGTGTGGCTCTATTTGCTGTATGACATACATGTGTATATTGTATGATCTATACAGGACATGGATGGCAGTGAATGCATACACGGATGCCGTTAACTCCTGGATACATTTATGCGTTCTGTGAAGAAAATGCGAATAAGCCTTGCTTAGAGCCATACA